>NC_090023.1:34572615-35289490 GCF_037176765.1 Anolis sagrei | reverse complement strand
TAAAAAATAAGTTAGGATATTGTTCCAGACAAGTAACCTTATGTAATGCAGGCTTGTGTTGTCAGTGTTTTTTTTTTTTTTTTTTTGAAGAGAGACTTCTGTTTTGGAACCACATCTATCATTTTTCGTTGCACACTTCAGTGTGTATTTTAGAGCATGACGCCAGCATTCTGGAAGGATTGCCATACAAGGGCTTCTCCTTGTAGATTCTACAACACAGACTTGACTAGGGGTTATTCAAGAGTGCATGCTTCTCATATATAGCACATTGTGAAAAGAAATGACTGCCTTACCATGGAGAAACATTTCATAAAATGTGTGAAAAAGTAGAACATGAAATCTCTAATAGGTGATTTTGAACCATTCCATGTTAGCTGTCTCTCCAACACAGTTACTGATACATTCTGTTACTAAGGAGGGGAAATCTTAGTCCTACTTTGCCCTTATCCATGCATTACAAGAATATTTTTTTCTTTTTAAAAAGTTGCTAAAATCTCTCCCAATCACTGTTCAATTACATTCAATAAAAATAAATTGAAAATTCCGGATTAAAATCAATATTGGGATGCTGTGAGTTTTCTGGGCTGTGTGGCCATGTTCCAGAAGCATTCTCTCATGACGTTTGTTGGAAACTAGATAAGTGAGGTTTATATATCTCTGGAATGTCCAGGGTGGGAGAAAGAACTCTTGTCTGTATTGAGGCAGATGTGAATGTTGCAATTAGCCACCTTGATTAGCATTGAATGGCCTTGCAGCTTCAAAGCCTGGCTGCTTCCTGCCTGGGGGAATCCTTTGTTGGGAGGTGTTAACTGGCCCTGGTTGTTTCTTGTCTGGAATTCATCAGTTTTCTGAGTGTTGTTCTTTATTTACTGTCCTGATTTTAGAGGGTTTTTTAAATACTGGTAGCCAGATTTTGTTCATTTTCATGGTTTTCTCTTTTCTGTTGAAATTGTCCACATGATTGTGGATTTCAGTGACTTCTCTGTGTAGTCTGACATGGTAGTTGTTAGGGTGGTTTAGCATTTCTGTTTTGTCAAATAATATATTGTGCCCAGGTTATTTTGTGGATACACAGCTATCTAAGACTTTTACATCCAAGTCTTTAATCAGTCACAAATTTAAGAAATGTCACAGAACCCATTAAACACAGTTAAACTATATGATTAAAAAAAACCTCACCCAAGCCTTATGTACAAGACGACTCCTGCATCCACAGATGACAAGTTCAGGGACTTTCCATGAATACATCAAATTGTGGGTAACAGAATACTCTATTTGCATGCTCGGGGAAAAAAGCATTAACTATTCATCACGTCCTGCTCTTCTGTCCAGAAATGGAGCACTTGCTCTGATTCATCTTGTCGAAAACAGCTATAGCAATCTAAGTTTAGGGATGAGTTTGGTAGCACATTCCCATATCTTAGCATGCCACTATGAGCACAGGTGTACTTGCAGGCTGTCTATTTTTTATTTGATTGACATATAGCAAGAAGCCCTAGCAAAAGTCTCAAAATGGAAAGTATATATGTTACTGAAATATTGGAATTCGTTACCCAGAGAGATTAGGCAAGCGCCCGCCCTGGCAGCCTTCAGGAAGAGCCTAAAAACCTGGCTGTTCAGGTGTGCCTCTGAGGAATGAATGCAAATACCCATACTTCGAACAGCTCAGTACAACATGCCCTACGATGCACTTTATCTCTTCCTTTAGTGAAACTCACTCCATTGCTAGTCCTATCTGAAACCCCCCAACAGGCACACTACCCTATTCATCCATCTCACCCAGGGCTATTACATTTCATAATTTTATTCCTTGTAACAGGCCCAGCCCGTCATGTTCACTTTACTATTTTTTTTCATTTCCTATCTATGATTTTGCATTAATTTGCTCTTTATTTTTAACTGATGTTATTACTGTATGTATTTGATTTGATTTGTTGTAATTGTTAGGCTTGGCCTCATGTTAGTCGTCCCGAGTCCCCTCTAGGGTGATGGTGGTGGGGTATAAATAAAGTTATTATTATTATTATTGTTATTATTATTATTATTATTATTATTATTATTATTATTATTATTACTACTACTACTACTGCTGCTGCTGCTGCACTTTCTTTGGCTTTTAAAAAACAACTTGGGATGAACAGAAGGATGTGGTGTTTGACCTCTTAGGATGAAGGTTAGAATCAGAAGGCATGCTGCAGCACAAAACTAATGGATGGGCTCTTTTCAAGCATTTTAAAGTGCTTCTGTGGAGGAGTGTTTCTCATTGTCACTGTCTGCCTTATTAAGAGCAACCATTAATAGGGTCATTGCTTTTGCTGGTAGCATTAAAGTATAGCTGCAATTAAACTCCTACAAGAAGGGAATGACATCATTGCTGAAATGCCAGAAAACAAATTATAATGGAAAAGAGTATTTTGGAAACATTGCATCCTGTTATTTGCACTGGTTTTAGGAAAGAGCACAATTTCTATAAAGGAATGGATAACTAATAGTGCAGTGGTATTCACTAGGTGACCTTCACAACTTTTCTTCTCTCCTGGCTCATGCAGCCTTCTATTGATTCAACCCTAATGTCACTGTACAGTAAAAACAGTGGAGTTTTGCAGCACTCCTAAGAATAATCAAATTTATAGTGCCATATATCTTTAGTGTCCATTTCATTGGATGGATGGCATATTGGCTGAAATTGGCAACTGTCTTGTATAAAAATGGATACAGAAAGAGGGGGAAAGGGGGGAAATGAAGGAAATGGAAAATGGGAGAATTATAATAGCACTGAAATATAAAAAATAATTGCAATAGTCTACATCCCAAGTATGCTATATGTCTGCCAGCATTTAAGATGCCATGAGACTGTTGCTCTTCTGAAACAGACTTAATAGGGATAGTCTTCTGGAAAACCCAACACTCTAGTTCTTAATATGCAGTGAACATCGGCATTGTGCAGCCTTCTAGACAGTCCTGTAGCCAGGGGGAGGGGGGGGGGGGTTAGGGGTTCAACCCCCCCCCCCCCGAAATGTTTAAAAAAAACCTGGTTTACTCATGAATTTTAACTGGTTAACCAAATCCCCATGCTAAGTCTATGAGACGCAAAAAATTAAGAGTCCCTCCAGAACTGCAAGCACTATCTCAAGCAAATATTGACAATTTATTCACACTGTCATTACTTGCAGCAATAGCCAATGTAGCGAAGCAACCAAGTTTGGGGCGGGGGTGTTGAATGCTCTCATTAAGGAGGTCAGACTTGGTGGAGGTGGTTGACAGGGGTGGAGCTGCAGGCTATTGAAGGCTATCTGCCCCCTGCTGTGCTCTTTGCTTCAGTGTGGGCTAGGAGGCAGGTTTGAACCCCCCCCCCCCCGGGAAAAAAAATTCTGGCTACGGCCCTGCTTCTAGATATTTCTGGGTGACAGCTTCCATAGTTCCACATGTTTACCTATGCTGTCAGGGATATTAGTAGTCCAATCGCTTCTAGATTCCAAGCCCTTTTTCTGAGAAAGAGATCACACTCCTCTTGGATGAGGAAATGGGACACCTGAAATAATGTCATGCGGCAGCAAAAAAAGCCAAATGGATTTTGGCCTGCATAAATAAGAGTATAGTGTCTAGATCCAGGGAAGTCATGCTACCCCTCTATTCTGCCTTGGTCAGACCACACCTGGAATACTGCATCCAGTTCTGGGCACCATAACTGAAGGGAGATGTTGACAAGTTGGAATGTGACCAGAGGAGGGCGACTAAAATGATCAAGGGTCTGGAGGACAAGCCCCCTGAGGAGTGGCTTAAACAGCTGGGCATGTTTAGCCTGTAGAAAAGGCTGAGAGGAGACATGATGGCCATGTATAAAATATGTGAGGGGAAGTCATAGGTAGGAAGCAGCAAGCTTGTTTTCTGCTGCCCTGGTGACTAGGAAGCGGAATAATGGCTTCAAATTGCAGGAAAGGAGATTCCACCGGAATATTAGGAAGAACTAAAACCTTTTATCATCAGCCAAGATATCAATAAGATTTTCGTCTCAGCTTCTTTCTGGGAAGGAGCCACTGCTTTTGCTCTAAAGGTGCTGCCCTGGTTTTAGTTTTAAAGTGGTCAGTGAGATCTTGGTCTATTCTCCTTGACCATGCCACATTTGGATGAAAGCCCACCTAAATACCTGTAAGAGGGAGAGCAAGGCAGAGGGTCCCACCATTGAAAGGAAGAGCACATACTGTCTTAATTCAAAGGGAAGTGGATGTGAATGAATATCAGCTGGTTAATTGAGAAGGAGTGTGTGAAGAGTGGAGTTGGAGAAAGATAAAGGGAAGAGAAGGAGGGGAAAGAGAAAAAGCCAGAAAAGAAATAAAGAAGAAGCCTGTAAATCTTGTGCAGTGATTTAGATGGACTAAAAGAACTTCTGTAAGTACACTGACAAGCTCTACTACATTGTTTATGGACTATTTAACTGAGTTTTGCTGACCCATGTCAAAAGGGGCTGCTGTCAACATGGAAGCCACAACTTCTTCCACTCCTCTTAGGAGAAGAGGAACACTCTCTAGCAATATCCTAAAGGTGCAATCTAATATTAAACACTAAGCAATGTTAGCCCTGGTTAGTACTTGGATGGGAAACTGCCAGTGAATATTAGGTGTTGTAGAACATATTTCAGAGGAAGGAACTGGCAAAACCACCTCTAAGTGTTCCTTCCCAATGAAGTTCATGGAGTTGCCATAGCTGAAGGCATATACACACAAAGACACTCAGGAAACGAGGGTCTCTCTTCCACTGGATGGATAGAAGCTGTTTTGTGTCAAAAGCATTGCATTTATTTTGTGTCAAAAGCATTGCATAAACCAGTATAAAACTGATAAAATAGAAGAAGCATAAGTGGCTAAATAATTTTTGACAAAAAATGGGCAATAGCTTAAAAAGTTCTATACATTTAACTTTATCCTTGTATTGGTGTGTAGTAGTCCAGTGGAAAAAATATAAAGCAATGTTTATATACTCAGTACATTAAAGCCTTTAGGTAAAGGTAAATGTAGTCCCCTGACACTAAGTCCAGTCATGTCTGACTCTGGGGTGTGGTGCTCATCTCCATTTCTAAGCCGAAGAGCCAGTGTTGTCCATAGACACCTCCAAGGTCATGTGGCCAGCATGACTGCATGGAGCGCCGTTACCTTCCCGCCGGAGCGGTACCTATTGATCTACTCACATTTGCATGTTTTCGAACTGCTAGGTTGGCAGAAGCTAGGGCTGACAGCAGAAGGTCACGCCGCTCCCCGGAATCGAACCTGCAACCTTTCGATCAACAAGCTCAGCAGCTCAGTGCTTTAACCCACTGCGCCACCGGGGGCTCCATTAAAGCCTTTATTTAATACAAATCTGGGCAAAAGTCAGGACCTGTTATCTTTTCCCCAAGAACTGCAGTTTTTATTTCTACCTTTAGTTGCTGAGTCCTGCTATCACTCTCGAGTTTACATTATTGGTTAAAAGCTTAAATTAGTTTCTCAAATGTACCAGGTCTGAAAGTGTTGACTCTTGAATCTTATTAATGCATGTTGTTGTTAAGGATTTTTAAGAGAATGTTAGGGAAGGGAAGGAGAATGTTGGGAAACCCTTGCAGTGGTTCTCAACCTGGGGTCCCCAGATGTTTTTGGCCTACAACTCCCAGAAGTACCAACTGTTAGGATTTCTGGGAGTTGAAGGCCAAAAAAATCTGGGGACCCCAGGTTGAGAACTACTGCTAGACAATGAAAAATACACCTTTAAAACTGACAAAAAATTGACTAAGCAATGAAGGGTAGAGGGGAATGACTCTATTGGACCTACATATACATCCCCAGTGACATTAGATCAGCTCCCTACCTGGCTTTGGGATCAAGCCTTTGGAGAATAACTATAGTGCAATGATAAGATATGGAATACGTGCAATGATTACTGGAACTGTCCCGGATTACAATTGTGGATGGCGTAATTTTAATGGCAAATGCAATGTTTTAAAAATGTTTTAATGTGCATTAATTTAAACTTTTAACTCATTGTATGTTGCTTCAAGGCATTGAATAGCTGCCTCTATGTAAAGCAGTCTTGAGTCCCCTTTGGGGTTAAGAAAGGCGGGCTATAAATAGGGTAATAAATAAATAAATATTTATTTAATTTGCCATATTTATATCCCGCCTTTCTCTACCCTAGCAGGGGGACTCAAGGTGGCTTGCAACGGCACATACGCAGTGCCTCAAAACAACAAATTCACCTAAAAATAGCTTAAAATTGCAACATATTCAACATGATTAAACACATTCAAAGTTAAAAACACGCCATCCAGAATTCAAGGTTTAAGGCCATTCCAAGGTCAAATTGCACATAATTCTATATTCAGAATACTGCATTGCCCTAATTTTCAAAAGCCTGCTCCCAGAGCCAGGTTTTGACTCTCCTCCTGAAGGCTAGTAGGGAGGGGGCTGATTTGATGTCGCTAGGGAGGGAGTTCCACAACCCGAGGGGCCACCACTGAGAAGGCCCTGTCTCTTGTCCCTACCGGCCATACTTGTGAGGCAGATGGGACTGAGAACAGGGCCTCCCCAGATGGTCTTAGTCTCTGAACTGGTTTCATAGGGAAAGATACATTATAACTGGTTTCGTAGGGAAAGATAAATTATAAACCATTTAGGGCTTTATAGGTTAAAGCCAGTACTTTGAATTGTGCTTGGTAGCAAACTGGCGGCCAGTGGAACTGACGCAACAGGGGAGTTTTATGCTCCCTGAGCACTTCTCTGGTGAGCAACCTGGCTGCTACTTGCTGGACCAGTTGGAGCTTCTGAACAGTGTTCAAAGGCAACCACACATAGAGTGCATTTCAGCAATCTATACGGGATATAACCAGAGCGTGGACCACCGTGACCAAGTCAGACTTCCCAAGGTATGGGCTCAGCTGGCACACAAGTTTTAATTGTGCAAAAGCTCCCCTGGCCACTGCCGAACCCTGAGATTCCAGGCTCAGCTATGAGTCCAGGATCACTCCCAAGCTGCAAACCTGCGCCTTCAGGGGAAGTGTAACCCCATCCAGCACCGGCTGTATCCCTGTTCAACCTTTCAGCTAAAGGAGGACCTCTGTCTTATCTGGATTCAATTTCAGTTTGTTCTCTCTCATCCAGACCACCATAGCTGTCATGCACCGGTTCAGAACTCAAATAGCCTTCTTAGTAGCAGGTGGAAAGGAGTGCTATTGTTGAACATCATCTGCTTACAGATAAAATGCCTGGGTATAGATTTTTTTGCATTAGTTGTTTTAGACCTCCAAGACAGCATTAGTCTAGAAAAGCAATTCCTCTAGGAATTTGTATGCAGGATAATTGAAACAGTCCTGGCATCAGGCCTGGCTGGGCACCTTCCAAAGCATTATGCCTTAGCAAGGGAAAATCCCCAAGGGCACCTGGCTGTGCTGTTGTTACTTGCTGCTATGACCTGTTTTGCTTAATTTTGCCTCTAAAAGGATGGGAGAAATTAATATCAATGGCTGTGATTCTCTTGCTCCCTTTGTTTATCCCACCCCAATTTGGCAACAATCAACCCAATATCAAGAAAGAGGACAAGGACCCACTGAAGGAGTGAAGTTCACATGGAGAATGATGCCTAAACAAAAACATGCTGATGCATCTGTCATTTGGAGAAGCAAGGTCTCGGGATATAATCTGAAGTTTCTGGCTTGTAGCTTCATTCTCCAAGAAGAGGGCTAAAGTCTCAGGTTGAGCCCCAAAGCATGAGGAAGCTATTTTCTACAAGTTCACCTCCAACTTCTCCACACACCCCCAATTCTAAAATTTAAATCTCTCTCCAAGTGTAAGCACATTGATTAAAACACTGTGCTGTGAATTGATCCCCCCCCCTTCAGTATAATCTTTATTGCCCTAAGGGTGAGTAATATTTAAAGTGTCAATTCTGTTAGGACACTATCGTGTGAGGTTTGAGGCATATGTACGACACTCCTTAACAAGAACTGGAAATGTTCCTGAACACATAATGCTGTTGCATGCTCACTTCAAGCTAGTTTGTAAGTGATCGTTAGGCTGTTGTTTTCTATACATGAGGAATTCCCATTTTTGGGCTTCAGAAAGACTTTTTAACTGTGTTGATGTGTTTTATTAAGTTAAAATCACTGCTGCAGCAACTTTGGAGAATACATATTATTCTGGCCATGATTTTCACTGCTTCACTCCCTTGCCCTCAATCTGTTCTCTGTTCTATTCTGGCAAGCAGCTAGAGAGGATGTCTGGCTGCAAAGCCATAACTTCCCATATTCATGCTTTTTGCTTCCTTTTATTTTTTACATTCTAGATAATTGCAGTTTTGCAGGTAATTCCTAAGTCTGAGTAGCCATTGCCTTACAGTTTGCAAGGCAGTATCCCAATGTCTGCTTTGCAAAGGTTTCAGCTTGTTCAAGTTCTGTTGGCTGAAACGCAGTTTGGCACTCATAAGTACACCTCTCTCTTGCAGAATACACTAAATAGGAAAAAGACAGGAATTTCAAAAGTGTGTGTATGTGTGTGCATGCTAATATGTTTGGAGGGAAGGTGCTTGTATACTGGAGAAACCTGGAACTCATTTATTCTGCAACTGTGAATTTGCTCAGAGACCAAACCACAAAATGATGAAGTCTTGCAAGGCTGACTCAAATCTTGGAGTTGTATGATTCTTCTGGGGAAAAAAGGGGACATGGACAATGAGGGGCAATGCATAGTTGGTAGAAATTGAGGTTAACCTGGTTTGCTAAGCTGAAAGCATTTTCAGCAATTTGAAAGCACTTTCACCAATGTGAAAAGTAGCTATCCTGGCATGTTCTGGCTCTCTGCAAGGATGGTTCGCAATGTCAGAACACACATTCAGGACCTCGTTTGGTAAAGTCTCAGAAACAAATGATCAAGGTCCATCTACCCAAGGTTAGGTAGAGCCAATATGGAAAGCATTTTTTTCCATTTGGTTTAAGATCTTCTGGTGCAGAATTTTTTTACGTTTCATTCTATGCAGTCTCCAAAGAAGACCTTGAGAGTATGCATAGGATGTTTTATCCTATGTTGATGTTTTCTACCAATTGATAACCACCTCTTGAATGTCTTGAGATGAGCCTCTCATTTCCTCTGCAAAAGTGGCAGAGCCAGGACCTAAAATGGGGAGCATCATCTCTTTTTTCATCACCTCTTCCCTTGCTCACTCCTCTCTCAACCACATTTGAACTGCTTTCTCCCACCATTCAATCCCCAGTTATGTAAACTTTGGGAATGGAATCAGTGTTTTCCATGTGGTTGCTTCTGCTCAAAATTTCTTTGAATTTGAAAATAGTTGTCCAAAGTATTGTCAAAGGCTTTCATGGCTGGAATCACTGAGTTGTTGTAGGTTTCTTGGGCTGTATGGCCATGTTCTAGAAGCATTCTCTTCTGACATTTCACCTGCATCTGTGGCAGGCATCCTCAGAGGTTGTGAGGTCTCACAACCTTCTTCTGTATCTAGAGTGAAGCCTGGGACAGATTCATTGCATCACTGACATAGAAGCCACCAGTCTCTTAGGAACTCTGGGCTGAAGATGGAATTGTGGAATTTGGATATTGTTGTATTTTGCTGTTTGACCATCACAGTTACCCCTGGAGAGGATGCCAGTTGAAAAAGCCAGTGCTCCTTTAGTGGGTCCAACATTATTTTTTTCTCTGATATGAGGTTTTTGATGTCTTTGCTTGATGAAGAAACTGGTGTGCATCAAAAGGTAGCATAATTACATTGGGCCTTTGGATTAGCATCCAAAAAGTATATTCACAATATAGATTTTTCTAATCAGGAAACCAGTTTACTTGAATTCAAAACCTTTTCTGAGAAGGTTTTATTTTGACAGATTGGGATATTACTATAGATTTTGTTCCAAGAAATTATTATTTCTGTCCATTTCCCTGATAATAGATTGGGATGTGTGAATATATTCCTATTTATTTAATTATTTATTTACCACATTTGCACCTCGCCCTTTTCATCCCAAAGGGGACTCATGGTG
The DNA here is from genome assembly GCF_037176765.1 of Anolis sagrei. Taxonomy (NCBI): domain Eukaryota; kingdom Metazoa; phylum Chordata; class Lepidosauria; order Squamata; family Anolidae; genus Anolis; species Anolis sagrei. The sequence continues at coordinate 35,279,481 of NC_090023.1, read as the reverse complement.
GCTTTACAATAAGTAACAATTCGATGCCTTATCAAACAACAAAAATAAGTTTTTTTGGGCTGTATGGCCATGTTCTAGAAGCATTCTCTCCTGACATTTCACCTACATTTATGAAGACTTCACAACCTTTGAGGATACCTGCTATAGATGCAGGTGAAATGTCAGGAGAGAATGCTTCTAGAACATGGCCATTCAGCCTGAAAAACCTACAATAACCCAGTAATTCCAGCCATGAAAGCCTTCAATAATATAACCAATAATAAAATAATCATACACATTAAAAACATAAAATTAAAAACCATATAAACATTAAAACAATTATTAAAACCACACAATTCATATTCAGCATCACAAGGAAACAGTGGAAGTTCCAAATCTTTGCCACCAATATAACAACTTCTTGCAAGTTCCATTTGTCATTTAAAAACCATATAAAAACAGCCCACTTACTATGTCTTTTCTGCCAGGGTATGTTCCAGTATGCCCTCATCTCAACTTTTGTGCTTCTCTGGGTAGAGGTGACCTTCAGCCTTTTCTGCTCCTGATACATCACATTTTTCATGTTCCTCCTCCCACCCTCGTCTCTTATTTCTGACTCAAACACATTTAAGTTACTGACAACTCCTATGAGGCGAGAAGCTCAGGTGTTAAAAGCATGTAACTGTCAGTTTGGGGGACAGTAACAAAAACAAAAGCAGGCATGTCATTGAAATGGTATCCTCACTTTCAAAAAGCTTTATGAGATTTAAAAACACTCTTGGGCAAAAAGCTGCTTTCTATAAACGGTGTGTGCTTGCCATGTGCTCTCCATGGACTCCTGCTAAGTGGTGTGAATTTCTTCTGCTTTCGTTTAACACTTCTCTCCCTTCCTCTTTTCCCCCATAAATAAAGAATCACTGGATTCTCTCTATTGCTCTATTTTGGTGATGTGAGTAAATTACATTTATATTACCAAGAGCAAAATCACTCAGAAACAGTGGTTTCCTAAGGCTCAGGAAAAAGAGTCTGAATCCAGTGTTACACTGGTAAAGTGAATCATTCCACTGTTGTAGAAAGTTCCATTGAGCTTGTGGTGATTGCCATGAATAATGAGGTATCTGATGCTATTCTGATGCTATTCTATCATATGTTTAAAAATTGCACCTGCACAACAGAAATTATGCAATTGTAGCGATGCTATTGGAAATGCAAAGGTTTGCTAAAATAATTTTTGGGATGTGTCATGTTGGCAATGGGCCCATTTCCGAGCCTGAAAACATAGCCATGAGTCACCTAATATAGAATAGAATGGTCTAGAAGTTGGTGGTGTTAAAAACGTTACCTGATCAGAATCCCAGCTTGGTAATGGCTCTTCTGGATAGGCTCAAATAATGACAATTTCCTCTGCTTTGGTTTCTCAGCTTGTGAAGTGTGGATGTTACAGACCTCACACCTGTACTGTTGAAAAAATCAATGTGCATTTTAAAGCCGTTTGGTTGAGCTGCCAGTTCCTTAGAGGACACATCCCAATTTTGCCAGCTGCCTTTTAAAAGAAGAGCACTATGCTGAAAGGTGAAATGGCATCTATTATTTATTTATTTACTTATTTATTTATTTACCTTATTTATACCCCGCCTTTCTGTAGTCCGGGATGAGGGGGGACTCAAAACAGCTTGCAAATGGCACCTACACAGTGCCTCAAAACATACAAAATTAACCTTAAATGGTTTGAATTAAAATTACAACATAATAAGCATGATTAAAATACATTAAAGGTTAAAACACACCATCCAGAGTTCAAGGTCTAAAGCCATTCTGTGATCAATTGCATATAATTCCACATTAAGATTACTGCACTGTCCTATTTTTGAAAGCCTGCTCCCAGAGCCAGATTTTGACTCTCCTCCTGAAGTAGGGAGGGGGCTGATCGGATGTCGCTAGGGAGGGAGTTCCACAACAGAGGGGCCACCACTGAGAAGACCCTGTCTCTCGTCCCCACCAGCCATACTTGTGAGACAGGCGGGACCGAGAGCAGAGCCTCCCCAGATGATCTTAGTCTCTGAGTTGGTTCATAGGGGAAGATACATTCAGACAGGTAGGGCTTTATAGGCTAAAGTCAGCTTTTTGAATTGTGCTTGGTAGCAGACTGGCAACCAGTGGAGTTGACGTAAAAGGGGGGTTGTGTGCTCCCTGTACGCCACTCCAGTGAGCAACCTGGCTGCCGCTCGCTGGACCTGTTGAAGCTTTTGAATAGTCTTCAAAGGCAACCCCATGTAGAGCGCGTTGCAATAATCTATACAGGATGTAACCAGAGCGTGGGCCACCGTGGCCAAGTCAGACTTCTCAAGGTACGGGCACAGCTGGGGCACAAGGTTTAATTGTGCAAAAGCTCCCCGGGCCACTGCCGAGACCTGAGGTTCTAGGCTCAGCGATGAGTCCAGGATCATTCCCAGATTACGAACCTTCAGGGGGAGTGTAACCCCATCCAGCACAGGCTGTAGCCCTATACCCTACAGGGGTTTTTCTTTCTCTGCATTCCTTAAGAAGTTATGAAATGATTAACAAACAAAAAATAAATAAACCTATAAAACAAGCAAAACAGTTTAGTATCTGGTTTCTTCAGTTACATACACTCTGTCTATAGTTCACACAATATATCTATGTATCTATTTATGCATAAACATGTTTTCATACATAGCATATAATACATATAATGAAATTGTATCACAAAAAATGGGAAATGAAAAGGGTAGAGAGAAAGAGAGACTTCTAAGAATGATATTGAGGATCATAATAGAGCGATGCTAATACTATATAAATGTATTAGTGTATCTATATTACTTACACAAGCTTACTCCAACCCATGCCCTTCATATCTGTCGCATATTTATTTACTACATTTATACCCCTCCCTTCTCACCCTGAAGAGGACTCAGAGCAGCTTACAAGTAGGCAACAAGTCAATGCAACATGAACAAACATACAGATAAAAACATATAAATAAATAAATCTCCCTCTACGTCCCATCTCGGAATCTGAGATCATCTGGGGAGGCCCTGCTCACGACCCCACCGCTATCACAAGTGAGGCTGGTGGGGACGAGGAGCAGGGCCTTCTCAGTGGTGGCCCCTCATCTGTGGAACTCACTCCCGGGGGAAATCAGGGCTTCAACTTCCCTCCTTGCCTTCAGGAGGAAGGTAAAGACGTGGCTCTGGGACCAGGCCTTTGGGCACCCTGACAATTAGACATGGAACCAGAATGATAGGACCAACAATGTGTGGAAAGTAGAACCTAACTATGAGTCGGTTAAACGCTGACCAGCAATGAGGTTTGTATTGCTTTTATTGTTTTAATTGTTTTTACGGGTTTATGGCTATTCTTGCCGATAATATTGATTGTTTACGTTAATTGTTATCAGTGTTATAATTATTGTTGTTATTGATGTTATGTTTTTGATATTATGTTTTGTAATACAGGCATCGAATTGTGCCTTGTTTGTGTAAGCCGCCCTGAGTCCCCCCGGGTGAGAAGGGCGGGGTATAAGCAACCGTAATAAATAATAAATAATAAAGCATATATGTTCCTGTTATTACATTCTTGCTGGAGCAGTACCTATTGATCTACTTACATTTGTATAATTTCAAACTGCTAGGTTAGCAGAAGCTAGGGCTAACAGTGGGAGCTCACCCCACTTCCTGGATTTGAACAGCTGACCTTTTGGTCAGCATGTTCAGCACCTCTGAGGTTCAAACCACTGTGCCACCAGGTGTTCTGACGCCCCATGCAGTCATGCTGGCCACATGATCCTGGAGGCGTCTATGGACAATGCCATATCTTCGGCTTAGCAATGGAGATGAGCACCACCCCCCAGAATCAGACATGACTAGATTAAATGTCAAGGGGAAACCTTTACCTTTTTAATATAAGTTCCTATATTCCTCAGGTGGTACGTCAGCAGAGCAACATGTTGAGACCAACAAATCTGTATGGTATCAATTTAGAAAAGGCAGTATTGCATAATATGCCTATAATCAATCCATCTATGTGTCCTGATACAAAATTATTTATTTATTTATTTATTTATTTATTTGCTATATTTATATACCGCCGTTTCTCAGCCTAGCCGGCGACTCAACGCGGTTTACAACATAATATAACCATCAACAGTAAAAAAGTTAAAAGCATAAAAAACATAAAAAACATAAAAACACAATTCATACATCAATACCAATCCAGTTCGACTCTTAACTAAAAACGTGATCCAGTTCGTCATCCATGTTGCCAGTCCTTTAGTCAGTTACCATTCGTTGCATTGGGTTAACCAAATGCCTGCTTAAACATCCAGGTCTTCAATCTTCTTCGGAATATCATCAATGAAGGGGCTGATCTTATGTGCCCATCTTATTTATACACAATTGCATATTTATGGACAACTATGTCCATTAATACTATCCTGTCAGGGCTTTTTCTTACATTTTCATCTCACTCCTAGTTTATTAATGGACTTCATTTTGCAATTAGGGTTGTCTATTGCATTCATATTATTTCCCTTGTTGAGGGTAATTGTTAAGGAGACGTTAATTGATTTTTTTTACACTTTATTTGCATTTGCCACTCCAGATTCTATTGGACTTTGATTTTTCTTATTTCTAGCCAACAGAGCCATTTGGCCAGACATGATGAAAGCTGTAGTTAGTCATCTTCTGGAGGGTCACCCTTTTCTCCGTCGTGATCTATGGCTTTCACCGTGATATCCAGATGTTGCAAACCTAAAGGACCACCATAAAAATAAAGTGCTACAGAAACAATTTTCCTTCCCAAACTAGCACATGTAACATACAGATGTAAACTTGAAAATTGGCCAAAACGAGCTAATTGCATTCAATCCCCCTTCTTTCCATTTCACAATTAACCGTGCTAAATTGACACTCATTTCATAGATGACATTTGTTAAAAAAAGATTTATTCTAAAAATTGTCAACTGTGAATGTCACGAACACAGGTCTAATGGTACATTCTGCTTCTTAGAGAGTTTTGATTGACAGCAGTTCCTGTTTTGAGAATATATCCACTTCTTCCATTATGTAAGTTATAAAACTAGCCTCAATTTGCAGCTGAATAGCAAAAGGCTACGGAAAGTGCCCTTTGAAGCAGGTGCATCTGGAAATACTTGCATATACAGATATCCTTTTCTGATAGAGCACTCTTAGGGTTTTAAAAATACTATTATAAAGTGCTAGAGCTATGATTTTTTGGCAACTGCCTGGTGCTTAAACTTGCTGCAGCTGTGTTGGCTGCACAGCAGAATAATATTAAGGGCCCTGTCACTTTCTTTATTAAAGAAGGAAGCTAAGCAAGAGTAAAAATAGAAGAAATTTCCAATGCATAAATTTTAAAACCCAGGAGAGATTATAGAAGTATTGAACTCAAAATACCTTCCCTCTCTCTTATGCTTAGGATTGTATTCTCAGGATCAGCTTGTTAGCCCTCATCCAGCCCATCACAGCGGCCAGGCACAGCGGCCAGGATCCAGAGGGCTTCCTTGGAATTTGGAATTTGGTGGAAAAGAGTAGTAGAGTTGAGTGTCATCTGTGTATGAGGGAGTAGTTGCATTGCACATAGTGAATCTTGCTCCTGAATAAATATGCAGAGGACTGATATATAAATTGATTTTTTAAAAAATGAATGTCATTCAACTATAGAGGGTGTGAAGGGAACCCCATTTTCATTTCTTAAAAAAAGAAAATAAGCAGAGTCTAACCATCTTCTTAGAGGAAAGTAGTGATATGTGGACACCCCAACCAATGCTGTTTAGAAATTGCTTCTGAAAATGTCTATTACCACCATTACAGTGAAGGATGTCCTTGGTGAATCAGCATTCTTAGAAATATGTACATTCAACAGCATTTCACCCTCACTTAACCAACCTCTCCCTCCATACACTAGATTATTTGCCATACCAGCCCTGAAAGGACAAGAGGCTTTAAGGATAATTAAATATTACATAAACTTCTCCAGCTCTATTGGCATGTCTGATGGCATCTATTCTGCCTTTATTTTCATTATAATTTGTAGTGAGAACTTGTGAAGTCTTGGCTCTGCCTTCTCTCTTCTGCTTTAGTTGCCCTTGTTTATAGACCTTCAGATAGTGTAGACACCTTCATTTGAATTAGTTTTTGGGTGGATCTTAAAATCCCCACACAGGTCAGTCTTAGTTGGTCTATTCCAATCCCCACACAGGTCAGTCTTAGTTGGTCTGTTCCATTTCCTCCCTTTTCTAGAGTCACTAGAGGCTTGGGGCATTGTCTGATAATCCTAGGCCAAGCAATCCAAACAGGCAGCTGCTGCACTTAGCAGCTGCTGCATTTAGCAGTATTATTATACCAACGATCCAAAGGACAACAGACGCTTTTGGCCAGCCAGAGCTTCACAGGTTTATTAAGATTAAGACAGGTTATAAGCAACAACTTGTTTATTAAGATTAAGATAGTTTACAAGCAACAACTTGTAATACAGCACTTTGCATCAGAGGCAGAAGATTCCAAAAAGATGACTGCAACCAGCAAAACCTCCTTTTGTAATATATTGTTTTAAATTACCTTATAATAGTCCTGAGTGGAGTTAACCCTTTATTCATCTTGTTTCAGTAAACCCATTTGGTTATCTTTTCACGTTGCCTAAAGTGCCTCTTTGTTAAAGAGTCTTAATCTTATCAGAAGGTATCAGATAGCCCCTGAATAAAGCGAGACAATATCGTTTTCCCAAAGACCATCACAGGACTCATGTTCCTCGGGAAGTAATAGTTTGGTGAAGTATTTTTCATCTAAAATCTTAGGCAGTTGTTGTGTTGCATGAAAATGAAAGCAGTCATGCTTTGCAGGGGCAAGAGGGAGCAGGGAGTCAAAGCCATGGTTAATTTGTTATGTAATGGCTTCGGAATGGGGCCCATTGTAAGCTGTCCTGAGTCTCCCTTTGGGGGTTGAGAAGGACGGGATAGAAATGCAAGAAATAATAATAATAATAATAATAATAATAATAATAATAATAATAATGCATTTAACGAGGGACAGAAATGAAACAGGGTGCATCTATACTGTGGAATGGATGCAGTTTGCCACCATTTTAGCTGCCATGGCTCAATGTTATGGAATAATGGGATTTGAAGGTTTACAAGAGTATTATATGTACTTCTTTGTCAAAGAGTGCCAAACTATAAGTCCATTATTCCATAATATTGAGTCATGACAGTTGAAGTAATGTCTATCCAACCACATTCATTGCAGATACAAACACAGTGGCCACACTTTTCCAAAATGGAGATTGTATATGGAGGACCCATATTTTAAAACTGAAGTCTACTCTTTTAAGAGAGCCAATGTAGTGTCATGGTTTCAGTGTTGGACTATAACTTTGGAGGCCAGAGTTTGAATCCCCCGCTCAGCCATGGAAACCCACTGGTTGACCTGGGATGAGTCACATAGTCCCAGTCTCGGAAAAATCCATCAGCCTTATAGCTATAAGTCAGAAACAACTGATAATAATAACAGTACTACCTGTAGGTTGGGATGAGGGTTCAAGTTACTCTCAACTGACAGGGTCAACCCAACCATTTTTGCTACCAGAGATAACAGACGAGATGGCATTCCCTCCTACTAAACCATTCCACATACAACCAAACTGGTAAATGATGCATATTAGGACTTTGGAGATGTGAGATCCATCTTCCATTCTGCAGGCTAACAAGGGAAGCAGATCAGACCAAGGGAGGTCAGACCATGGGAGGTCTGTCTTCCAACACTCACTTCAGCATAATCTTCTTTATTATGCATCAAAAGGGAAAGAGGATAAACCTTAAACCATTGGCCAGATGCCCCAAAAGCCTCCTTGTGAGAAGGTTGCCAAGACTGCTAGAACAAATGGGAGACTCTTGTGATGTTTTTCCTTTCTTTTCAGGATTTCTTTCAACATTTATTCACAAATAGACCCAGAGCAGCAAACAAATTCACCACAAAAGCAAAAAGCTTTATGTACAAAAAAATCAGACAAAGGTATCACATACGAAAGTTAAAAATGAGGTACTGTTCCATTATCTGGGTGGAGGTCACAAGAGGTGTTCGGGAGAGAAGGATAGCCCATTTTACGATGGGAGGGGAGTTGAAGGAGGAAAGGGGACATGGGTGGGGGAGAATAACAGGAAAATGGGGGTTTTTACTCCATCCCATAAAATGGACTACCCTTCTCTCTCTAGCACCCCCTTGTAGCCTGTGCCTGGATAATAGGATAGTACCAAAAATGAATATATTTAGGGCTCAGAAGGAACCAGTATATGTATTTAGATGTAACTAGTTCCTTTACACAAAAACAAGTATGTAACTAAAGCTGTAATTTCAAAAAGGTAATATATATATAGTTGTAACCTAATATGGAGAGAGAAAAAAACACTTTTTGTCATGCAGATTTTTAAAGTATTTAAGGAATATCTCTTTTAGTTACTTTTGAGAAATTATATATATATATAGAGAGAGAGAGAGAGAGAGAGACTGACTATAGGTGTAACTATAGGTCTTGGAATTATAAGTAATTTTTTTTAAAAAGAAATGTTTAAAACCTTTATTACAAAGTAATATGATTTATTAAAAATAAAATAACCCTTTGGAAGGGACAAGTGTTTTAAACAAGACAAGTGCATGTGTTTAATACAGACTAACCCCTGAATAGATAAGAAGTCTGAGTTTTCATGTTTGGTCTATTCTTTTTAAATATTTTAAAACACTTTGAAATATAAGGCTAAAGACCTTGTAAAAATACAACTCTCATTATCCCATAGAATTCAACTATGGCAATTAATGGGCTGTCAAACTGCATTACCTCTCGAGTGTAGATGTACCCTGTAGCACTGAATTTCCAAGACCTGAGATCAATTGACAATTGGATCTTGGAGGTCTCTCATTCAAAGAGTTGTCCTGGGTTGCATTAGATTTGACACAAATAATAGCAACATGAGGATAATCTGATAAATAGGGAAAGTGTCCAAGTGTGTTTGTGCTTTTTTTTTTTTTTTTTAATAATGATATCCTTTCACAGGCAGGGTTTTTCTGTCTGTAACTTAAATAGCTTCCATGCAATCAGAGGTTTTCTCCCAACCCATTTGTTATGTGATCCATCCACCCACTTGATGCAGCTTTTGGAACGGGAGCCTTCTGCTGCAGACGTCTTGATTGGAATGTCAGCCAAACACTCATGTGGTTCCTCCTCACATTCTGTTCGCATCAGCCTGGAAGATGGAAGCTGGGCAAGGTGTTTAGGAAACAATTATTTGCTAAGTGCTTTGGGGGGCTTTCAAATAAGAGTGTTTTATTTCTAGGGGGAGTGAAATGTTATCTATATATGATGACATAAAGTTGTAGAGCTATATAACATTAGTCCCTACAGTTAAAGCCCCTCAACCTTTCCCAAGAAGGGTTTGACCTTTAAATTGCAAATATCAATTCTGTATTCACCAACAGGACAAAATAAAAGACACACTTATGTGCATCAATATAGAACGGGAGATCCGAAGATTATACTGCTTCTCTTGCTGTTTCAAAAAGCATTTGCCCCCCACTGTTGATTTTATGTCTTGGAGTGTTGTGATGATGATAAAGACATATTTGCTAAATTTTAGAACTGGGTTTCAGTTTTGGTTTAAATCCTGACACAATAACCACTTTAAATTTGGGTTGTTGTAGGTTTTTTCGGGCGATATGGCCATGGTCTAGAGGCATTCTCTCTGATGTTTCGCCTGCATCTATGGCAAGCATCCTCAGAGGTAGCATCCTCACTACCTCTGAGGGTGCTTGCCATAGATGCAGGCGAAATGTCAGGAGAGAATGCCTCTAGACCATGGCCACATAGCCCGAAAAAACCTACAACAACCCAGTGATTCTGGCCATGAAAGCCTTTGACAATACACTTTAAATTTGCTTGTGACTTTTGTATACAGGGAGCCCAAAGTGGCTCATAACACCAGAACAGTAAGACAAAAAGGAAAACAAAGAATAGTACCTATTCCAATAATATATTAGAAAGCTAGCCCGGTGGAGCAATGGGTTAAATCAGGCATCCTCAAACTGTGACCCTCCAGCTGTTTGAGCCTTCAACTCCCAGAATTCTTGACAATTCAACAAGCTTATTAGTGCTTCTGGGAGTTGGAGGCCCAAACAGCTGGAGGGCCACAGTTTGAGGATGCCTGGGTTAAATTCTTGCATCGACAGGTCACAGGTTCAAATCCGGGGAGAACACAGATGAGCTCTCTTTATCAGCTCCAGCTCCCCATTGTTGGGGACATGAGAGAAGCCTTCCACAAGGATGATAAAACATCAAAACATCTGGGCGTCCCCTAGGCAACATACTTACAGACGACCAATTCTCTTACACCAGAAGCGACTTACAGTTTCTCAAGTCTATCCTGACAAGAAAAAAAAGCAGCATTATACTGTGATGCTGGAGATCAGGGTTTGAATCCTCACTAAGACATTGAAACTCCTGGGTGATTCATTAGAATGCAACCAAGTGGCATCAAAATGCCGCAGTTGTGCAAAATGGGTACACTTCTTTCTCCATTCTTACATTTTGAACAAGTTCCTATGGAGTATTGGTCAGTTTCTTTTACTCCAAACTCTGCATGTTGCCTGGAGAACCCAGCATGGGCTGGCAAAGTTGACTAATGTCTCCTGACTGATGTCAATTTATTGGCAAAGTTCCCTGCTGTGTGAGAGAGCACAATTTTGACATGCACCAAGTCATTTATTGAATCTGAAGTCCATACTGGGTCAAACCAATAGTACATCTAGTTCAGTGTTCTGTCTCTTGCAGCAAATTGCTATGGGTGCTTAAAAGGAGCTGATAAAAAACCCCAAGGCATTAATTAAATTGCTTCCAATAATCTCAAGTTTTAGGACATCCTCGGTAAAAGGGCACATGCCTTGACTGTCTCAGCTAATAGTGAATGATGGTGTGGTGTTTTCTTTGACTTTTATTTTTCTGGCCTTTACCACAGTACACAACGCAGAAATCAATCGATCAGCTGTGTTTCTGCTTACAACATTATTTCTTTTCCTTGTTTATACTTGCTGTAAACTGACCTTAATAACATTTTTATTTGGCTATTCCAATTAGACCAGTGGTGGGTGTTGAAGTATAGGCATTTATTAAGGCAGTTGACATAGATGCACCCCAAAGGAGCATAAACATCCAGATAACTGTGATGGATTTAGCAAGGGCAACTTGACCACTTTTCATATCTACCAATTTTCATATCTACGTACCTTTGCCATTTTGAATGCACTCTGATGTTCTTAGGCCACATATGACCTGAAGAAATATGCGCTTTGAATCTGCTGTCCTCTTTCGCCTCTAACAAATGTGAAGAATTTACTTGCCTGTCTGCCTCCATGGTGCGCTACTATCTGGGTAAAAGTGCTTTATGCCAACATAACAAACACTTTTACTAGTGTAGTGCACCAATAGCATTTCGGTCAACAACTTTGAAATGGTCACTCCCCCCCCCCCCCCCCAAAAAAAAACACATTAATACCGTGGTGCAAAGTAACAACTCAATGTTAAGACAGTTCAATTGGACCTAATTCCATCGGACCACAGTTCTTAACCTGTAGTTTGCAGACCCTGAGGGACCATGATGTCACACACACAGAGACAGACACACATATTTATATATATTAAGGAAAAAAGAACATAAAATAAAAAACAACTAAAGCTACAAAAAGAGAAAGAAGGACTAGCTCAGAAAAAGACACTATCACAATTGTTCAACAAACCATGATAGACTGCCAAGAAAAATCTGATTGCTTCATCATTCAATGCCTAAGAAGTGCCATTGAACTTCTTGGATTGGTACAGCTGCTTGGCTTTTAAAATGGTTTTGGGGTCTGTGTGTGTCAGAATGGGAGATGAATCATAGTTACATTCCCTGTGCAAGATTTCAACCACTGTTTCTTGTGTAGCATGTATCCCATATTGTATTAGCCTGTATTTTATGCTGAACAGGCTGTATTAGGCTGTTCAGCATAAAAAAAAGACATAAAGCAACCCAGTAGTACTCTGATATCAACTGGAGGAAAAAATATCTAGCATTATCTTTTGTGAACATTCCACAAATATTAAAAACCTTTTCTCCACCCCTGAGCTTTTCACACCACAGAATTATAGCACTATGAACAGACACATATTCATCATTCCAACAATGTTATAAGCGCAGGTTCGGGGCCCAGAGTGCCAAGCCTCTAGAAGGCCAGATGAGACACAGATGGGTTGAAGGCAAAATCAGAAGCTTTATTCTCAATGGCCAGAGAGGATGTCAGGGGAAAAAATACTCCAAAGAACTGCAGATACATAGGTTTATTTATAGTACATTTAACAGAAAGGCAGAGCAGTACAGGACAATTGGAAATTGTTGTGCCAGTTCCTCATTGGTCCTGGAGGGTGCTGACTAGGATCTGCCACCCCATTGGAAGAGGCATAAGTCCACCTCTGCCTCTGAGCCAATTAGGGGCAAGACTGGAAATTTAATAAACTGTCATTTGTGGATTTGAAGTCTTGTGTCTGTGACTCCTACCCAGGAACTGGGTGCATCTGTGTTGAATGCAGTTTTATGAGTGGTTGATGGTCCGATGCCAGTTAGACAAAGGAGGTGCTGGCCAATGGACAAAACACATTTAAGATACAGTTACATGCAATGGAGGATTCACAGAGAGGGTCCAGATAGATGCTATAGTTGAGGAAACACTCCTGGGATAAAGTTTTAGATAAAATCAGATAAAGGTGTGAAACCTTTGTGTCTCTTCATGAGAAATCATCATTGGCGATCACTAGTGTCCAAGTATGATTGCTTTCCAAGTGTAGGATCTTGGTGGTGAGTCTGCAGGTGGATCCACAGGTGACCTGCATGTTTCCAGGTGGAAGACGGTCCCAATCAGGGTTAGATTGACATGTCTTCCTCTTGACAAATTTCTCCCTTTCACCCTCCATTCATGCCTCTTTGAATTCCACAGCATGTTTGGAAACAGCTGAACTCCAGTTAGAACTCTCAGGGGCCAGAGCTTCCCAGTTCTCAGTGTCTATGCCACTGTTTTTAAGGTTTGCTTTAAGCCCATCTTTAAATTTCTTTTCCTATCCACCAACATTCAATTTCCCATTCTTGAGTTGGGAGTAGAATAAATGCTTTGGGAGATGGTGATCGGGCATTCGGACAATGTGGCCAGTCCAGTGAAGTTGATGGTGAAGGATCATTGCTTCAGTGCTTCTTCCAGCACACTGACAGTTGTCTACCTGTCTTCCCAAGAAATTTGCCAGATTTTTGGAGGTCATGCTGATGGAATTGTTCCAGATGTTATGACATCTGTAGACAGTCTACGTTTCACAGGCGTATAATAGGGTTGGGAGAACAATAGCTTTATAAACAAGCCTCTTGGTATCCTTACGAATGTCCCAATCCTCAAATGCCCTTTGCCTCATTCGGGAAAATGCTGCAGTCGCAGAGCTCAGATGGTATTGTAGTTTAGTGTCAAGGTTGACTTTTGTTGAGAGGTGGCTGCCAAGGTGGCAAAAATGGTCAATGTTTTCTAATTTTACACCATTAAGCTGTATTTCTGGCATTGCAGAGGGATTTGCTGGTGCCTGCTGAAAGAGCACCTTGGTTTTCTCAATGTTCTGAGAGGCCAAGCTTTTTGTAGGCTTCTGCAAAGGTGTTTAGAATGTCTTTTAGGTCTTCTTCTGAATGAGCATAGTCTGCATTATCATCAGCATATTGGAGTTCTATAACAGATGTTGTGACCTTGGTTTTGGCTTTCAGTCTGTTGAGGTTAAATAGCTTGCCAGCTGTAAAATAGATGATTTCCATGCCAGTGGGTAGCTTCCCATCAATAGGGTGCAGTACCATAGCGATGAAGATGGAGAATAAGGTTGGGGCAATAACACATCCCTGTTTGCAACCTGATTCCAACTTAAATGGGTCACTTTGGGAGCCATTGCCATCCAACACTTGTGCCATCATGGAGGCGCTGCAAGGTGCTCACAAATTTGCCAGGGCATCTGGTTTTTTGGAGGACCATCTTTCATGAGAAAACCCATTATGTGTCCTAGGATTTTTCCAGGGTATTTTGAGAGGATTATGATAATTATGAAGCCATTCCCCAAGGACCTAAGGTGCAGTAGGAAACATTCTAAAACATTCCAAGGCAAATCCATGAAAGATTTCTAGCATCCAATGTAGGCTGGCTGTATATCTTAGTGGAGCCACAGACAATAATTCTTAGGTTTCAATAACACCATGAAATAATAAGATTTGAAGTTATAGATGCATGAGAGCTCTCTGGATGAGAACTCCAAAAACCCTTCAGTAAACTACAAGCCACAAGATTCAATAGGCTGGAATTATGACAGTCAATGTTATATAGGGCTCTAACTCTATAGCATGAAAGCCCCTGCCATTAGCCCAGGGTGTGCTATTTGATTCCTTTGTCTTTGTGTTGTGTGTGTGTGTGTGTGTGTATGATGGTCTAAGTTTGATTCCCTTTCTCAGCTGTCTGTTGCATAGCACTGTTGTGTAAATAACTTAGAATCAATATTATTTCATAAATTATTGATTGTGAGTTGCTGTGGGATGGTTTCAAACTGACTGGGGAGTATTAAATATCTGAAATCGCTAAATTAGAGATTTCCTCCTGGCATGTTTGTTTGGATATCTTGCAAAAATCAACATTGTTTTATTCCCCAAAACTAAGAAGAAGGCTTTATTTATAACCTGCCCTCTCTCCCCGGAGGAACTCAAGATGGTTTCCAAAAATATAACAGAAATGGCAAACATTCAGTGCCAAGATAAATACCAAAAAGCATACTTTATTACATCAGTGGAGTGCCAAGATAGTAAATTCCTCTCTTCTCTTTGTATAATTTACCTAACACCATTCTTTTATATGGTGCTTTACAAAGAACAGAAAAAACAACTATGTACCTCTAGGATCTATCATGTGTACCTCACATAGACACACTGATGTGGAAAATGGACCCTGAAGGTTAAGCATTTCAAACATAAAAATGTTATGCACTACTTTATCTTCATGCCATCTTTTACTGCAAACATCCAGCATAGCCTGAGCACCTTTCACATCCTTAATAAATACTATTCTTTCTGGCTCATGTCCATTAAGATGACTCGTATCTTGGTTCAATGCATCCTTGACTGGCTCCCTGGACATTTGTTCAAGTAACTTCTTTTTACTGATGAATTGAATGAGAGGAACCACATATGGTATATTGATAAGCATATTATCCACCTGTAGTTATATTTACACTGTTTCTTTACTTTGCTGCTATTATATGTCTTCAAGTTCACTCTGAATAATAATTTTGAGACTTTTAAAAGTGGCCTCTGCTCTTCTAATATGTCTCAATTGAGATAAAAGCAGGACAATCATAACTATAATAATAATAATCATATGGTCCTCTTGTCATGGATTTTCATGGCAGGATTTATCCAGAGGACATTTTCCATTGATTTCCTCTGAGGCTGAGAGAGTGTAATTTATACAAGGTCACCCAATGGATTTCTATGGCTAAATATGGAATTGAACTCTGTCTTCACAATCCTAGTGCAATCACCATATCATGCTGACTTGTTAACTTGTTTGTTTAAATCTCAAGTTCCTTGTGTTTGCAACATTCTTTTCAAATATTTCTTATTGTCATATACCATGAGAGAGAGGTTCATGTTCTCTTCCACCATGCCAATTAATTGGTAACCCCCCTGGTGATGCAGTGGGTTAAACCGCTGAGCTGCTGAACTTGCTGACAGAAAGGTCAGCAGTTCAAATCTGGGGAGTGGGATGAGCTCCTGTTGTTAGCTCCAACTTCTGCCAACCTAGCAGTTTGAAAACATACCAATGTGAGTAGATCAATAGGTACCTCTCTGGTGGGAAGGTAATGACACTCTATGTAGGTGTCTACGGACAACACTGGAGATGAGAACTACCGCCTAGAGTCAGACACGATTGGACTTAATGTCAAGGGAAAATCTTTACTTTTCATTTTCCTTAAACTAATGATAATTTTATGGTTTTGCTTCTGAAAATGCTGTTAATAAGGCTTTTAAAAACAACACCCACTACTATTTCTCAGGCATTGTTCAGGCTCTTTTTATGGATGAGTCCTGCATGACAGCTCTGTGCTTGTCTGCAATGATATCAACTGTCATGCATCTGCTTCTCTGCCACTCTGTGAAGTCATGTTCCAGGACAGCATGAAGTTTATAGGCCATACAAAGAGTTATTCAAGGTATGTTTCATTAACAGAGTCTTGCAGAGAATCTGGCTTCTACCACATTGGTAGCCCAGTGTGTCCTCCATCACTTCCCTTTGTATGCCACCTGCTTTCCCCTTATTTCTGTTCAGCAGACCTGTTAAGGGGCATCAAAAGTACAGCTGAATTTCTAGATAATGCAAAGCAAACCAAAGCCAAATCTGTAGCAGCAGACTCTAATCTGTGGCACAGCCAAAGAACTGCTAATTGGCATCTGAAGAAGGACGCGGTGACTAATTCAGCTCCACGTTCCGTTGAGAATCAGCAAGAAAGAGCCGGAGTAAGATGTATTGAAACTATGGGCAATCACCATCAAGGTAACATATGTACTATAAGTACTGGGCAGTGTATACAGAAGATAATGTCTTTGTTTTTCTCCTCTTTCAGAGGGGTTCACACACTGTTCCCAAAGAAGCAAGCTGAACTTTAAACTGTGATTCTTCAGAATTTGGAGTTACAGGAAAGTCTGCTTCAAAGGAAATCCAGCCAGTTCAGATACTGCTGTTACTCAAGTCTACGTTATTACTTTGGTTTGCAATCAGTAGCTCTTGACAGATCATTTAATTTATTGTTAATAGCAACAGTTGCTAATATAGGCTTTTAGAATTCAGTTCAACTGGAATGCAAGATCTGATTCTGTAGCACAGAGATTACTGTTGTATGTATAAGAGACTATTCAATACAATTAACCATGTGTCCTATGGAGGCAGGATAACAGGTTTAAGACTGCTGTAAAACACAAATAATGGTATACGGGAACTATTGGCATCAGACCAATAATGACTCTGCTTTTGCAGGCTTCTGTGAAGTTCTATACAAAAATACCATGGCAATCCTATTGAGTGATAATTGACTGCTATAGGATATGTTCTGAGTTCATATGTTCATGCTTTCTTGGGGATTCAGGGAGTTGTGGTCTAAAATAACCTTTTGACTCTCTAGGTGTTAATCAGTTGGTGGAAGATCAAGGAGGTATGATTAGCCAACCCCCCACTCCATCAAGCAGTGTTCCAATATTTTCCCAAAACATTCAAAGCATAGGTAGGAGAGTGGGCCATCTAAATGCTTTTCATTTGAATAGGTTCTGCTGGTCGAAGGACACACATCAAACATCATGGGAAGCACTGTGTACAGGGGAGAATAATGTGATATCTTTTTTCTCCTCCTTGGATCATCTGTGGTGTCAAGGTGGAGTAGCCCAGTGACTTGACTAGGGACCTAATCACAAGGAAATGTCAGTGTCCTAGGATGTTTCTTCCCCAGTTGAGCCACAGAGCTCCATGCCGCTTGTCACAAGATGTAGCCTCGTTTTCAATGCCAAAACAGGAGCCTCCCCATGGTCCATTTGGAACAATGAAGCTACAGTGAGGGGGGGGGGGGCACATGGTGACACTTTCCTATGGGTGATGGGGAAGCATCAGCTGACGGTGTGGCACCAAGATTGCTCCACTGCCTCCTGATTAGCCACAGATATTGGTGAATCAATCAATTTGATGAGGTCCTTGGCCTGCTTGAGCTTTGGTGGCCATCAAACAACTTCTCATCCATGGCCACTGCAGTGGCTTTGGCCTTCTCCTACCCAGGGACCCCTCTACCTCTGCCTCAACCTCCCAGGGAACTCTCTGATGCTGGGCTGCAGATGGAGATAGGATTAGAGGGCTAAGACTGTGTGACCTGGCCCAGGGGGCACCATCACACCCTTAAAGAATGGTCAAAGAGCTAGAACAGGCCATGGGCACTGGTAGGGTGGAGGTAGGAAAGGGTGGGATGAGTAGGCCCAGGTCAGTCATTCAACCAGCCAGGAAGACCTTTGTTGCCATCGACCACCACTGGATCTGTGGCCACCTGACTGCTTCCACCCTCATACCTTACCTTACCATGCTGCCCTTTGCCTTGGGGCCCAAGGGGGCTGAAGGGCTGGCAGAGGGCCTGCAGGAATGGGGACCAGATTGCGACTGACTGTGGGTTTTTTTCCTTTTCCCTTTCCTTTCCTTTCCTTTCCTTCTTTCCTTTCCTTTTCCTTTTCCTTCCTTCTTTCCTTCCTTCCTTCTTTCCTTCCTTCCTTCTTTCCTTTCAGTCAAAAATTCTCTTCCCCTCTCAAAATCAGAGTTTTTTAAAAACGGTGGTGGCTTACAATCAATGGCATCAGTGAAATATAGTACTTTTTCCTGTTTATTGGAATTATTTATTATTGAGTTAGCCACTCTGAGTCCTCTTCGGGGTGAGAGAGGACGTTGTATAAATATAGTAAATAAATAAATAATTGCAGTGTTCCTCACACTGTGCTCCTCCAGGTGTTTTGGACTTCAGCTCCCAGAAATCCCAGGCAGCCTATTGGCTGTTAGGAATTGTGAAAGCTAAAGTTCAAAACATCTGGAGGAACATAGTTTGGGTAACTGAGTTATTCCCATGCATGCAGTAGGTCAGGGGTCCTCAAACTTTTTAAACAGAGGGCCAGTTCACGGTCCCTCCAACTGTTTGAAAAAAAAAATGAACAAATTTCAATGCACACTGCATATTCCTTATTTGTAGTGCAACAAAACATGAAAGGACAATACAATATTTAAAAAGAAGAACAATTTTAACCAACATAAACTTACCAGTATTTTAATGGGAAATGCAGGCCTGCTTTTGGCTAATAAGATACTCAAGTCAGTTAGGATTGTTGTTGTGTGCCTTCAAGTAATTTCAGACTTAGGGCAACCCTAAGTCTAAAATTTATGGCAGATTCTGGGTAAATGACCTTTGGGGGAGGGGCACATCCATCTCATGGGCCTTAGTTTGGGGACCCCTGCACTAGGTGATGGTGATGCATATTTCCTATACCTCCACTTTTTGTAGGTGCTGCTGCCGTCGAATGAACAAATATGTAAAACATGACACTTATGGGGCCACATTTCTTGGTTTTGTTTTAATTTGCATGAGGGACAACAGCTATGGTCCTCCATGAACAACTTCCTGCTATGAAATAAGTGTGCATTAAATGTGATTTATGCTGATTACATTACATTTTGGATGGGGTGAAGGGAGTTATTCTTTAACCTTTGCATTTCAGATGTATTAGTTTGGGTTCCCAGGCCTGGTGACTTCCATGTCAGTAGAATGATAAATCTACTCCTGGTTTGAATCCAAGCTTTAAAGGAAATTTCCAAGGTGATGAACGTGCCTTTCCCAAATAGGTTCAGCACTTAGGAGAGCTCATTTAAAGCTAGTCCAGACTTGGAATTGATTCATTGCCCACTGACACTAGCAACCATTGCTGCCAGGGATTTTATAAAAGAGATGCAATCCATCTATGTGCACAACCATAACTCTTCTCTCCTAACAGCTGCTGCTTTGCCATCTCAGTTGGCTCCCCCCCCCCCCTTTTTACGGTAAGCAATAGCAAAAGTAGGAGATATAGAGAGTGTATGCAGTGGTTAGAAAACCTGGTTATGGAGTAAAGATGCCACTGGCTTGGGTAAGCAAACCAAAGTATTTATTTTAGGAGCACCATTCTAAAATAGGAACGTTACTCAGGGTGCTGATCTAACCTCTCCACCTCTTGGAAGCTAAAGAGAGAACTCATGAGAAGAAAAGGTGGAGAAACATCCCCAAGAGTACCAGTTTACATCACAAAAGGATTAGGATAGGTAGACATAAAGGAGGACACCTTGGGTGATTTAAAACTATCTAAGTGCATTATTATTTCTGGTTCTAGGGCATTTTTTTTACTCTTTTTAGATTGTTGTCCTTCCAATATGGGGCACCCTAGAGTTTGACTTTTGCTGGGGTTTACGAAGGATAAAGAGTTTTATGGGTGGAAACATTTGCTCCAGCTGCTCCATGGAGAATCTCTACCCATATGTTGACTGTATCTTTGCTAGCATAGCCAGCAGTGGAAAAAATGCCTTCCAACATCTGGAGAGCTTCCATTGCTTCACATAGGTTTACAATCTCAATGGAAAACTCCACTCTCTTTGCTAGCCAGTGCCCACTATAGATATTGTATTCATTTATTTATGTATACTAGCAATTCATTGGCAGTGTGTTGTAAAGTGCAATTATGGAACTAGGATTTTCCCCCTGTTAATAGCACTTCATTTATCCAAATAACCCATGACTGAAATCCATGCTTATGACAATGTTAAATGATTACTTAAAATGTTTAGTCAGATTTCATCTCGTTTAGATAATACATTAATTGGCAAGTTCACATTATTGCAGTTTTTAGGCTATTGGATGAAGCACAGAAGATAACTAAAATCATTTGAAATGCTTTTATTACTGTAGTCTGTTCTTACCCTAGGCTGAATCTCCTATCACACTATTAATTTGCCTATAATTACACAGCAGATAATGTGTGTCCTACATATCCAGCAAACACATTGGAATATTGCTTATTTATGTGTGTGTGTGTGTGTGTGTGTAAGAGAGAGAGAGAGAAAGAGAGCAAGAAAGAGGGTGTGTGCGCGCACATCTACACTACTGAATCAATGCAGTTTAATGCCACTTTATTTCCATGGCTCGATGCTATGGAATTATGAGAGTTGGTGAGGAACCAGCACTCTTTGATAGAGAAGGCTAAAGACCTTGTAAAACTACAACCCCATAGCACTGAGTCATGCAGTTAACATTGTGCCAATCTACATTAAGTATACAGTTTATGTACCTAGAGAGCATTTTGAAACATTTCTTCTTTGGATTATAACTTCTATAGTCTCTGATAGAAACAGTTCAGGCCCCACCTATCTCCGTGATCACATCTCTCCCTATGAAGTGGTGTGGACTCTTAGATCTGCTGGGGAGGTACTTCTCTTGTTCTCACCACCATCTCAAATGGTTGGTGGGGGTGAGGGAGAGGGCCTTCTTGGTGGTGGCCCCCTGCCTCTGGAACACCCTCTCCAGAGAGAAGACAAGCCCCACCACTTGCCTCCTTCCACAAGGACCTGAAAACCTGGTGGTTCCAGCAGGCTTTTGGAAATGACTAACCCCAGGCCCTACCCTAGCTATTAGTTAGGTCCCTGCTCTGTATTCTACACACTTCCCCAGCCCTTTGCTACTAGCCCTGGTCTAGCCCTATTACAGCTATTCAGGAGGCCCTGGAAATGAAGAGCTCCAGGCACCACCCTGGCTATTAGTTAGGGTCTTGTCATGCACTTTGCCCACTTCCCTATGTTTTCCCCGTTGGCTCAGCCCTCTTGTGCTTATGTAGCAGACCATGGAAATAAATAGCTCCAGGTCCCACCTTGACCATCAGGCAGGCCATGCTTGTACTTTACTCACTCCCCAGGTCCTAGTCTACTTTGTTGTACTAGCCCAGCCCACAGTTGTCGAAGCCCACTTTGGAATCTTAGTCATTGGAAGCTGAGCTGCCTGATGTAATTAGTACTGAACTGGCTTTTTAATTTCAAATATGTACGATTGTTATATAGTACTATGTTTATACTTTTTATAATTACTTTTTGTATGTTTTATGTTAGTAATTGCAATGATTTACCATGCTGTAAACCGCCCTGAGTCCCCTTGGGGAGATAGAGCAGTATACAAATAAAGGTATACACATAAAATAAAATTATTATTATTAGCATTCAAGCTGCAGTCCTCAGTGTCTCCAGTCTATAATGATCTAGTATACTCTAATATCCTAATGCAACATTGGTACTAAATTTGGTTGTGAAAGGCTTGAAAGGCATCACCTGGAAATAATGATTAGGGACAGGACTTGTCATCTCTGCCACCACACCCCATCTGTGTAACCTGATGTCTTTGCTTACTTGGTATTACACTACACGTTTTCTATCAAACCATCTTTGATCTGTTGAGTATTGTGGTTATCTTTCTGTACAGTACAGATGGCAAAGCTGATAGTTATGTTAAAAATCCTAGGAGCAGCTACTTATTTGATTTGGGAGCTCTAAAATACCTTATAATTACTATTGGAATGCCTTCTTCTATACCATTTAGCGTTTATTTTCCCAAATAATTTAAATGGAAAAATTACATCATAATAGTAATTTGGGTGTTTCCTGCCTGATCTGCACCAATAACGTATGTCCTTTGAAAAAATTTAATGAAATTTGGTTGCTTAAGGTTTTATTATTTTGAGGCTACCATATGAAAACTAGGTTACTAATTCAATCCATTCACTGATCCAAAGAATTCTGAACTTGTGTTTCTTCAAAAGAGTTCTCCATATATTCTTTGACACTCATTCACAAGCCACAATGCAAAACACTGAATGGTTTCAGCATGTGCCAAACAGTTAAAAGTCCCAGTTGATGGACATATATAGTACTCTCAAGCAAATTTAAAGTAAATTCGAATATGGGTCTGGAAAGTGAATAGAAGCCTCATATAATAATAATAATAATAATAATAATAATAATAATAATAATGCTGTGGGACTTTTGAATCCAAACTGACAAAGTTTTGGAACACAATTCACCAGATATCATTATTGTAGAAAAGAAAAAAAAGTTTAGATTATTGATACCAGGTGACAGTCGCATTGAGGAAAAACAACAGGAAAAACTCAGCCATTATCAGGACCTCAGAATCGAACTGCAAAGTACCAGTACCAGTACAGTTGATCCCAGTGGTAATCTGCACACTGGGTGCCATGCCAAAAGATCTCAGCCGCAGTTAGAAACAATAAACATTGACAAAATCACAATCTGTCAACTGCAAAAGGCCACCTTACTTGGGTCTACATGCATCATTTGAAAATACATCACACAGTCCTAGACGCTAGGGAAGTGTTCGACTTGTGATTCTGTGATACGAAATCCAGCATATAGATCTCGTTTGCTGTGACGTACTGTATTTTTGTGTCAGTAAAATAATAATAATAATAATAATAATAATAATAATAACTTAATTTTTCTATCTCACCTCCATCTCCACGGGGACTCGGGGTGGCCCTCACATGGGACAAAATGTTTAATGGCCTAAACCTTTTCAGTAGTCTCAGCAAAAGTATTCCCATTAAATCAGTGGAATTTATATATGTTTTGACTCACTGTTCAACAAATAATTCAAGTGTCTACTTTAGTTTCAACTACCAATAAGATTTTCAGGACATTGTACCTTAGGTGCATTTTATGTCAATCTAAACATAATCCAGGTAATTTATATCAGCTCTTTCTGACAGGAAATATGTTTTTATGATGAAAGTTTCAGATTGGAAGGATTTGTAGGTATTGAAATTGTTGAGTGACATGATAAAATCCAGCCTTTTGTTTCTCTGCCACATAACAAGCCAGTATTTATTAAATCTAGTGCAGTATTGTTTTCTCTGGTTGACAGGATCTCTACAAGATCTTCTTGTAGAGTTCTTCTTTCAACTATCACCTGACCCAGCTAATGCTGTGATTCCACTTAATGGCTCTGTTTCCATTCTATGAAGTCCTTGGATTTGCAGTTTAGAGAGTAGTATTTAGAATTGTCAGCCAGAGAGGTCTAGTGCCTCACCAGACTACAAATCCCTTATAGAATGCAGCCATGGCAAAATTTATTTATTTACAGTATTTGTATTCCACCCATCTCAACCCAAAGGGGACTTAAGAGTGGATCACAAAACACATAAAATACATATACAAACATTCAATGTCAATTACATACAATTGATTATATACAATTGCCAAGCATTCAATGCCGATTATATACAATGACAAGACAGACAACTTGTACATAGATAGACGTGTGTGTGTGTGTGTGTACATATAAGCTTTTCCCATCTTCAGCATCTTGGAGGCTGTGCTCAGTTTCAGCCACTGTGTGTGTGTGTGTGCGCACGTGGTTGCGCCATCTTCCCTGCCAAAGAGCTTTTGTTTGTGAGTTCTCCTCCTTGATTGAATCTCTGGCATTTTCTGGCATTTTCCTAATGAGTGCCTAAATAACTTCCCACTTTTAAAGCGTTACCTATTTATCTACTCACAATTGCTGTTTTCGATCTGCTAGGTTGGCAGGACCTGTGCTGAAGGCCAGGAGTTCACTCTGACCCAGGCATCAAACTGCCAACCTTCCGCTTAGCAAGATTCACTGTAGTTGGTGGTTAATCCGCTGTGCTAAAGCCCAATGTTCCCATTGTACATTTGTGAAATGGAAACAAAGCTGGGACTTTCTGAATGCAGTGCTCTACCATGAGCTATGGTTTCTTCAATATTGCCTGTATAAGAAGACATATTAGTAATTTCTTTAGATATAGAAATCTAAACAGTAACTTCACTTCATCAATGGCTACTTTTAAAAATCAGTCAGATTTGAAACATAGTCTATAGTGTGGTCCTGCAGTTTTGCAGGGCTGGTGAGGGAGGGAAAGAGAAAAAAACAGATACTGAATGTTCACTGAAGAGAGAGCCTTCGATTTCAGGACCTGGAAGTGTTATATTTTGTACTATAGTTCCCAGAATCTGCAAAATGGATTCTGGAAGTTTCCATCCACAAGACAAATCATTCTAATTACTTTGCCCATGTGTAGGGACAGTGGACATCATGACTTATTCAAAGCAAAGTAGTCCTCTGAGAGTGATTCAAGTAAGGGTCTATGCTTACAAATCTTACTGATGCTATTCTAGGCCCTTGACAATGGATTAGTACTTCAAATACAGCTTAGAGAACCTTTTATTCCCCTTGGTGAACTTCTATACATTTGTAGCTCCTTTTCTTTAACTACTAGCCCACAGCAAAATGCTCATGAGTCCAAAAACATCTATATGATGGTGGGAATACAGGGGGTCTATATCTGAATGTTTCCCTGTCCAATAAACAGTGATCCAAAGGAACACTAATGTGTTTGAAAGAATGTAACATTGGCAGATCACGTTTTAGAAAATTGCACATCATATATTTTATGTTTATAACCACAAATGCAAAGTGTTTTTTCTAAATATTTCAAATTAAAAAAAATCAAGTGGACATAAACTCAGAGTTGGGAGAGACCTCGTGGGCCATCCAGTCCAACCCCCTACCAAGAAGCAGGAAAATTGCATTCAAAGCACCCCTTGTGGCTGGCATTTAGGATAACTGGAGTGATGTCTCAATACTTTTAATAGCTTTTTAAAATGATGCTCTTTTGGGGCATCACCCCTGAAATATGGCCAGGTAGAAGCTTTTAAAACTGAAAAATGAGGATTTGGGGGTTGAATTCTTTTGGGACTGGAGTTTTGGAGGGTTTGGGGGTAAGGGGATCCAAGGTCCACACTGGACCTTCAAAAAGACACATTCAGCTGAGAGATTGTGCAATTCCTACCCTTCTCCTATGGCAAGTTGTTCTCTAAATTCAGCATGTTCCAACTTTCTTAATATATTATAATTAAGGAACAAAATTGGAAGCTTGAGCTTCCTGTATTAGCAAACTGTGAGCAAATGATATAAAAATTAGACAACAATGGTTTGTTTTTGTTTTGTTTTTTAAAAACTCATAATAAGTAAAAAATAAGAGCTACAGTTTCAAAAGAAGCAATGGCTCTTACTGCACATTGAAACTTTATAAAGCAAATAATAACAACATAATTTTATTTAATTTCATGCTTTTAACTGATTTTATAATTTTAAAATTGAGGGTGGATTTCTACTAAATTGAATCAAGTGGACTAACTTACAGGCTGACTCACTATGCAGTAATTAATTTAATTGGGCAACTCTATTTTTTACTAGCCAATAGGACCTCAGCTGGCATATTGATATGATAACTTCATTAATTGTGTTCTAACTTTTTTTTTCTGTCATCAAAGCATAACAATGCTCTTCTAACATGCTTTGGTTCCCACGTTGGGAGAAAGACTGGATATTCAATTATTCTGGTCCAACTTACCTGTCCGAACGTATCTCCCTTTATGAGCTAACTAGAGCTTTAAGATCTGCTGGGGAGGTCCTGATCTCTGTCCCACCTGCTTTGCAAGTGCAACTTCTCAATGGTGGCCCCTCAGCTATGGAACTTCCTCCCCAGTGACATCATACTGGCCCCATCCTTCCTGATCTAAAGCTAAAGACCTGGCTTTGTCCACAGGCATTTGGGAAGTATGGTAATACAGAACTCAGCCTCAGTTTGGCAGCTTGGATAATATATTGCCAAAGGCTTTCATGGCTGGAATTACTGGGTTGTTGTAAGTTTTTTGGGCTGTATGGCCATGTTCCAGAAGCATTCCCTCCTGAAACATCAGGAGGAAATGCTTCTGGAGCATGTCCATACAGCTCAAAAACCCACCTTGAATGATGATTATGGAAAAATCAAGAAGTATGGAAAATCAAGACTTGGCATTACATATGTTTTTAACCTGTTTTATTGTATTTATATGTTTTAACTGTTTATATGTTTAAATTGTTTATAATTGGATATGGTATGTTTATTCTGGTGTATATGATGTGTCACAGTACGTGTGAAAAAGATCTTGGAGTCCTCGTGGACAACAAGTTAAACATGAGCCAACAATGTGATGTGGCGGCAAAAAAAGCCAATGGGATTTTGGCCTGCATCAATAGGAGCATAGTGTCTAGATCCATGGAAGTAATGCTACCTCTCTATTCTGCTTTGGTTAGACCACATCTGGAATATTGTGTCCAATTCTGGGCACCACAATTCAAGAGAGATATTGACAAGCTGGAATGTGTCCAGAGGAGGGCGACTAAAATGATCAAGGGTCTGGAGAACAAGCCCTATGAGGAGCGGCTTAGGGAACTGGGCATGTTTAGCCTGAAGAAGAGAAGGCTGAGAGGAGATATGATAGCTATATATAAATATGTGAGAGGAAGCCACAGGGAGGAGGGAGCAAGCTTGTTTTCTGCTCCCTTGGAGACTAGGATGCGGAACAATGGCTTCAAACTACAAGAGAGGAGATTCCATCTGAACACTAGGAAGAACTTCCTGACTGTGAGAGCTGTTCAGCAGTGGAACTCTCTGCCCCGGAGGGTGGTGGAGGCTCCTTCTTTGGAAGCTTTTAAGCAGAGGCTGGATGGCCATTTGTCAGGGGTGATTTGAATGCAATATTCCTGCTTCTTAGCAGGGGGTTGGACTGGATGGCCCATGAGGTCTCTTCCAACTCTTTGATTCTATGATTCTATGAATTCAATTTTTGCCATAATTTGTTAGCCACTCAGAGTGCCCTTCGGGATGAGAAGCGGGGGGGGGGGGGGGAGGGTGTTTATAAATACAGTAAATACATAAATAAACCAGTAATAAGCATAAGGTAAATCAATAGCTCAGTACTAGAGTACCAGGCCTAAATATTCTAAAGGCACCATAGGACCTGTCTGATTTCAGAAGCTAGGCAGGATCAGCTTTGATAAGTCCTTGGATGGGAGATTTCAAGGAATATGAGCTATTGCAGGATACATTTCAGAGAAAGGCAATGGAAAAAAACAGCTCTGAGTACAGTATGCCCCCTCCCCCATATATGTAGGGGATATGTTCCATGTCTCCCCCATGGATACCAAAAACTGTGGATAACAGCAAACATTATATTTTGACTATACTTGGGCTTGCAGCTTTTGTTCATGTTAACATTAGCTGTGTAATGCATATACCATATTTAATTACAAAATTCTGGCCAAAGACAGCCCAAACCACTCAGCCATATTAAGTCTGCATTATTTCACTTTCTTGCCTCTTTAACTGTTACCATAATTTTTGTTTATGGGTTGTAATTGCTTTGAAGGTTCTCAAAAACAAAGCAGGTCTTTTCTCTTTTTGTTGCACCAAGGGTTTACTATTATTGGATGCATATATTCTTTTAAAAATGCTTTTCAAGCAGAAGATTTATTTGCCTTAGGAAGTAATCTATACAAGCCCGTTTTCAAACAGCTTTCAGTTTCATAGCAGCAGTTTATAGATTGTTTAAAAAACAAACAATAACTTAACAGAAATGTTTTATGTGCTCACTGTTCTATAACTCTGTTCAATAAAAATGTTTGAGGCAGATCTACTCAATTTAGATTGTTACCGGGTCAAGTCGATCATTATAAGAGGTTTATATTTTTGCTTGGAAAAAAACTGGCCTGATGCATGCCGATCATAGAGTTCTGTCAGTACTGAGAATTTTATATAAGAGCCAAGACAAAAACTCTCCTTAACAAAGGGACACCAACAGTTGCTGAAACATCACTGGCAGTATATAAAGGTCTTGTGTTTGGTAATAGTTTAGCCCTTGGAAATTTGAACTGAATTTATTCTACTAGGAACAGCTTTAGAAATCATAGAATCATAGAGTTGGAAGAGACCTCGTGAGCCATCCAGTCCAACCCTCCACCAAGAAGCAGGAAAATCGCATTCAAAGCACCCCTGACCGATGGCTATCCAGCCTCTGCTTAAAAGCCTCCAAAATAGAAGCCTCCACCACACTGTGGGGCAGAGAGTTCCACTGCTGAACAGCTCTCTCAGGAAGTTAATTCTAATGTTCAAGTAGAATCTCCTTTTCTGTAGTTTGAAGCCATTGTTCTGCATCCTAGTCTCCCTATGGCTTCCCCTCACCTCTTTATACATGGTCATCACATCTCCTCTCAGCCAACTCTTCTTCAGGCTAAACATGCCCAACTCTTTAAGTCGCTCCTTGTAGGGCTTGTTCTCCAGACCCTTGATCATTTTAGTCGCCCTCCTCTGGACACATTCCAGCTTGTCAACATCTCCCTTCAATTGTGGTGCCCAGAATTAGACACAGTATTCCAGTTTGGTCTGACCAAGGTGGAATAGAGGGATAACATGACTTCCCTGGATCTAGACATTAGACTCCTATTTATGCTGGCCAAAATCCCATTGCCTTTTTTTGCCGCCACATGACATTGTTGGCTCATGTTTAATTTGTTGTCTACAAGGACTCCAAAATCCTTTCCATATATCCTAAATATTCAACAAGTCGAACATAATCAAACCATTTAGCTCATACTACTCATGGTTCCGGCTTATTCTGAAACCAAAACATGTTCTCCCTATACCGTTCTTATGAATGGCACTTTTGGTTGTCATACTTATTGACTGCATTAAAAAATGCACACATTTTTTCAATTAATGGGAATTCTAGGATTTGCAGCTTGATGAGTCACTAGAGCTCTCTGGCTGAAAACATTTTTCTACACTGCAACTTACAGGATTTCATAGAATAGCAGAATGGCATTTCAAGTGGCACCATAGTGCTCTGATAGTGTGGAGGCCCCAGCAATCCTTTAAGATGTTTAGCAAGAATAAATACCGAGGAAATAAAAGTCACTATCTCCTTTCTTTCAGGCTGATGAAGAATTCCCTAAGACAATACCAAAATAAACCTCCCCTTGGGAGAGAGAAAAATCACAGACTTCTATAACATTAGAACTTAACAGAGAGCCTGGGAGTTTACATTTTTACATAGAAAAAAAATGCCTTGCGCTCTCTGTTCTTTCCAGTTTCTTGCCAATGTCTAGTATACCCTATATTGGGTTGCTGTGAGTTTTCTGGGCTGCATGGCCATCTTCCAGAAGCATTCTCTCCTGATATTTTGCCCATATCTATGGCAGGCATCTTCAAAGGTTGTGAGGTCTGTTGGAAACTATGCAAGTATGGTTGGTTTATATATCTGTGAAATGTCCAGGGTGGGACAAAGGACAATTGAATGTTGTAGTTGGCTACCTTGATAAGCATTGAGTAGCCTTGCAGCATCAAGCCTGGCTGCTTCCTGCCTGGGGGAATCCTTTGTTGGGAGGTGTTAGCTGGGGCTTATTGTTTCCTGTCTGGATTTCCCCTGTTTTTTTAGTGTTGTTCTTTATTTACTCGTCTGATTTTAGATTTTTTTTTAAAAAAAAATACTGGTAGCCAAATTTTGTTCATTTTCATGGTTTCCTCCTTACTGTTGAAATTGTCCACATGCTTGTGGATTTCAATGGCTAGTCTGATATGGTAGTTGTTAGAGTAGTCCAGCATTTCTATGTTCTCAAATAATATCCTGTGTCCAGGTTGGTTCATCAGGTGCTCTGCTATGGCTGACTTCTTTGGTTGAAGTAGTCTGCAGTGCCTTTCATGTTCCTTGATTCGTGTTTGGGTAATGCTGCTTTTGGTGGTCCCTATGTATCTACATGAAAGCCTTCGACAATACAACAACAACAATAATAATAATAATAATAATGACCTGGACACACCATATAGAACATGGCCATACAGCTTGGAAAACTCACAGCAACCCAGTGATTCTGGCCATGAAAGCCTACAACACATACCCTATATTGTTCCCTAGGAATTACAAATATATATGTCTGTGTGTATGTATACTTCCTTGTCAACATATGGTGGCCCCATGAATTTTTCATATGTTTTCTTAGGAAAGATATGCTCAAAGGTGTTGTTAGTTGTTTTTGTTTTGTTTGTTTTTTGCCAGTTCCTTCCTCTTAAATATAGCTTACAGTAATCATGGATGTTCTCCTATTAAGGTACTAACAAGGGAAAACCATGCTTTGGTTACTGCTCCATCACACTAGAGAGAGAAAATACTTAAAATACTTAAAATATGGTTTCTGCCTCCTGCACAATTCTGGGGCTTGTAGTTTAGTGAGACTGTTAAGTAGTTTAGGGAAGCAAAATTCTGCAGGAGGCAGAAACCGGATTTTTTCTCTAGTATGATGAGGCCCTTACAAGATCAGAGAAGATCAGGTGCCCTTAAGGTACAAATAGAGAGGCCTGTTTTTGAGCTTTTGCCTTGCTCTTGTATATATCTTCTGTTTTGTTGAGAACTCTCCTCACAGATATACAGTTCTGACCCTCCTGCAGCCTCTCTGACTTTCCTATAGACCTGTGGTTCCCAAATTGTGTTCCGTAAAACCTTAGGCTTCCACTAAAAACATCATAGAAATTCCACGAAAAATCTTGAAACTCTATTAAAAATGCTATCTTAAAAGTCCATGCTAGTGGTTCACAACCTTCCTAATGCCATGACCCCTTAATACAGTTCCTCATGTTGTGGTGACCCCTAACCATAAAATTATTTTTGTTACTACTTCATAATTGTAATTTTGCTACTGTTATGAAAGGCAATTTAAATATCTGATATGCAGGATGTATTTTCATTTACTGGACCAAATTTGGCATAAATACCCAATATGCCCAAATTTGAATACTGGTGGGGTTGGGGAGGGATTAATTTTGTCATTAGGGAGTTGTAGTTGCTGGGATTTAAAGTTAGCCTACAATCAAAGAGTATTCCGAACTCCACCTACAATGGAATTCAACCAAACTTGGCACAAATACTCAATATTCCCAAATGTGAACACTGATGGAGTTTGGGGAAAATAGACCTTGACATTTGGGGGTTGTAGTTTCTGGGATGTATAGTTCACCTACAATCAAGGAGCATTCTGAATTCCACCAATGATAGAATTGGGCCAAACTTCCCAGATAGAACCCCCATGACTGACAGAAAATACTGTGTTTTCTGATTATCTTTGGTGACCCCTCTGATGCCCCCTGGTGATCCCTCCAGGGGTCCCAACTCCCAGGTTCAGAAA
This sequence comes from Anolis sagrei, assembly GCF_037176765.1. Classification (NCBI taxonomy): domain Eukaryota; kingdom Metazoa; phylum Chordata; class Lepidosauria; order Squamata; family Anolidae; genus Anolis; species Anolis sagrei. The sequence goes on along the minus strand of NC_090023.1, from coordinate 35,247,708 downwards.
CACTGGTCTATGCAGAGTGTGAAGATCTTACTGACATTCAATGTACCTCTGCTTTAAGAAGGAAGCCTTCCCAACTTAGTGCATTATAAATAACACCCAAGCAATAGATGAAAGAACTTTGTGAGTTCACAATGCTTAGGAATAAAGTTAGGATTCCTCGGGGAAAATCAGGAACAGAGTTAAGTTTCCGGGGGGGGGGGGGGGTCTTCTAAAGGGTTCCATGACAGAAAAGTTTGGAAACTGCTACTATAGACTTGCCCTTTTGTTATTACTATAGCTGAGCTCTGTCCATTTGACTTGGTGCTGAGACATTCCGTTGTGCTTTCAGGCTGCAGTTGTAATGCAGAGCAAGATCTCAGAATCAGATCATCCATTCAGAAACCTGTAATCAAAACGTGCCTCTTTCTCTTGAATTCCCATTGACCCACTGCTACCTTCCTTCATATTTCCTCAGAAATTCATTAATTTGTTGTTTGAATCAAATCATATCCTGGGTAGTTTTTATTTATTATTATTATTTATTTCTTGCATTTATTGACCGCCCCTCTCAGCCCGGGGGCGACTCGGGGCGGTGAACAACAACAAGCAGACAGTGTACAGTGAATCACGACGATACAAACCAGACAGATACAACATAACATATACTTATACTAAAAATCCGCTTCGTCAAGTCCTGGGGTCATAGCCAAAATTCGTAGTCCTAGTTCATTCCAGTGTCATTCGAATACACTCAGTTGAAGGCCTGCTCGAAGAGCCATGTCTTCAGGCCCTTACGAAAGGCCATCAAGGAGGGCGCCTGTCTAACTTCGGCAGGGAGGGTGTTCCACAGCCGGGGGGCCACCACCGAGAAGGCCCGCTCTCTCGTCCCCGCCAGACGTGCCTGTGAGGCGGGCGGGACCGAGAGAAGGGCCTCCCCGGATGATCTCAAGGCCCTCGTGGGCTCGTAGGCCGAGATGGATTATTTTTGGATTATTCAAAGGATGATTTGTCAACGAATGCAATCAAATGTTAAAATATGAAATTACATGTTTGTAGCACATGGTTACAAATATATGTGGATGGTCTTTGGATTTTTGTAATAACTCTAATTGGTTTTTTCCCCAAGGGGTCTTCTCTACTTTGTGCAAGGGAAGTTTAGGTTATCCTATAACCATTTTTAGACCTATAGTTTATTTTCCATTGCTTGGGAAATATCCATTAAAATATTTGCCAGCTCTGAAATGGAGATTTGGCTCAGCATGGCATCACTTGTTTTAGTCTAATATATGCCCATTGTTACATAATAATAACTCTATGTTCTTTCAAGGGCTTTTCTTTTGTGTGGTTCTCTATAATACATTTTTATCCACCCTGCAAAATACGATTACTGATTCCTGACAAAAGGTCAATCTCTTATTTCTGAAGCAGACAAAATCGCATTTCTCCCAGCTGGGTATTTATAAGAAATGCTTATTTTATGCTTAATATATTCATAAATATTAAACTGTTGCAAACCATGGGATATATCTCCACTACAGTAATTAACTGCCTCTGCCTATCTGGAATTCTGGATTATAGCAAAAGCTCCAAATCCTGGTCTCTCCCGTCTTTTCCAATCAAAATGTGAGCAGTATATCAATGAAGAGCTTGTTTCAGAGGCAGTGGGCTTCTTCCATAAGATCAAGCAAAGCTCATGTCTGGCAGACAACTACAACCATTGTTTACACATCAGACTAATCTTTTAAAAATGCTTAGCTCCTTCTTATGTGGTTATGCAGAAGACCGCTGAAGCACCATTTTGGGTCAGCAGAAGGGGCATCATAGTAATTTGTAAGCAACAAATAACATTTATCACTCCTTTAGTGCAAAAGCCTAGATCCAATGCAGCCAGGAATGGTTTTGGAACCAAGTCAGTTTGAGAATACATTTCAGAGTTCAAGAGAAAAGAGGACCGTGACACTCTTGATTTCTTCCAATCTTAGAATTTTATTGTTTCCTTTTAAACTAGGCTCTGAGATGGAAGAACAATGATATAGTGGTCCAGTTCCTAAGTGCCCAAGTTAGTTCCAAGCCGGGCTGTATCCAAGTTGGGGTGTGTGTGTAGGGGTTCAACCGCCCCCCCCCCTCCCCCCATTTTTCACATTTAAAAAACCTGATTTACTCATGAATTTTAACTGGTTAACCAAACCCCCTTGCTACGTCTGTGACAAGCAAGAATTAAACAAATCCCTCCAGAACTGCAACACTATCTCAAGCAAATTTTGACAATTTATTCACACTGTGTATTGACACAGTTTTCAAGTGTTTCCAACAGATGTTGTGGTATTCTGTTGTATCCATCAATTATCAATTTGCAGTCATTTTCAGTTATTTTAAGACTTGAATTTTTGTAACTAAAATAGAAAATACATTTAATTACATCTATATAAAATATAGAATGAACCATACTGTTTAAATTATTTTGTGTTATGGAACTACTCTTCGTGATTCACTAAAAAAAAGTTTCAACCCCTGCCCCCCCCCAAAAAAAAATTTTGGGCTATGGCCCTGATTCCAAGTGTCCAAAACTGCAAGTATCCATAGTAGTGACCTAATTTTGTAAGATGCTATGGTGTTTCAACCTGTGCCCAATATTTGTGATTTTACCAGGAGCAGTTCTTATGTGATACTTTACCACACTGATTACATCCAATTCTATTTCTTTGTACACCAGTCAGAGGACACTATGCACTTCTTGTCTAGATTGCAAGTGAGGCTGATAAACAGAAGGTGGATCATGATAAAAGAGACACACTACAAATTTGTATTTCCTTTTTTAATAATTAGGGAAATTCTTGGTTGCACTCTCTCTGAAGGAAAAAATCTGTGGTGTTCTTAAACTCGTGACTCTCTCACTTTCTCTCACTCTTTCTGTGTCAGGAATGGTTTTGGAACCAGGTCATTTTGGGTTGTCTTAAGAGATTGCATTCAGTAGAGAGAGAGGAAAATACGTTACATTTCCTGTGAATCAGGAGGCATATTGGCTGGCCTTTCAGTGCTATAGTTTTCAGTGCCAAAAAGAATGGGTGAGAGAAGTCACACACACACACAGAGAACTTTCCTTTCTATTTTCTTATCTAACAGGTAGCCTGCACCTTTCTGTAGGAAGAATGTCTGGAAATGTGTAGACAGTGCTTGAAGAATCATTTATGCAGTCCATGTTGTGATGCATTAAAAGGACAATCTTTGTAGTTTTTAAAACACAATGTACAGAAATGGTCATGTTGGCTAGCTTTTTGCTTGCTCCCAGGAACGGAAAATTGCTCTCTAGTGTCTGCTTGCTTTCTTCTGTTGCTTCTGTTACCCATTCTTTTTGGCACTAAAAGCTAGAGCACTGAAAGGCAGGCCAATATGCCTCTGGGTTCACAGGGAATGCAACTTATTTTGGTTGTCCTTTATAATGTTGTAATTCTCCTCGAGACTTTAACAATAAAAAGAGAGAAGAACAATCCATAAGGATGACAGACAAGCCAAAACACTGTCAACAGAACTGAGGAAGAAAGCAATGCTGACAAAGCTGTAGCGCTGCATTTTGGACACAGAGTAGCTGTCTGCTGCATAAAACAATGTTCACTTATTCAGCAGCTGTTCAATGAGCAGACAGTCAAAACAAAGGTGGGACAGGCCCCGCAAACCAACTCCACATACAAATTTTAGGGTTGCAGTCCCAATAGCCAAGTTCAAAATAGACGTGAACTGCATCATTTATGAAAAAGCACGCATATGAATAACCTATAATTCATTCACAAAGGCAATGATTTTAGTCACATATTTTATATGGTCCCCCAGGGTGGCTCACATGAACAACAAATTCAATTAGAATATATAAAACACACAAATGAAATAGTAATGCTCAAAAAGTGACACAAAACAATAAAGAACAAGATGAGCTATCTATGGGAAAAGCGGTATAAAATTATAAGCAGCACAGCTCATCCCAACACCATTAATTCAATGTGGACATAAACAAAATGTCTTTTAAAGGCTTTTGTAGAAACAGCCAAAATATGTTACTTACTATGTAGAATAGTTACTATATGGCATGAAGAAAAATATTTCAAAAAACTTTCAGAAGTGTGTTGTCAATTGACCCTGAAGCTGAAACACAATCAATCACCCTTGTAATTTGAGATGGCATGTTTACATATCTATACAGAGTGTGGGTAAATCCAATGACTGTATTTGTAACAGTTGTATGGAATTTAGGCTTTACAGTAGTATAGTCTACTCCTGCACAGGGTTATAGCACATGGAGAAAGTACATCAGCAGGAATTCTCCGTCTGTGAAATTCTGAAGGGAACTGAATTTTGTCACCCTTTAAATGAGTGGAAACCCCAAGAAGCTTTAACACGTAGAATCCAATGGTGCAATATTAATGAGCACAAATCTCCAGTTTGGATGAACACTACTATTATAAGTCAACATGGGACCTCTAAACTCCAGGAGTAATGGCTTGAGTTGAATCTTGGTATTTCTGAATTATGGCATGTTCTGTTTTTTGAAAGATCTCAGTGAAGTTCAAGCATTATGCCATTAAGTTTTTATCTGCTTCTTTATTATGCTACAATCTTGGGAATAAGCCTGTTAAGCTAATTCCATGGAATAATTTAATTTTCGGTTTGACAAACTGTATAAAGCAATCCTATCCATATTAATTTAAAGTCCCATGTGGTTGGGAGTAAGTATATAAAGCACTTCATTTTTATGATGGAGATAGTGTCAGAAATGATTATATGCCCAGAACCCACCACTTTATCTGTCTCTGCCCTTCATGGCATACTGATTTTGGAAAAATAATTATTGAACTTTTATGCTCCTGGCTAGCCTAAAAATATGATTTCCAAGTTGTGGAACAAAAAATGACTCTCTAAGATCAATTTGGCATGCCCTTTTAATAGCAACAAGAAGACCTACTGGTAATTCCTAAAGATTGTAGAAGACCAATGACCAAAAACCCTAAATCAGAAGACTGATGAAATTTGAGCATGCTCAGGAGCCACAGAGCACTATGACTAGTGATGGTGAGGGAATTGGAGGAATGGCTAGCAGGACTGTTGCCTCAAATATCTAGCTACTTGAGATGGTATATCAAATGATATCCCAGCCCAAAGTTGAGGGAAAGAGGGTAGAAAATCCCATCAATTTCTCTGACATGAATGAAAATAGCACAGAATATCCCCTATCCTAAATGCTTGGGATTGTGTTTTGGATTTTGGATTTTTGAATACCTATTATTTTATATATGTGCATAATGAGAAATCTTGAAGATGAAACCCAAATCTAATCATAAAATGTATGTTTCCCATACATCTTATACACATAGCCTGAAAGTTTTTAGTGATTTTGTGCATGAAACAAAGTTGTCATACTCTGAATCATTAGAAAGCAAGGGTGTTACTGTCTCAGCCATGCATGTGGGATATTTTGAATTTTGGATTTTCCAATAAGGGGTGTTCAACTTGCATTGCATGCACTTTGTTGCCAGGGGGAGGCTCTTCATCCTACTTTGTGGAAGGGGTGCTACTGGCTCGCTAGAATCTGTACCATGAGTATTCCCTTCAGAAGAGAGGATAGCTTGCAAGTTTTCTGTTTGTTTCTTACAAACCAGCAAAGAGAAACTATTCCATATTGTATCTAACAATTAATTCACTAGCTAATTGACAAGAGAGTTTGTCAATCTGTGAGGCCTTTATTGTTAATCTATTATTAATAGATTAATACTAAAGATGGGAAAGCTGTGGCCCCACAAATGTTAAGAGGCAATAACACCCTATACACATTTCCAGCATAGACATTGGTGAGAGATGTTGGAACTGAAGTTCAGCAACATCCAAAGGGTCACTTTATTCTTACCCTAGCTTTGTTATTGTTGCATGCCTTTAGTTTCTGACTTACTGATTCCTTAAGATGAACCTATAATGGAGTTTTCTTGGCATGATTTGTTCAGAGGAGGTTTGCCTTTGTCTTCCTCTGAAGATGAGAGAATGAGGCTGGTTGAGGGTCATCCCATTGGTTTTCATGGTTGAACGGGGATATTCCTTCAAAAGAGATGTAGTAGCGTTGTACAATCTGGGTAAACCTTGACTCGTTTTGTGTCCTGGCTATTGGTGGGGGCCAAAGCCTGAAAGCCAAAACCAGTATGCTGATGACAATGTTGTCTGTGCGCATTCAGAAGAAGATCTACAAGCCACTCTAAACACTTTCACAGAAACATACACGAAGCTTGGCCTGTCACTGAACATCGAGAAAACCAAAGTGCTGTTCCAGCAGTCACCAGCCATCCCCTCCCCAATGCCAGAGATGCAGCTCAATGGTGTAACATTAGAAAATGTTGACCATTTCCGCTACCTTGGCAGCCACCTCTCCACCAAAGTCAACATCGACACTGAAATACAACACTGCCTGAGCTCTGCGAGTGCAGCATTTTCCCGAATGAAGCAGAGAGTGTTTGAGGACCGGGACATCCGTAGAGATACCAAGCTATTGTCCTCCCAATTTGTCCTTTATAGTCTATAAAGCTATTGTCCTCCCAACCCTGCTATATGCCTGTGAAACGTGGACTGTCTACAGATGTCACATACAACTCCTGGAATGATTCCATCAGCTCTGCCTCCGGAAAATCCTGCAAATCTCTTGGGAAGACAAGCGGACAAACGTCAGCGTGCTGGAAGAAGCAAAGACCACCAGCATTGAAGCCATGGTCCTCTGCCATCAACTCCGCTGGGTACTCATATTATCTTACATTACTTTGGAAGAGCCCAAGCAAAGGTTCAGAAGTTCCATCTTATTATCTGACACACTATACATCTTTCTACTCAAAACTGCCATTGAATTCAGTGAGGCTTGTTCCAGGAAAGTGGCCTTAGGATTACAGCTTTCATTCTCAATTCCTATCTTCATTCCTGACTGAACATGTAAATTCATAACAGGAAGGAACACATGGGAAGAACCAGAATGACAAACAAAAATGCTGACCCACTTGTCTGCCAAATTCTACCCCAGCACTTCCTTTCTTTGAAATCCAGCCCTGAACCCTGTTTTCTTTTCAGTAAAGGAGAATCATTCTGAATGCACATAATCTGACATGAGAGATATAAATCATCCATGGACTTTCATGCATAGATGCAGCCTGGCATTGCCATAGAAACAGATACACAAATGCTAATGAATACAAGCTTTGCTCCTAAGGAGGTTGGCCATATTTTTTTAAGACAGGTTCCTCTGAAACTTAGCTACTACTGTAGAAGAGGGGATTTCAGCAGGAGAGAGAAACTCAACAGAAATGCTTGTAAAGTAACAGCCAGTGTGGTATGAGTGTTGTATTAGGACTAAGACTCAGATTCCCACTCGTCCGTGGAAACTCACTGGACTACCTTGGAAAAGCTATTCTCTCTCTCAGCCTTAGAGGAAATCAGAAGAAATCTTGCCAAGAAAACCCAAATGGTAGAGTGTCCTAGGATCAGTATAAGTGGAAAACAACTTGAACACACCCAAGAACAGCTCTAATTCCTACATGCATGTGGAGTGACACAGGGTCTCACTGTGGGCCTCTTTCACACTCAGTGGTGGACTGGGCAGGGCTCAGCTTGCCGATGGTAAGGGGGGACCCTTTGATAATAATAATAATAATAATAATAATAATAATAATAATAAATTTTATTTATATTTCGCTCTGTCTCCTCAAGGGGACTCAAAGCAGATTACAGAATACATATATGGCAAACATTCAATGTCATTAAACAATTAACAAAGACAGAAAATAGATAGAGGCAAGGCTTCCCTCTTTTTCATTTCCGGCATCTGGACGCTGTGATAGACTTGGCCATGGATAGGTGGTGGTGTTCTGTTTTTCCACACTGAGGAGTCTGTTGTCCATGGACACCTTCCTGACTGAATTGCCAGCATGTCTCAGGAGCACCTTTTTACCAGCAGTGCCTGTTTATCTACTCAGATTGCCATTTTTGAACTGTTAGGTAAGCAGAAACTAGGGCTGATGGTGGGAGCTCATCCCACCTGTGGCTTGAACTGCCAGCCCTCTGGTTGGCAAGATTTTCTGTTGCTGGCAGCTTAACCCGCTGTGATAACTGTGGCCCAACACTGCACAGTATGTGAAAAATATCAATGACTTTTTAGTAGCTTGAAAATGCAATAGAAGTTCCAATATTATTACTGCATATAACTAAAAATTATATAAACATGAATAAAATTGTTTTGAAAAATGCTTTAGATTTAAGAATATAATGAACTCTGAAAAAATAATTCTGATTCAGGTTATGTGAGGAAATGATTATGTTTATATAGGCTCAAATCTGTTGAATGTGGGCTCCCTTGGTCTCCTGGCAACCAGTTTCTTAGATCTAGGTTGCTGTGAGTTTTCCAGGCTGTACGGCCATGTTCTGTCCTGACATTTTGCCCACATCTATGTGAGGTCTGTTGGAAACTAAGCAAGTGAGGTCTATATATCTGTGGAAAGTCCAGGGTGGGGGAAGGAACTCTTATCTGTTTGAGGCAAGTGTGAATGTTGCATTTGGCCACCTTGATTAGCATGTAATGGCCTTGCAGCTTCAAAGCCTGGCTGTTTCCTGCTTGAGGGAGTCCATTGTTGAGACGTATTAGCTGTCCCTGATTGATTATTGTCTGGAATTCCCCTGCTTTCTGAGTGTTGTTCTTTATTTATTGTCCTGATTTTAGAGCCTTTTTAACACTGGTAGCCAGATTTTGTTCATTTTCATGGTTCCTTCCTTTCTGTTGAAATTGTCCACATGCTTGTGGATTTCAATGGCTTCTCTGTGTAGCCTGACATGGTGGTTCTTAGAGTGGTCCAGCATTTCTGTGTTCTCAAATAATATGCTATGTCCAGGTTGGTTCATCAGGTGCTCAGCCATGGTTGAAGTAGTCTGCAGTGCCTTTCATGTTCCTTGATTCATGTGTGGGTGCTGCGTTTGGTGGTCCCTATGCAGCTAGGTGTAATTTTTTCAATTGGCCACCTTGATTAGCATTTGATGGCCAGACAGTTTTTAGGTGTGGCTTGTTACTGCCTGGGAAATTCCTTTGCTGAGAGGTGAGTAGGTGTTCCTAATTGTTTCTTGTCTGGTGTTCTTCTGTCTTTGAGATTTGTTTTTTATTTACTGTTATAATATTAGTGTTTTTTTAAGTACTGGTAGCCAGATTTTGTTCATTTTCATGGTTCCTTCCTTTCTGTTGAAATTGTCCACATGCTTGTGGATTTCAATGGCTTCTCTGTGTTGTCTGACATGGTAGTTTTTAGAGTGGTCCAGCATTTCTGTGTTCTCAAATAATACGCTGTGTCCAAGTTGGTTCATCAGGTGCTCTGCTATGGCTGACTTCAAATTATCTACAGACCCACTAAGAAAATCCAACAAATGCTACATTCAGCAAAGGACAAGAGGGATCCTCTCACCTCTGTAGGAATCTACTATATATCATGCAGCTGTGGACAAGTCTACATAGGGACCACCAAATGCAGCATTGCCCAAACACGAATCAAGGAACATGAAAGGCACTGCAGACTACTTTTCAGTCAGAGAAGTCAGCCATAGCAGAGCACCTGATGAACCAACCTGCACACAGCATATTATCTGAGAACACAGAAATGCTGGACCGCTCTGACAACCACCATGTCAGACTACACAGAGAAGCCATTGAAATCCACAAGCATGTGGATAATTTCAACAGAAAGGAGGAAACCATGAAAATGAAGAAAATTTGGCTACCGGTATTAAAAAAACTCTAAAATTACAACATTAAAACAACAGAGGGGAAACAATCAGGGACATCTAATCACCTCTCAACAAAAGATTGCCCCAGGCACTGCCAGATGATCAAATGCTAATCAAGGTGGTCAGTTGAAACATTCACACCTAGCTCCAACAGATCAGAGTTCTTTGCCCCATCCTGGTCATTCCACAGATATATAAACCCATTTTCCTAGTTCCAATAGACCTCACTACCTCTGAGGATGCTTGCAATAGATGCAGGTGAAACGTCAGGAGATAATGCCTCTAGAACATGGCCATATAGCCCCCAAAAAGCCCTAGTCTTGATCCACAGGTGGGAGTTTCAGCAGGTGTTCCCCATCACACAATAGACACCTGTGCTGACATTCCCTCTGACCCACAATCCCGTGTTTGCCCACTTCAAGGGCCCCTTCCTCCAGGCCCAGGGCTTGGCTATAGGCCTCCTTGACCTACACATAGCAGGGAAGAGACGAGGGAGACTTTCCCATCTGCTTCTCCAAGCCTTAAGAATTCTCTCCGAGTGAGGAAGGGATTAAGGGGGAGAAGAGGAGGAGGAGGAGGAAGAAGAAGAAGAGGGAAAGGAGGAGGAGGAGGAGGCACCGCCTCTCCCGGAGGAAGCCGCGTGGAGCCGCATTTTCGGGAGGGACGGGCGAATGCAAATCTCTCCCACAAGTGGCGGCAGAAGGAGGAGGAGGAGGAGGAGGAGGAGAAAGGCGAAGCCCTGGTTGGAGCCACACGCCTCGGCTTCAGCTTAGAGCCTCAGCCAGTGGAGGAGGAGGAGGAAGAAGAAAAGGAGGAGGAAGAAGAGCGAAGAAGGGGGTCTGCAGGCGCAACAAAGCCAGGCAAGCCTCCTTTTCGCGCGGCCGCAACTCAGCCTCGGAGCCGGCTTTGTCTCCCGGGTGGCATCCTTCGCAGCCGACGAGGAAGGGGCGTTTGGGCTTGGTCCTAGGTAAGCGGGGGAATGAATGAATGAAAGGGATGGAGTGCCAGTCCCTTCTCCCGGCTCTCCTCCTCCCAGTTTGGGATGCCAGGTAGAGGAAAGCCGCCTTTCCTGAATCTTTTGCCCCTTTTGTTTCGTTAGCGAGGAAGCTTTCTTTTCCCCCTTTTTTTGCAGCTGATGCTCTGCAGGTTTTGCACCATTTTGGGCTGCTTGGTTGAAAGCAGAGGGGAGGAGGAGGAGGAGGAGGAGGTTCCCTCTTTGCCTGTGAGAAAGGATTGCTGTCATTGTGTGTTGAGTGAAGCCAATCCGCCCCCCTTTCAAACCGGCTCCATCCCTGGGTTTTTTCCTCCTAATCCCTAATCAGGTGCCTGGCGTTTAGGGTCAGAATGTTGCATTCATTTCTCTCTTTGTAAAGAAAATATTGGTCATGTGGATGGGCCCTTCCACACAGCCCTATATCCCAGAATATCAAGACAGAAAATCCCACAATATCTATTGTCGAAGGCTTTCATGGCTGGAATCACTGGGTTGTTGTAGGTTTTTCGGGCTATATGGCCATGTTCTAGAGGCATTCTCTCCTGACGTTTTGCCTGCATCTACAGCAAGCATCCTTAGAGGTTGTGAGACCTCACAACCTCTGAGGATGCTTGCCATAGATGCAGGTGAAACGTCAGGAGAGAATGCTTCTAGAACATGGCCATATAGCCCAGAAAACCTACAACAACCCACAATATCTGCTATGAACTGGAATAGATCAGAGTGTGGACTCAAATAATCCAGTTCAAAGCCGATATTGTGGGATTTTCTGCCTTGATATTCTGGTTTATATGGCTTAGGTAGAAGAGACCATCATTTTATGCCCTGGCAACTGCAGCATAGCTTTTAACTTGCAGGCAGAGGCAGGAGAAACGTGCTCCATCTGCTAAGATGGGGGCAGATGGTGACACCTCTTTTTTGATAAAGAGATGGCAAGAGGTTCTTTTCCTTGCTGGGTTAAATGGCCATCAAGTCTGTTATCATTTATGGCTTATCCACGTGGCTGTTCACTCTATATTTAAAACTCTTGCAGCATATGAAAAAAAAATCACATTATATAACTGAGGGCAGTGGATTTTCCTCTAATGACATCCTAAACTGAGTCTATTGTTCAATCTTTGGTCTGGTTTGCTATTGATTTGTGGTGCGTGTTTGGGTCTGCATTTATTTCCCTCTGATATTACTCATCCTGGTGGTGATGTGCCCATAATGAATGGATGTGGCGTGAACTGTGGGGCAGGAAGGTCTTCGCAGGGTGTGTTCTGTTGTATATTAAGTGCCAGTCAGAGCCTCTGAATGGATTTATTACCTCCACCTTCCAACCCTTTATGTCATGGTTTTTATAGCATTCAGTTATTTTGTGGAATTCAGCAATGTGGGAATTGTGCCCTGTTCCTCATGTGCAAAATGCACAAATTTGGGAGTGACATGGCCATGTTGGGCTCGAATGGCATCGTCTAGATGCCATTTCAGCCATTCCAATTAAATAAGATGGTCTCCTCTTAAAACTTCCTATTTTTTCAAAAATAAATCTCCACCTAGACTTACATTTTAATCCTCTGCATTTTTTGCTTAGTTTTCTGCTTGATTTGCAGCACAGTCAATCTATATGCCCATTCAGATGCAGAGCCATTGTTGCAATGCTGGAGGAGTGTCACATTGCTTTATATAAGCTGCTCTCGGGATTGGAATGCAGAATATATTTAAAATGTCTGTGTTTGGATTTGGGGCCTAAACCAGGCCTCCAGCATGCCTTCAAATGCCATGTCATGGTTCCTAGTCTACCTCATCATTGGCCCTTGGACTTGTAGCTTTAATTTGGTAAGCAGATGCATTCCACAACATGTAGACAGTAAAACTGAAAACTCCCATAAGCTAGTGCATGGAGTTTATTGCCCAATTTAGACACAATTGTTAATTCATAGAAATGAAGTGAGGCCCCTTCCACACAACTGAATAAAATTCCACAATATCTAATTTGAACTGGAATATATGGCAGTGTGGACTCAGATAGCTCAGTTCAAAACAGATATTGTGGGGTTTTCTGCCTTGATATTCTGGGTAATATGGATATGTGGAAGGGCCCTGAGAGCCATATGCATGACAGAAGAGGAGCCCTCCTAAAGAGCCCTCTCTCCTAGAAAAATGAGCAGATTCAGGATAGCATTTTCACTCTAAAACCCATAAGTACACACATTTAAGGACCATGATAACTAAGTAGGAGTGTTTAGTCTGCTCCCTCACCCATATTGTGCTTCAGTAGTTATATTTATATTTTTAATGTACCAAACATACCAAGTTTGTATGAAAATGTGACTATTTCCTGTGCTGGTCAATGACCGAAATAAATTATTTGATTTGATTTGATTTGGAGTGTTTAGCTTTAAACAGTTCAAACCACATTCATGGAGTCTAGTCTATTATGATTGATTTGGCATAAACCATAATGCTTAAATGGCATCTCCATGTCCAGGAACATTATATCTTTAAAGTTACTCAGGACTATCAATAGGAGAGGGCTTCCATTGTGCCCTCTCAAAATATGGCTGTTACTTTTTGGACTATGTTCACCAGAATCTCTTATCAAGCAACATTCAGTTGCCCACGTAGGCTAGAGCAATGGTTCCCAACATTTTTTGACTATGGACCACTTGACCAAGGACTACTTTGACCAGGAACCACTCTCCAACATTAGTACCAAAAGACTTACGAATCAATTTTTGGTCAACTTTAGATTTGGTTTGGTTATTTCAGGAGGCTGATTCAGAAAATTGCATTGGGTAGACCACATCAGCTCTAGTTTCTGATACAGAACATATGCCATCCAGTAATCGCCATCTGCTTACCCACAGAAAACCATATTTAATAAGCTTCGGCCCTATAAGAAGGTTGCACGAAACCAGTCACTCTCGTTGCAATGGTGAGGCTACAGACCATATTTTAGTTCTTGTGGACCACTGGTGGTCCACAGAACACAGGTTGGGAACCACTGGGCTAGAGGTTCTAGGAATTAAGGTGCTAATGTAAGATTTTCAAAATCTGATCAAGCTTTCAAGAATTATTTGACTCTATCTTTGTGCACTGAAAAGATATGGTCTCTCGTCCCTGCTGGCCTCTGCCCAATGCTGTGTGACTCTTCAGTCCTGCTTCCTGACATTCATGATTTGGAGACAACTATTAACATAGAACATGGTTTCAGCCTAAGTCTGCTGGGTCCCTTGGCTTAATTCCCAGAGAGCTCTGCTCACAGTCAATTCAGAGCTCTAATAAAAGCATCCCAGCTTTATCTTGTCAATCCACTGTCAAGGAGGGAAAGTCAGAGCTTAAAGCTGTAGTTTAACAAAAGGGAACTTTCCTAAACTATGAGGAAAATTAGAGGGGGGGGGGGTGCTAGGCAAGTAGGAAGGCAGAGAGAAGGGTGTGTCAAAAAGTAAGACAGAAACAAAAAAGATGGTCTCAGAAAGAAAGGAAAAGGTTAGCCTTGCCCAGTGTTAATTCTGCCTCGAGGCTATTAGTCGTTTCTGCATCAGGATTGTGAATTCATGCTGGGTTGTTGTTGTAATTACAATAGAATCATAGTTGGAGGAGACCTCGTGGGCCATCCAGTCTGACCCTCTGCCAAGAAGCAGGAAAATAGTATTCAAAGCACCCCCGATGGCCATCCAGCCTCTGTTTAAAAGCCTTCACCACACTCAGGGCAGAGAGTTCCACTGCAGAACAACTCTCACAGTCAGGAAGTTCTTCCCAATGTTCAGATGGAATCTCCTTTCTTGTAGTTTGAAGCCATTGTTCCGTGTCCTAGTCTCCAGGGCAGCAGAAAACAAGCTTGCTCCCTCCTCCCTATGGCTTCCTCTCACATATTTATACATGGCTAATCATGTCTTCTCTCAGCCTTCTCGGTTGGATAAGAGTCTCACTTATTCAACCTTGGCTCATCCAACATTCTGTATTATCCAACACAGTCTGCCTCCTGCCCAGATCCACAACTGTTTCAATACATTGTGATGTTTTGTTGCTAACTGTATGTGTATTTATAAGTGGGATCACATATATATTTGATCTGGGTTTTAGCTGTCTAAAGTCCTGAACCAATTTGGGACAGTCAGGTGGGTGGGTAGGTTTCAGCACCTTGGATAATTCCACTAAAGTTTTGATTAAATCTGGAGTGAATTCACTGCCCCACTATATGGAACATAATAATTGCCACTGTTCTGGCGCAGTTCAACTATTGATGCTTGTATCTTGAAGTACTACCACTATGGGAATGGGAATGTTAACAGAATAAAGGTTACCTAACCCTGGCTTATATTCTTGTACTGCATGTGCACCTTCCAAATATATGGATCTCACAGAGGCTTTTACAGGTGGTTCATGGCATTGGTGTGCTGGGTACCTCATCAGTTCCTGTTATTTTTGGTCCTATCACATTGCAGAATTGTAGTGCTATTATAAGCACCTTGTGTTCTTAATTCAATTGTTGCACTCAGTTGAGTACATATAAATATAGATCCAAATCTTGGCCCAAGCCACTGTTAACGCCTTATTCATATATTTTTTAAAAATGGAGTTCTAAGCATGGCTATGTGAAAAGCAAGTCCTGTTGCCATGAGAGCAGTAATTCTCAACCTGTGAGCCCTCAGATGTTTTGGCCTTCATCTCCCAGAAATCCTAACAGATAGTAAACTGGCTGGGATTTCTGGGAGTTGTAATCCAAAACACCTGGGGACACACAGGTTGAGAACCACTGCATTAGAGGGTCATTCAAGGAAATATATAAAAGCTTCCCCCACAGACAGCAGTGTTTTTCACCCCATCCCAAACTGTCAGCAAATGATTAGTGATGTAGGAAGTCTAGTTCTGCTATTTTCTTTTTTAATTGGAAATCAATACAATAGAGAAACCACTTCCAAATTAGGTTTAGTGCAATTCTGCTGCAAATACATTTGCTGTGGATCATTTATTAAAAACAAAGCCACATGTCTAGGCCACCATTCTGAATAAGGAATATCCTCATACACTTTAAAATATGTATATTTTGGTACAGTGCCTGTTCTGATGTATCTCCTCGAATATATTGTGTTACCTTGGAAAAAGAGCAACATATACTATATCAATTACATTGTTTTATCAAAATCAGTTTAAGAGGTTTAATATATGTAGCATATTAGGAAAAAAAATGTGGGAAGGGGACAATAATTTGACGTTTGATTTCAGAATAAAAACGCTAATTTGTTTTTATTCTGAAGTTGATGATTGAGATGCAATTTCTTGATGTTGTTGTTGTATTGTTGTGTGCCTACAAGTAATTTATGACTTATAACAACCCTATCATGGGGTTTTCTTGACAGAATTTGTTTAGATTAGATTTGCCTTTGCCTTCCTCTGAGGCTGAGAGAGTGTAGTTTGTGCAAGGTCACTCAGAGGTTTCTATGGATGAATGATTTGAACCTGGTCTCCCAGTCTCCTAATCCACTTTTTTCCATGTCAGAAGTGACTTGAGAAACTGCAAGTCGCTTCTGGTGTGAGAGAATTGGCTGTCCGCAAGGACATTGCCCAGGAGATGCCCAAATGTGTTACCATCCTGCGGGAGGCTTCTCAAATTTCCCCACATGGGAAGCTGGAGCTGACAGATGAGAGTTCAATCCATCTCGTGGATTCAAACTGCCAACCTTCAGGTCAGCAGTTCAGCCGGCAGTGTTGAACTCATTGAGCCACTGTGGCTCCTTCCTAATCCACTGAAGCCACCACAGGGTTGAATGCTATTTTGGAGCATTTAAAATAAAAATAGTTAGCCTTTTATAACTGTATATATTTTTTGTGGTTCTTTGTCTTTCTGTATGAAAAGGAAAAAGGAATCAGGGAAGAATGTAGCAGCACTTTTAAGACTTGCTGGTTTTGTGTGGCCTGGGGGCAAAAACCACTTTGTTTTAAAATGACATCAACACTATAACTTTTAAATGGGTAATGAAGGCCACAACTTTATTAGTTTCATATGTAAATTGGGTTGGTCCAAGAACATGGGTGCTCACATCAACCAACGCACCTGTTGATCAATGAGCCTGATACACTGGCCTACTGATGGAACCCTTGGATGACAAGACAAGGAACCATGTGGGCAGCTCCCTAGGCATAGTCCTCCATGTCATCAGGGGTGCTGAAGATACTCTTCCCTTGCACCAGGCAAGACCCACGTCCCACAGACCCCACATCCCATAAGTAAACCCTTATATGGTACCAATATCAAAGGGTCACTGGCAATCATTGTCCCAGATCCAGAATCTATGCTACCCCTCCCTGACCCCAATGCAAGTTTTAACAATAACAATGGAAACATGATGGGAAATGTCCAAGTTACAAAATGAAAATAATCAAGATAAGGGGAGGGTGGGTGGGATGATGTTTGGAAGGCAACTGCCAAGTGATCATGCAAGCAGGACTATATGCCTCACCCCCTGACTGGAGTGCTGCTCATGGGTCAATGACAAAGCAACTGACCTTAAACTGTCAGTCTCAAAGGAACCTAAATAGCAACAATTATAACCCCCCACACTGAAGAAAATTCTTTTAAAATTGTCCTGTGCTGATAGGTTTTCCAAAACTAAGTCCTGATCGTTTGAGGAAATTACATGTTGCACTAAAGTTCCTAGAGTCCACCAGACACCATGACCAGTGACTAATATTGGTTGGGGATTCGGGGAACTGCAATTCGAAGAAGTTACATTTTGTAGCTTGATTACCTAATATGGCCAACATTTTAGTCACCTGGAGAGAAATCTTATTAATAGAACAGAGATCTGAGAAGCTATGCATAGGAATATATTGTATATCTATCATAAAAGAATGTCAGTAAATACGAGACACATGAATGTTTGCTTTTGTTAAATTGACCATGGGCATAATCCATTGCTGTATGCTCTTGTGCATCCACTCAGTGCTCTCATGTGTGCATTCAGAGAGGCCTGTGCAGAAGAGTCTGCTGCTCGGTTGTGTCCCATCATACTAATCTCACTTGCATTCATCAGCCAGAGAGTGGAAAGACAGGGCTCTTATTCTGAAGTGTTCCATATTTATTGGTGGCTCACTGGAGGACAGCGGTCTTCCCAATTCACCCAGTGACAGCTTGATTGTTTGTGGTCAGGATGGTTTTTTTTCCAGGCAATTGAAAACAAGGTACTCTGGGTAAGTTGAACTACTAGTCCTGATCAAGTGGTAGAAGTAGAATACGTTCCGTTATGCCCACATGTTATAGATCGAGTGTGATAACTTTGCTTGGATGAGGAAAATAATGGAGTGTCAAAACTTACTATAAAGTGCATCAGAAAGAAAAAACGGGAATTTCGGGAAACAGTGGGTCACTGTTGCAATGCAATTATTCCCTGGTTCTGGCTGCACTTAAAAAGAGAACTTTATGTGGAGAGTTTTCAGATTCTAAAGTCATTAATGGATTTTAAGAGAGAGAGAGAAAGAAAAAGATGCAACGCACAGAGGAAAGATTGCAGTGATACCCTTTGACTCTCTGATTTGCCACTGCTAAAGCTATAAGGAGATCTTGGAGTAGATTGAATGTTGGACTAAAGCTCTGGGAAACTTGGCTTCCAATCTGCACTTAGCCATGGAAAACAAATGAATGCTCTAAAGCAAGTCATATTGTTTCACCCTAAGAGGAAGGGTAATGGCTAATTTCCTTTGATGAAATTTGGCTAAGAAAACTGTATGATAGGGTCAGCATAATTTAGAATCAAATTTAAGACACATAACAACAAAGCTGGAGTAGGGTGGGGCTTTGGTTTTAGAATTGATTCTTACCCTCCCCAAGATCCCAATCTGGCCCTAGGGACCCCTCTTTCCCCATGATGCCGTTGTTTAGTACAGTGTTTCTCAACCAGTGGGTGCCCAGATGTTTTGGCCTTCAACTCCCAGAAATCCTAACAGCTAGGAAACTGGCTGGGATTTCTGGGAATTGTAGGCCAAATCACCTGGGGACCCACAGGTTGAGAAACACTGTACTAAACAACGGCATCATGGGGAAAGAATACTTTCAAGCTTTTGTACCAGGTCCTGTCATGAAGAGTTGAAGGCCGCTCTTATAGCTTTGTTCTTGTCAGAGCAGCTTTCCTCTGCCAGTAAGAACCTTCTGAAAACTGAATCCCTATATCAGGAGAAAGGCGGGATAAAAATCAAAATCAATCAATCAAGACTTCCTGATCTTACTTTAGTTCAGGGATGGAAGGTGTGGCATGTGGCCTCTTTTGGTTTTTTCCAGCCCCAAACTTCTCTAGATCATTTTTTCATGGCAAGTTTCAACTTCCTCTCTTTAGAATTTTTAGGAAATATTCACACACATTGACAGTTTAGCATAAAAAAAAGATTATTAATGAAAACGAATAGACTTTCATGGTTTCACCCTCCCCCCAGGTGCAGTGGGGGCCCTTTCCTTCCTTTACTGCACCCAAAGACCCTCTCAACTTACTTTTTTCATGTCAGGAGGGACTTGAGAAACTGCAAGTCACTTCTGGTATGACAGAATTGGCCATCTGCAAGGACGTTGCCCAAGGAACACTCGGATGTTTTGATGTTTCACCATCCTTGTGGGAAGGCATGTTCCCGCATGGGGAGCTGGAGCTGACAGAGGGAGCTCATCCGCTCTCTTCCTAGATTCGAACCTCCGACCTGTCAGTCTTCAGTCCTGTCGGCACAAGGGTTTTACCCATTGTGCCACTGGGAGCTCCTCAACTTAGTATGAAGTATGAAGCTGCCACAGCCACTCCATAAGCCATAATGTGTTCACAGTGAGCAAAAAGCACTTGGCTACATCTGAACACCCAAACACAAATTAATATCAGTTCTGAGATTCATTGGTGTCTTCCAGGAATTAGAAGCTTATCATAAAGATTGTGTGTCCGGCTATGTGAACATATCTACATACTTCTACAATCCTGCCTTCTTACCACAAATCATAATATGGCTGTCTAGGGCAGCCTCAGATACTTAGTAGAAATCCAGAATGCTCCAAAATAATCCACATGGGTGGCAGAAATAGGGACACTGTTGCTTTCTTATGGTTCAGTGTACTGAAATGTTTGTGCCTCGTACAAAATTATTCAAATATTTTGTATAAAATCAGTGTCAGATTATGTGTATATGAAATATAAATACATTTTCTTTCTAGACTTGGGTCCCATCTCCCAGATACAAATATTTCAAAATCCCCTCTCCTCCAAAAAAACTCAAAATCTAAAGTACTGCTAGTCCCTAGAATTTTGTATAAATGTTACTCAATGCATACTAGTTGTTAAATGTTAGCTGTTCATCTCTTGTCTCTTGTAACTATCTTCTTGTAGGCAAAATTCCCAGGCTTCATTAAAAGCGTAGGGTGAATTCTGACTAGTTGTTAGCAGAGCACTTGATCTTTCGTGTTTAATATTATAGCTGAACAATTACAGCATATATTGATCATCTTCTGCTGTGTTTCTTCTCTCCCTCTTTTTCAAGATAAAAGTTCAAGATGTCTTTTGTGAGAGATATGGAGCTGGAACACTTTGATGAGCGTGATAAAGCACAGCGGTACAGTCGAGGGTCGCGGGTGAACGGTCTACCCAGCCCGACCCATAGCGCTCATTGCAGCTTCTACCGAACCCGCACTCTACAGACCCTCAGCTCTGAAAAGAAAGCCAAGAAAGTCCGCTTCTATCGCAACGGTGACCGGTATTTCAAGGGAATTGTATATGCCATCTCTCCTGATCGGTTTAGGTCTTTTGAGGCCCTGCTGGCTGATCTGACCCGAACTCTCTCTGATAATGTCAATCTGCCCCAGGGTGTGAGAACAATCTACACCATTGATGGAGTAAAAAAGATTACCACCTTAGACCAACTGGTGGAAGGTCAGTAGAAGATGCTTCATGATGTTGTATTGAGTTCCCCTCTCTAATTTGCTTTTCTCTTGTCCCTTGCACCTACACTTAGCAGAGCTTCACACACATGAGTATGTTACCATTTAACTTCCATGGCTATATTCTATGGAATCTTGGGATTTGTGTTGTAGTCACATCCTTAAATTTCTCTCTTAGAGAGCCTAGGCCTCTCCACTGAAGTCCAACACCACAGTATTCTATCAGATACCTCACCAAACCACACAAAATTAAGAATGTTCAATGTGCCATTGATGTAACTTTAATGAATTGTGGGTGTCTGGTGTGATGACTGATCATGGTCCTACCTTCACCCCAACATTATCGAAGTTCTGTCAGATTTTAGATTGGTTAGTTCTCTTCTTGAACTTCACAAATATTGAGTGAATGCATAGGATCAGAGGCTTTGGCTGCAATTCTGCCACACTTTCACGGGATTAACTCTGCTGAACTCACTGAACTTTGCTTCTGCATATACATATATAATATTGAACTGCCTTCTTGTTTATTTTAGAACAGGTCTCTGGTGTGTGTGTGTGGGGGGGGGGGGCAGCAAATCCATAAAACAAAGCTGGGAACTGCCATGGTATTTGTGCTCAGTTGCTACATCTGTTTCTTTCTGTCCTATAACAGACAATAGCTCATGAACCAGCAGTGCGCCATAGCTTCCCATTTTGATTAGCTTAGCTTTAAAATAGCTTTAATTGCTGCTACAATGTTAGGTTTAGATTGATCAATAGCAGGACCAGATGTATATTCTCTGCAGAAGTTACAAAAAATCCTGGGACCAAAACACAGTCACAGGGAGCATAAAACTCCTGTGTTGAAACATCTCAATTGCAGTTCATTTTCAGGCACAGTTTGACCTGTAAAGTCCAGGTTACATGGAAAACCTTATCTCTCTTTCCAAACTACCAGATTCTTAAGGTCTTATAGAGAAGGTTTTCTTTTAGTTTTGTTTTATTGCTTATAAACTACCTTGGTTTCCATCTAGGGAGATGCAATCAATTAATCAGGCAACTAATAAATATTAAAATAATGTCGGCTTTTATGCTATATTCTTAAATGTTCTCCCCCTATATTAGCAGGCTAGTATCATTTTCACAGAACGCCAGTAGCAGGAAAACATCCAGTTTTCCTTTTAATAAATTGTGCCCCCTTTTTACTGTTTGCCTTCTTAATGTCCTGTCTCTGTATATTTATGCCCTGTGTTGGATGGGGTTACACTCGCTCTGAGACACAGGTTAGCAGCTTGGGAGTGATCCTGGATTCATCACTGAACTTGGAACTCCAGGTCTTGGTGGTGACCATGGGAGCTTTTGCACAATTAAAACTTGTGTACCGGTTGCACCCATACCTTGGGGAATCAGACTTGGCCACAATGGTCCATGCTCTTGTTACATCCCAAATAGACTACTGCAATGCACTCTACATGGGGTTGTCTTTTAAAACTGTTTGGAAGCTTCAATTGGTCCAACAGGCGGCAGCCAAGCTGTTCACCAAGAAAGGACATCCCTCCTGTTATACCAGCTCCACTGGCTGCCCATCTGCTACCGAGCACTATTCAAAGTGCTGGTTTGAGCCTAAAAGCCCTAAACAGTTCCAGCCCAGCTTATCTGTCTGAACGTATCTCCATCTATGATCCACCTCGGAGGATAAGATTGTCCGGGGAGGCCCTGCTCTCAGTCCCATTACCCCTCACAAGCACAACTGATGGAGACAAGAGACAGGGCCTTCTCAGTGGTGGCCCCTCATCTATGGAACTCCCTCCATAATGAAATTAGATTGGCCCCATCCCTCCTAACCTTCAGGAGAAAACTACAGTCATGGCTGTAGGACTAAGCACAGTAAGAGACTACAAATAATGGAATGATGACTCGGATTGGCCCTGGAATATGATCTGGATTTTGTAACTTTTAACTGATATTTTAATGTTTTTAATTGGGCTGATTTTAATGAAGTTGTTTATTTACCAATATATATATATGTGTATATGGCATTGGCTTTTACCTTTATGAGGCAGTCCTGAGTCCCTTTTGGGGTGAGAAGTGTGATAAATAAATAAATAAATAAATGTAGATTTTTTTTAGAATTTAAATATTTACTTTATCTCTGTTTTGCAGAGTTCTCTGGTTTTTATTCTCCATTTTTTTTTAAAAAAAGTTATACATGCTTTATTACTTTGGTAATGACTGCATATGTCAGCCTTCAATAGATATTTCCAAGGTAATTATCTTGCATAAGTAGGTAAATAGATTTTCCAATGATTTAAATGCTAAAGTGTTCCTTGGAGCTTTGTCTTCGCTTTATGTACTGCTGTGCTGACGAAAATGAATTTGAGCAAACCTCTCCACTGATCCTTTTTCTTCAGTGCTCAGACCTGTGTCATAGTGTAACATTATAGTAATCCTTGACACTGTTGCATTAGCATCTCTTGTTTAGCTGATTTACATGTAGGATTGGCTTCTGGGCAAAGAGGGGATGAGACAGAGCACTTCTCATTGCTGCTTCTCCAGGTTCTGAAGTAGATTTTCCTTGCCAATGCTTGCTGGTGCAATGTTGAACTGCAGAATGATTTGACCTGAGTGACTTTATCTTTTTTTTTTCAGTACTGTTTGCGATGTGCTTATTATATATTGAGTCTGTCTGAACTGGTATTATCTTTTCTGGCAGCCAGCAACTCTCTAAGGACTCAGGTAGTGGTTTTATCCGGATCCTGCTGCATGGATATGTAAAGGAGTTTATACATGCAAAGTGTGTTCTAACAACACATTAAGGTCCCTTATCAGTACAAACTACTTTAAATTCCTTGCTCAAAATGCATTGTGCAGGTAGCTCTGGCATGTCTGATATGCATAATTCTGTCAGTTCAGAATATCTCTTGGTTAAGGAAAGAAGAAGAACAGGAGAAAATAAATAATGTAACACATGAGAAAGGATTGTTCCATGACAAAGATTGTGCATCTTGGTTATATTTCCTTAGTGGTCTTGCAGTAACTTAGTGTGCATTTACACTGTAGAATTAATGCAGTTGGGGGAGAAGTGTAAACGGTCTGCGGTTACTACAATGAGGAGACAAGAGCTCAATGCGATGGAATTCTGGGATTTGTAGTTTGGTGAGGCACCACCACACTTTGGCAGAGAGGGCTAATGACTTGTAAAAAAAACTACACCTCCCATGATTGCACAGAACTGAGTCATGGCAGTTAAAGCAGCATTAATTCTTCAGTGTAGATGCACCTAAGTGTTCAGAAGCAGGTTCATTTGGCTTGTGATGGACCCTCATTCTGTCATCCTCTGACAACTTGAACCAGTCCTTGCTTCTAGCCTTTGTGAGTACTGCTTAAGATTTAGAAATGCCCCTTAATACAAGGTTAATGGGGAATTGCAATCTGCACCAAGATCAAGATTCTATCTCTTGTTTTTCATGAAGATATTATGTATAACATCAGTAAAGAACCTTTGCTTCAGAAGTGTTTTGTTCTGTAGGAGCAGATTATAATACAAGATGTGTGTACCTAATCTTGACATAGAAAGGCGATGGTGAGTTTTCATTCTGTTTTCAAGTGCATCCTGGCATCACCATGTGGTGTTATTTCTGGATTCTACTTTAACCCTTTCTTTATGTGTGTGTCAATTTCCAGGACATTTTAGGAGGAGACCGCATATTATTATTATTATTATTATTATTATTATTATTATTATTATTTGATCATGCCTTCTAACCCTTCATTTCATTAATAAAGATGTTGAACAGGACTGGGCCCAGGACAGAACCCTGAGTCACTCCACTCGTCACTTCTTTCCAGGATGAGAAGGAGCATTGGTGAGCACCCTCTGGGTTTGTTCACTTAACCAAACTACAGTTAGGTGGGTCTGTAATTGGTTAAGCAAATGAACCCAAAGGGTGCTCCCCAATGCTTCCTCTTCATCCTGGAAAGAAGTGACGAGTGGAGTACCACAGGGTTCCGTCCTGGGCTCGGTCCTGTGTAATATCTTTATTAATGACTTAGATGAAGGATTAGAAGGCAGGATCAAGTTTGCAGATGATACCAAATTGGGAGGGATAGCCAATACCCCAGAAGACTGGAGCAGAATTCAAAATGATCTGAGCAGATTAGAGAGATGATTGGCAAAAACTAACAAAATGAAGTTCAACAGTGACAAATGCAAGATATCCACCTAGGCAGAAAAAAATGAAATGCAAAGATACAGAATGGGGGACGCCTGGTTCAAGAGCAGTACATATGAAAAAGATCTTGGGAGTCCTCATGGACAACAAGTTAAACATGAGCTAACAATGCCATGTGCCTCATGTTTAACTTGAGCCACATCAGATTTTGGCCTGCATAAATAGGAGTATAGTGTCTAGATCCAGGGAAGCCATACTACCCCTCTATTCTGCCTTGGTCAGACCACATCTGGAATACTGTGTCCAATTCTGGGCACCACAATTGAAGGGAATGTTGTTAAGCTGGAATGTGTTCAGAGGAGGGCAACTAAAATGATCAAGGGTCTGGAGAACAAGTCCTATGGGCAGCTGCTTAAAGAGCTGGACATATTTAGCCTGCTGAAGAGAAGGCTGAGAGGAGATATGATGGCCATATATAAATATGTGAGGGGAAGTCATAGGGAGGAGGGAGCAGGCTTGTTTTCTTCTGCCCTGGAGACTAGGATGCAGAACAATGGCTTCAAACTACTGGAAAGGATATTCTACCTTAACGTTAGGAAGAACTTCCTGACTGTGAGAGCTGTTCAGCAATGGAACTCTCTGCTCCAGATTGTGGTGGAGGCTGCCTCTTTGGAGGCTTTTAAGCAGAGGCTGGATGGCCATCTGTCAGGGGTGTTTTGAATGCAATTTTCCTGCTTTCTCGGCCAGGGGGTTGGACTGGATGGTCCATGAAGTCTCATCTAACTCTATGATTCAATTTCCAGGACATTTTAGGAGGAGACAGCACATTATTATTATTATTATTATTATTATTATTATTATTATTCTGCCACCATCTCCCAAAAGAGACCCAGTGTGACTTATAAGGCCCTCTAAATGTAATATAACATAAAAGGTACATTAGTATAAAACGATGTGACATATAAAGTTATAAAACAACTGCTATCAACATATAAAATAAAATAACACAATTAAAAATGCAGACCATCCATAGTTAAAACTTGCTGCCATCAGTTCACAACTGAAGTGCCAGAGGGTCAACCTCATATGGGTCCATTTCAGCCTACTCGAGGCCAACATCCTGTTTTAAAATCCATGCTTTTAGGCTGGATTGGAAAGATTCAAGGGTGAGGGCTAACTTAATTTCTTTTGGAAGGGTATTCCAGAGCCAGGGAGCCACAGCAGAGAAGGCCCGCTCTCTCGTCCCCACCAACTACACTTGAAATGGTGGTGGGACCAAGAGAAGGGCCTCCTCTGTCGATCTTAAAGCCAGCGGTGGTTCATAGAAGGAGAGGTGGTCACGAAGATAGATACCCGAAGTGTATAGGGCTTTGTAGGTAATAACCTGCAGCTTAAATTGAGCCCAGAAAATTGTTGGAAGCCAGTAGAGCTGCCTTAGTAGGAGCATAGTTTGTTCCCAGTTAGTAATCCATGAATCTCATGGATACTGGCCCCTTGTGGAAAGAGACTGTTGTCTCTGCACATGACTTTATCTGTGGATTTAGAACTAGTGGGACTGGAGGGTCCACTCTGTTTAGCTTAAGTGTATGTTCTTATATCAGTCTTTAGACTAAATGAAATAGGGTAAATTGGTAAATCAAATACAGTTTTCCCAAATGTGTGGAAAACGGATGATAAATCCATTCAGAAAAACCTTTCTTAGCTTCCAATATCAGTGTCTTCAAGGCTATTTAGGAGCCGGAAATTATATTATTGTAATGAAACGTGTTACTTAATCTGTTCTATGTCAGTTACAAAATAATTCCATTCAAATTAGATTATCTCCTATTTAAAGATGATTGAATTTGCAGTTCCAGAGTGATAGGAAATGGATGTTTTTCCATAACTGTTTAAATAATATACTTTATAATAGATATTTTCCACCTTTCCTTCTTTCACTAATGTGTGATGCATATGGGACAGACAGATAGAGGGGGGAAAGGAGAGATTTCTTATGGCATCCACATACTGACAATACTGAGATATGCTTAGCTACAGCATGGTTTATGCATCAATTGCCTTCAGGCCATGCCACAGGAAACATATGAACCTGTTTACAAAAATTATGTTAGCTTCTGTCTTAGGTAGTTTGATAGTATGTTTTGCTAGTTGACTATCTTTAGCTTATTCTTTTATGTAGACCAGGCATCTTCATGAATGCAATGGCAAGTCCTGTGAATGGTGACAGCGAAGCTGCGTCCCACATGCAGATCTCTTATGTTTGACCACATAGGCTCTTGGCTTATGAGTGGGAGAAGATGGTCATGGTTTAAATCAGGCATCCTCAAACTGCGGCCCTCCAGCTGTTTGGGCCTTCAACTCCCAGAACCCTAATGAGCTTGTTCAATTGTCAGGAATTCTGAGAATTGAAGGCCTAAACAGCTGGAGGGCCACAGTTTGAGGATGCCTGATGTAGACCATGACCATCTTCTCCCACTCATAGGTCAAGAGCCTATGTGGTCAAACATAAAAGATCTGCATGTGGGACTCAGCTTCACTGTCACCACTCACAGGACTTGCCATTGCACTATGGTGTCCTGTCCCCATGGTCATCCCATAATGGCTATGTCTCTATAGCCAGATCCAGATCTCACCACCTTACATTGAGATCCAGTAGGTCTGGCTATAGGGACATAGCCAGATGCTTCCCCAATCCCCTGTAACTTTATACCAACAATGGAATGGCTTCAGAGGATGGCTGTCACAGTCAACAAGAAATTGGGGAAGCTTTGGTAATTCCAGAGATCAATAGCCTGTGATATATTTGTTGTCCTCAATTTACTCTTCAGCTATGAGAAATGGGGATATAATGCCTTGATTCAGCCTTAAATAGAATCATTTGTGTGAACCCTATAGCTTGTGACTTACATCTTGTATCCATCAGCTCTTCAAAGTCTTAAAGGTTTTCTTTTAACCTGCTACTGGAAATCCTATTAACTGAAGATGTTAATAATATTTGGGACCTTCTGGACAATAAGCATGTAGTGAACAACAAATAAACAAAATAAACAAACAAAGCAAATGTAACTCAAACAATTCAATATTCTGCTTAAACAGTACTTCTGTTTTTACAGGGAAATAATGTATTTGTCATGATTATTAGGCATAAATAGCTCAAAACTCCACAAATTTGCCTTTTAAGCCTATTGCTCTTTATGTTGTTCATTTTGAAGATGTTTTCTAATCTGTTTCAATGGTTGAATGCCAAACATTCAAGTTGGTTTGTAGTGTCTGCTGTTGCTCTTGTAATCAGTCTTCAAACACCAGCAAGATACAATTGTCAATTGAAAGAGGTATGCTGTGTTTGGCAGATTGTCCTAAATGTCTTTGGATTCTAGTTCCTCTTAGCACGTTTCTCCCTTTCACCCTCCATTCATGCCTCTTCAAATCCTGCAGCACTGCTGGTCAAAATAAAATAATCACATTAGTGTAATAAAGATGCACAGATAAATGTTCACCAAAGAAATGGGGATGCAGTCCTTTACATCTTCCCCTCAAATGTATAAGTTGAGTAGTAGAGTGGCAACCTTCTGACATTTTATCACACAATTAAGTGTAATGAGATAGACCTCAAACATGGTTGTTTAAAAATTAGTTTTTGAAACTAATACCACTTGCTAGTAATTCTTTTTATGTGGTTTAACAGCTGCCAAACTCATTTAAAAACTTGATTCACAGGAAAGAGGAACTCAACAAGGCATATTGATTAAATTATGATATTGTAATACTGTGATTATCAGCCATGGTTGGTCTGTTACTGCCTTGAAAAGTGAGAATGCAGTAAAAGGCTTGCTATGATAACACAGAAAATTAAATAGTCATAAATGTATAAGGATTGAGTCTTGATTTTAAGACTAATTAGCTGATTTAAGCATATGCTTCAGGTGTATCAATCCCCCCCCCCCCAAATAGGTATTATCTATGCACCATCAAATCTAATGTGCATCTCAATTTTCAAAATTCAGAAACCCAAAAAAGCATTTACCATATTATGCGACTCTAATGCACACCCTAACTTTGGGAAGGTAATTTAGTCCAAAAAGTCAGTAAGAATTGAGTAAATACAGTAATTTTTTTGAGGGAGTGAGTGGGAAACTAAGCTATTTAAAAGGTGAATCAGTGGACCAGGAGGCTTTCTGGAAATGCAATCCACCCCCTTTTCTGCTGTGGAAGTCTGGCAGAGTCAAAGGCACAAAATTATTTTAGAAGAGATTGCATCACAGTTTTTCCCACCACCGCGTTCAGAGTTGTGTATCACTTTTTAAAATATCCAAGACGAGATTGGGTTGTCGTGGGTCTTTCGGGCTGTTTGGCCATGTTCTAGAAGCATTCTGTCCTGACGTTTCATGTGCATCTATGGCAGGCATCCTCAGAAGTTGTGAGGTCTGTTGGAAAACTAGGAAAATTGGGTTTATGTATCTTTTCCTAGTTTCCAGCAGACCTCACAACCTCTAAGGATGCCTGCTATAGATGCAGGTGAAACTTCAGGATAGAATGATTCTAGGACATGGCCATACAGCCCAAAAGACCTATGATAATCCAGTGATTCCAGCCATGAAAGGCTTCAACAATACAAGACAACATTATTTTGAAGAGTTAACTTTAATGCAACAGAGCAGGGCAATCTGCTAGGATTTAAAGGTCTGAGCTCTACTTAACTGGAAATCAATTTCTGGTCTACCCAAAAGGAATGTATATTTAGAAAGGAAAAAAGTGCTGTTTCAAGTACATCTCACAAGCTGGTAGTTGGTGTCAGTGTTATTCCCTCCCATAGCTTTCTTTTTTAAACTGATGCTGCAAGTTTGTAATAAGATAGAATTAGATTGCAGCTGTGTATGAACTCTAAATAGCTAGAAAGATAATTTGATGTTGCCTCTGAAATTGACAAATATGAAAGTCAGAGGAAAAAGTGTCCCCTTCACTCTTCCCCATTTAGATCAGCCTCTCATTTTTCCAGATAGGACCCAATTCTTTTTATGCATTTAACTCCCTTTTGCAGAGGGAGAGGCAATCAGTGGCAGCAATAGTTGCCAAACTAAAGTTAATTGTGATGATCAGGTAGATCATTGTAGATTTTGACGAGAACCCTACTGCTATAAAAATACAAGACTTTGGCTATTGGTTGGCTCCAGACATTGTCATATTTTAAAAATAGATCCATTCAGAATAATAGCACTTGAATTGGTCATGACTAACTTAAGTCCAAATATATTTGATGTTTACTATGGCTAAGCTAAAACAGTATGCCTTTTGCTTACCCCCTTGTTCTTTTGAGTAAACCAGTGGACCTTAACGGATTGTTTTAATCTAGGGAATCCTGCTTTCACAATGAGAGCATGATAGATTGACTTTTTGAATACACCGTAAGTCTTATTCTTCAGCATTTGGAAATGTCTAGATGTGAAAATGCAGCCTGAAACCTTGATGCAGACAACAACAAAAACTTACAGCAGAAGCAATGTGTGTTCAATCCAGAAAACATAAACCTTGTGCCAATTTCGGAATATTTTGCTTAGTAACACTAAGAAGTCACATTTTTTCACTATATTTTTTCACTGAGATTTTCTTGCATGTAATTCTCCTCATTGCAGGGTCAGCAAGGATCATTCTTATGAAAATTGATCATTATCATTATTGGTGAAGATATTATGTAGAGGATTTTTTAATTGGCGATATTATGGATATCAAAAGTTACCAAATTCCAGGCAGCATTCCAAATTGTATGGCATCATTGCTTAAATAATACACTACAGACCAAATGATGAGGTTGATTATCTGTGACATTTAAAAAAAAAAGAAAAGTAGTCTGTCTCTTGTGAAACCAATGTGAAGCAGCTATTCAGTTTTGCTCTGAAACAATGACTCTGAGAGTCCTTTAGATAGTTCTGACCATTATCCTAAGGTGGATGACATTCACTTACCTAATTTGCTAGCACAAGAGAGTATGTTCTCCTTTATAGCCAGTCTATTTGGTGGCTTTACTTAGTTGGGAAGTGCTGCTTCTTACATATTCTCTAGAGAAATATTTTGATTGACATCAAATATAATAGGTGTGAAACAAAGAGGACAAAAAACTCTTTAGACAGCAGAAAGGAGTGTTGTTCCATTAAATATTGATCAGCTAAGCATTCTAAGGTCTGATGTATTTAAAAAACCCACAAGTGACTACTCAGACCTTCCTAATGGTATTTTGTTCCCTTCAAAATAAGAGCAAAACTACTGGACATCTCCTTAACCAGGGAATGGAAAAGGATTGGAAATGTTGACTCTTCCATGATTGGTGAGCATGCTTCAGTGCTACTCTCATAGATGACATTATTAATTAATGGTTCTCAAGAGAT
Source organism: Anolis sagrei (assembly GCF_037176765.1). Lineage (NCBI taxonomy): Eukaryota > Metazoa > Chordata > Lepidosauria > Squamata > Anolidae > Anolis > Anolis sagrei. Next base: position 35,216,535 of record NC_090023.1, on the reverse strand, counting down.
TGCGGCTGCAGGTGTGCTCTCCTTTTTAAACTCTGATTGGCTGAACATCATTGGAAATAATTATTTGGCTCTCTTGATAGCTCCGCTCTAAGCTAATGGAAATAAGATAGGCTGAAGAATCCCAGCATTTTATTTGACTGAACTTTTATTAAAGCTCAAATTCCCTTTTGAGAGAATTTAAAGCCACTTTTAGTTATACGAAATTCTAATCAAGTCTCAAAAGTCCTGGTCACATTCATTTGTTTATCTTACATGGCAGGAGAGCAATGTCCAATCTTGATAAAATAGTGAAGAGTAGAGACATCACACTGGTAACGAAGATCCACATAGCTAAAGCAATGGTATTCCCCATAGTAACCTATGGATGTGAGAACTGGACCATAAGGAAGGCTGAGCAAAGGAAGATAGACGCTTTTGAACAATGGTGTTGGAGGAAAATTATGAGAGTGCCTTGGACCTCAAGAAGATCACACCAGTCCATACTCCAGGAAATAAAGCTTGACTGCTCACTGGAGGGAAGGATATTAGAGGCAAAGGTGAAGTCCTTTGGCCACATAATGAGAAGACAGGAAAACTTGGAGAAATAATGATGCTGGGGAAAATGGAAGGAAAAAGGAAAAGGGGCTGACTAAGGGCAAGATGGATGGATGGTATCCTTGAAGTGACTGGCTTGACCTTGAAGGAGCTTTGGGGTGGGAACGGCTGACAGGGAGCTCTGGCATGGGTTGGTCCATGAGGTCACAAAGAGTCAGAAGCAACTGAACAAATAAACAACACATGGGGAAAATGACAGTCATAAAACAATATGTAATAGGTACTAAGAAGGAGTTTCTATCTATCACTCAGAATTCTAATATGTGTATGGATGAGAGGTATTTCATGACTTTTAAAAATAAATCAATGAATAATATGAGCTGCCAGCAGTATAATCCAAAGAATATGTATGATTGGCAATGGAGAAATGTTTCTTTAGCTTTCGCCTCCAACCTGGGAATATATTTTAAGTCTATATTCCATTGAAATATTTTCTTACCTATTATGCATGTGTATGTCCCTGGGAAATTATTGCAGCTGTGCTGAGGGCTCTGGTGAGCTCTGGCAGATCTCAGTACTGATATTACCATTCTGTGTCTATCTGTGGAGATTCTAACCAGATGCTTCTCTGATCACCACAAGGCATGGAATGTCTGTGTCCCGTTCCCCCCCCCCCCCCCCGAAGTTATACAGTAATTTTGGGGTGTGTAGCATATAACCTATCTTTGCATAGGTGTGTATAAGAAATTACTGCATTACACTCAGCCATAGAAGATTGCAGCCACTGTGTAGAAACCACACATCCACATGTTTGCAGTAGAACACTCATATAAGTGGTATTGATGACTTCTAAAGCCCTAAAGGGCTTGGCTCCTGCATATTGTAACTTCTTAGGCTTGGTGAAATACCTTTACCTTCATTAATCCTTAAAAGTATCCTGAGGTGGACGACCAGAACTATAATTAGTGTGTCAGGATACATTCTCAGTGGTGGCTCCAAACTTATGAGAAAGACCAGCTATATGTTTTTGTCAACACCTTACAGGTCAACTAACTTCACATTAGTTGTGACATCTATTACCACTTTGATCTAGATTTACTTTAGATGTGGCTTATTATGCAACTAGAGCTGAATTGAAACAACCCTCAGCTATTTTAGCCATCTATAATTCCCTGATGGAGAGCAATCCAGTTCATAGCTTCTTTACTCTCTTCACTAATGGTTCTTTCCCATGTTCACTAATGTTTAATTTCAGTCACTTGATTCAATACTTATCCTGAGTCTCATCCTGAATCATTATTGCATTGGATCAGTGAAGCACTCTTTTTGGAAAATGTTCTGATAAAAAAGAAAAAAGGATAATGCCCTAAAATTGATGAAATTGGTGAAGGAAGCATTTTTACTCAAAGAAGGGAGCACTTATATAGTTTTTGACCTTGGGATGATTGAACTGTTCTTGCTAAAAATATTAGATGGAGAGACAGATAAAAGGGAATATGTTCTGTTTGATCACTGCTACAGTTCATCCCTTGGCCTTTATGTTGTACAAAGCTTCTAACAGAATAAACTGATTTACAAAGGAGCTTAGCATTGCCTGCTCTAAATAAAGAGGGTAAATACTTGGGACAGTATTGGGACTAAAACTTTTCTGCTGAAGTTTCCTTTCTTCCTTCCATCAATCAATCAATCAATCAATCAATCAAAATGCTGCATTCCTTGGTGAGGTTTATTTTCATTGACGTATTTTGCTAACATTTCTGCAATGAAAATCGAAAAATACAGGTTGAATACCCCATATCTAGAATTCCCAAGTTCAAAATTGTCCACATGGGTGACTTAGATCAGGGCTTCTTAAACTTTTTTAACTCGCAACCTGTTTCTACCTGAGAATTATTTTGTGACCCTAGGTATAAAGTAGGTATGAAATCAAACATTTACTGAAAGTAAAATCAGCATTTGAAAGGCTTGCTAAACAGGCTGTTCTTTTTTGACAGCGGAAGCATTTTCTGCAGAGTCCACTATAAACATTGCATGTTGTTGCTAACAGATACGTGTGAATAGGTGGTGTTCAAAAACTATGTACTGTTGTCAATTTTTGTGTGACTCCAACATTGAGCTAAGGGGACCCCTTTTGGAGTTGGGGCCCACAGATTAAGAAGCAGTGACATAGGTAGAGACACTTTTCTTTCTGGTGGTTCACTGTACACAAACTTTCTTTTACACACAAAATTATTTTTAAAATAATCTTCAGGCTATGTTCAAAGAACTTACCATATATACATTTCATGTTTAAACTTTGATCTCATCTCTAAGATATCTCATTGTGTGTGTATAAATACATAGATGCAACACACACACAAGTATTAAAAATCTGTAAAATATCAGAAGGACAGTCCCAAGAATTTTGGATGAGAGGTTTTCAACTTATACCACAGTTTCTACTTTTCGTCCTCTAATTTACTCCATTCTTTCCCACACTTTCCCCCAAAGTTTGGAAGACAATTTGTCAGTTAGAACTGGTGTTTAAAAATACAGTCAACATTCTACGTCCACAATTATGTATCCATGTATTCAACCAACCACAGCTAGAAGATATTAAAAAACAAACCTTGATTTTGCCATGCACTGAGCTCTACTTTGATGTTTAGGCATAAATTGTTATATCTCATCACCATTTCATAGATCCTCAGGCTCTCTTTGACACTTGTTTTGAGTTGTTTTCATTTTATAGAAGGGATGCCATTTTAAAAACCTTTTATATATAATGATAATCCATAGATTTTGGTGTCCATGGGAGATTCTAGAACAAAAACCTTGTAGATATTAAGGAAGTATTCATGTGCATGCATCATCATCTTAAGATTTTGTAATCAAAACAGAAGATGCAGTTGGGCTGATTTAACTTAATAATTTGAAACTTCTTTTTCCTAGGAGAGAGCTACGTGTGTGGTTCAATAGAGCCTTTCAAGAAGCTGGAGTACACAAAGAATGTAAATCCTAATTGGTCAGTGAATGTCAAAACCACCTCGGCTGCCCGCGCAGTGGCCTCTCTTGGTGCGGCCAAAGGAAGTCCTTTGGATTCAAAGGAGAATAAGGATTTCATTCGGCCTAAACTGGTCACAATCATCAGGAGCGGCGTGAAGCCACGTAAAGCAGTCCGGATTCTGCTTAACAAGAAGACAGCACATTCATTCGAACAGGTTCTCACTGATATTACTGATGCCATCAAACTGGATTCAGGAGTAGTCAAGCGCCTGTACACACTTGATGGGAAACAGGTAAGAGAATCCTCTAATCTGATGCAGGAAGAATTGCAAATAACTAGACTGGGTAGCTTTCCTAGACAAGTATACTGTTATATTGATATAGCAGCCTACAATAGAAGGAGAGCAGAATTAATATCTTAGCAGATTATGTACTTCATAATGAAAAATAATCTTAGAACTGTTTTTATTTTTATAAAAAATAAAGTAATGCAACATAGCCATCTCAGTATATTTCAATAACTACATAACAGGAAGCCATGAGAAAGGCCATTAAGCAGCATTATGTTAATAAAGTATCTGCACTTTGCTGTACTACAATAGTCTCTCCACATTTGTGGTTTTGACTTTGCATATTTGATTATTTATGGATTTGATTTAAGATGTTCTCTCTGGGCATCTCTAGGTCCCCAAGTGTGATCCTATGGTCACCTTTCTCCAGTCCTACTGAAGGATCTAGAGCAGAGCTTTCCAAACATTTTATGTTGATAACAAACTATTTAGACACAGTAATTCAGTTTTACTAGCAAACAGGTGGTTAAACCAACTCCTTATAAACGATATGGACACATGTATAAATTGTAATGCCAAAGTATACTACATTTATATTTTTTTAAATATATGATTTGTAAAAATTACCGTATTTAAGTATGTTGTGAAGATACAGTTCCAAGATTTTTGTCATTTCTTGTTATGTCTAAGCTTCACACCTGTACATGGCAGCTGAAACACTAAGGTGTTGTGGCACTCAGTTTGGAAAGCTCTGACCTAGAGATTTCTAGACAGAACTTCTCTTTATGAACTTCTAGGCTCTTCAGTACAATTTGGTTGTTAGCTTCCAGCAGAGGTTCACCATAGAGACATGCTGGAAAACCTAGAAATTCCTATAGAAGTGTTTTCTTAAGTAGAAAAAAAAGCAATTTCTTTATTTGCATTTTTTGTCACTCTGACATGGATTCTGTGTTCTAACCCTAGCAAATGTGACTGTATAATTGCTGGAACTCTTACATACCGTTACACTCAATTGATCTCTACCTCTACATTGAACATATTTTTAATTCTTATTATGTTGGCACTTGCACGCTAAGGGAGAAATGTTCATGTTCTTATCCTAAGGAACATTCAGCCTGATAATATCCTGGATTAAACATGAAGAGTAAGATGTTCCTGTACTGTGGAAACATGTTCTGTTCAATCTTGAAAATGAAGAGCTGAGTGTTTGTTGATTAGTCGACTGCATGACTAAAAATTGCTTCTGTTCTTACTTATTGTTCCATTCTTCCTCAGTATATATAATTCAGTATATAAACCTTTCATTTGGGATAACAAAGATCCGAATATTTTCTAAAGGCATGCATATTATCTGGTATCTTTGACATTTTTAAATGTGTCATAAATCACCAAAGTAAAACAGTATTGAAGCAATTGTTTTAACCCATTTGAAACTGGATAATACCTGTCTGAATTCCATGTATAATAATAAAATAATAAAACTATATTTATATCCTGCCCTATCTCTTCAAGGGGACTTGGGCCATTCAAATCAATTGCTGTGGCAGTGGCTTCTCTTTTCCCTAAAGTAATAATGATCACAGTTGGCATCTAGCAATTATGCAGGTAGCACCACCACGATTTAGTAATTTAATACAGGATGTGTCACATCAACTTCCTTGAATGAAATTTCCACTTAAGATTGATATGTATTGGTATAGTTGAAATGGGTGGGATGTTCCACTTTAGAATTCTGTAGGGATAGAATAATAATTAAAAAAAATGAAAATTGTTAAAAATTGTATTTTAATGTGTTGAGAAATCCTGACAAGAAGAATCCTGAACTGATGTTTTGTGTTGAAAACCACATTTTCCTCCCAAAATAAAATTGTCAAAATTACCCGTTGCTACATTTGAAAAGAAACTTTGTGAGGAATTATTTCCCTAAATTAAAACTACCCAATGTACTTCCTTATATCTGCCTATTCTTGATTTTGGGTTGGCAAGCCTGTTATGGAGTAAATGGCACACAAAAAAGAAGTAATCCAAACAGATTTAATGCCATTTGCAGATGATCCAGATGTTTCCTTCACAGTAAAATAGAACATGTGAACCAGGGTTACTCTGTGATCAATTTCTCTCTTGTCCTCTTATTTTCTTCCTTCGTTTTCAGTGTATTTCATTTGCTGGAAATCGAGTTAAAAGTGCAAAAGCAGTTTGTGCTTAATTACATAATTCAGTGTGGTGGTGGCCAGGAAAAGAGGTGTAATCCTGGAGTTCCCAGGAGGTTTAGCCAAAAGCAAACTTCTCCTAGCTTTTGTGCTCTTCCCCATTCATGACCATCACTATCTTGATCACATTTTTATCTTGTTTGGCACATGTGTCTTGTGAAATGTTGAAGAGTAGGCTTGTGCTTCTTCTCAACGGTCAGCTGTTGTGGCATTTCCTTACCACTTGTGAGTCTTTTGCCATGTTTCCCACCAGTCCCAACAAAAGACTTCCATGTCCATGCCCCAGTTGCCAAACAATTAGAAGCAGTGCTGTACTCTTATTTCTAAACAGAGTGTGCATCTACTCAATAGAATTAATGCTTGTCATTTTACAAGGTCTTCAGCCTTTTCTGCCAAATAGTGCTGGTGCTTCACTAGATTACAACTCCTTTTATTCCATAACTATTGAGCCATGGCAGGGCAGTTAAAATGGTGTCAAACTGCATTAATTTTACAGTATAGATGTACCCAGAATTTATCTGCAGGCAAGACAGCAAACTTCAAGGAAACCCAAGGAGGTGATCTCAGATTAATGTCAAGACTACAACTTAGTTTTTAAGACCTTTGGAAATGTATGTCTGTTGCATGACAATTCTCACGGTGCATGTTTTCCTCTCTTACTTATTGTATCTTGCTGAAGTGGCAGAGTTGATTGCTTAATTTCAGCAGGCAAGAGAGTTGCAGGGAGGGGAGTTGAACCCTGAACATAGAGGGCTATGTCTGGTGAGTAAACAAAGCTGCTTAGCAAGCAGAAATGCCAGGCAGTGATTTTGTACCCAGCGGGAGTGACCTGTTGGTCAGTTGTTTGTGTGTAGAGAAAGTCATTGATTTCTGTCTGACTTAAGCAATTGATGTTCCATTTTCTTTGCCAGAGCCCTTTCTTCATGTGAGGCATTTGAACTACAAGGGTGGATTTTCTTCCCTTGCTTGCATGATTAAAGAAAGGAAATCCATGATAAATCCAAAAAGTTTTTTCCATTATGTGTGCATAGTTACATTTCCATCTGTAGGCCTTGCAGACCATGTAGAAAACCCCAAAGCTGTGCTTTCAGTGGCTAAGTCTTAATTGGAAATGTCTTAGATCAGACTTTTTTTTTTTAAAAAAAAAAAGACCTTAAAGCCTTCTTGACTAGAGAGTGTAATTTTGTTTTATGGGGATCAGAGGATAAAGCTTTTTAGTACAATTATTTTCCTTTTAAATACAGATCTGGTCATAAACTTTCGGAGTAAGTATTTAAATGCCACCACTTCTCTTTTCTGTGGGTTATATCATCAATGAAATATTTTATTGTTCAGTTTTAACATTTTCGGAAGCTATAGTGTGTGTGTGTGTGCAATGCTACCATTGTGTCTATTAACATTTAGGAATTCTAATTATTGCTACTTTAAGGTGAGTTAAATATTTTGAAGTAATTATTTTATCTGGTGAGTTTATAAATTTAGTATGTCAGTATAGTGTATATTTGTACAATACATGCAATTTGAACATAGCCTTGATGTATACCAATTTTGTAAAATCCCCTGGAAAATCAAGCACTCTAAATCAGTGGTTCTCAACCTTCCTAATGCTGCAACCCCTCATGTTGTGGTGACAGCAAATTACTTTTTGTTGCCACTTCATAACTGTAATTTTGCTACCATCATGAATCGTAGTGTAAATATCTGATATGCAGGATGTATTTTCATTTGTGGACCAAATACCCAATATGCCCAAATTTGAATACTGGTGGAGTTGGGGGGAGATTGACTTTTTCATTTGGGAGTTGTAGTTGTTGGCATTTATAGTTCACCTACAATCAAAGCGCATTCTGAACTCCACCAACGATGGAATTGAACCAAACTTGGCACACAGAACTCCCATGACCAGCATGTTTCTATGATTCATTGAGTCTATGGTGAGAATAGTGATAGCTTCAAACCCTGACTGGCTTGAAAAGAACATTAGACGAGATCATGGAGGATAAGGCAGTTAATGGCTACTAGTGAAGATGGCAATATCCAATATCAGAAGCACTATGCTTGTATATGCCAGTTGCTAGGAAATGTCTGTGAAAGGCTGCTACTCACATCCTTGCTTGGAGGCTTCCCGTAGACACCTGGGACCAGTATGTGAGCAAAAAACTAGTTAGGTCTTTGATCTCATTTGGCATTTAAACTTAATAATTTATTATTTCTGTCTTGTTTTTCTCCAAGTGTTAAATCCAAGGTGGCATGTACAGTAACACAGTGTTTAACATTAATGCTGAAAAAATTATGCAATGTTATTCAAGATTAATGTAATTGTTAATTCAGAAGTATTTAGGATATATTTAAAACATAGAGATCAAAGATCAGCACACCTCCTTTTAAAAACCTTTCTGCACAACTAATTAGAAAGTGCTGTTAGAACAACACTATTTGCCTGAAAAAGGAGAAGTGAAGGAGCAAATGGAGCCTTTTATGGAAGGGATTGTCATAGTCTAGACTTGGCATGGGCAAACTTAGGCCCTCCAGGTGTTTTGGACTCCAACTCCCACAATTCCTAATAGCCTCAGGTCCCTTTCTTTTCCCTCTTATGCGGCTGAGTGGGGAAAGGAAAGGGCCCAAGGCGGTTAGGAATTGTGGGAGTTGAAGTCCAAAATACCTGGAGAGCTGAAGTTTGCCCATGCCTGGTCTAGGTCCTAGGAGGAGTCTATAGGAAGACTATCTCCCATATACTCACCAAATGCATCTATGATGGTGGTGGGACCAAGAAAGTGTGATTCTTTGATTCTGTGAAGAACTTAAAATTTGGGCAGACTGATTTAGGGGACATAATTCTTACGTTCCTACATAATTTTCATGATTAATTCATGATCACTTTTCTACCACTTTTCTCTATGTCTTCCTCTAAATTTCTAAAACTGCTAAATTTAGGATCAGGTTTAGCTGAACTTTGTCTAAGGTGATTTTATCTCACACTCCTAGTTAGATTCAAAAACAGAAGGAGAACCCTGTATTATTTTAATACGTATATTATAGAAATACATTTTAATATGTGTATTTGTGGCATTTTTACAATGTTTATGTCTTTAAATTATTCTGTAACTCGAGCCATAAGGAGAGGCGGGTAAGAAATTAATAATAATAATAATAATAATAATAATAATAATAATGCATTATGAGTGCCTTTTATTCCTATGTATCTCCTTCTACATTATTCTGATTTAAATATTTTTGTAGGTTGTATACAGCTTTTGCTCTTTTGCTTCTCCTACTCCGAAAAGCCTCTTTGAAGGTTAATTCATTTGCTACAGGGATGCTTTCACTCTTGATGAAGATTTGACTTCTGAGACTTTTAATCAGGATTTCAGTTGGAAAAGGGCCTTGAAGTGCAGATATAGGAGGAAATATTCCTTGAGGACCATGGCTTTACAGCAGCTTTCAGTCCTTCACGCAGAGGAAGAAAATGCATAAATAAAAGGAGTGTGAAATTAACAAAGATAAGAGTATTTCCTAACTTTTGAGAATGTGGCAGAAGGCCACAGCATTTTTAAGACTGGTGGAGGAGGATAAGACTTTCTAAAGCAGAGTTCAACATGAGCTTCAGAGTTTGGTTTGGCTTTCCTGACTCTTTCTATCTGGCAATGGGGGATTTGGTTTTCTATTAAGTGCTGCATCTCAGAAGCTTCTTTCTATGCAAAATTCCTTTGAGGCTTTAGGGCTTAACGATATAAAGATATTTACTCATCAAGTGAATACAGGGCCAAACCCACAGTTTGAACTATTTTTAATTATCTTTTGACTTGGGTTTTCTTGAAGCTGACAGGCTGGAAGAACCGAGGGGCAGATAATGGAATAGTAAATCGTGTATTTGATTAAAAGAGTAGAAGGCATAATTGATCAATTTGCAAACCCATCTGGTTGGGAATTGCAGTCCTTTATTCTTTGAGTTAAATAGATGTCCATTTTATAGGCAATGCAGGTGCACCCAAAATATCATTTATTTATTATATTTAGACGTTATTCAAAATAGCGGTGTGTCCTATAAGGCAAAACTCCACAGAGTACTATACCAACAGAACAAACACAACAGGGTTGAGAGTAAATACAGATGACTGGCCATTTGACAGACAAATGTAAAATTAATTGGTATACAAGCTAATCTCTTGTTTCTTACCATTCCTAATATGTACCGCTTCTAATCGCATTACTTGTATTTGTTTTGGTTTATGTTTGTTTTAAAGGAAAAGTACAAAAGAGGTTCTTGAGCTGATACACAACAGAGTGAATATTAAAATATTTATCTGATTAGTGAATTTGTATACTGTGTTTTCTCCTACAAAATCACTGATTCATTACACTAAATAAAAATAAGTTGAAGAAGAAAAATTATGAAAAATTAATAGTTGTTGAATCAAGATTCTTGATTTGGTGGTAAATGTCCAAAAAGGTGGTGGGGTGTGATGGGAAAGATCCCGACTCAAATGGAGATTAATAATAATAATAATAATAATAATAATAATAATATATTTTTCTATCCACAAAGAGACTCAAAGTGGCTTACATTAAAAGCATTTCAATAACAATTTAAAATTTAAAAATATAAACATTTAACCATTTAATAGGCTGGACTAGACTAGACTGGGTTAACATGGTAGTCTAAACTGCCTGGTATAGAAGATTGGGCCGACCAGAAGGTTGGCAGTTCAAGCTTACGTCAGGGTGAGCTCCCACCATCAGCCCAGCTTCTGCTCACCTATCAGTTTGAAAACAAAAATGTAAGTAGATAAATAGGTACTGCTTTGGTGGGGGAGGTAAATGGTACCCTGGAAAAATATGCTGGAAAAAAAATCCAGCCAGGAAAGGAGTCCATGGACAACAGACTCCTTGGCAACAGCACCTCCCCATGGCTGAATGAGCACAGCTGGATGCCGGAGATGAAAAGAGGGAAGCCTTGCCATTCTTTATGAACTATCTCTGTCTATCTCTATCGATTGTATAACGGCACTGAATGTTTGCCATATATGTACCTGTATTCTGCTCTGAGTCCCCTCGGGGAGATAGAACAGAAAATAAATTATTATTATTATTATTATTATTATTATTATTATTGTGAAAGGAAATTTTGGGGGTCTATATTATTTAACGTTCTAAAAATGAAAAGCACTTAAAAGTCCTTGAATTGGCAGATAAATTGTTTGCCAGCCAGTGAAGCTGTTTTAGAGTAGACAGTAGAAGTGCAGATTCAAGTCTTTCAAAGCATGTAAGGAATAGCATTTTGCATTAGCTGAAGCTTCTGAGTGATTTTCAAAGGCAGCTGCACATAGACCCCAATGCAGTAATTTAGTCTTGAAATCACAAGAGCAGAAATGGCTGGCACTCTCTCCAGAAGTGGATGCAGCTGTTGAGCAGTTCAATCTGCTTTTAGACATGGATACAACCTGGGCAACCAGGAGCAATGCTGTGCCCAACAGCATCACTAAACTGAATCTGATCCTTTTAGAAGAATGCAGCCCTGCCCAGACTGATCCTTTCAGCACCCAATGTAGTAAAACTGTAATCACCTTCCCCTTATCATGGAGCTATCATAAAAGGTTTGGGTATTCCATGATATTCACATGCATTTTAAGGACATCCTTCATCTTCAGGTAGAAGAACAGAAAGACTTTTGTAAAGATTCACTACACGAACACATGCATTTCTCAATCTTGCTAAATTGCTCAGTCAGCCCTAAAGCACAAAATCTCAAATGTTTGTGATTTGTGTTTCCTTTGAGGTTTAAATTCCCAGAGTCAGCAGGAGTTTATCGTTTGGTTGTACTTGTTGAAAGCAATCTGACATGGTAATTGCAAAGAGATGGAGGTCAATTAAAAGGCAATTTCACTTTGTCAGCTTGATATCGCTGCTTTTACCAACTCATTTCTGTAGAAATGCTTTGCGACTCTTTGGCTGCTTTTTTTTTAAAAAAAAAATCATGGATGTCTTTATGACGAAATAGCGCAATTACTGTGACTGTTTATTTTGACCAACCAATTATGGAAATGATTATGGAAGAAATCCCCATGATCAGATTCAGTTTGAAAAGTAAAGGCTAAAGTAATTTAAGCTGCATTAATAAAAGTATAATTCCAGAGTCACCAGACATAAATGACACAAGAGCCTATTTGTGTGTCTTGTTTGGGGCACTGAACTTTAAGAAGAATTTCAGAAAATTGGAATGGGTTTAGAAGGTTAATGAAGACAACTTGGGGATGGGGAAAATGTCACATGTAGAATTGTCTAAAATGGAGCTGTAGAGATGACTATAAGAGGAGATGACATAATAGCCAAATATTGAAAAAGATGTAGAACATAGCGAAGAATTGTTGTTGTAGTTTTTGCCCCAATGGGTAAAACTGCCTTGATTCACTTAAGGCACTGGATGGTATAGTTCAGCTGAACATTTGTGGAGCCCTCTTGCTAATAAGAGACAAGTTTGACAAGTGAACTATTACTTAAAGAAAATTTTCAAGACAATCTGGGAATCATCTGTTGGGAATGGTGTATTTATTTATTTATTTATTTATTTACAGTGTTTATACAAGATAGACAGATATAGGGGTATTTTGGCATTTTCCAACTCTGGCGCCTGGAGGTTATGCTCGATTTTGGCCACAAGGGGTACTGTCCACTATGACGCCAAGCCCTTTTGATCCTAGTATTTCTTCCTTGCTCTTTGATCTGTGGCAGTTTTATGCTGTCGTAAATTACCTCCTCACTTTAAGTGGTGCCTAATTTCTCTACTCAGTGCTCAGCTGTTTTCGAACTTCTTAGGTAAAGAGTATGCTAGGTTTAACATACTCTTGCTCAATCCGACTCAGGCTTCTGACTTGCCATCTTCTGGTCGGCAGTGATTTATTGTTGCCAATGATTAACCAGCTGTGCTACAGCCCGGCCCTGTATATCATGCTTTCTTGTACAGAGGATGAGAATTGGTTACAAAGGCCCCATCTAACTTGTTGATTTTACAGAACTTCTACCCCTTTTCTTCTCCACTCTGTTTACTAATTTGTGACAAATTTCAAGTTGTTAAGTTGGATGGCAACCAACATGTACTGTATACAAAAGATCTATGCCTCTCCCTTTATGAGCCAGTTAGAGCATTGAGATCGGCTGAGGAGGTCCTGCTCTCAGTCTCACTGCCCTTGCTGGTACGACTGGTGGGGATGAGTGACAGGGCCCCTCGCCTGTGGAACTCTCTCCCCAGTGAGATTAGAACAGCCCCCTCTCTCCTGGCATTTAGGAAACAACTTAAAATGTGGCTTTTTAAGCAAGCATTCAGGTAGTGAGATGAAGTAGATGGAGTAGTCAAGATAACCTCAGGATTGGTGTAATGTCTAATGTTCTGTGTTTTATGATTTGTCTATGTCCGATGTTTTATAGTTTACTGGTTTTAATTTATTGTTATATGCTGTTTTAATATGTGATGCATTTTATATTTTATGTGAGGCATTGAATTTTGTCATTTAATTTGCTGTAAATCACTTTGAGTTTCCCCCAGGGGTGAGAAAAGTGGTATATAAAGGAAATAAATAATACTATTTTTTTTCTTAAAGAAAGGCTGATGTGTACATTGGGATGTCAATTCAATGTTTGTTCCTGAAATCATGTAAATGCAACAATTTCTATAGAAATTGCATCTTGATTAAGCATTTGTGAGCAATGTTAATGCACATTTTGCTTCCATCTAGGCTTTGTTGGATCCAATCCAGTTGTGCTGAGTAACCTGTCCTATTAATCAGTGTGTATTGGCATTCTTTGTTCAGTATAGTCTTGACCAATATGATTGTAGAAGCCATTCATTATATGAAAATATTAAAGTGGCCTGCCTTTTGTCCTATCAGCCCCTGCCCTATAATATTTTATATTAAGATGGAAGCTTGGTTTATGAAGTCAGACAGAAGGCTTTATCTATTGCCTTCTGGTACCTGGTAGGTTCCTTTGCTCCCTTGTTTATTCTGTTCCTCTGGAATGGAAAGTGTTTCCTTTTGAAGCAGGTTTTTATTTTATTGAGAAGAGTTTCTATTCACGACATCTTTTTCAGCTTTCAAACCGTTGAGTAGCCATTTTTTCTATGTTGTATTTGTGGGGAGAGGGAGTTGTACTGTGTTTTGCTGTAGTTAGCTGATGCATAAACATTTCAAGGATGCGATGGCAGGTTTTTTTAAATATAAATATTTAATAAGCTGCAAGTGTGGATGACAACTCTTATCTGTCAGTTGTTCATCTCCTGCCCACCCAAAAAGAAGAATTAAATGGATTTCATAGATTGCAGATTAGCGCAATAGAAGGCATACATGATTTCACAGCAGTTTGTCAATTTGTAGTTCAAATGCACAGTAATCATAATGTTCTAGTTACAGAGCTTTATTTTTTTATTAATGCTAGTATTTATTAATTAAAACACAGGCCTGGCTTTGCTTTTCTATAGTGATACATATAGCTAATCTTCACAAGGAAAGATGAGGGAAAGAGTCTTCCTAAATTGCTATTTGCATGCCTTAATCCAAAGTGTTTTCTGTGACCTTTATGTTTTCCCAGTGTATCTTACATAGAAACACTAATATCGCAAATTGCTCTTAGAAATTTGATTTCCCTTCTTGTTGATTTTCAAGGGGTTATGGGTCTGAAAATTGAATTGCCAAAACGACTTCTCATTTTTCTTGATGGACAGTTTGATAAGCAGAGTTCTGCTCATAACGTCTTGGATCCAAGACACTAGACTCCATCTGCTTGTTATCCCCAACTAGGATAGATCTATTGAATCAGTGGGACTTACAAAAATGTCAGCTTAGCAGGCCCCATCCATTCAGTGGGTAGTTCCCTGTCAGGACTTACAGTCAGGTTTAGCCCACTGTACTATGAAGGAATGTGGAAATACACTAGTAAGGTTATTCTTTGGTAAACTATTTTATCAAGGACAAAGTGTTACCTTAAGAGTTTAAAATAGTTCTGTAATAATCGTGACAACACCCACCCCACTTTTTCACAGTGCAATCTTCATGTATTACTTACCAAGTGATGTGTCTGCTGAAAGCCATGTTATTCTTAAGCAATAATGTACAGTACAAGATGGAGAAATTACCCACACTTGGGCTTGCGATGGTAGTAGTTTGGCAGAGTAGTGCTGAACTAGAAGATATGAAAATCGCATACTAAGTATTAAGTATCCAGGACTAACTCAACTTATTTTGGGAAATATGTTATTGCTTTTACTATTGTATTGCTTTTGGGAGAGATCATCTGGAGTTTTGGAGTTTGATGTCATCTGTATGCAGATGATGTTCAACTCTGTCACTCCTTTCCACCTGCTATTAAGATGGCTGTTCAGGTCCTGAACCAGTGCTTAGCAGCTGTGTAGGTCTGGCTGGGAGCAAACAAATTGAAATTGAATTCAGACAAGGCAGTATACTGCTGATCAGCTGCAAGGCCAAACAGGCTATAGGGTTACAGCCTGTGTTGGAGGGGGTTACACTCACCCAAGACTCAGGTTTGCAGTTTGGGAATTCTCCTGAACTCATCGCTGAGCCTGGAACCCCAGGTCTTGTCAGTGGCCAGCGGAGCATTCACACAATTAAAACTTGTGCACCAGTTGCACCCATACCTTGGGAAGTCTGATTTGGCCCTGGTAGTCTATTCTCTGGTTACATCCCGAATAGACTACTGCAACATACTCTACATGAGGTTGTCTTTGAAGACTGTTCGAAGCTTCAAGTAGTCCAAAGGACAGCAGCCAGGTTGATCACTGGAGCAGCATACAGGGAACATACAACCTCCCTGTTGTGCCAGTTCCACTGGCTGTGAGTTTGCTACTGAGCACAATTCAAAATGCTGGCTTTAGCTTATGAAGCCCTAAATGGTTCCGGCTCAGTTTACTTGTCTGAACGTATCTCCTCTTATGAACCACCTAGGAGATTAAAATTGTCGAGGGAGGTCCTGCTCTCAGTCCTTCCACCTTTGCAGGTACATCTGATGGGAACGAGAGACAGGGCCTTCTCAGTGGTGGCTCCTGAGATATTAGAGCAGCTTCCACCCTCCTGGCCTTCAGAAAGAAAGTGAAAACCTGGGTCTGGGGTCAAGCCTTTGGAGATTAACTACAGTGCAATAATAACTACGGAATATGTGCAATGATGCTTGGAACATTCCCGGATTACGATTGTGGATGGCATGATTTTAATAGTGATTATAATGTTTATATGTTTAATATGCATTTTAACTCTAATTTTAAATTTTAACTTAAATGTATTTAGTTGTCTAAAGGCATCATATAGCTACCACCTTGAGTCTCCTACGGGTTACAGAAAGGCAGGATATAAATAAAGAAATAAATAGTACAAAATGACCAGAACATAGGGCTGCATGTGTTTGTGACTTTCTTTGCTGTTGCTTCATCTTTTCATACTTACAAAAAATGTCTTCCACATTTCCTTGGCAACACGGTTGTCTTCATGTGTTGCTAAGGAACTAGATTTTTCAGCACAAAGGACTGCAAGGTTGCTATTGCTACCCAAGGATTTATTTCTGGCACGATTGAAATATGGAAAATTGTAATGTTCTTTCAGTGAGGACCCCGTATTAATAGGCCTGCATATAAATTAAATGTATAAAGCTAATTTGTGCCAAACAACCACACTCCTTTCAAACATAGATCCTTCCCCAAAAAAAATGTTGATTCAAAGTATAGTGATTGGTTATGAATTAATGGTGACCCAAATCTATATCACTTGCATAACCCAGAGTAGTTACACAATAGAAAGAAATATTGTTGCCAGAAATGCCATTTATATGTGGAAAAATGTGCAACATGTAAGAGAAGTTTGGAAGCAATAAACCCCTATTTTTAATGTTATGGAGCTTATAATACGTATATTTTGGTTTCTTTTATGAACATGAAGCTAGTATTCTTGTTAGCAACACCATTAATTGCATGTTTAGTTAGGGAATAAGCAGATGAAAACATTTTTACTCTAAATGAATCAAGAATGATTTGAGACTTATTGACTGACTGGCCAGTTGACCTTTCCAAAAAATGAAATACCCCATTCCAAATAGTGAAAGGATTTTTATATTCCTTTCAAATAAAAAACTAGCAGCCAGGAAACAACAAATTCCATATTTAGAATGCTGGATTGCAGCAGGATTGGTTATAACAATTGTGTGGGGAATAAAATATATTTGATTGAATTACTTTGCGTGACTAAAATCCCACATCTGTTTTAAACTGGAATATATGGCAGTGTGGACTCAGATAACCCAGTTCAAAGCAGATGGGGGATGTTCTGCCTTGATATTTTGGGTTATATGGCTGTGTGAAAGGGCCGTATGGACCTTATCAGACAGGCAGATGGAAAATGGGGGAAAGAGGGGGAAAGTGGAGGAAACTGTTTGTGCCCTACCATCTTTCCCTGTCTTCTGGGATGGCCTCCTATCACACATGGTTTCTCATCTTTTCTCCACTTCCTCTTCATGTTATCCAATTGATGTTACTAGACTCCTCCAAAACCTCTCTGGGCTCTGTCTCTCCATATTGCTGAAACACAGCCTGGTGGAGTCCTGCTTCAATTTGCCTTGCATCATGCAATGGGTTCTGTGGGACTTTGTTCTGGCAACATGGAGAAAATGCAGAGAACACTGTGTCTCATAAGGTCTAATGAAATTAGCTTTTTACTACTCTGACCCATTGAGTCAGCACTGTATAATATGTATTTTGAAGAGTCAAAAGATGCTGTGCTCTAGGATATTTAAATTTATAGTTGTTAACCATGCATAGTATTGTCATTGTCATCATAGGTAATCCTTCGTGGTCAAATATGATTGCCTTCCAAGTGCAAGGTCTTGGCGGTGGGTCCACAGGTGACTGTAGAGAGCTATATTCTTGATCTGCATGTTCTTTTACATTGAGGACATCAATTTCCAGATGGAGGGCAGTCCCAAAAAGGGTTGGCTTGACCACCTTCCTCTTGGCATTGTATGGCATGATACTTCCTCTTGACATTGTATGGTATTGTACATAATCAGTGGTTAACTGAATTCTGATGAGCAGAAATTTATGGAAATGAAAAATTAAAATCATAGTATCATAGAAACATAGAGCTGGAAGAGCTGGAAGGGCCATCCAGTCCAACCTCATTCTGCCACCCAGGAACACAGAATCAAAACAGCCTGGAGAGATGGCCATCCACCCTTTGCTTAAAAACCTCAAGAAAAGGAGACCCCTCCATCCACAAAGGCAGCACATTCCACTGCCGAACAGGTCTTACCATCAGGAAGTTTTTCCTAAGATGGAATCTTTTTTCTTGCTATTTGAATCCATTGCTCCATGTTCTAGTCCCTAGTGCAGCAGAAAAGTTTGCTCCCTCCTGAATTTTAAATGTGGTATTGTGAAGAAAAGCCAGTAATAATAATAAAAAAGCATTCCTGGCTGACTGAAATATATGGCATTATGTTACTGTCATGAAAATAGTTTAGAGAAACCATTTTGAACAAACATCTATTTGTGTGGAATACTGAAGACTGAGCCAGTATTTTCTGGAGCAGAATAGGTATTTATTATTAAAACGCTTCTTTCCCTCCCGTTATTATAGAAACTCGAGGCAGTGTACAATATAAACAATTTAAAACACGTCCAGATATAGAACAGAGATAACCTGAACAAGACAAAAACTTGTTAAACACTGCAACAGAAAAAGTCACAATGAAAGCTACCATTAAAACTATTTTAAAAACTGCAACAATTTAAAAAATGTACAATGTATACTTCAGATTAAATTAGTCCCCAGAACTTTTAATGGGAAAACATGTTTTCTCTTGGTGTCCAGAAGAAAGCCATGTTGATGCCAGTGAGACCTCCAAGGAGAAGCCATTCCAGAATTGGGACACCATGCATTGCTCCTTTTAATGGGACACAGAGGAGGGTCTGTCCTATAGACCTCTGTTCTTGGGCATAAATAGGGAGAGGCTTTCCTTCAAGGTCCCACGGCATTTAGGACTTTAAGCACTACATTTCTATCAACAACTTGGAGTGAATTAGCAGACAGATTAAAGTTAAAGGTTGGCCATAAAGAATAATACATTAATAGAGTTGGAAGAGACCACTTGGGCCATCTAGTCCAACCCCCTGCCATGAAGGGAAAGCACAATCAATATGATGCTCTGGTCTGGTCCGCAATCTTGCTTCTGCAGTTTGCTCTTGGTGTAGCTTCTGAGTCATTTTGCAGTCTCATGTAGAGTGCATTGCAGTGATCTAATCAGGATGCTACCAGTGCATAAACTATTGGAACTAAAAATAAATCTTTCTTTATGGCAATATATTTGCCTTTGATTTCCTTCTATCCATACTGATAGTCCACAGCCATCTTCTGACAACACAAATACATCTTGACACCCAGGCATCTTATTCTTTTTACTCGATCACATCTTGTTTGGCCATCCCTTCAACGGGGTCCAAAGAGGAAACAAGATGACAGGCTTCATTTTTAAAAACTCTCTAAATAATAACTGAGTTGGAGCAGCTCTTCTATTCTTTGCTACCATTCCATGTTCTAATGGACTGATTTGTTCAATCCCAGCTATATTAAATAATACACTTTCTGTTTTGGTTTCTATAGGCAACCTTCACTTACGTCCCTGAGAAGATTAAAAAATTTAATCTCTGTCAACCATGAAGTGACCAGTGCAGAATGAAATGGTTTTCTCTATTGTTTATGGGGCTCATGTCCCTTTTCCATCCACTTGATTCTGATCCTTTTCCCCAAATGGTTCCCCTACATTCAGTTCCTTGTAAGGAACTTTACACAGCACTAGCTGTGGGAAAAATTGCTGGAAATGAAACAAGAAGAGTCCAAGAATGCTTGCCTCTCATGTGTGATATTCTTACTCTAAAGGTTTCCCCTTGACATTAGGTCTAATCATGTTAAAGGTTTCCCCTTGACATTAGGTCTAATCATGTTAAAATCTTGGGGGTGGTGCTCAACTCCATTTCTAAGCTGAGGAGCCAGCGCTGTCCATAGACACCTTCAAGGAGCGCCACTACATTCCCACTGGAGTGGTACCTATTGATCTATTCATATTTGCATATTTTCAAACTGTTAGGTTGGCAGAAGCTGGAGCAAACAGTGGGAGCTCACACTGCTACCCAGATTTGAACTGCCAACCTTTCAGTCAGCAAATTCAGCAGCTCAGCGATTTAACCCACTGCTTACTCTACCCAGCAACAATTTCATGGCTCTTGATTGTTCTGGGTCTGAGTTTGGTTTTTCACTGTCTATTTATTACTTGTATTTATATTATGACTATACTCAAAGTAGTTCATGTAGTTCTCTATAATTTTAACCAACAGGAATGATTATGGTAAAAAAAGAGATTACTCCACAGTTACCCATAGCTCCCCACTTCCCCAAGTAGTAAATATCAGCATATTTTGCACTGATTTTCATTCTTCTTATAACTAATATGTCGGTGTTAGTTTTGGTTCAATGAAAATGTAAAAAAAACTTGAATTAATATCAGGTTTTCCAAAATGCTTCCTTGTTGACTGTTTGTTCTCTTCCACTTCCTTTTTCTGCTGCTGATCTCACTCACTTCACTTGTAATAAAGCTGGTGTTCCTTCCAGCCCATCTCTGAAAGAAGCTTTACCTCCACATTATTCTTCTTACATTATTATTTCAGTTATAGCCATATTTCCCACCATAACTAGGATTCAATGCAGTTTGCAAAAAAATACAATAAATACACATAAGTGTGCATGCAAACTTTAATATAAATATGTGCATTAGACCTAGGAGAGATCTCCTCGGGAACCTTTGTGCAATATAATCGTTTCATATAATCTGGAACCTTGTTTTTCTTACCTGAAATGAATGTTGTTTTTGACTTCTAGCAGACATATACCACAGAATCATATTGGAGAACCTAGCAGTGCCTGGTCAACATCTGGAAAAATGTTTGGTGGACATTTCCCATGAAAGTACAGTTGAGGCTTAGGGAGAATACTACTCAAGACATCAGTAGCTTCTTCAGCACAATTCTATGGTATTTAAAGCTCTTCATGTCTAACTAAAATTATCTTCAATACATTTGCATAATAAGTAAATCACCAGCAATGATAAGTTCGAAACCCCAGGTCAGCATGAGCTCCTGACTGTCAGCCCAGCTTACTGTTGACCTAAGCACTTTGAAAACAGCTTGAGCTGTAAGTAGAGAAATTAGATACCGCTAAAACAAGTGAGGGAGGTATTTTACGACACCATAAAGAAAAAAGTCAGAAAATGTCTGGTGACCAAAAGGAAGAAGGAATTTCTGATGGCTCTTCATCATAGAGGATGGAGTGACTGCACCCCCCTGTGGCTGGATTTGAGCACAACCTCCAAAGTGCCAAAAAGCTGGATGTCGACACAACATACCTCCTTTCTGTTCTGTCTGCCTCTGTTCTGTCGATCCAAAACAGTATTGAATGTTTCTTGTGTATGTGTACTGTGAACCTCCCTAAGTCCTCTTGGGGAGATAAGGTGGAATATAAATAAAGTATTATTTTTATTACTATAGATTTATAGATGGTTCTCTAGCTTCCACTACAATCAAAAATTTGCTTGGGTACGCAATGGTTCTCAACCTGTGGGTCCCCAGATGTTTTGGCCTACAACTCCCAGCAATCCCAGCCAGTTGACCTGTTAGGATTTCTGGGAGTTGAAGGCCAAAAACATCTGGGGACCCCAGGTTGAGAACCACTGGAGAGGGAGATTATCCTGTATGATTTCCTCATGAACTTTAATTAGCCTATATTTTTTTTAAAAAAAACATATTAAACTCCTTCCATTTTATTTAATGCCACCTATCAGATGTTATTTAAAAAAATTAAAGTTGGAGATGCTGATCATGGATCATCTTATAATCACCCCCCCCCCCCCGCCACCCATCATTGTTGGTGTAGTCTTTTTTTCAGTCGAAGGTTATGCTGCTATTCTTGGCTCAAAGGACTGCTGAGAAAATGGTAGTTTAATCACTGTGAAACATTATAGAAGTTAGTTCAAGGGATGTTAAGTGAGTTACTGGACTGTGGTGGTATTGGTTTTTCTCTTTCATCCCAATGAAAAAAGAATACAAGGAGCTATTGTTGAATAATCCAACACTTGCTTAGTTGTCATTTCCTTGTAAGGAACTTTACACAGCACTAGCTGTGGGAAAAATTGCTGGAAATGAAACAAGAAGAGTCCAAGAATGCTTGCCTCTCATGTGTGATATTCTAGAGTTAGTGTCAGATTATTTAAAAGAAAACTACATTCAGTGGTAAGCTGTATTTTGTAAGTACTTAGTTTGCACAATAAAAATATTTCTTTTTTAGTTGAACTATAGAAATTTGACAAAAGATGAAAGGCAACAGGAAACGTTTGTTAGACCAGCTAAATATTTATATGATGCTTATGATGGTAATTCCTTTTAATAACTAGATGTGTTTTCATTAATGGCTACTCAAATACTTATTTTGAATAGCTCCTTGCCTTCTGTCAGCCCTCTAATTTCATTTGGGCTGTGGGCAGGTCTTTAGCTGGGGGGGGGGGGGGGGGTTAGGGGTTCAACCCCCTCCCCTGAAATTTTTCAGGTTAAAAAAACTATTTTTTGTGCTATGTTTGGCCTTACTAACCTTGCATACCTTTGTATCTTATACCTTTTATGGAGCAATAAGGGTCTTTGGACTGTATTAAAAATGTTGTGTTATCGAACTACTTTTTAATACAGTCTTTGGATTGTATTAAAAATGTTGTTGTTGTGTTATCAAACTGCAAAAAAAAAGTTTCAACCCTCCCCCCCCCCCTTTTGAAATTTTTTTCTGGCTACGGCCCTGGCTGTGGGTATAGGAGCCCTTTGAAAGTAGAAAAATTGAATAAAAAACACAATTTTTAACATGAGAGAACACTTCTCTAGGAATCTTCAAATTTGCCAGTATAGCTCTGTTATCAACTTCTGGGAGTTGACTAGAGAGTTGCACTTTTTTTCCCCCGTGTCAGGACTGACTTGAGAAACAGCAAGTTTCTTCTGGTGTGAAAGAATTGGCTGTCTGCAAGGTTGTTGCCCAGGGGATGCCCAGATGCTTTACCACCCTGTGGGAAGCTTCTATCATGTCCCTGCATGAGAAGCTGGAGCTGACAGACAGGAGCTCCCCTGATCCCCCAATTCAAACCACCAACGTTTCGGTCAGAAGTCCTACCAGCACAAGGGTTTAACTCATTGCATCACTGGAAGCACCAGAGTTGTACTGACGAACCTAAAGATTACTAGAGAGAATATGTTAATCAAATTCACAAATAATCAAATCCACAGAAGTCATACTTACGATTATTTGTAGGCATGTGCTAGCTGTGCCTTACCTTCTATATACTGTTATAGTAGATGTGCTATGGAAATATTTCATTAGATTTGATCTGTAAATACCTTAAAGTTGTAAATTGCAAAAAGGGAACTACATATGTAATTCAGAGCTTCTTTTAGAGAAGTGCTTTTACAATTCAGTACACTTTATTCATTGACTAGTGCAAACGGAAAATGATGAGCTACATATTCAAGATGTCTCTTCTTTATTTAATCCTCATGCCTGAGAAGTATCTCACATTTTGTGAGTTGTAAAGTATTTTGTTCCTCTGCCTCTGTTCCATTGAAGAAAATGAGGCCAAGCTAGTGATCAGTAGAGCATGTCTCTTCTGCTTCATTGGATCATGGAAAGCTGAGAAAATGGTTTGGACATGTTTTGTCTCAAGAGATTACATTGGTTAGGAGGAGGAAAATCCTACAGGCAAAAGCAATAAAGTTTGTGGTGTGCCTATGCATAAAACTGTATTAACTGTATTTATGTATTAAAAACACACCCCTGTATGTGATAAGTTTATGGAATTTGAGGAAATAGTTTGTCAGTGTTTCAGAGACAATGTTGCAAAATGCCTAAATGAAGTCTAGTTCTTTGTGTTTCCCCCCCAGTAATTAGTGCAGGAAGGTTAATTGGTTCATGACTTGTATCTGCCATCTCTTTCTTGATTCTGTTGGGCCAAACATAATTGAATGCTACAAACACAAACACAATGTCAAGTCCCTCGGTTTTTTAAACAAATAGTGACATTATGTTCTAAATTGAACCTCTATCCAGTGCGTAAGTTCCACGTATTCAATGAGCTGCCACTGCAGGAATCGACTGTAAGAATTTTCTACGTAGTAGTAGTAGTAGTAGTAGTAGTAATAGTAATAATTATAATAATAGTTCAGCAGTACTGCAGTGTTGGAATGCACAGTTTAAAACTCTAAGTACAAAAGAAGTACATGCACATAATAGAAATTCATTATAAGGAATTCTTTGTTTGTATCTCCTCAATGCATGATTGAAAATCCTACCATCTTATTCAAATTGAAGGAGCTGAGGTGGCGCAATGGGTTAAACCCTTGTGCCAGCTGAACTGCTGACCTGAAGTTCAGCGGTTTGAATCCGTGAGACAGGGAGAGCTCCCATCTGTCAGCTCCAGCTTCCCATGTGGGGACATGAGAGAAGGCTCCCACAGGATGGTAACACATCCAGGCGCCCCCTGGGTAACAGCTCTGTAGATGGCCAATTCTGTCAAACCAGAAATGACTTGCAGTTTTTCAAGTCATTTCTGACACGATAAAAAAAAATTCAATTTGAAAAGGGCCTAACACTTGCCCCAGGCAATTACAACCTCTCTTCTTTCCAGTTTGTGCTTTCTTTCTGAACCCAGCTATAAGAATAGCTCCTTCTTTGCTTCCTCATCTGTTGGGTCAAACTAATAATTCATATAGGCAACACCAATTTGACAGAAATTTACAATGTACTCATATAGCTATAATGTTTTTTTGTCGTGTCAGGAACGACTTGAGAAGCTGCAAGTCACTTCTGGTGTGAGAGAATTGGCCGTCTGCAAGGACGTTGCCCAGGGGACGCCCAGATGATTTTATGTTTTTATCATTCTTGTGGGAGGCTTCTCTCTTGTCCCCGCATGAGGAGCTGGAGTTGATAGAGGGAGCTCATCCACCTCTCCCCGGATTCGAACCTGCGACCTGCCGGTCTTCAGTCTGCCGGCACAGGGGTTTAACCCACTGCACCACCGGGGGCTCCTGTAGTCATAATTTTGTGTGATACTTTATATAGTTTGCATAAAGGCAACATTACTTCAACTTACGGCAATTCTATGAATGAGAGACCTTCAAAAACCTTGATGACTCCCTTGATCAGGTCTTGCATACTCAGGGTCATGGCTGTCCCCAAACTTCACCATTTCTGTTGAGACATAATGAATGTTTACATTGGTTGGTTTTACTCCTACATGTATCAAAAGTCTGCACACAGTATGCGTCTAACTCTGGCATTTTGTATGTGTGTTTTAACAAAGACATTATTTTCTTCCAGACAGATTAATTCAGAACAACGGGAAGCAAATTTTGCTTTATAAACTTGACATAAGAATAATTGTCCATGCAATCTACTTATTGAAATAAAAGTAATACAATCTTACCATAATAAATGAGATTGCTCTTTTATAATTTATGTAAATACTCACAATGTTTATATCTTCCTAGAATTGATTATAATTTATATTAAATGTATGATTTAGCTGTGGAAACATGACTGACAGTCTAGCAACAGCTTACAAAGCCAATTAAAAGATCAAAAATTGCTCCTTATTTCCCTAAGTTGAGGGGG
Organism: Anolis sagrei; assembly: GCF_037176765.1. Classification (NCBI taxonomy): domain Eukaryota; kingdom Metazoa; phylum Chordata; class Lepidosauria; order Squamata; family Anolidae; genus Anolis; species Anolis sagrei. The sequence continues at coordinate 35,190,780 of NC_090023.1, read as the reverse complement.
CTGACCTGATCTCATTAGGAAGGGAGTTCCATAGCTGAGGGGCAATTACTGAGAAGGCCCTGTCTCTCAAATGCTCCTGTGATGGTGGCAGGACTGAGAGCAGGGCCTTTATTTATTTAGTTAGTTATTTACTATATTTATATCCTGTCTTTTTCAACCCTGAGGGGGACTCAAGGTGGCTTACAGAGAGGCAACAATCATTCTTAACCAAAGGTTTATGATATCTCAGTATCTAAAACAGAAGTTCAAGAAGATATCTCCAGTCATTAGCTCAAACAGTGTGAAACTCCAGCCATTCTGGATGGTTATCATTAAGATGTTCTGGCAATACAAAATGTTAATCTTTAGGGTGCCAGTTAGCAGTATCTTTTCCCAGGATATTCTATTTCATTCTTATTCCCCAGTTTTTGCATACTTGCACTGCTGAGTGTGCTTAATTTATTTACTGCATTTTTACCCTGCTCTGTCTCCATTTAAGCTTTTCGGAGCCATTTCAGGTTTCCTCCCCAGCATTTTAAGATGCCCCAAGCCTTAATAAATGTGTCTTGCATATGGATAATATATTTTAAAATGAAATTATAATGATCTATTTATGAATTGGAAATATTTGACTATATAATCATAGAGTGGGAAGGGGCTGCAAGGACTACCTACTCCAACTCCCTACCATGCCAGGAATGAATAGTTGAGTACTCGAAATATAGTGGTCTAGACTCTGTGGTACAAAAGAGAGTTTCACAAACAATCCAGTTAAAATCTTCCTTTTACACCAATAATTTAAAATGAATTAAAGACACATGAAAATGCATTTTACACCTATTGCACATCCAACCAATTGGCCAAAAGAAAGCAAGAGGGGGAGCCAACTATATCTTCTTTAGGAGGAAGTTCTATAGCCTAAGACCATCAATTAAGAAGGTTTTCTTCTATGTCCTCACCAGATATGTCTGGGAAAATTTGTGATGGACAGAAAATCCCCCTCTGGAGATGGTAAAACTCAGACTCCTCTTCAACTCTTACTGAAATTACACATCTTTCTCCACTTTTTCTTTTGATTAAATTTTGATCACTGATTTGATATACATTATTTAGAACATAGTGTGTTTGAAGCTGTGCTTCTATTAAATGTGTATTTGTTAATTCAACAACCTATAAATGGAAACAAGAAAGTGCCCGGATTTGGTTTTGAAGGCTGCAAGCATGCATCTTACCTTTTAAGACAATAATTTGTAGAGTGCCATTACAAACTGCAGGTGTTATAACTGTTTTGCAAATGAGGCTTCTATTTCATATAGCTACTCTAAATGATCCCTTGCAATTCAATTGCACTTCAGCTGCTGATTTGCACATTATATCCAATGGTGTAGCAAAATGGCCTCCTTTAGAGAAAATGGCGAACAACACAAACAAGTGCCAGAGAAAGCCTGAGGTGAGAGGCTGGAGCAGGATACGTCATTGCTTACACATCACCATAGAAGTTAGCAGACAGCAAAATCAAAGTTTTTAGGTTTTTAAAATATTTTGAGTAATAGTTGGGAGAATCCAAGGAAGCAAAACCTGTGAATATATGGAAGGCCAATTTTATACTGTGTGATAAGCATTTTGATAGCATTTTAAATTTGAGAAATCCATGAACAATATTCAAAGAAAGTAGTAGCAATGGTGAACATGGTTAATCTTAAGGTTAATGTGGTTAAACCTACTACTTACACATACATCTTGCAGGAACCCAGTGTGCTATTCTCTGTTTTTCTAATGGTACATGTCTCTTCTTACATCTTGTATAGACTACTGTAATGCACTCTACATGGGGTTGCTTTAGAAGATGGCCCAGAAGCTTCAACTAGTCCAATGGGCGGCAGCCAGATTCTAACTGGAGCGGCGTATAGGGAGCATACTACTCCTCTGTTACATCAGCTCCACTGGCTGCCAATTTGCTACCGAGCTCAATTCAAAGTGCTGGTCTTGGCCTATAAAGCCCTGAATGGTTCTGGTCCAACGTACTTCTCCGAATGCATCTCCTCCTAAGAATCAACAAGAGCTTTAAGAGCAGCTGGGGAGGCCCTGCTCTCAATCCCAACTCTGTTGCAAGCGTGATTGGTAGGACAAGAGACGGGTTTTTAAGTGGTGGCCCCCAAGCTGTGGAACTCCTTCCACAGCAACATCAGGCAGGTACTTTCCCTTCTGATTTTTTTTTTTGGTGGGGGGGGGGGGGGGAGAAAGACCTGGCTTTACACACAAGCATTTAAGGAATAAGCTATTGTGGATATCAACAGTCTGGATAAGTTTTATGAGCATGGATTATGGACAAATGATACTATGCATTTTATGTTTTTAAGTGTGTTATTAATCTGTGCATTATTTGCTTGACTGTTTTAATTGTTTAGTTGATGGACTATGTTTTTATGACTGTGTTTTATGGAGCATTGAATTTTGCCTGAGCTGTAAGCCGCCTTGAGTACCCCAAGGTGGGGAATAAATAAATAAATAAATAAATAAATAAATAATATATATTGGAGCGCCAGAGAGACGTGGGAGAAGGAAGAGGGAAAAGGATGAATTGTCCTCTCCTCTTCCCTTCTACGATCACTTTGGTGCTTCAGCTGTGGAAAAATCTTCCATCCTCACATCTGGAGAAGCACAGTCCAGTGGTGGAGCATATGTCTGTATGTGGAAGTTACTATGGTTCTCATTCCATTACCTCCAGTTTTTTTTAAGGGATTAGAGATTTGATAATGTGAAAATGTTTTCCTGGGACTATGAAAGACATCTGCTGGGCCATAGACAATATTGGTCAAGATGGACAAAGCCTTTGCCCTCAGATAAAAAAAAATCTGATATTTGAAGCAACAAATCACTGGCATTCCATTGACTACAGATAGTGGGTGTCAATTTATATTTTTCACTCAGTCAATATGCCCTTATGCCTCCTGAATCAATTCTGTCTACTGGATAAGATCTAAAATGGTAAATCATTAGAAGAGACCAAATTCCTTTGAATATATTTATATCTTTAAATATTTAGTTAATGTTGTTTAATATAACTGTCAACACACAAATCATTATCTTCACATGTGACAAATAGAGAGTTCCCATTATGAGTACTAAATCTATCAATGCACCCAGTGTTTCATGCCATAAAATAAAGAAAATACACTGGAAACACTGATAGAGTGTTTTCTTGAATTATGTCTTCTAACATACTGCTGAGTGCACTTTGATCTATAAAGATATAAAAAAGAAAAGTGAATGGTTGCTATAATTAAGCCTTGGAGTTGTGCAGTTGCTCTTCCAGGTGATAACATGGCAAGCAAGTCTAACACAATTAATGGCTGACCTTTCCAGTGAGCATATTTGCACTGCGAAGTTTTTTAGTTCTATAAAAAGCCAATTCTCTCTTCTTCAAAATGTTTGCCTAATTAAAGATACTAATTATATGGTCTTGGGGAGAGTTGAATTAAGATTAAGGGGTTACTTTCTTTAACTAGTTCAAAAAAACAATTGAAGGCTTGCAAGTATTCACGTTTTACAAGATAGCTTGAATGAGGATGCATTTGGTAAGGTGTTGTTAAAAGAAAGAACAACCCTCTTCTCCAACCCCTCCCCCCCTCAAAAAAAAAAAACCAAGGCTAAATATAGCTTGCCTAAACAACTACTTTTGATCAGTGGTCCAGCTGTACAGAGCACAGAGTCTTGATTGGTATTGTTTTCTGCTGCCCTGGAGACTAGGGGCACTTCCAGACTTGCTCCAAAATGGGTTTAAGTCCTCACACTCTGCCTGAAACAACTGGGCTTTCCCGATTAGTGTCCCCATGCCAGCACTGGAGGACACTAATGTCAAAAGCCTTAAAATAAGAAAAAACTCACCGGCAGGTCTGCTGCATAGAAATGATGTGCCATGAGGTGTAGTGGGGGGAGGAACAATTTGCCCTCCTCTCTCCTCCTGGCACATCATTTCTATGCACCAGGAGGTCTGTAGAGAGGCACCCAGTAATATCTTCTTATTTTAAGAGCTCTGGGTGAGGGGTGGGGATGGAGAGGTGCCCTCTTTGCTTCTCCGGGCTCATGGAGACCAAAGTATTGAATTGGGCTGTGCGGACAGACCCCTAGGACTATTTAATTCAGGACAAAGTAGGGTTTACTTGCCTTGTTCTGAATCAGTCTTCTTCTACCAGAGGCATTGCTAGGATGCTTCAGGTAAAAATCCAACAGGGCCCACATTTTGGGACTTGTCTGGAAGGGCGCTAGAACTCGTAGCAATGGGTTTAAATTACAGGAAAGATTATTCCACCTGATCATTAGGAAGAACTTCCTGACTGTAAGAGCTGTTCAACAGTTGAACGCACTGCCACAGAGTGTGGAGGAAGTCCCTTCTTCGGTACCTTTTAAGCAGAGGCTGGATGGCCATCTTCAGTGGTATATCCTGTGCTTTTCCTTGTAACATGCCAAATAACATGAGAGCATCTGCCCAGATGGATGCAAGGGGCGAGCAATGGGAAAATGGCAATGGCAGCAAGAAGGTAGATAGGAGGAGAGATGGACGGGTATTGGAGGAAAGTTGAGAAATGAGGGAGAGACAGGTGAGTTTGATGGGAAAGGAATTATTTAGTTATTTATTTCAAATAATTGTACCCTGCCCTTCTCTTTTTATTTTAAAAACCCTGGGCAAACATCATTTGAAATGTGCCATTTTATCTGAGGATGTGTTTTCTAATTATTCAAACAACTTATTGATGAAAGAAAACTCAGCGTTACAAATATTGAGCCTGAAACAAATGGTCCATTGTTATTCTACTAAAACACAGTATGTTGCTATTTATTACAGGTGAGTACTACAATCAATCGTGTTGCTTTATTTTGTCTGCTGGCATATGGTATTTGGAGGCTTTAAATTGGTTTAAAACTTAGATCCCCTGCTGTACTCATAGTAAATCTGATTATTCTGTGATCTGGCTTTTCCTGTAAGATAGTGGAATTAAGTTAGATAGGGTGTTGTTTTATTGTGCCATGCATTCAGATGGCCCTGGTGTATTCCTTAATAAAGATTTTGGGAAATGAGCTTTGAGGGATTATGTGGTGTTAGTAAGGTTTGTCTCTTCCAGGAGATGAACATAGTATGACCCTCTATTGATTTATAATACAGAAAAGTATGAAGTGGAGTAGAAATATCCTCTCTTGTAGCAGAATTGGCTGCCCAGCTTTTGGAGTAATTTTAGAGACATAAATCCAATTGTTTATCACAAGTAAGTAGACTCATTGAACGTGTTGATTTAACAGTTTCCCATTATTGTCTCCTTGGATCACATAATAATAATAATAATAATAATAATAATAATAATAATAGTAATCATCATCATCATCATCATCCGACTGACAAAGTTTTGGAACACAGTATGCCAGACATCATGACTGTGGAAAAGAAAAAAAGTTTGGATTATTGATGTTGCCCATACCAGGTAGCAGTTGCATTGAGGAAAAACAACAGGAAAAACTCAGCCGTTATCAGGACCTCAAAATTGAACTGCAAAGGCTCTGACATAAACCAGTACAGGTGGTCCCAGTGGTCATCGGCCTACTGGGTGCCATGCCAAAAGATCTCAGCCGGCATTTGGAAACAATAAACATTGACAAAATCATGATCTGTCAACTGCAAAAGGCCACCTTACTTGGATCTGCATACACCATTCGAAAATACATCACACCGTCCTAGATGCTTGGGAATTGTTCGACTTGTGATTTTGTGATACGAAATCCAGCATACATATCTCGTTTGCTGTGTCATACTGTGTTCTTGTGTCAGTAAAATAATAATAATGATAAAGATAATAATTAAAATAATTTATTTGCATTCTGCCCTGTCTTCCTGAGGAGACTAAGGGAAGATTCTAGCATACACAAACACAAAGGCAAACATTCAATGCTCAGAAACAACCAAACACAGATAAAGGTAAAGGCTTCCCTTCTGAGGGGTGGTGCTCATCTCCAGCTCTGGGGGGGCGGGATTTTCATGTCTATTTCTAAGCAGAAGACCTGTAGACACCTCCTAGGTCATGTGGCCGGCATGACTGCATGGAACGCCATTACCTTCCTGCCAAGGCGGTACCTATTGATCTACTCATATTTGCTTGTTTTCGAACTGCTAGGTTGGAAGAAGCTGGGGCTAACAGCGAGAGCTCACCCTGTCTCAAGGAATTCTATTGTGCAGGTTAACCTTACTTCTTCTTTCTAGCAATCCACTATGTATTCTGGGAGTCATTTCAACCTTTCATGGCATACTTTGGTGGTCTGTGATTGAAGAAGATGTTGCATTCTTTCATTTCGGCTTTCAGAAGAAGTTCTACCAGCAGAGAAAGTATTAACTGGATTCCTCCCCATTGTACAATAGCTACCTGAATGCTGCTTACCACAGTGTGTTCTATAGGTTTCTTTGGCAGGTTTGAAATTAAGTACTTCGGTATGAAGAGGACTACAGCTGAGAGAAGGAGTCCTATCTGCCTACCGTATTGACTTCAAGATACAATTGGGAACAAACTTATACACACACACACATACACACACACACACACACACAGATATATAGTACAAGTAGATAAATTGAACACATTATTCTTAAGGTCGGTTTCTTGAGCAATTTGCTGTCAAACTAACGATCAACAGATTTCACCTATTTGTTTTTTGCCAGATAGTGAAAATGATAGGGTATAATCTGGTAGATCTCCTTTAATACAAAATCATTTTTTTCAGTTTAAGCACCACTTCTGTGCTTTCTCTTAGATTAAGAGAATGTTACCTTTCTATGCATCATTTCTAATACAAAATTCAAAATGTGGGAAGGGTTGTTAGAATGCTTTTTCTGAATTACTTTTCTAGAAAGGGAACACATCATTGTTTAGCTGCTTCTTTCTGAAAAGTTTCTTTTGATGATTAATGCACAACAAGTTTGCAGCGTTAAGAAGACATGCCAAGTGCAAAGGGCAATGGAGGTTGGAACATTGCTTTGGGTGCCAGCTGTGTGTCTGGTTAGTCTCCTCTCAAAATAAATCTCATAGAGCTGGATAAAGAACACATTAAGGCAAGTAGAATTATCTCCAAGTTCATATGTCTGTTCCGTATGTAGAAAGCTTGGGACAACACAAATTAATTGAATAATTAGGCATGCTGCTAATTGAGATGGGCCCTAAAAATGATCAGACAGTTAATTGAAAAGTAGCATTGCTATATCAAAAGGTTTTGATAAGTGTAGCTAAGTATACCGTACTTCTAATTAATAGATGCTGGGAAAGAATAGCAAGACACAGCCAATTAGAATGTGTTTACTATAAGTACACTAATGATGGGTTCTGATTTCCAAAGGTGTTCATGTGTTGCTTTGGAGAGGAAAGTGGTATAAGAGTGGTATATATGTGGAAGCATTTCACTGGATTGTTGTTCCTAGTCTATGACAGGCTGATATTATTTCAGTACTGGGCAGGATCCTTTGCTGCTGCCAGACAGTGGAATGAACTCAAGTGGTGAGTGATCAGCCTCCATTCCCAAAACATACTACAACCGAAAGCTGGTTCTGAAGGGTTGAAAATCCTCTGAATGTCCAGTTTCCAGGTTCAGGGCCTTCAAGGAGGACACCAAAAATTTTGATATAGTTGCCAACACAAAAGTAGATTCAGTCCATTGTTGTGCTTCTTACTTTATGTTGTATGTATACGAATCTTTGCAAAACACAATATTTCTTAAAGCTAGCTCATGAAAACAAAACCCAGATCACACGAATCTTTATTAGTCTGAACATGAGGAAGACTTCCTGACTGCGAGAGCCATTCAGCAGTGGAACTCTCTGCCCCGGAGTGTGGTGGAGGCTCCTTCTTTGGAAGCTTTTAAACAGAGGCTGGATGGCCATCTGTCAGGGGTGCTTAGAATGCAATATTCCTGGTTCTTGGCAGGGGGTTGGACTGGATGGCCCATGAGGTCTCTTCCAACTCTTTGATTCAATGATTCCAGTGTTGCAATATCCAATACTCAAACTAGATTGGTAGAGATTAGTAGAACCATACTTTTGGTTTGTACAAAAGTCATCTTAGGTGCATTTTAATTAAATAATTCTATCTCTTTAATGCACCAGGTATGCAAATACAATTCTTCATGGGATTGCACAGTAGAGTAGACATACACAGGACTGACTAAGAAACAAAACTTCTTATGTTTGTAAACAAGTATTTTTCAGCTGTGTTTTCTGTAGATGGCACCGTCAAGCCTTACTGTTACTCTTTATAAAGCTGCTTAATGTCGTCAACAGCCTTTAGAACGCTTTCATTCCCATCTTTTTGCACCTCCTGTACATCTTTTTGAAAAATGATTCATAGCGAACCCAGGAGACTCATTAGGAAATGAAAGCTTTGAAAAAAAATTCCTGAGTTTGAATAGAAGCCCATCAGAGTGAGATCAGCAAATGAACATTTGTTGCAGCTCTTGCATTTACTGATATTTCAATAACACATTACTGTCAGTGATGTAAGCTGCTTGCTGTAAATTACTTATTTTACTATGCATCCTTCTCCAAATGTCTTGGCAATTCGTCCTCCTTTGACTGAGTCTTCGTCCATAACCTTCTTGGAAAATACTGGTTGAAAATTAGACTACGAAAACACTTTAAACTTCAATAGTCTAAAATTAGGTAAACAGGTGCAAGTGATGTCAGCATTGCATTTGTAGCATCCAGAAGATAAATGTGCAAGACTCAAAACGTTAGCCAAAAAATCAGCCCAAATCCTCTTTAATTGTGTGGTACTTATTTTGAAAGTAGTTGTTATACTCCAGAAACTTTGGTTTCGTGGCTGCCACAAATTATAATTTTGTAAATCTCCTTTATCAAAATATGTCATTTTTAACCTTTCAATGTACAAAGCTTTTGCAGTTTAATAAACTTTCCCCATGTTTTTATGAGCAAACCTATTAGAAAATGACATTTATAACCAAGGAACAAAAATCGTGTTCCATAGTGTTATTCAGTCTTCCAGATTGCCCCAACATCTGTTGGTAGTGTGCATTCCCAACAGATTTTGAGGGTGTGCAGGCTGGGTTGCAGTAGGAAAGGATAATCCTTCTCCCTCTTGGCTGTATTAGGGAAGTTGTTCTTATAGCAGAACAACACAAATGGATCTTTGCCAGTGTTCCCAGGATCTCTTTAAAACACACTCGCGTACTTGTTGCATATGCTTTAGGGTATTACAATGTACATGTAAAATACAGTCTTTGGTCCTTTTGGTCCTTACTGTAATGAACCTAAATCATTTTAGAGCATGCTGGTAACAGATAAAAAAGTTAACTGTTTTAGATAGTATTTATTTTAATAAGAAAACATTTATAAGATGGTGCATTCTGCATATAATGAAGAACCAAAGTATTTAATTTTCATTGTCTTTATTTTTATAATGACTTCTCCTTGAGTCTTTCCATAGCTGGCTGAAAAAATTGCTAGTAGCAATGTTAACTGCATATGCAAAATAAAAAATAAAATAAGCACAGGGGTCATATTTATAGTTGTCTGACACGAACAACTTCATTTAATTTGCACATATTTAATTTGGAATTTAATTTGCATAGATGCAGGGTATGTACTTCATATGGAATTATTCAGAGGATTTTTCTCGTGGCAAGGGTTGTGTAATGTCTGTTTCAACTTGCAAAGATTTAGTAAGCTGTGCCCTATTCTTTTTTATCACACTAGTTTCCAAGGCAACATCTTCTCATGACTTCGTTTATGCATTTTAAAGCCATGAGAAATCAGTGCCTGAAAATGTGTGCATTGCATTACATAAACATGCAATGAACCAAACAATCATTTCGTCTTACCAGTTTTTTTCTGTAACATTAAAACACTATAATATTAAAATTTTAGTTTTGCATGTAAGGAATTAGGTATGCTTTAGAATAATAATTGGCCATCACAAGGAGAATTTACATTCTAGCTGTCCCATCATCCTCACTGGGTGACCTTGAGCCTCTCAGTAGCTCCTGGCCTAATTTTCTGTATTGAGCTGATTTGGGAATAAAATAGGATAACCCTTGAACTGTTTGGAGATAAGACAAGAATGTAAATGTAATAAAGAGTTTATAAACTTCAAAATAAATCAAATTATTAATGTGGTGGGACTTTGGTATCTGCTGGGGTTGGGTTCCAGGCATCCCCCTGTGGATATCATAATCAGTAGATCCATAAGATTTGTTAAATACAATGGCATAGTAAAATGGTGTCCCTTATATAAAATGGCAAATCAAGGTTTGTTTTTTGACTTTTAAAATATATATATTCAAGCTGTGGATAATTGAAGCAATGGATGCAAAATTTGTGGATACAGAAGACCAACTGTAGGCATATGGAGTTTATATTTGAGTTAAATTGGTCACTCTGTAAACCATTGTCTTGATCTTAATGATTGTTTGCTGAACAACTATGGAAATAGCAAGGCCACATGCAGAAATTGAGTTGAACAGAGCCATTTTACTTTATCTGTTAACCTGTTTGACCTTTTGGAAATGGAGAAAAGGGGAGCAACATAGCATAGGAATACATTGAGGATGCTGGTCTCACCTAGACCTCATCCTCAGCTTCCCTTTGGGTCCCAATAAGAAACTAAAAGTTGTGTTGCTCCATGGCCAACTGACAACTGGATTGTTCTTTCATCCCTTCTGTAAATTTCCTAGGGATAACGAATTTCCTTCCTCAGACAAATGAATACCATCCACTCTATAGCGCTCACCATGGGGGCCAGCAAAACAACCTCTCTACCCATAAAGCTCCAAAAAGTGAGGTAGGAGATGACTTTTAGGAGCATGCAAAATGTTTAAAGAAGTTTGTGTGTGTGTGTCATTCACTAGATAACAGATTGTATTTAACGATGATAAATGAGAGAAGACAATTAATGAGCCCAATCTCAGTATAAAGCTACATGTGCACCATATTCACTGAACAAAGGACAGAAGGATGTGCTTATTGAATATAAGGATGGTGTTTACAGGGTATTCAGGCAGAAGTTTCCCAAATGTTGCATGGTTGAGAATAGAGGGTAGAAAGCACAATGTCAGATAATGTTTAAAAAGATCCAGAACAATGTATGGTAAAACAAGTTTGATAACTCAGTGTTTGGTCAAATACAAGTTTATTGTTGGACCAGGTTGACCCTGTGAGTCTTAGTCCATTTCCCCACTCCAGATAGTAGTTTCATTTCTTTTTATTGCATTTGAACATGTTTCATAGGAAGCAAAGGCCTTTTTCCATAAATTTCGTAAAGCTGCTCTAGGGTATCCAAGCTTGAGTTGCAGCTCAACTCAAGCTTGGATATTTTGTTATATTTATTTACATTGTGGTATTTCCCATTTTTCTTTGTGCATATGAATGTTTGAGCATGAAAAAAACTGACTCAATGAAAATCAGTTCACTTGAAATGTGATGCTAGTTATACAGATACCGAGAGTTGGCAAAAAATGCACTTGATAGCAAATTAAGGCTGAAATCTCCATAGAAGCCAAAATAACTAAGTTGAAGCCCTCACATTTTGGACACATCATGAAATGATGACACAAATAACTGGAAAAGACATTTTGCTTCTACTGTTTAGTACCTAGTGGTCACTGCTGTATCTTCATAAAGTCAAATGGTTGTTGAAGAACATTATCTTCAGTTTCATTTGTATTCTGCCTTCCAAGAAGAATGCCTTTAATTTCTTTCCTGTGAACAGGCTCCTGTTGTGATGGGTGAGCTGTAAATTAAAATAAATGAGGAGCCATAGCCTCCTGCAAAGTTTACATAATTAAAAAGTGCAGGTTCATAATGTAGAGGATGCATGTGTCCATTCATTGCCCTGGGGAAAAACAAAAAGTGAGTTAAAATTACCTGGCATCTTTAAAGAGGTTGGCAGAGTGAATCAAGCATAGGAGACCAGTTCCAGGCAACTTCTTAAAGATTAATGAAGCTTCATCTTAGTTAAAGTTAGATTTGTTATAATAACATATCTGCAAATATCAAGTACGTATTTCAGGGATGTTGGTGTTTGAGTTCTGATATCTCCTGTATTTTGAATTAGGAAGAAGCATTCCCTTCAAATCAATTTTAGTTTTGAAGATAAATGAATTTTGCATGGCCTTTCCCAGTTAATGTTGTAGATATCTCCCAACTGTCCTGATTCAGCAGGGTCTGTCCCAAGTAATCCTCTGGCATCACAATTTTTCACCTACTTTTAAAAAGTCCCAATTTCTCTTTACTCCTGCATTTCCTCTCTTCACCATTTACTTCAGTTGCTTGAAATTGATCCTAAACCCAAAAGTTGTTTGTACTCTATTGGCTCCTGGTGTGGTGATGGTGGGCTTTTCCATTAGGCTTTCACATGGTTCTGGCAAAGATAGATAGCTGCAGCATCTTCCAGATTTTGTGTTCTTCCTCATTAATAACTTCTGCCATCTTGACCACATTCTGATATTGTTTAGCCAGCACATCCCATTTTTCATCTGTGGTATGTTGCAGGTATTCCAGTTATAGGGACAAGATAGCTCAGGTCATAGAATATTAATTTCCTTATTATTATTTGAGTTAATAGATGGGTGTGTGCTTCAGTATTGCAGATTTGGAATTGCTTACAGTTTAGAGGGATCCCAAAATATATTATATTGACATCAGCATCTCCTATTGCATTCACTTACAATGAGCTTTATATAAGTGCATACATGTTGGGACATTTCAGTCAGTCAAAACTAGTCCAGAGGACTTTTTCTCTAGTTTCTGGAAGCTTGGGATACTGTCTGAGTTTAAATCAGGATTGAAGACCAGTCTCTTGTGGCAGGCTATTTTTAAATTATACTATTTAAAGTATTTATTTGTGGATTTTAATATGTATTAGGTTTATATGTTATATATATAAAAACCATATTGATGGCTTTATACGTGTTGCATTATTTGTTATGTTATTTGTTGGTGTTCCCCACCTCAATCCCCAGGGAGAGACAGGTAAGTAGGCATAATCATCGTTATCATCTATACTTGCCTCATGAGGTGTGGAACAGAGTAATTGGAGATGAAATTTCAGTATTTCTATATGATGTCTGCATCCTCTTACAGGAAGAATGTGATATTCTGATCTGGCTTCTGATGGGACACTTATAGCCCACACCTGTGTATGTTGTAATTATATCCCAGTGTCTATAGGGAGCACACAATGCCCCTAAAGTAGCTCCATTGGCTGCTGATTTCCAGTCCCAATTTATTTATTTATTTCAGCTACTTATACCCCGCCCTTCTCACCCCCGAGGGGGGACTCAGGGCAGCTTACAAAAAGAAGGCACAATTCGATGCCCATGTACAAATACATACATATATAAAACAATTAAAATAATTAAACAATTAACACATTAAAACGTCAATATATAACACAATAGTACAATTCAAAGTGCAGGTTATTACCTACAAAGCCCTAAATGGTTTGGGCCTTGCCTATCTTAATGACCACATTCCCCCCTCCCCCCATGAACTGGCATGGGCTCTACGATCTGCCAGGGAGGCCCTTCACTTGGTCCCACCACTATCACAAGTGCAGTTGGTGGGGGCAAGAGAGAGGGTCTTCTTGGTGGTGGCCCCTTGGCTTTGGAACACCCTCCCCAGGGAGATTAGGCAAGCCCCCACACTGCCCTCCTTCCAAAAGGACCTGAACACCTGGCTGTTCAAACAAGCTTTTGGGAACTAATCCATCATCTAACTGATCTGTACAATTGTTATGCAGCCTTGCACTCCATCCCATGCCCTCATCCCATGGGCACAGCTTTGCACTTATCCCTTTCCCTGCCCAATTGTTTATAGCCTGGCCATGTTTACAATACTTACTGCTATTGGTTATGAGTGCTGTTTTAATTGAGTTTAAGTTGTCGTTTAATATGCCTATATGTTTTATTCAATTATATTTTAGTTGTGTTTTATTTTATGTTCTGTTTTTGGCACTTTGTGCCGTGTGTAAGCCGCCCAGAGTCTCTTTGGGGAGAATGGTGGTGGGATGCAAGAATAAACTTGTTGTTTTTGTTGTTGTTGTTGTTGTTGTTGTTGTTGTTGTTGTTATCATTAATGTCTGTCTTGCATTAGCTGATAAAGAAAATGTAATTCATTTTTTCCATTTCTGATAGTGAGTGACATAGAAAAATCCTGAGAAATTTTACCTGCAGCTGGCACAACAACCTATCATTCTATATGCTTTGACATGTCATGATCACATGATGAGAGCCAGTGTGGCATAGTAGTTTGAGTGTTAGGTTGTGACTCAGGAGAACAGGGTTCAAGTCCAAGCTCAGCCTTGAAAATCTGATGGGTGACCTTGGTCAAGTCATACACTCTTAGCCTCAGAAAGCCCCATGATAGTTCACCTTAGGATCATTGTAAGTCAGAAACAATTTGAAGGCACACAACAAGAACAACAAGCACATTATGACATAGTAGCTTACCATGTCCTGATGCAACCTGCCTTTAGGAGGAGGAGGAGGAGGAGAATTGCTGTTTTTCCACATGTCTGTGACATTTTGAAATCCAGACTGCACCAGAAAAGAAATTCCCCTGAGGCTGCTTCATCATGTCAGTCTCTATTTCAGATTATCGTTTGAAATCACTTAGTGAGATTTTGTTCTTTATACAAAGAGAAAGATCTTGCATGCCACATTAGCAGCTTGCAATTTTCTTTTTGTAAAAAAAACCCTTCATTCCCCTTTAGCTATATAGTAGCCTTTTCTTAGAATTACAGGAGTCTCTTGCCAGAAATACTTTGTTTCATTCTCTCTCTGGCCTCAGTGGGTTTCTCAGGTGAATATTTTCTTCGAGAGAAGAAAAACAAATACAAATGAATGAGATATGTCGAAGGCTTTCATGGCCGGAATCACTCAGTTCTTGTGGGTTTTTTCGGGCTATATGGCCATGTTCTAGAGGCATTTCTCCTGACGTTTCGCCTGCATCTATGGCAAGCATCCTCTGAGGATGCTTGCCATAGATGCAGGCGAAACGTCAGGAGAAATGCCTCTAGAACATGGCCATATAGCCCGAAAAAACCCACAAGAACTGAATGAGATATGGTTTTCTTTTCTTCTTCTCCTTTCCATTATTTTCCTGTCTATGCATATCCTTTTCCATATGCATTAGATGTGTGCATGGTAAACTACTTGCATGAAACAAAGGGGAAGGCAGCTGGGATACAAATGAAAGAAAACCGGCCCTGAACCTGAGTTAGATGTAATTCTACTCCGTAATGGGGCAATGATGGCAAAGAAAAATTCTTTTCTACTACAATATGCAGTAGGGGAGTAATGTCCACTGAGATTGAAACACTGATTTGAACTCTTGTTGTGACTGTCTTACAGTACATTTGAGAATACAACAACCTGAATTTCTTTTGTGGTGCAGATTAAACAGTAGAGGTGTGCCTAATGGACCAATCTGTTCAGTTGTATTGACAACCAAGTTTCATTTGTTGCATTCTGGCATGATAGAGTTCCTCTTCCCACCCATCCAACTACTTTGATCTTGTGCTTCATCATTTGAACCGATTACAGCCAGTAGATTAGGCCTGAGGCCTTAGATTGAGTAAATGATCAGTACTTCTACAAATGGCATACCACCAGTCCTTTTAAAGGAAGCAGTGCTTTGATGTCTTTTGGAGACATCAAGGTTGAATGTGTGGCACCTTGATAATGGATTGAAGAAAGGGCAATATCTTGTCTTCGAGCAGGCTGTCTCTTAAGCTACCTATCATAATCTGATGTCATCTGCATATTAAACAAACCTACCAAAATGTTGTACAAATCTGTGTCAAGGACAAAACTCTGTTCTACCCATCATCTTTTCAGGGTGAGGTACCATTGGTGAGTATTCTCTAGGTTCCATCTGGAAACTGGCTACAAATCCACCTAAAAGTAGCATTTTCTAACCTATTACCAGCTTGTCTGCAAGAATATTAGGAAGGGTCTTATAAACAGCCTTCTTGAAATGAAGATATACTACATCCAGAGCATTCCCGTGATTTACCATGCTTGTTACTGTATCAGAAAGTTGCTTGCTTATGACCTAGTAAAGTTTTCCTGTTTGTGGTCCAGACTTTTAATGGGATGGACAGATTTTGCTCTTAAGTGTATTTTAGTGTAACTCCCATCATTCTTCTCCATAGGGCTGCTGGCAATTGCAGTCTAATAAGTTTTGCAGCATAAAGCTCTGCAACTGTGAACACTGTTCTTAAATTTGATCTCAAAATTGATAGGAAAGTGGAATGTGAGTGGGAAGGCTCCTTTCTTGGGGAAGCAGTTGATTAATTTCAGAATCCTTGAATAGAATGGCTGCACCATGGTTTATCAGTACGTAATGAAACTGAGAAGAGTTCATAAAATCAATATTAGACTAGTTACTGATGCAATCTGTGTCTCTTCACCAGTCACAATAATTCTTTTCTTCTGAATCTGCTACACTTTATATCCTTCTTGATAAGGAACACCATTTTGGTCTGTGTTTCATACCAGAGTGTTTTTTCAGAGTGTTACAGATTGTGCATCGCTAATAACAGAGTGAAAAGACATTCGTGCTTCCAAGGAGATATGAGTCACCCGCACACTCTCTGCTCCCCGCCTCTTACCAGCATCTATTGACATTTAGAAGGTGAACTCCTGATGGGGAAATAATGCTATTCTTTCTCTTTCATTGCAGACTGGCTTTGAAGGATGCAGATGCAATTTCTTTAATATATCCTTTATCATAGGCAATTTTGTTCCCTGATGGTTGGTTGTCCTTCCCATTCCTTCATTACTAAATGTTTGGGTGGCAGATTATAAACTTCCTGATTTGCATATGTTGTTTTAATTACAGTGAAGCAGGACACTGTTTTCCTGAAAAGATACAGGGAATCCTATGCTTTGTGAATAGATTAAAAAAATGCTAAGGACACTAGAACTATACTTTAGTAACAGAAATCACACATTCTGACATTGTTTTTTGTTCTTCTGAAGTGAACTAAGCTAATCAGTTCAGTGGTATCTGTCTTGAATGCAAAAGGTTCCAAAGTCTAATTATAATATCTTCAGCTGTGTTTAAAAAGAAAAGAAAATTCTGTGATTCTGGAGATTGGCTTATGGAATATTTTATCTATTTATTATGTTCTTATAATATATGTAGTGCAGCTTCTGGTGTTCTTTTCAATGGAGAGGGCAAAAATTCAACAGTTGAATATCCTTTCGACTTGAGTCCAGTTGAGTCATTAGCCACTTGTAGTGGTATCCATAGAGATATCAAGGTGCCTGTTTATAAAGCTATTGTCCTCCCAACCCTGCTGTACGCCTGCAAAATGTGTACTGTCTACAGATATCACACTCAACTCCTGGAATGATTCCATCAGTGTTGCCTCTGGAAAAATCCTGCAAAACTCTTGGGAAGACAGACAGAGAAATGTCAGCATGCTGGAAGAAGCAAAAAACCACCAGCGTTGAAGTGATGCTCCTATGCCATCAACCCCACTGGACTGGGCATGCTGTCTGAATGCCCGATCACTGTCTCCTAAGGTAGTTACTATACTCCCAACTCAAGAGTGGAAAACATAATGTTGGTGGGCAGGAAAAGAGATTTAAAGATGAGCTCAAAGCCAACCTTAAAAACTGTGGCATATATGTATCCACAGCCAAGACACTACACTTGGAGGGCCATCATCCTCAGGCTATGAGGGATCATCTAAGTAAGTAAGTGTAGCTGTCTTCCTCAGTTGTACCCAAGTAGTACATTGATTGTCATCCAATTTGGGAGGTTCATATTCTGGCACTATCTCTTTTTTATATCTCTTGCTTCTCCTTATGGTAAAATACATTCAAAAGGAATTAACTATGCCTCTTTCTGTGCAATATTATCAAGCAATGCTATCAACATTAGCTATGACACCCCTGCTGTTCTTTCTAAGAGATTCTCCATCAGGCTAACCCCCCCCCCCCCCGGCCCATTGCTGCCCAGTAGCTGTTTGACACATTTAGTCTGCCTCTTCAGCAAAATCCTGTTTGACATGAACTCTGTTAGCAGCACTGCTGCCATCAGCATAACATCTTACCTCACAGGAGCATCAAATCCCACTACTGTGGAAAGTGCCATTAGTAGACCTCTAACAGAATCTTCCAATATAAATATTGACAGCTATATAACATCTGTCCTCCCCTTTTCCCACCATTTACTTGAGATAGGAGGCTTAGGGAGCCCAGAGCAAGTGTTGTGCAGTGGTTTGATTGCTGGACTAGGACTCTGGGAGAACAGAGTTTGAATCTCAGCTCACCCATGGAAACAGGGATGTGTTTGCTTTATTTTTGTTTTTGTTTTAGAAATAAATGTGCATCATGAACCCATTCCCTCTATTATAATTTTTCTTGATGGATAGATTCATAAAAAGTAAAAATAACAGTATGTATTTGTTTTGTGTATGTCAGTTTGAAGACATTTTGTCTTCTTTGCTCCTATCTTAGCCAAAGTTAAGATCTCATCAGATCTTAGAAGGTCTTGTTTTCTTTTCAGCACTCAAAATGCTTAGAGCCACACCTTCAGAAAGATATCATTCCAAACTGAGTATTTATTAAAACAGGCTTTCTAGGTCCTTTCCATGTGACACAGTTCTTTCATGATGAAACATACATGCCATCATCAAATATAGTTCTTTATTACCATGTAATTAAATTTCAGGCATGGGTGTCAGGTATGTTATCAGAATCTTTGAGGGTTTTCTGTATGGTTATGGTATTCTCAGTGTACTTTGGGCAATTTAAAACCTTTTTTAAAAAAAAACATTCTTGTAAGTACATCATGAGTATGAATCTTGCCATTTAGACTGCCTTGCAGCATGCCTGTAGCCAGCCAGTATCCCTTGCATTAGAGATAGGACCCGGTCAGAGACAAGGCAATGAACTTTGACTGTTGATACTCTTTCAGAACATTCATTTCATTCTACTTCTACACTTGCAGTTTTTACCTAAAAATTAAAATTGTGTAGTTGGAAATAACCTAGAGATATCTTACAGAGTGAGAATGAAAAATTCATTCAAGAAAAAATCATGAAAATTCATGAAAAATTGCATGCATAGCACTATAATGGTGACTGGTGGCTCCCATCTCAATGAGGTGGTGAATTTGTTTTTGGACTCTTTGAGAGAGATTAAGTGGGATAGTAATAATAATACTTCCACCAGGATTTAGTTCAGGCATTAAAATACCTCTCCAAGGTGCTGAACTTTCTTCCTGAATGGGTCCAGCACCTTGGAGAAGATCTGTAAAACTCAAGACAATTACCGTAAAAACCGCCATACTAGACGACTTTCTGAGCCAAGAAAGCCATCTTAAAAGTGGGGGGGTCGTTTTGTGTGCCGGCTATAAGTTCCACCACTTGAGGATGCCGAGAGCGAGGGACGCGAGCAGCCATTAGAGGCCAAAGAGAGCCTGCTGGTATCGCAGCTCAGCTGGCCAGCACTCCCAGCAGACCTGCCAATCCTCCTCCTCCCCTCTCCTTGCACAAGCCCAGCTGGCCATCACCCCCAGCAGCACTGCCGCTCCTCCTCCTCCCCGTCCTCCTCCTGAAGGAAAAAGGGGCAGAAGAGGCTGCCCCCAAGCCTCCCATTCCCGGCCTCTTTCTCCCTCTCCTCTCCTTCCTCAAACAGTGCTACTCAAGGAGAGTCCAAACAAAGGCACCTCCGAGAAAGTCCTGCTGGAGAAACCTCTTCTTTCTCCCCCCTTTGGGGTTTCTTTCCTGTCTCTGTGCTCAGCTCCCTCTGAAAGAACAGCCGCTCTTAAGTTTTAAATGTTTTAAATAGCCTGCAGAGGGAGGAAGAAAAAGGTCTCTTTCCCCCGTTTTGTTTTGTTTCTGCAGCCAAGAACGAGGCAGCCTTAAAGGGGAAGTCCCAGTGCAAGGGCGAGCTACTCTTAAAGGGGAATCCCCCCCCCCAAAAAAACTGCCACAGATTCAGTGCCATGGAATCACAGGAGTTGTAGTTTTACAAGGTCCTTAGCCTTCCCTGTTTAAGAGAGCCAGTACCATACCAAACTACAAGTCCCAGTTTTCTATCAGATTGTTTTGAATTTCAACTCTCACAATTCCTAACAGCTACTGGCTGGGTTGCTGTGAGTTTTCCAGACTGTATAGCCATATTCCAGAAGTGTCCTCTCCTGATGTTTTGCCCAGATCTACGGCAGGCATCCTTGGAGGTTGTGAGGTCTGTTGGAAACATGGCAAGAGAGGTTTATATATCTGTGGAAAGTCCAGGGTGGGAGAAAGAACTCTTGTCTGCTTGAGGCAAGTGGGAATGTTGCCATTGGCTACCTTGATTAGCATTGAATGGCCTTGCACCTTCAAAGCCTGGCTGCTTCCTGCCTGGGGGAATCCTTTGTTGGGAGGTGTTAGTTGGTCCTGATTTTTTATTGTCTGGATTTCCCCTGCTTTTGAGTGTTGTTTTTTATTTACTGTCCTGACTTTAGAGGAGTTTTGTTAAATACTGGTAGCCAGATTTTGTTCATTTTCATGGTTTCCTCCTTTCTGTTGAAATTGTCCACATGCTTCTTGTGGATTGCAGTGGCTTCTCTGTGGAGTCTGACATGGTGGTTGTGAGAGTGGTCCAGCATTTCTGTGTTCTCAAATACTGACTGTTAGGAATTGTGGGAGTTGAAGTCCAAAACACCTGGAGGGCTACAGTTTTCCCGTGCCTGATTTAGATCTATTTCAAAAAGGGTATATTCATCAAACCCTTTGGGCATGACCTTGGAAATATCTGGCTGCAGTGCAAAATGTTCTCACGTGTTGGGTTTTGGAAGCTGCACAAGATGGCTTTATGACAACTTCTGTCCCCTCAGCTTACCACTAGCTGCTGCATTTCCCTCCCCTGGCTTATACTCGAGTCAATACATTTTCCCAGTTTTTGGTCGTAAAATTAGGTGCCTCAGCTTATATTCGGATCAGCTTATACTCGAGTATATATGGTAACTAGAACTGGATGGCCACCTGTTGGGGAGGCTTGCATTGTGTCTTCCTGCCTGGCAGGAGTGAGTGGGTTGGAATGGATGGCCATTGGAGTCCCAACTCTAGCGTTCTGTTGTTGTTGTTATTGTTAAGGAGAGTTGTATGGCCACCTGTTGGGAAGGCTTGCATTGTGTCTTTCTGCCTGGTAGGAATGGGGTTGGACTGAATGGTCATTGAGGTCCCTTCTATTATTATTGTTGTTGTTATTGCTATTATTGTTGTTATTGCTATTATTAAGGAGAACAGGATGGCCACCTGTCGGGAGGGCTTGGACGTGTGTTCCTGTCTGGCAGAATTAGGGTTAGACTGGATGGCCATTGGAGTCCCTTCCAATTCTAGGTTTCCATTATTGTTGTTGTTGTTGGGGAAAGGACATTGGACCCGGCCCTGGTCTCACTCTGGGTAAGGTAAGGTAAAAAATTATAGAACTTTATTACGCTCCATGGACCCACAACTGTTAAATAAATAATAAACATACAGGAGTTCACAGGTGAGGTAAAGGTTTTCTCCTGACGTTAAGTCCAGTCGTGTCCGGCTTTGGGGGTTGGCGCTCATCTCCATTTCTAAGCCGAAGAGCTGGATACTGCTTTGATAATCTTGGATTTGAAATCA
This sequence comes from Anolis sagrei, assembly GCF_037176765.1. Classification (NCBI taxonomy): domain Eukaryota; kingdom Metazoa; phylum Chordata; class Lepidosauria; order Squamata; family Anolidae; genus Anolis; species Anolis sagrei. The sequence goes on along the minus strand of NC_090023.1, from coordinate 35,169,139 downwards.
AATCTGATGTTTTAATTTTTTATTTTTATTTGGTGTGCGATGGAAGAGGGGTGGTCTTATACGGCGAGTATATACCCAACTCTATATTTTAACTGGAAAAGTTGAGGGTCGTCTTATACGCCCAGTCCTCTTATATGCCGGAATATACGGTAATTTGCCACCTCACTGATGTGAGAATTAGGCATGGGTAACAACGCAAAAATTTGTTTCTAAAATCGATTTATTTGGGGGGTTTTTTTGTTTCAATATTTTAAATAATTACAAAATTTTCCTTTTAAAAAGTTCGATATTTACGAAATTTCGTAAATGGTAAAAAATTAACGAATCGATTTCCGAAACAATAACGAATCGATTCGTTAATGGCGGACGCGACCGCGAAATACGCTAAAAAACCTCCAAAAACTTCTGAAGCTTCCCTCTCCCTCTGTTCTTGACTGTTGGTGTGATATTATAATTTTTTTTCACTAATTAAACCATAAAACTGGCCCAGACATGCGGAAATAATAACGAAACGACCTCAGAACAATAACGAAACGAATACAATAACGAAATACGAAGCATTTACAAAACGTGTTTAAAAATTCGTTTTTTTAATGATTGCTCCAGAATGGTTCGTTATCGTTTTGTAATTGGAAAAATTACAAATTATTAACGAATTATGAATTAACGAAACGAAACCGCCCAGGCCTAGTGAGAACCATTACCTGCCATTATATAGCATCCTTTTCTGGATATTTTCTAGGGTAGGTGTGGTTGAGCTGCAGATATTATCAGTTCACAACATTGGCTTTGCAGGGTAGGGCTGAGTAAGGATTTCAAACCATTCTAAGGAAAGGACCAATTTGTTCTGTAATGTAACCCCTTCCCCTCAATCTCTGCAACTCTTACAGTTGTCAAGGATTGGAGTGACTTGATTAATTTTTCTGTGTATGCTTTCCTTGTCTAGACATATTTATTCTAATTTATTTGCAGAGTTACAGTAAAACTGAAATCCTTTTCTCCTTTTATTTTTCCAGCTAATTTGTAATCTGCAGCTAGGTGTGCCTTTTCTTCCACCAGCTTTTGCCTGTGGATATTGATCTTTATGACCTGTTGCTTTCATCTGCAAGCTGGTTAATTACAGTTTCTGCAGGCTGAGAAATGAGAGAGCCACTACCATAATTGCTTGCCTGCTCTGCAGCTGAAAGGTTCTGAAATCATCCGTCAGCCTAATTTTAATGGAGGGAAGAGAGTAACTCTGTAAATGAGTTTGGTATATGTGATGCTGAAAATAAACTTCCTCTTGACCTATAGCAACTGCTACTGGCTGAGATGACCTTGTTATAGTTGTTATTTTTGCTTGATGTTTTGTGTTTTGGTTTGTTAGTTCATATGGAATTAAGTAAAATAAAAAAAATACTGTTCCAATATTAAATTTCGTGTGGAAAGGCTCAAGGGGGGGGAACAAGGAGGCACTTTACCGCAGTGGGTAAAGGGATGCAATAGAACCAAATAAACCAAAGTAGGTAAGATGTGATTTTATGTGATTTTATCAGTTTTGATATATCCTATCATGCATGCAGAGCACAGCTTCTTTATGTCTCCAGTCAGAAGTAAGTCCTGGTCTAACAGCTTTCTTACCTGGAAAGCAAAACCTGTGAACATAAAACAGATTTTTTTTTGCTTACACCCCCCCCCCCCCCAATTCTATTTAAACTTTAAGTACCTTTTTGTCTATGATCACAGATGAGGTGAAAGCAGCAATTGAAGTTTGTGGCTAAACCAGAAACCCATATCTACCCCAAATCTTTATTTTAAGGGGTCTGTGACAAAGTCTAGATTGAGTCCCTTTTTCATATTCACTATGACTCCATTATTCATGGATTCAATATCACTTTCCAAAATAACATCCTTCTCGGAAGTGTTTATGGGCTTCTCTATGCCCTGCAGCTCAATTCTACGGTATCCTTCCAGCCTACTAAATACAGTAAAAAATAAAGAGTTTGCTATTATTCATAGTTTCAGTTATTCATGGGAGGTCTTGGAATATTTTCCCCATAGATACTGGAGGTGAACTATATAAGACGCTCTCCTGCATTAGAGTATATTAGCTGGGTTTGACGGCAGTGGCAGTGTAAAACCTCAAATATTGTTATTTTTTTCTTTTACATCTAATTAGAATCAAACAATCGTAGAATTAAGAGTGAACACAAGGACTACTCAGTCCAGTTCCCTGCCACGTAAGGATATAAACTTGAATCACTCCTGACAGATGGCCATCCAGCCTCTGTTTAAAAAATTCCAAAGAAGGAGAGTCCACCACACTCCAAGGCAACACATTCCTCTCTTGAGCAGCTATTAGGAAGTTCTTCCAAATATGTAGGTGGAACCTCTTCTGTATTTATTGTATTTTGTTTACTTTTTGATTGCTTGAATATGTGGGACAAAATGCTGCAAATTAGCTGGGGATCAGATGGGAGATAGAAGAGGCATATCTTTCAAAGTATTTGGGGAACTTTGGCACAAAAGTTGACAGTGACAGTTCTACAACCAATCTCTTTGAAATAAAAAGTGAAGAACAGGAATTTCATTTCAAAAGAACGTCTCTTTTTTAATGCCACATTTAACTGAATGGTGGAGACAGCAACATTTAATAATATATACACTATAATATTACTGCTATCTGAATTTTTGTTACTACTAATAGGTTATTTTTTGATGATACAGTGCTGTCATCAAATGAATATGTACAAAGCATGGATACACAAAGTACAAAATCTTTATTACAGCAGGATAAAAGATCAATCAAATGGCAGCAGTGCTGTTGAAAAAAGATAAAAGGCAATGCAGGATTAAATGAAAGTCTCTACTACATAGTGAAACATACTGAATTCCAAATATTTTACTCGTCCTTTATTTTTCAAATGTTATTCTCATTCTTTAGGCATACATATGCTAAATACACAAATGTTGGGCAGTAGAGTGAACTTGGCATCCATGGGCTAGCCAGCTTCATGAACAAAGCATTACTGTGTCATACAGCCTTACCTATCCTCATCCATGTATCCCCTTCAACTTTCCTGATTGGGCAATAGCAATTCTGGTTAATTCTGTCATCCCACTTTTCCACCTGCTTTTAAAATGTCCCAGTTTATCTCTTCTTAATCCACTTTTTCTCTTTATCCCCAGCTTACTTCCATTGGTTCAAACTCAGTTCAAAGTGCAAAAGTAATTTGCAATTAATTAACTCAGGAGTGGAGGGGACAGGAACTTGCCTTTCCCAGTAGTCTCAGGAGAACATAAATTGTTTCAAACTCACCTACAGGGCTGTAGCCAGAAAAAAATTTCGGGGAGGATTGAAAATTTCAAGGGGGGGGTTTTGAAAATTTCGGGGGGGGGGGTTAGGGTCATACTGATGCAAAGAGCACAGCAGGGGGCAGAGCAGCCTTCAGTAGCCTGCAGCTCCGCCCCTGTCAACCACCTCCACCAAGTTTGGCCTCCTTAATGAGAGCATTCAACACCCCCACCCCCAACTTGTTTGCTTCGCTATATCGGCTATTGCTGCAAGTAATGGCAGTGTGAATAAATTGTCAATATTTGCTTGAGATAGTGCTTGCAGTTCTGGAGGGACTCTTAATTTAATGCATCTCATAGACTTAGCATGGGGATTTGGTTAATTAGTTAAAAATCATGAGTAAACCAGGTTTTTTTTTTAACCTGAATAATTTCGGGGGGGGGGGGTTGAACCCCTACCCCCCCCCCCCCTCGGCTACAGGCCTGCTCACCTATCTTGCATTTTCTTTCTCATTAATAACTGTTGCCATTTTAACCACACTCTGAAGTTGCCTGCCACATGTACTGAAGTTTTCATATGTGAAATATTGGAAGATATGATCCTGCACAGGCTATATTTTAGGTGTTTGACCAGATTATTAATGTTACTTCTTTGGAATTTCTAGTCATAAGGATTACACATAGTTAATTTAGTGACAGGTTTTAGATTATTAGATTAGATTGAGGGGGTTAAGGGGGTTGTATGTAAAAAAAATCAGAATTCATTGTTACGTTTGGACTTATATGCACAAGAACTATAACTGAGTTTCCACAGGATAGATGGATCATAGGGCAGGATATTAAAATGAATGGCAATGGAACCTCCCTTAGTCATGGTGGCTGGGATAGACAGGTTTGTATAATTGGGAACTTTATTTCTGATTTTTAAACTCAGATGGTAAATTTTCCCCATTTGATAGTCACAGGCCTGATTAATCTTCAGGCTGTTTCCTTTGCTTTGAACCTTTGAGTTTCCATCTACAAGACAGGCAATTGCACTGTGGTCAAACCTATTGATTGATTTGGGAAATTTCTATATTGTCGTTCTCCGAAGACTAAAGGCGATTTACAACAGCAGTTAAACATAAATATAAAATAAACCATTAAAATGGTACAACATCCCCTTCTACTCTTCTCCCACTTTACCCAAAGGCCTACTAGACTTTGGTGCAACATCAGAGCTGAAATATGCCATGTGTGCAGTTAACTGTGTCTTGCTCATGGGTGGGAAGTTTGAGTTTCCCACAAGGACAACTGTACAGTCTTGAAATAGAAAAGCTGTCTTGTCACAATGGCAGAGGGAATTGTGGTTGCTTGAAAGTTAGACTCAACCACTTGCTCCATTTGCTTTTCTGTCTCAAGTGTCATATGGATGCATTCTAATATTTCTGCTTTTATTACTGCTTCATCATACCTATCTGGGAGCTTCAAGTTTCAGTAAGTAGGTTAATCAACTACTTTCATAAGCCACATCTAGTAGCAAATGTTTCTGTTCAAGCTGCAGATAGAATAGGAAAATAATTTAGTTACTGTGGGTGAGTGTCCTCACAGAACTGTTTCTTAATAAGGTGAGTTATTCCTTGATTAGCTGACAAAATGATCAGGAAGTTGGATTTGAGAAAAAAACAGGTAGATTTCTAGACAGTCTAGTATATTTTATGAAGCTGATTATGGGTTTTCTGCAGAGTCCTGTGAATAAAGATCTGTCTGGGTGCTTCAAAACTATAATAATTAGCTTTATACCATGCCAATCACCCAAAAAGTATTTCTAGAAACCTGTCAATAGTTAGTTGGCGTGTCTTAATGGAAACTAAAATGGTTCAGGAATGTATCGATCAGCCCATACCTCTCACCCACTTCCCTCCATATGTGTTAGATGGGGCCTGTAGTCCACCATAATTTGAAGTTGGAAAAGCATGGTTTAGGTGATGGTCATAGAGGATTAAGTTGTCAAGACTATCCCAGGCCCTAAGCCTGAAATATAGGGAGAAATCTTTGTGATATCACAGGAGGCAGCCTCTGGTGCTAACACTAATCATCAGCTAAACACACACTATTCAGATGAAAAGCACCAAGTCTAACAAATGAGGAAAATAAATATTCATACAGTTTTCAAGGCAGTGCTATTGTCTTGAGATTCCTCTCCCCTACCCTGAGTATTGGAGAAGAGAGTCCAGGCTTTGAGACCTGGCAACCCGAAGAAGATAATCTACCTTTACCATCCCCTCTCTCAAAAAGGAGAATATGAGTTAGGTCTGTGTATAAAGAATAACTCAAAGGGATAGATTGGTAGTTTTTGGAGCAGAACAGAAAGAGAACCACAGAGAAGCAAGTCGTTCCCTGCAAAATTCCTATGTTTCTCATTGGTTCTCCTAAAAAAACTGGCTGGGAAAAGTAATAACATTTAAAGATTGAAAAAAGATCCAACTATCTTCAGTGACACATTTAATAGGAAGCCAGAACATAAAGTTTTATCTCTCAAATTTTCTTTTTCGGATGACTGAAATGACATAACCTTCTCTGAATATTAATGTTTATCTATTGCAATCTAGAATACATCATATTTTAGTAAATGAAAAAGACACCTATTGGTAATTATGTATATTTCATATGAAAAAGATTAGTGTATTTAATTTGGCAGGTGAAGAATCTAGCAGGAATTTTTAAGCTCCAGTTTTATTTTTAATCTTGCCCATCCATTCCCCAAATTCTAGGAAGCTAGTGACAGAAAAGATTATATGCAAATCAAATAAAATCCATAAATGCTAATAAAATCATAAAACATGGCAGTGAAAACAGTGCAGAACACATGAACCATCTGTTATGTTAAAATGTCAACTTCAAATTCTTGGGAGAACAGATGTGCCCTGTGTTGCTTATGAACAGCCAGAAATAGTGCATACCTTGTTGTGTCTCTCCTTTGCTAGATCATTCCTCTGACCCACCGAAGCACCTCTTCAGATTCACTATAATTTTTCTTCTTTGCCATCTGTGATTCTAGCAAGGCTGTCTCTAGCACAACTGGCATGTGTTTGTCAGGGCCAGAGTTTTGCACAAATTGAGTAAGCTGCAGATTATGAGGGAGCATTGATTAAAAGAACAAGAAAATACAAGAAATTACTCCATTTGTGGGTTTTTAAAGAGCCTCTTACTTGAGCACTTTTAGAGCCCCAGAATGACTTGATGCAGCTCTGGCCTTTGTGCATTTAGGTGGGTAGAAAAAGTCACCTCTGAGTTATAGCTCTTATATTGTTTGTATAATTTGCACAGAATGCTGTTGCTGCTTCCGTACTACAGCATCTCTTACTTGTCTGTAATTCACGTTGCTTTTATATGATCAGCTAAAAGCAAAATCAAAAAAGGTCTTCTACAAGCACTTACAACAACAACAACAACAACAACAACAACAACAACAACAACAGATTATTTTTAACTTGCCCCCTCTCTCCAAAGGGATTCAGGGTGGCTTCCAAACATAAAACATAAAATTGGCAAACATTCATTGCCATCAACTGAACATTAAAACAATTATACATATAAATGTATTTATATATCGTGTCAGGAGCAAACTAAATAATTGTACTGTAGTTTTAAAAAATTAAAATATATATTTATATATACATTTCATATAAATTGAAACAACTTAAAAGACATTGGCTGATAATATAAATCAAACCTATGGCATTGTTATATTAATTTATTATTTAGACACCTCACCTCTCCTAGCCCTGAAAACGTTTTAACTTTTGGGCTTCTTGAATGATCCCTCTTCAGTTCAGGCAGTGTCATATCTGAGATGCAGACTCATACAAAGTGGGCAAGATAAAATATTTTTGGAAAAGTTTCAAGTTTTTTTTGCCTTTGCAGTCTGAAATCTTGAATTGAAGTACCCATTTTTGGAGCCTTCTCACTAACAGGGGAGGGGGAACTAAGCCTGGACTGTATGAACTTTGTTCTCATTGAAGTCAGTGAGACTTGGGTAATGACTAGCTTCCCTCACTTAATTTAATAGGATCTGGATGAGTTTAGTATAGAGCCCATATTTTGTTGCTATTCTTTGGAAGAATTTTCCTTAATGTTATTTTTTTTAAAATTAAATCACATTATTCTATTAGCTGAGACAGGATCTTGAAGATGTTAGGAATAGTGATGCAATTCTTCACTATATCTTTTCCTCATTCTTAGTTTGAAATGTGATTGCAGTCCAAACTATGTGAATCTTTATCTTCTACCTTTTCATTGGATTTATTGGCTTGACCGACTCCCTTTGTCCTCTTGAGGTTTTACTGTGCAGATTGCATAATGTAAAATTTAATTGCAGTTTGCATTGAGGCACCTTGTTAAATTTGAAATGAAGGAGCCAAGTATGTGAATGTATTCCCCATTATGTGCTCACCCACTAAGGGTGCCACTGTTCCAGGTATGACCAAACTCATCCCGCTAGGTGTTTTGGACTTCAACTCCCACTATTCCTAAGTCAGTAAGCTGGCTGGGATTTCAGGGAGTTGAAGTCCAAAACACCCGGAGGGCCAAAGTTTGCCCATGCTTGCTCTACACTGTAGAATTAATGCAGCATGACACAATTTTAATTACAATGGATCCATACTTTGGAATCATGTGAGTTGTAGTTTAAAGAGGCTTCACTTTGGCAGAAAAGGCTAAAGACCTTGTAAAACTTCAACTCCCATGAGTTGGGTCAAACTGCAGTAATTCTATAGTGTTGATGTACTCTTTGTCAATGCACTATAAGTTTCTAAAAATCACATTTTTCTTCTTTTTGGAAGCTTCATGTTCTCTTTGATAGTCTCATCTAGCAAAGCTATTTCCCAGAGTTCTCACAAGTATGGAAAGAAAACTAGACTCTACAAATGGAGATGAAGACTCTAACTATATTCCATGTAGCAAAGTCAACTGGTTGAAATATAAGTCATAGATGTATGTCCTAAGTCAGAGCATTTAACTGTTTAGCCCAGTACTGTTTACTGGTGTATATTTGTGTATAACCAACCCCATATATAAGTTCAGGGCAGGTTTTGGGGCCAAAATTATGAGTTTTGATATAACCTGTGGATAAGTTGAAAGTCATTTTGCAGAGAGGAAAAAGTGGCAGTGTTGCTTCAGGGAGAGACCCATTTTCACACAGCCCAACCTCCTCAAATCCATTTGCAGAATCTAGTTTTCTTTTAAGTTCTCCTGGGACAGACTAAGCTCTCAACTTTCACCACTTTACATTTTTGAAAAAATAAGAGTTAAATTACATTGATCTGAGGATAAGTTGACCTAAAAATTCTGGTTTGATTTAAGATTTCTAGACTTAAAGCTGAGTGGTCAGAGAGCTATTACATACTGGTCCTCAAGGAGACATCCCTGATCGTTCAGCAGTCTGCTGTGAAGAATTTGCACTGCATTTTGCAGATAGTCACTCAGATCCGTTCCAACTTGAATGCTGTTATTAATACAGTTCCAATGGATGTAACTTTGGCTCCTGCTTGTCCAGTGTTGATGAATACCTTTCAATTTGTACCGCTTGAAGATGTGGACAGGATCCTTGGAGAAGTGAGGAAGTGAGAGCTACCACATGTATTCTAGATCCTTGCCCTTCCTGGGTGATGAAACAAACCAGAGGGGGGTTGGCAGAGTGAGTGAAGGTGGTGGTCAGTGCCTCCTTAGAACAAGACAAAGTTCCAGCTTACCTAAAGGAAGCAGTTGTGAGACCTATATTTAAAAAGCCATTTCCAAACCCCTCTATAATGAACAACTATTGGCCAGTATCCAACCTCCCCTTTCTGAGCAAGGTCTTGGAGCATATGGTGGCCTCACAACTCTAAGGATTTCTGGATCCATTTTAATCTGGTTTCAGGCCTGGCTTTGGTCCCCTTGGTGGACCAAATTGAAAAGTCAGCAACAGATCCCAAAAGTAGACTCTGCAAGGAAGCAGATGAAACAATAGGTCATATCCTCAGCTGCTGCAAGAAGATCGCGCAGACAGACTATAAGCAGAGGCATAACACCATTGCTCAAATGATTCATTGGAACTTGTGCCACAAATACCATCTGCCTGTGACAAAGAACTGATTACTGGCAGCACAGGCCTCTCCCTACAATCTTCCTGCTGTGCGAAAATGACATAAAGAGAACCATAAAAGCTTTTGTGGGGGGTATGACAACTGTTTTAATTGTGGGGGGCATGACATTTTTTATATTTTAGGTGCACACTGTTTTTAAGCACCCTTGAATCCCAGTTTTGGGACAAATTCAATATATAAATTGATATAACAAGAACAACTCTGACTAGTGGCAGATTTCAGAGTTTCAAGAAGGATTCTTTCCAAGCTTTAACTGGAGATCATATCTGGTGGTCTTGTATCCAAGTACTTTGTTTCTGAAATCATACAAGAGGAGGCAAGCTTAGGGTGGTATGGTGTCCATAAAAGAAAAATATCTGACATTGACCTGCTTTAGCATTGTGCCAGGCAATAGCTATCCTCTTTCTGCCATGTACTTCTTTAGTGAAAAGATTAAACTTTGCAGCAGATGCTGTCAAACCTCCCGTTGATGCAGATTAGCCCAATATTTTCTGGCAGGAATGGGAATAATGCATCTTGTTGTTGAAGAGCAGTTCCCAGCATGCTTCAGCGTTGGCTATGCTAGCTATATGCAAGAGCACACAATTCCATCCAGTACACAGTGTGGCTTTGCAGTTCGGCATTTATAGGGATAGATAGTCTGTATATTTAAGGACACATGTACTGTGGTAATGAAACCTATAATTTTCCTGTGAATTAAACAGTCTGGCATGGTGTGCAGTGATATCAAATTAGAGATTAAAATGCATTCAGAGCTCATTCCTCTTGCATACATGCTTCAACTCTTTTTTTGATGTCAACTGGTTGGTTGAGTTCAGTGGCATAAAGATCCTGCATGAACTCAGTCAAGCAAATAGGGAATCTGAGTCCTTTGGAAATAGTGGAAGAGAAAATTGTTCACTGTAGTGGAAGGGGGATTTTTTTTAAAAGCAGTAGAGACATGGCCTGATTCTAAAGAGATCCCACGGGTCTGTACTTCGAGGTGCCTGGCAAGGCAGACAGCCAAAAAGGGCAAATGAAAGCAATACACACTGAAATGTCACAACTGTCAAAAATACACCACAAAAATGCTGGTTTAAAATGAATGCATTTCATTTGCCATAATCTGAAAAGAAATTATGGAGGAAAGCTGGGAAATGAAGAGAAAATGAGTTCTCATAGAAGAGAGCTCCTGGAGAAGTGTTCATAGTGCCTAATGAATTCACCTCACATGTCTCACATTTTTCATCATCTGCTTTTTATGTGTCTGCCTCTAGACATTAATGATGAAATAAAGTTGCAGCTTGACTTGATTTCATTTGCTTGGAGAGGTCTGTTCCCTTCTGGTATTCTCACTGTGTTATCCTCCTCTCGTTCAAAAAACCCAGTCCATGGACATATAAACTTTTTAACGTTTTGTTTCAATCCTTCACATATTTGGTGAGAAGGAATTCCTGCTGAATGAAATGAAGCTTCCTTGATGTTATGTGGCTTCAGGTTGACTAGCTTGAAACCTTGTCTGGGAATTGAGAATGAAAAGTTCGAATGTAAATAGGTTTTCTTGCCACGCAGTAGGTTCTCATGTCTGAGTAGGGATTTGAACTTTGGTCTCCCAGAGGTCTTGGCCTATACTCAAAAAATAATATCATGCTAGCTTGTTGGTTGAAGGAGCATCCTCCTAGGTAGGTGGACAATCTAATAACTAAAAATCTGGGTGAACATTTGGATAGTGCAGTATCCTGTTTGAGTGATTTCGAAGCCATTGAATAATTACAATTTGCAGCAAGTGCAATACAATTATCTATTCTTTTTGGAGACAATTAGTGCCAAAGCAACAATTGTAAGTGAGAGGAGAAGCTAGCTGTTGTTTGTGCTACACTGGTGGAATACTTGAAATACCTTTGGTTAGTTTGTAAAATAAAGGCCTTATGTGAGCAATCTCAAGCAGAAAATACCATCTCACAAGTCATGTCAACTGTGGCTTCTTTCTTGGCTGGGGGACTGGAAGGTGGGCTTCAGTTGAGCCGTGCATGTTCCCATTGGGAATGACAGCAAAGTGCATAATCCATTTGAGAAGAGGGCTGTATGGTAGATTTCAGTGTGTGTATTTCAAGATGAATTGACAAGACAATAGGAATTCTGTTGGAGTATCACTAGCTCTACTACTTCACTGACTTCCTTCCTGAGATATCTGTGGTGGTCTTCAAGAGAATATTGGGGTGTATTGTTCATGGAGCTGTAACACTTATACTGAGGTTGTACTGCTGGAAATGGCTCAGGACTTTGTCTGCCATGACAGCTAGAGATCTGTCCCAAGCATTATCTGATACTACTCATGTTGCAGGACACATTCCAGATCTAGATTTTTTTATGGTGAATGGAATGATGGTTATAATGACAATGGAATAACATTCTACATGATAAAATGTTAGATGAAAGCAAGGAGAAATGGAATGAATCAGGTCAGCCAGAGACAGAATTAAACCTATTTAGGAATGGGTGGTATGGAGAACTGAATAAAGTTTGGGGAGCTTGGAAGGAGTTCAGAGAAGCCATTGTGAATTTAATAGTTATATAGGTGGAGTCTCCTTTATTTTTAAATCTTAAAGATGCAAAAGCTAAAACCTTTCCCCACCAGTAGGAGTGGCAATGCTCCTTCTTATATCTGTGAAATGGCAGGGGACGTGGGTGCATTTTTTCTTATGCTTTTAAGACTATAGTATTGCAATTAGGTGGATATACAAGCCCATGTTTATCTTTTTGTTCCTGTTTTCATGCCTGACTGGGAAGCATGCAGGATTTTTTTTGGAAGAATACCCTTATTTCAGGACGATAACAGAGAATAAATCTTCACTGGCATAAAGTGTGTTGATCGTCACTGTCTTAGAGCCAAAAATCTTGTGTTGTTATAAAGCTTCCATTGTACTGTAGAAGGGAAGGCTTAAATCCAGCATTGTGACTGCTGTTGCTCTCTTGCATGGGCTTTTAAGAAATATAAGCTATTATATTGTCATGTAGCTATTAGACTGCAGCTGTGAAGATACCTGAACTGTTGACAGAGAACATTATTTGTTTCTTGAAGAACCAACCAAAGTCTTTTTTCAGCCCAGTAGTTTAAATGGGTTTAAGTCTGCTTGCACTAGCTGTACCTTCATTACTTTGTTATAGAAACGGCAGTGACTCATACTAAGAGGTGACATGCATTTTTAATTTGACTACTTCCATATAATCTGATCATTTCCATCGAGACCACATGGAACATTCATGACTGTCTACTTGTTTGCTCTCCTTAAGTTTTTGTATTTTGTGATGGTGACCTACAGAAAAACTAGAGACATCATATTAAGGTTGTTTATTACTGGGGTGTGAATAAACCTAGTATTTTCGGGGGGGGGGGGGGAGAAATACAAGCTTTGGAAGGAATTTTTTTATCTTTTAGATCAATAGTTCCATCCTTCTGTTGTGTGTGTATATATTTTGTTCATTCAAAGGTGGGAAAGACTAGATATATGGAAAGCTTTCTTGTGCAAATTGCAGAATTAAAAAAAAACCCATCATCATACTTTTGGGCAGGAGGTGGAAGATTTCATTCATTCTGCTGAGTTTTAAACAGACTGTTTCATTGTGTTGAGAGGAGAAATCACATCCTTTCCCATTAAGAGTGAAAAAATTAGCAAAAATGTCTTTATATTTTAATGTAGTCAAATATATTTTCTTTTTTCCTTAGGGGTTTAGAAGACTAACTCATGACTTTTAATGTACTTTCACATAATGTTGGCAGATTTGGTTGTGCATGACTAATCATTTTCTGGAGTGGAAAAGCAGATACCGATTGATGCATGATGATGAATCTTATCCTTGTTCTCATTGTTGCTTTTCTCCTTATATGTGTGTTTCTTTTCTTGGTTTGCTACAGAAAGATACTAATCTGGCCAATAATGCAAAAACGTTAAAAATAGTACAGCATCAGTCTGAGTTCAAAAGTTCAAAAATAGTATAACATTTGACAACTGAATATAATACCGAGCAGTGCCAAACAAATGTTACATTTGTCTGTGTCAAAAATAGCTGCAGGAAATATTGTCATCGCCGTAGACAGTCAGCGGTAATGAAGTTAGCGTCTTGAAATATGCCCCCCTACCCTTGCTTGTGTAAGGACTGTGTCTGACACTATTTCACAGTGTATGCAAGTTGGCTGCTTGCATAGCTTCATTATTTCTAGACATGAGCAATTGTGCATGTTGCATTACAGTTCAATAATTTCTTATTTTACTTCTTCTTTTGGTTTTTGGTCTTTTTTTGGTGCAGTTTGTAGCACTTGGTAACTAACAGAATAGCTTATTGTAGGTCAGTATTTCTTAAAGTGTGCTCCTCCAGCCAGCTTGCCAGCTGTTAAGAATTGTGGGAACTGAAATCCAAAACATCTGGAGGAGCACAATTTGAGGATCTCTGCTGTAAGTGGACACAATTTTATTAAGTTACGGTAATTGTTAGGCCCTATGTTCTTAGCAAATTAGGTCCTAACCATCAAAATACATTTTGTATAACATTTTTGCTCTGAATGTTTCATGAACAGTACTGTGATGATGCTGGCTGTAGACCCAGCCTAGCATGATCAGATGATCAAGTCCTTTCTGATCTGCCTGTTCTTCATGGTTATAGCTCTTATTTGTAGCTCAGTAATAGACCACATGCTTTGTGGGTAGAAGGACTTTGATTCTCTCTAATCAAACGGATCTGTTAGTGAGTAAAATGCCAAAGTCGTGAAAGTTCTTCAGCTACTAAGAGTAGATAGTAGTTGGTAATATCTACCTTCTCTGGCCTAATGACCTTCAGATGCTTTGGATTGCAACTTCCATATTTCTCTGACAACATGCCAGCTGGGAACAGTAGGAGTTGTAGCCAAACATATAAGGAAGACCCTATGACTAAGTAGATTATTTGAGAAAAAAAATAGTAACCTAACTTCAATTCCAACAATTTGATATGTGTTTCTGGAAATTTTCTTTCTATAGTGATTGGCACTGCTGGAACTAAATTATTTCTTTAAAAAAATACTACCAACATTTTATCTCAATCATTGTATTTGGAGAGCTTTTTGTCTACTAAAAGGTCTTTCTTACAATGTGCAAAGCATAATGACATGGCATAGGAAATGTGAAAGAATTAACAAGCAGACAAAAATTCGCTCAAGGTTTTATTTGGTTACAATCTAACAATTGATTAAATTGTTTTAATTTATCATAATATTTCTATTTTTGTGTGTTATGTGTCCAGTGGGTTCCCATGGCCAAGCAGGGATTGGATCATGAAGCCTCAGAACAGTACTTAAGCCATTACTCCACATTGACTCTAAGTATTATATGATTTTATGTAGTGCTTAAAAAACCACGTGCTTCATTAGAATGGAGTTACAAATTGAACTTGACCATCAGAGTATTCAAATCCATATCAATATTTCCTGAAGATTCTTTGAATCATGATCTAGTAATTTTTGCCTGTTCTATTTTAATGCGTGCATTGCGTTACTCTTCAGAATTTCTTGCCGTTGACATTTGTGGCAATTTCTTTGTGGATGATGAGCTGGGTTCCTGGGGCAGCTGAATATACACAAGGGACCAACTGGAAATGCATTTTCGAGTTGGTATTTGGTTGTATACATTCCAGTGTTTTGGTCATACCTCTATTATTGAAAATTCTCATCTCATTGTTTTCCCCATGAGTAGATCCAATTAGCTTCAATGGAATTTCAAGATCTGATCAGTAACTGTTATGCAATGAACTGTGATGTTTGTTTCCTCCTCTTATTACAGCCCTGTTCTACCTGAAGATGACTTTGACTCAGTTGTTCTTTAAGCCTCAAGAATTTCTGGAGCAACTGTTGAGGGAAAGTCTGCTTTTACATAGTTGCATTCATTCCCGGAAAGTTGCACTGGTTAATCTGTTGGGATGTAATGTGGGATAGAAACAGGTGGCCAGAAGAAGGATTGCTTCTTGCAATTTTTGCTGGGCATTGTTTGAATCGCTGCCCTCTCAGCCAAATATAATCTATGAATCAATGAGACACATATGGTATAGAAGAATGAAATGAGGTCTTAATTATAATGGGGAGATTCATTTTGGGTGGTGGCAGTATTTTTAGACTTTCTGGTCGTACACATGCACTGTAATCCAATTCTGAACCTCAGTGGGAGGCAAGAAGTAAAATATTTTCATCTCCAGACTATGATTCACAATAAAAATTGACATCTCTGTACTTGTTGTAATATAAAAAGATGCATGGCAAAGGGTTGGACTAGATGACCAATGTAGTGTCTTTCAACTCTATGATTCTATAATTCTATGTTGTATATTGTTTGGATTCCACTCCCAAAGATTGATAGTTAAGTTAAATAAGATCTTTGCTCAGCTTTTGAGAATTTTCCCTTTTTTATGTTAATCTGTGCCGTGTTTGTCCACATTACATTTTTCTGCCTGCCTTCATCAGACCGAAATTAATCTCAGACCAAAATAACAATTTCCCATTGGCAGTTACTACTTATAAATCACTACAAAAATGACATAATTCTAAAGTAGTAAGAAAATCTTTTCTAAAGGGATTGTGTGGGAACAGCAGCTACCACTGTTGGTTCCAATTGTCATTTTGACAGGGAGAGATGTGAGAAGAAGAGGGAAATGGTGTTGAGGGAATGAAGGTTGATATATATACATATGCATATACATATATGTGTGTGTGTGTGTGTTTGTGTCTGAAAATGAACAGCAGGTTTACTGTTTTCCCATCTCTCATGAACTGTCTTCAGACAGGGAAAGCCAATGAGATCAGAGGGAAGGGATATTTATTTACTTTATTTATTTATTTACTTTATTTATATACCGCTTTTCTCAGCCCTCAGGCGACTCAAAGCGGATATGGTTAATGTGAGGTCTGACTCTCTGTGTGTATGTTTGTGCATGCAGAAAAGCACTAAATTAAATAAATATATTCAAGTATTAGTTTAGTCATGAATTCACAGTAGTCTCATATGGTAATTATTCACAAAAAAAATCTATTCAATTAGGTGGCTTCTTACAGGATGGTAGGGTGGGCATCTGGAGAGTAACTTAGTGGTCCTTCTTCTGCCTCCAAAGACTATGAAGAGCTGTCCCGATGAACTCTCCGTTCTGCTCTGTGGCTTCTCATATACATTTGGCCCAAACTATGTCTCACCAGAAGGAGCATGGAGGCAATATTGCTGTATATTCCTCCCCATCTCTGGAATATCAGAGAAGTGATATAGAACTCAATGTCTAGTTTACATCCTTGTTAAATAAAGGCATTTCCTTGGCCTTAAACAGTCCTTATGAATTGAAATCTTGCCTCTTGCCTCATACATTTAAAGTTAGGAATAAAAATTTAGAGGATACTTTGGCCTGCATGCTACATTTTCTCCATCCTTGCGTCATGAGATGGGCAATATCCAATGGTAGGCAATGTTCCTTTGACATAAAATCCCCCATGTTTGATCTCTGACATCTTCAGTTAAAAAGAATCATAGTATCATAGAGCTGGAAGACCACAAGGACCATCCAGTCCAAGCTCCTGCCATGCAGAAATACACAAGCAAAGAACTCTCAATAGATAGCCATCCAACCTTTGCATAAAAACCTCCAAAGGAGACTCCACAACACTCCGAGAAAGAACATTCAACTGTTGTAGAGCTCTTGGTTTTACCAAGGCACTTGAAAAGATTTTGTGTGTGTATGGATGAAATGGGAATGCACCTTAAAGAACAAGAAACCCTAAGTGCAAAGGTCTATAAAATCAATACTTTGGCAAATTTGGCTCTTGTCGTGTTGGAAGAGCTGACAAAGTCTATCTGTGACAGGATGCACTCTGCTTTTATGCCTCCCTTGTTGAATATATTCTTTGGGGATTTTGTTGAGTGCTGTTGGCTACATTTGGTTGATTTTTTTTCCTTCTGCACTTAATGGCAGTTTCTTTTTCTATTTGATGGGGAGAGGGAGTGCAAATTCTTAGTTGCCGATATAATGTTGAGCGTCCTTGCTGTGTAGTGCTTCCTGTCCAAGAGGTTCAAAATAGCAGCATGCAGTCCTTTTTTCTCTTATAGCTCAGCTTAATTAGTAAAATTTTAAGTAATCATTAGTTGCCAGTTCTTCCATGTTTCCTAAATTATTGACATATCTAACAATTTTGCTTTTACTTCATATTGATGTAGCAGTATTTCCTGCACAGGCTTTTGGTTTCATAATGCAGTCAGAACTCCATATTTGCAGGTATGACTTTTGTGGATTTGATTACTTGTGGGTTTGATTAAAGTTCTCTCTAGGAATATCTGGATCTTCTTGCTCAACTCTACAGTCCACCTCAGTTAGAGGTTGACCACAAAATTGTGCTGGAGAAGTGAGAGATTCTTAGAGATTTATTCTTTCAGATTTTTTTTAAAAAAATAGCATACTTCAAATGCATGTTTTTCCAGTTTCATGGGGGGCCCTTTGCCCCTAACTACAGTAAATTTGGAGGACAGATTGTAGAATGTTCTCTTTTTTAGGTGTATACCAGTATGTATATGTGTGCATAGGTGGTACAAATTAGAAATTTCTAACATTTACCTGGCTTTCCAGGGGCCCATGCATGTCCTGGGAACAATTGGAGGATCTGGCCAATCAGATGAGTGATTGGCCAACTTGGAGGGCTAATTATAACCTCGCTTTTTATAGTTAAAAACACTTAAAAGTTTTAGAAAGTAATGACAGACAAATATTTAATCAGTTTAACCTTCAAGGACTTGGCCTTAAATTATCATCACTCTATCTTCTGCACAAGAGATGTGTGGAAATGAAATCTCTGTTCCATTCAGAGGAACTGTGTGTGCCATTTGAGGTTCAGTTTGGAAGGACATTGAGCTTGCTCCACAGCAAAACACAGACACCCTGACCTCTCTTTGTAGATGCATCTGTAGGCAGTCAGTCTTTCATTGATGATAACTTGTTGTGGCATAAGAGAAGCTTTGAACTAGACTTGAAATCTTTATCAGGCAGCTGAAGCCGTTATGGCACTGTAAGTTCAAATATGCCTGATGCACGTTTCTCTGTGGTGTTCCTTTACATTTCTTGAAGCTTAATGCTTTGGGTCAATGTGCAAAGGTCCTACATGAGTAGAATAACTAACTGTACTTGGATGAACAATCAGTGTATCATTAATCATCCTGACAGATAAGTATTCTAACCTATAGGGAGATTGGTTCTCTCATTGGAATGCTCTCAAAAGAGTATTGAATTTATTTCTTCCACATCATTCTCTATCACCTTTTTAATATCTTGCCCTAAATGTGAGAAGTTTGAGATGTTATAAGATATATTTTGTGAATAGCTAACCACTAGGCTTGGTTGATCAAGAAAAAAATGGTTCTAAACTCGTTTCGTATGTAGGGGGCACTGGAGGTTTGATTTTTAAATTATTTCCGAAATTTTCTTTAAAAAAAGATCAAAATTACCAGGAAATGTGAATCATTTCCTTTGTTTTGTTAATGGAAGGTGCCCTTCCCTCCCTCCAGAACCATTAAAATCTCGCAGTTTCCCTTCCATCCTTTGAGGCAGAAGGGAGAGGTGGGCGTGGCCAAGCGAGCTCCTTGGAGGTCTCGCCCCCAGCGACCAAGCACAGCTATCCTGCATATGTAATTTGCACAAGCTGGTTATTATGGAATTATTGCTGTGCAAATGTACATTGGTGTTAATTGCAGCCGTTGGAAATGACTGTTAATTGAGCAGAAGGTATTATCGATTTGAAATGGCATGCAGCATGGATATATAATGTCTCACTTTGGGCTGCTAATTTGCACTCAGATTCATGGAAAAATATGAAAATTCTTCAGAGATAGGTTGGCATGTTCCTGGTACCATATAGGAGGCTCCCTGATCCTGGCCCTGTATTTCAGTGGAGGAATCTCAGTGCAAGGGAAGCCCAGCGACCTCCGAGGATCACTGTGCTTGGCCACGCCCACCTCTCCCTTGGACAGCTTGCCAGGGAAGAGAAAGAAAGGTGAGAGATTTAAAAAGTGTTGGTTTTTAAATCTCACCTTTCTTTCTCCTCCCTGGCAAGCTGTCCAAGGGAGAGGTGGGTGTGACCAAGCACAGAGTTCCTCGAAGGCCTCGCCCCCAGTGACCTCTGAGGATTGCTGTGCTTGGCCATGCCCACCTCCTTCCTCTTTGCATCGGCAGCTTTGCAAGGTGGGCATGGCTACGCCCAGCTCTTCCGCATCGCCGCTTGTTGCCAGGGAGGTAGTCACGCCCACCTCGCAAAGCCACCAATGCAAAGACGAAGGAGGTGGGTGTGGGTAAGAAGAGCTGTTCCTAAAGGCCACGCCCCCAGCATTTACGATTCACTGGTGGATGTCGTAAAGAAGATGGGAGCGCGGCTTCGATATGGCAAAAACACTTCTGGGTTTCCAAAACGCGTCGATATTGCTTGTAAAGATAATTATTTAACAAATTAATAACGAATTAAGAAATTAACGAACTGGATCAACCAAGCCTACTAACCACCTATATGCTCAGCCTACATTTTTCCAGAGGAATCGAGCTTGGAGAGTTATTTTTTAAAAAAGAATAAATTATATTGAAATGATGACACCATCAATAACTACGTGTGAATTGGGTTGACTCCTGCCTTGTTAGAGATGGCTTTAGTGTGTTAATTATATTCATTCTTCTCAAAACTAATTTTTCAAATAGTCATTAACAGTATCTCTTACACAATGATTAGTTCCCCACTAACAAAAAAAAAGAAAAAAAAAGATATGACTCACAACAGCAAGCATTGAATCGTAAGGTGCCCAGCTCTCTGTGTACATATCTGTCACATGCCAGGGCTGGAAAGGTACCTCTGAACCAAGCTCACACTCCAGAGTTCAGTGCAGAAGTAAAGCAGTTTATTAAAGAATAAATGTAGCTTCAGCAAAAAGAATAAAAGTATTAGAAATAATACAAAATATAGTTAATTTAAAAACAGACACTTAGAAAACTTGAAAGCAATAATCCAAAAGCCCAAGATACAGGAGAGACCTTTAAACTGGAGTTTGTCATGTACCTTTGATCCTTAGAATTGTTATGGCAAATATAACAATTCTGAGTATCAAAGGTACATGATAAGTATAGCAAAGATCCCAAAAGTACATGAGTCAATGAAACCACGTGATTCTAGGAACAATACAGGAAACCATGAAAAAGCACTTGATATTCAAAACATGAGTCCATGAAAAACCATATAGGAAATTCCAGGGCTTGAGTGCATGAATCTTGAAACAAGAGAGAGGTATGTAGGCATGTTCCCTTTACCTCAATGTTGATCACTCCAAATCAACCCTGATTTGTACTTAAGAAACTATGTCTGTTTCCTTGAGAACTCTGAGGAGGGCCCTTTTAGATAACAGCCACTGAGACCGGTCCCTCCCTTCGGCCATCTGTCTCTGTTAACAAATCTCCCTCCTTCTATCTAGCTCAGGGGAGTCAGAAGAATCTCCATCTGCAATTAACACATTTTGATCAAATTCTGATCTTGGTTTTCTTGGGAAAGCTAGCTCAGACCTGTCAGCCTCTGAATCTGTCTCCAACTGAACATCCACTGTAGGCCTAACAATTCCAGAATCCTCAGCCCCATTAGGAGTAGCACCAGGCTCCTGCCCAGAATCCCAAGCCTCAGACTCCTGTGGGTCTGCAAAGGCTTGTTCAATGCCCTCTGAAACCTCAGGTATTGAAACAGTCACAGGCTGAACCACAACAATATCTCAAACTGTCCATGGCTTGTAAACATTAAAAAAAAATTCTCTTTCCTCCTATGACATTGAACTGTAGGAAATCAAGAAAACATTTTTAGAAATGGATGATTTCAAAAAATGATTAAGCAATGACAGTCTAAAATGTTCAATATGTCATCCAATAAAAGGATTGTTTAAATGATAGAAGAGGATGAATAGCTGTGCTCAGTTTGCAAGTAGTAACATAAACAGTCGAAAATAATTCCCACAAAGATATGAAACAAGTGAAATTTAATATCTAACCACTGAAGTAAGTTGGTTCTGGTTTTGAAGAAGGCTGACACATTTTTTTCTGTGTTGCCTACTTTATGTAATAACTCTTCTCCTCATTACCTGACAGCAACTTTCCACCTCAGCATTAGAGCAATTATGTGTGTCACAGATGGGCTCTTAATAGGCAATAATTCAAATGAGGGAGCAGAATATGATTTAAATTGAGTGATGTTAATGAGATATATTTGTTTAGAAGTAAGGGTGCACACGAATCTTTCGCAAATCAGACATATATTCATGGAAATTGCACACTTTTGTTCCATTTCCAAGCTTCTGGGATAGTGGCAACTCCATAAAGAACGTACTGGTTAGCCACCTCTTATCCAGAATTCTGAAATCTAAAGCACCCAGAAATCTGAAAAGGTCCACAGAGGTGGCTGATACAATGACACTTTTGCTGTCTGATGCTTTCAGTGTATGCACAAAAATATTAAAAATAGTGTGTTTAAAATTACCTTCAGGCTATGCGTATAAGGTGTATATGAAATATTTATTTATTTATTTATTTATTTATTTATTTACTGTGCTTATAGACTTCTGTTCTCAGCCCAGGGGCGACTCACGGTGGTGTACAACATGGAGAGAATAAGGTGCAAATTACAGAACATAATCCAACAACAACCTAGCAATATCAAAAGAACATCAAAACAACATCATCAACAACATCAACAATCTCAATATCAATAATACATTTCATGATTAGATATTGACTCCATGTCCAAGATATTCTGTTATATATGATATGTACACACACATTTCAAAATAAAAAAACAAACAAATCCAAAGCACTTCTGGTCTCAATCAGTTTGGATAAGGGATACTTTACCTCCCCCCCCCCCCCCCCAAATGTTTAACATACTGTACTACTGAACTGGTACTATCTTTAGAGGAGCAGTGAATGAGATTTTGCTAATTTATGGTATTCCTGTCAATGTATTTTTATTATTTATTTTATTTACTATGCTTCTATTCTCAGCCCGAGGGTGACTCATGGCGGTTTTGTAATTCTTGTGCAGCAAACACAATATCCAGAACTGAGATATTTTATATAAAACACTATTGTTTTAAAGGAGGGAACCCAGTATTCTGAAGCTTTCATAACTGATGGCAATCTGAAAGATAACACTTGCTTAAAAACAACTATCCTCAAACCATAAATAGATTTGCTTTTATCTTCAGCAATACATTTGAACATAACAATTTGAAGGCATGATTTAGTGCTTTTCCTGTTCCCAAATCAGCTGCAAAGCAAAATCAATTTAGTTAAAGTGTTCTTTACTTTATGATGGAATAGAAGCTCAAAACAATGAAATGCATGCACAGGCTTGAATTAGAGTCATAGAATCATAGAATTGGAAGAGAACACATGGGCCATCTAGTCCAACCCCCTGCTTTGCAGGAAAAGCACAATCTAAGTACCCCTGAGAGGTGGCCATCCAGCCTCTGTTTAAAAGCCTCCAAAGAAGGAGCCTCCACCACACTCTGAGACAGAGAGTTCCACTGCTGGACAGCTCTTATAGTCAGGAAGTTCTTCCTAATGTTCAAGTGGAATCTCATTTCTGTAATTTGAACCCATTGATCTAAGTTCTAATCTCCAGGGCAGCAGAAAACAAGCCTGTTCCCTCTTCATTATGACATCCTTTCAAATATTTAAACATGGCAATCATGTCTCCCCTCAGCCTTCTCTTCTGCAGGCTAAATATCCCCAGTTCTTTAATCTGCTCCTCATAGGGCATGGTCTCCAGACCTTTGATCATTTTAGTCACCCTCCTCTGGATACCTTCCAGCTCGTCAACATCTCTCTTAAATGGTGGTGACCAGAATTGGACACAGAATTCCAGGAGAGGTCTAACCAAAGTAGAATAGAGAGACACCATTACTTCTCTCGGTCTAGACATTATGCTTCTTTTGATCCATCCCAAAATCTCACTGGTTTTTCTAGTTGCTGCATCACACTCTTGTCTCATGTTCAACTTGTTGTCCATGAAGACTCCAAGATCTTTTTCACATGTTTTTGAGCCAGGCTACACCCATCTTGTATCTTTGAATTTCTTTCTTTCTTTTTTTTTTTGGCAAAGTGTAGTATCCTTGTTAAAATTAATTTTGTTAGTTTTGGCCCAACTGTCTAATCTGTTACGGTCATTTTGAATTCTGATCCTGTCTTCTGGGGTATTAGCTATCCCTCCCAATTTAGCGTCATCTGCAAACTAGATAAGCATGCCCTCTAAACCTTCATCCATTAATAAATATATTGAACAGAACTAGGCCCAAGACCGAATCCTGCAACATTGCTATAGTTAGTTAGGGTTCTTTCCAGGATGAGGAGGAACCATTGGCAAGGACCCTTCGGGTTTGGTTACTTAATCAATTATGAATCCACCTAACAATAGTATTGTCCAGCCCACATTTTACTAGTTTGTTTGAAAGAAGATCAAGGAGGACCTTGTCAAAAGCCTTACTGAAATCAAGATATGCTACAACCATAGTTGTTGAGTTACTACCAAGCTTGTAACTCTGTCGGAAAAAAAGAGATAAGAATAGTCTGGCAAGACTTGTTTATGAGAAATTCATGTTGAATTTTAGTGATCACAGCATTCTTAATGATCTGCTCCTGAATCTTTCTGATATTGATGTCAGGCTGACTGAATGGTAATTGTTTGGATTCTCTTTTTCCCTTCTTGAAGATAGGGACAACATTTGCTCTCCTCCAGTCTGCTGGGGCTTCTCTTGTTCTCCAAGAATTCTCAAAGATTATTACCAGTTTTACTGAAATTATGTCTGTTAGTTATTTCAATACTCTTGTATGTAGTTCATCTAGCCTGGAGACTTGAATTTATCTAGAGTAGCCAGGTATTCCTTGACTACTACTTTACCTTTTTGGGGTTGTATATCCCTTATTGCCTTATCCTTCCCACATTGTTCAGGTTGAATACTGATTTTCTTTTGGGAGAAGACTGAGGCAAAATAAGGTGTTGTGCAGCTCTGCCTTTTCCCTATCCCTTTTAGCATTTCACCACCTTCTCCACACAGAGACCCTGCCATTTCCTTGTTATTCCCTTTTCTACTGATATAACCATAGAATCCTTTAAATCGTTTTTAATCTCTCTGGCAAGGTTGAACTCATTTTGAGCTTTAGCCTTTCAGACCTTTTTCCTACATGTGTTGGTTATTAGTTTGAATTCCCCTTTGGTAATTTTCCCAGTTTACTATTTCTTGTACATGTCTCCTTTAAATCTTAGCTCAGCTAAACGTTCCTTGGACATCCATTCAGGTTTCTTTACACTTACCTTACTTTTACTTCTTGCTGGTACTGTTTGCAACTGTGTCTTCAGTATCTCACCTTTAAGAAACTCCCATTTATTATTAACTCCCTTCTCCTTTAGTGTTCCAGTCCATGGAATCATTCTCAGTATTTCCTTAAATTTAATGAAGTCTCACTCTCCTAAAGCCTGGAATGCATGCCTGACTTCTATTAGTTTTCCCCTTCCTCTGTATCATAAACTCCAGGAGCATATGGTCAATTCCAACACTTCCACTCCATTTACCAGGTCCTCATTTTTGGCTAGAATCAGATCCAGAATAGGTTGCTGTGAGATCCAGAATAACTGGTCTCCTTGTTGCCTCTTCCACCTTCTGGACAATAGAATGATCTTCAAGGCAACTGAGGAATTTGTTGGACTCTTGGCAGAGCTTGTTTTCCAACAAATATCAGAATAGTTTATTGATTTATTTACTGGATTTGTATACCACTTTTCACAGCCTATCGGTGACTCAGTCTCCATTTACAAGTACAGTAGAGACTCGCTTACCCAACCTTCGCTCATTAAGCATTCTGTATTATCCAACAAAGTCTCCCTCCTGTGCAGATCCAGAGCTATTTCAATATATTGCTATGTTTTGGTGCTAAATTTGTAAATACAGTAATTACTACCTAACGTTACCATGTATTGAACTGCTTTTTCTGTCTATTTGTTGTAAAACATGATGTTTTGGTGCTTAATTTATAAAATCATAATGTAATTTGATGTTTAATAGACTTTTCCTTAATCTCTCCTTGTTATCCAACTTGTTTGCTTATCCAATATTCTGTCGGCCTGTTTATGTTGGATAAGTGAGACTGTACTGTATATGTCTTCTTTCTGCATGCTTGGTCATCTGTTCAAGGAAGGCCTCATCCAGTTCTTTAGTCTGGCATAGAGGTCGGTAGTAAACCCACACAGCTACATATTTTTCAGTCCTTTCTCCCTTAAAATGACATCTAACAAATTAGAAATACATTAGCTTTCTGCTTTGTTCCAAACCCCTAAACTTTAAAAAAATACATCTAAAGTTAATCATGGATAACAAATGGATCTTTAAAATGTGACCTTTTAGAAATTCTTGTATATTTCAGCCAGGTCAGTTAAATTGTAATGAATACATTCCTATAGCTGAATGGCCTAATCATGACAGGATTCTAAAACATCTTTAAGAAGGTATTATTTGGATCCAGTGAATCTTGTGGGGTTTTTCTGTCTTCCTGCATGAACAGATTTCAATCTGCCTGTAGTGTTTCAGCCGTTTCCTTACAGCAAATGAATAATGAATGAGCTGTGGCTTGACAGCTAATGGTTCAAGATGAAATCAGAAACTCATTGCAACATGGGTAATATTCATTTGCCATCTCCATGGAAACAACTATTTCTCGAGATACTGCAGTTTAACTCTGTACCAAGAAGGTAAGCAGTTGCTAAGCCTTTGGGTATTCAGCAAATATAGACCACAAAACAGATCTGGAAAACACAAATCATACCTAAAATAACATCTGTCTGTTAGAACTCAGCAACGAGGTAGATGACAACTATTCATCAAATATGTTGATGGCTATACCTGTTGATAGCTATACATGAAGGTTCATGAAAAAAATCATTCTGAAGTGCGTGAAATTGGGAGGGAGATTTGTATAATCATAAATAGCAGCAGGTGTTTTTTTTGAAGAACAGTTCATGTCATAATACCATTTTTGATGGAGTTAGTAGTTAAGTAGATACAGGGAATGCTCTGGTGTAGTGTATCTAGATATCAGGAAGACTTTCAACATTGCCCTTATGATTTGTACAAATATGAGCCAGACAATCCTGTTTTGTAACCACAAAGTTTGCTCATCAAGAGCTCCATGCCAATTTTCAGAGAGGTAATGTTGTAGCATTCTGTGCTGTGACCAGAGTAGTTGACATCCTTATAGACTACAGGGATGAATGATGCTTATTACATTGCAAATGACACCCAGAGTGAATGTGGTGGCTAATACCATAAAAGATGGAAACTTCTAAATTCTCCTGACAAACATGACTCTGATGCAATATAGGAATTAAAAGAGATAAATGCAATTCTACAGTACAATCATGAAATATATAGATACCACTCTGTTCTGCTTTGGTCAGACTTCACCTGGTATACTGTATTAGTTACCAGGGCCACAATTTGAGGATATTGCCAGAATTGAGAAGGGTGGTGATTGGTTAGGAACTAGCTGCTACAAAGTAAAATTAAAGAAGCTTGTTTAGCATGATGTGGTGGTTTTGAATATTGACTCTGGACCACCAGGATTCAGATCCTTACTCTGCCTTGGAAACCCACTGGGTTACCTTGACCAAGTCACAGTATTTTAGCCTCAGTTGACATCTTTTTTGGCTTGAACAGATGTTGCCAGAATGAACCAGGAAGTCTGGGATCTGGACTTTTTAAAACACTGTATCAGAAGCAAGCACCCACTAGCTCTCTACATATATGCACCTCCAGTGTCTACTTGGCAGGCAGGAGCTCGGCTAATGGAGGTGGTATTTTGTGTGGCTGTGGTGAAAGAACCAGCATAAGATGAGCTTATATCTATTGGGTTAAAATTCTCTAATCCTGGGGAGTCTTGTAGGAGAATTTGGTTAAGGTTGTGTATGTTGATGTAAGGTAGTTTGTTCGTGTGCAATGGGAGGAGATTTCTCTACTGTTCTATTGTGTCTAGTCTTAGGTCCTCTGTCTGAGCACATGATCTTGGGGACAGGGGATCTGCAAAGAGAAAGTGGACCAGAGACTTGGGTGAGGAGCTAGCAATCATTAGTTCTCTATACAGCTGCATTTCAGTCCTTACAACTTGGCAAGCAGGAGTTTGGTGAACAGGGTATTTTGCATGGGTGTGGTAGAACATAAAGCATTTGGTTGTTTTAAACACCTTCAGCTACAGAGAGTTTTTCACATTGGTTGTACTGTCTGTTGGACTAAGGGTGATACAGGCTTTTCTGGCTTGAGCTGAGGCCAGGGACCAGAAGTGGGGGAAAGCAACAGGAGGAAATTCCTACCTTCTCTGGTTTAAAACTGGCTTCTCTGGCTTTAGAACTGGCTTCTCTGGCTTGAACCAAGGCCAGGGACCAGAAGCGGGGAAAAGCAAGTGGAGTAAGTTCTTTCCTTCTGTGGTTTAAAACTGGCTTCTCTGGCTTGAGCCTAGGCCAGGGACCAGAAGCGGAGAAAAGCAGAATCATTTCCGACTCACTTCATGAGTCGTAACAAAAATGGCAGAAAAAGCTTCGGAAGGGCAAAGTGACTTCCAGTTTTCTTAAAAATTTCAAAATTGCTTTGAAAAGGTAATTTTTCTGAATTCATTCTGAATTACAATGATTCCAATGGTACTTAACCATGCCTACTAACTGAGCCTTCCATATGTTTTTCAGAAGTAGTCCCTTGTAGAGCACCATTATAGTAATTTCAATGGAATGTAAATAAGACATATATCACTCTGGGAAGATCAGACATTCCCAAGAATTGGTACAGTTAGTTCACTAACATTAAGCATACAAAATCACTTCTGGTCATTCCAAAAATTTGGTCTCTAAGTTCAAGTTCAGAAGTACACCCAAACTACAAACTGGTATCTTCAGAAAGAGGTATAACCCCATCCTTCAGAGACTGGACCCTTATTTCCTAATCTGTCTTTTGATCTGACCTTTTGACTGACTGCCTTGGGCAAGTTGGGCTTCAATATGTTTGCCTTCATCCAATCCATTACTATTGATAGCACTGGTTTAGAACCAAGGCAGGTGGAAGGGCAGAACTAACACAGCTACATTCCTCTGTCTAGTTCCTGATGTCAGTCATCTGTAAAAGTCACCAAAACTGTCTATAGTCTACAATCAGACCCTCAAGTCAGTTGAAATGGATCACAACAATCAATTTCATCCCGAGTTTGGAGGCAACTGTGCATTCTCTTGCCTTGACCAAAAATAGAATGTTGACACTGGCTGATAGTTATCTATTATAGAAGAGTCTAGGAAGATATTTTTTTAAAAGGTCTTATAACATTCAGTTGGAACTTGCCTTGTTGCGAGGAGGCAATGGCTATACCCTTAATGCACTTGGTCAATTCCCCTCTTACTCTTTTAATGAAAAGGCAGACTGTAGTGATACTCAATTTTCAAAATATCCTGTTCACATCCTTAGTTTGTAGAAATAGAAAAGAATCCATTATTGTTGGACAAATGGAGGACATAGTCACATGTTGAAACAAACTTCCTTCTTTATGCACCCCCTTGAGGGTTCAAACAGTTAGGCCTTTTGGGTGACCATCTCTTTGGAGCAAAAAGTGGGTGCAGCCACATGTGCAATACAGATGGTCTCCGAGTTACAAATATCTGGCTTACAAACAACTCATAGTTAAAAACAGGGGTGAGACAACAGGAAGTGAGAGAAATTTACCTCTCGGAATGGAAATTCACTCCTGAAAGAGTTGTCATGGGGAAAATGAATCTCTACTGAAATTTTATCACCAATTCTTGTCTCCACAACTAGCCTTTTTTTTTTCAAAATCCAATTATCACAGGAACAGAAAGTGAAGTGAAATATTTTGAGCAGGGGCACAGACAGCAAAAGAAACACCACAGGGGTGTTAACCCTTCCCTATGCTATTCAAAGCTCTCTCTCTCTCTCTCTCTCCCCCCCCCCCCCCCCCACACACACATTCAATTTAAGAACAAACTTACAGAACCTATCTTGTTCATAACTTGGGGGATGCCTATATGTGTGCTCCCCAAGCTTCTAAGTTACCCACCGCTTCTCTAGAGCATTTTAAGGGAGTTGAGAACAGTTAAGCAAGTAGAATACTAAGCAAAACAACATTGACTGAAAATCCAGAATTTGTCTGACTGAAAATGGGCTCCATGTGATGGACATTTTTCTTCTCTTGCACAGTCATGTCCATGTGGAATCATTCTGTGGGACAGACAGACAGAAAGACATTATGTTTGTCTTTCTGTCTGTCTGTCTGTCTCTCAACAGAACTGTAAACTGTATGATAAACAACATGCAGTGACAAATTTGCAGGGAAATTTGCTGATAAAATTAATAATACATATATGTGTTAGACCCTGGGTGCTATAATTAACACTAACCCAAGTTGACATAATCTTGGTCTCTCCCTATGCTATGGTCATGGAGATTTTTCATTTTGTGTGGCCTAAGAAAATGGACAGGATGTTTAGATATGTCAATGTACATTTCATGTGCATGACAGTATGCTGGGACTTGCAGGATGGATGAAGATAGTGGTGACTGCATTTATATAAGGCATGGTTTCATTATACCCCCCAAAAATGGTGGTGAAGTTCTTGGGGTCTTCAAATCTTCCATTCTTGAAAAAACTGTTGGAGAGTGATATCATTTCAGCGCTGGCATTTATGAATATAGTATCATATCAAGACCATTTTCTGTCTAGTGTCAGGACCAAGAATAAGGCAGAAACTGCTCTGGTTGCCTTCAGGCATGATCTGTGCTAAGGATTTGGTATGGGAAATGTGTCACTGTTGCCTCTGCTGGACCTGTCAAGGAATTTTAATAGTACCGATCATGCTGTTTTTCTGGACTAATTGGCTGGGTTGAAACATGGAAATAAAGTTTTTAAAAAAAGACAAAATAGAAATACAGCTTTCTCAAAAAATAAAGAATGAAAAACTAGTTCTCTTGCCATTGTCATTACAAATTCTTGTGTTAGATGTAATACATGTGTATTACTTTTTGCATCTCACCAAGATTAAAAGTATTCATAATGTGATGCCATTTATTTTACTATACTATATGAAAATATATAGATTAAAGTTATACTCTTATTTTTTACAGTTTGCTTGCCTTCTTTCCTATTATTATGATAATGTTTATTTGTATCCCGCTTTTTCTCTCTCCATACAAAAAGTGGCTCACAACTAAAAGCATTTCATAGAATCATAGAATTAGAAGAGATGTCATGGGCCATCCAGTCCAACCCCCTGCCAAGAAACAGGAAAATTGCATTTCAATACAACTTTGAATATACAAATATACAAATGTTAAAACAGTATTAAACCACATTAATATTAAAACAAACCAGGTCTAAACCATAAAAGTATATAAAACCACATCACAAAATCACAGCAGCCCTTGGTGGTCTTAAACATCTTCATCTTCAAAGGCCTGCCGGAATAAAAAGGTTTTAGCCTGCTACCAGAAGGACAGCTGCAAGGTGGCCATTCTGGCTTCCCGGGGCAGGGAGTTCCAGAGTCATGAAGCAGACCCTGGAAAGGCCTGCTATCTCATTCCCATCAACCGAGCTTGAGATGGAGGTGGGACTGAGAGAAGGGCCTCTCCTGAAGATCTCAGGACCCAGGCAGGTTCGTATAAGGGGATGTGGTCAGCCAAATAGCCTGGACCTGTACCAATGGACCCGAACCAATTGTTGACAACTGGAAGTTCTGAACATCATCGGACTATCAGCTACATTAGGAAGAACTTCCTGACTGTGAGAGCCGTTCAGCAGTGGAACTCTCTGCCCCGGAGTGTGGTGGAGGCTCCTTCTTTGGAAGCTTTTAAGCAGAGGCTGGATGGCCATTTGTCAGGGGTGATTTGAATGCAATATTCCTGCTTCTTGGCAGGGGGTTGGACTGGATGGCCCATGAGGTCTCTTCCAACTCTTTGATTCTATGATTCTATGATTCTATATCTGCCCTCATGCTGAAATCAGTCAGTATATGGTTTGATTACAAAAGCCAAGCGTGTATTAGACCGAGTGTATTGGCCATGGTAGTCTGTTGTAGGAAAACAGCTGTATCTAGATAGCTAAAAACATTTTATTGAACACTACATGTGCAATTTCTTAGGGTGACAAGACTCTTTGCGAGTAAAGAAAATGTTTTGCAGCAGTCTCTGGTAGTGTGTTGACAACAATCCTTCATTTTCAACTAGAAGTTAAGGAAGAAAAGGATTATACTGTTTCACTGACAGTGAAATACTCTCTAGAGATCCCCAGAATTTTTTCTCTCTCAGGTAGATAGTTTTTTTTAAAAAAAATGTGGGTTTTCACTTTCATGGTGGCCCTATGCCCTAATCCAGTGAATGTCACTGTACATGAGGATGCCCTGCCTATTTTTCTGAAGTATTCTGTTTGTGATTGAATTCCTGCTCTGCCTCTGTGTAACAAGTATGTTTGTTAACATGCCCTGCCATCGTGTGGGTGAATTCAAAATTACAGTATGACAGAAATGCCTTTATTGAAACATTAAGATGCTGGGCTTCTAATAAAATAACCACAGATTTCTCTCTGGTATTGTGGTAAGGTGACTTCTTTAGACCTCAAATTAATTCTTATTGAGATATGCTTTCCTCCCTGTGCCACATATAATAGAGGAAAGGAAACAAAATTGTTATTGACAGTATGACAACTATTGAACAGACATGAGATACCTTAGCCACATGTTTTATCCCATAGAATTCAATATAATAATTTACCAGATGAGACAGTATTGAATAATCTTACTCATAGCTGTGTTTTCTCTATGCAGACTTCATTGTATCTTTGTTTATTAACATCTTGAAGTCTTGTGACATTTAAAGGGAAACATTTAGGAACCTTTTACAGGTAAATATTTAGACATGAGATTTTGTCTTATCTACAATGCTTGTTTCAAGTTTGTGCTTTACTAATACATAATTGGTAAATGGATTGCAAAAATAATTGAGGTACATTAAGATAATATTTAGGAAGTCTTGTCTATTCTATAAAATCATTTCTTAAGCAAAATATAGATGACATGTCTCTTCTAGCAATATCTGAACCTTTTTCTTTTGTATTCATAATAAGTTTGGGGATTTCTTTCATCATGTAGCAGAATATATCCATTTTGTAACAGAGCTGAAGGCATGTGATATTAAGTTTCTATCTGGCTGAATGTACTCCAAGAGCAAACTTAAAGTTTTGGAGGAAATCACAGTGCATTTATTACATAGTGTCTTTGTGCTAACCATTTCACATTTGATGTTATAACTCATACACCTAAATTGTGTTGTAATCTATGAACACCGAAGTTGTTGCAGTTTTCAAAATACCACAACAATTGTTTTTGCTGCAATATGCTAGCATATCCATTTTGAAACTGAATCACTAAGACAATGATTCTCCTTTCTGTGTTGAGACTAACCTTCAACATTACCGGCATTGAATTTTTGCTGAAATTGTAAGTCGCCTTGAGTCCCTTCGGGTAAGAAAAGCGGGGTAGAAATGAAGTAAGTAAATAAATAAACATTTCTAAGATGATTCATTAAAGCATCAGAAGTCTAGGGAGATTTCTTAGAGCCTTTGAAATGTATTCTTCAATATTACAAGTATGTAACTGAAATCATTTTGAAATTGGAAATGCTATCATTCTAGTTTGATCTATTCCAGTTAGAGTTCAGGTACAGTTTTGGATGGAATCATTCTTAGTCTCTCTGATAGATGTCCTTCTTTGGGAGAGAGGAGTATGGTGGAGAGGTTCCCAGAGTAGCCGCCTTGATATCATTGGCTAAATTATCCTTCTCAGCCATCTCCATGAGTTAAAAGTTGGGCACATTGTTTAATGATTGCTCTGCATTTCATGTGAACTTCAGAGAATAATGCACAATGACCTGACAGCTTGACTATGCAGTGACATGAAACATTTTTCCATATTTAGTATCTGCATGAAACCATTGACAGCTACCATTATAAAATGTCAACATTACCAATATGTAGATGGCACCTAACTCTATTTCTCTGTGACATCTGGAATAAGAGAGGATGTGTATGTAATATTGAGCTGAATGAAAGCAAATACACTGAAGCTGAATAGAGATTCTATGAATAGGTTGTTCTCATCTTCAGGAACTAGGTTGTTTCTGGACAAACTAAGGAAGAAGATGTATGTAGTTCTAGTCACTGCTGAATCCATCTCTGTCTCCCAAAGACTTGGGGGTTTCATAGAACCAGAGCAACAACCATCATGGGTAGTTATGGTACATTGAATTTTGCCCTTGTAACCTCATCACTACAGTAATATAAAGTGTTCTATTTGGAAAGTACTACTAGAGCTGAATACAGTAGCAAGACTGTTCAGTGGAGGACTAAGCTGTGCATATACCACATCGGTTTTGAAATAAGAGCAGTGGCCACCTACCAAGTTACATTCAAAGTTAGGTTAGTAGCATACAAAACTCTGAAGACATCAGAAACAGGATATCAAGCAGGATGTCAGTCTGCCCCTGAGATCTTACTTAGAGGCTTTATAGAGGGAGTCAAATAACATCACAAAAGCAGTCCAACTCAGTGGTGGGGCCCATCTGTCCCATTCATCTGGAACAGTTTTTCTTGATTCAACTTTAAATGATGCTCAACTTTAAATACTTCCTGCAACCCTCTTGTATTGGTTGAAACAATAGTTAAAACAGTGTAATATGTGCTATAGTGTATTTTATAACAAATTACATATACATTTTAGTATAAATTACTTGGAATTTTGCTATGTCAAGTGGTAAACAAGTGCTAAATAAGTAAAAGTAAAAAAAAATAGTTCATTAGAACTAATCAGAACTCCTTAAACTAGCAAGCCAAAAGTTATATAGAATACAAATGTCTCCATGAAGCAACTGAAGATCAAACTAGAGAGAGTCAAATTCACCTTTTTTGGCAGTGAGTTCAATAAAATGGTTGTAGCTTATAGACAAATCCCACTTCTATGTCCCAGTGACCCAAAACTCCACTATATTGAAGAAGTAAACTATTTCCTGCCAAGCAACATATGGAATGAGACTTTTTTCAGATATTCTGAACCCAAGACATTTAATACTATCATAATCAGTATTTTGAATTGAACTCTTAAATGCATACATCCATAAGAGTCTTAGTACAACTTTCTTGAACCAGCGGAAGTTTCTGAAGACTCCTCAAAGGTAGCTATATGTAGAGTACATTGCAGTTTCAATTTCAGTTACATTAGCAAGGCATTACATTGCTTCTTATAAGCACTTCATAACTTTATTGAACAATCCACATCTGCATCAAAACATTATAGAATTCAGGACCATAGCTAAGCAAGAAAGCACACGTTATGTATGTGGAGGTTGTATGTTCAGTGCCTTGCATCTGCATTTCCTGGATCTACCACAGTTATCAGGCTTTTAGGAATTATCTCTATAATAAATAATGTGAATAGTGTGTCACTCCTATGGATAAACACTGGCTTTGATGTTACAGTGGTTTAACTTGAAATATTGCAGCTTATTACAAAGCTAGGAATCATTTTGATTTTATAGGAAGTGTTTATTTGAAAGATATTTCAGTACAGCATTTTCAGAAGGCTTTGCATTTTTTATTGTGAGGATAAGCCCCGTCACGAGTGATCCATTAAACCAGAGTTTCTGAAATTGTGCTCCTCCAGATGGTTTGGACTTCAGCTCCCACAATTCCTAACAGCTAGTAAGCTAGCTAGGATTTCTGGGGACTGAAGTCCAAAACGCCTTGAGCAGCACAGTTTGGGAAGAACTGCTTTATACAAAGATTATTAGACACTTAGCTTCTAATAGAGTCAACATTATTTTTTCCTGTTGCTTTTTGGATGGGGTGTGCAGTTGAGGAGCAAACTACATTGCTATATCTCATCAAGCACTGCTCAGATTCTTTCCTTGGTATATGTTTGCTTCCATCTAGGGAAAAGAACTTTAGTGATAGCTGTATATGCACTAACTTACGCAGACTTTACATGAGTCCTACACATCATTTTCTCACACTAGAGAATGAATCCATTTTAAATCCAGCTGCTGCCTCCTGCAGGATTCTGGAGTTTGTAGTTTAGGGAGGAGCCTTTAACAGCCTCACTAAACTACAAACCCCAGAATTCTGCAGGAGGCAGACATTGGATGAAAAGTGGATTCATTATCTAGTGTGATGAAGTGGTTAGTAACATATAGTGCTTTACTCTACTTCTCCAATTTAAAACAAAGATGTCTGGTTTGGGCAACTTGTGATAGCTGCTGCCCTTCATCTTTGGTTATGCTGGTTAGATCTTATAGGAGCTGCATCTCAAGTGGATGTTGAGGGCTACCAATTCATTCATTGTTGCTCCCTTCCTCTTTAACTGGTGTAATCACTATCAACAGGAGGTCTGTTGGCATCCTGCCTTGATTCCCCAAAAATACTGAGGTTAACAATAGGATTCTCCCCCTTATTGCTATGGTTTTTAACCAGTGTAATCTTGCCAGAAAACTGGTAGGACATGACATACTTTGCTATATTGTTCAAACCGAGCAAGTTACATATGGTTCGACACTATATCTTCTTTGAATAAATCATGATCAGAATTCATCATAGTTTTTATTTGAAATGCCATATCAAACTTTTGTTAGCATAAACTGGAATCAGTGACTTCCTCTTTTCTTGAATCATGACAGAAGACAAATGGGAAACATGGCACCCAAAGATCAATGCAAATCCTTTTCATGAAGCTGAACTGTGATTGAACATAAAATGCAAATTCTCCTCTATTCAGAAGGAATATAATACGGTTTTTGAATTGTGCAACAGCACTGGCTCTTTTATGCTCCACCCCTGATTATAAACTACCGTGATATTTTGTCAGATTTGAAGTAATTTCATAGGAAACAGAGAAGCCAGTCAGCACCTTGGACATTGTCCTGACTTCTATAATCCCAAAACATTGTGGAATTTCTGTTTTCATCCCCCCCCCCCCCCCAAAAATGATATAGAATAATTTCAAATATATCTTGCCTCCATTCTGAAGGAGTTTCCACACAGTCAAGGATTTTACACTTGAAGCTGTTTTTATTGCCCTTATCATTGCATGAAGTGCTACATTATCACCACATGTGCAATGCTTTTGTTCCAGTTGTCGAAGGTGTGCAGTGACTTGTTGAAACCTTGACATCTGTGTTCCATTTTCTGCCCTGTTTAAGTTAATGTACTCAAGTAGCTTTTTGGAATTAATGCACTAAGATTTTTAATTTGGAAGGATTCTAGACAGAACATTGGGTTCTTCAATAATGGTTATGCTGGAAAAATGACATTTACAGAAATACTGTTATAAAGATACTTTACACCTTAGAAACTAGCTAATATTGAAATGTCATATATTGGCCTTTATGCTAATTCTCATATTTTTCAATTAAACTTTCTTTCTAGGGGTGAAAATTAATCTCTTTTCATAATGCATTTGCAGTCATATAAGGTCTCTCAAAAATTTCTGCCCCTTGCTAGCCATACTTGAAATTTCCTTTTTTTAACAATTTAACTTTTGATAGTCATCATTACATTTTGTACAGCAACATTGCTGGACATTTCAACACCACCGTTTCAGTTATGGACAATCTTTTACGTGCCCTTCTCATATATCAATAGCAGCTACAACAAATAAAACTAGCATCTTTATTAATGACTTAGATTAAGGTTCAGAGCAGTGGTTCTCAATCTGTAGGTCCCAGGATGTTTTGGCCTTTAACTCCCAGGTAAACTGGCTGGGATTTCTGAGAGTTGTAGGCCAAAGCACCTGGGGACCCACCGATTGAGAACCACTGGTGCTTATTAAGTTTGCAGATGACACCAAATTGGGAGGGATAGCTAATAATCCAGAGGACAGGATCAGAATTCAAAATTACCTTAACAGATTAGAGAGCTGGGCCACAACTAACAAAATGAATTTCAACAAAGAGAAATGTAGAATAGTTCACAAAGGCAGAAAAAAAAATGAAATGCACAGATACAGGATGGGTGACGCCTGGCTCAACAACGTCCATGTGAAAGTGATCTTGGAGTCACGGTGGACAACAAGTTGAACATGAGCCAACAACGTGATGCAGCAGATAAAAAGCCAATGCAATTTTGGGCTGCATCAAAAGGAGTATAGTGTCTAGATCGAGGGAAGTCATGGTGCCTCTCTATTCTGTTTTGGTATAGTGTCTAGATCAAGGGAAGTCATGGTGCCTCTCTATTCTGTTTTGGTCAGACCTCACCTGGAATATTGTGTCCAATTCTGGGCACTATTGTTTAAAAGAGACATTTACAAGCTGGTGGTGTCCAGAGGAGGGCAACTAAAATGATCAAAGGTCTGGAGACCATGAATCTCTGTGTGGAGTGACTTAAAGAGAAGAGGAGATTGAGAGGAGACATGATAGCCATGTACAAATATGTGAAAGGCTGTCATTAGGCTTGTTTTCTGCTGCTCTAGAAAAAAAGAACTCAGAGCAATGGGTTCAAATTACAGGAAAGGAGATTCAACCTGAACATCAGGAAGAACTTCCTGACAGTAAGACCTGTTCAACAGTGGAACAGTCTGCTCCGGAGCTCCTTCCATGAAGGCTTTCAAACAGAGACTGGATGGCCATATGTTGGGGGTACTTTGATTGTGCTTTTCCTGCATGGTAGGGAGGTTGGACTGAATGGCCTATGTGGTCTCTTCCAACTCTGCTATTCTATGATTCTATGTGTTCCCAAAAGCTCATTGAGTTCTTATAACATCCATTGACCTTTACATCTTTAAACTGACCAAACATCAAAAATTACAATTACAAACTGTGGTTTGATCATGAAGAGCTCCCTAATTGTAAGCTATTAACCCCATCAAAAATAGAATCCAACAATGTTCCCCATGAACTGATTTCTTCTGAAAATGAAGTACAAAGCCTTAATTAAGGAGAAACCAAGGCAGGCTCAGGAATGAAAAATTGTGATGTTAAATCACTGCATCTAGGATGCATGTAGATTACATTCTGGAGGATGGTGGCTCATGGGCTCCATAACTTTGTCCCCTGGATGGATTGTAATGTTCCAGCATTTTCTTGGGAGATCTACTTTCATAATAGGTATTGTGTGCTCTATGACAACTGACAGAATTAATTTTATTACAACACCTTGTAACCAATGCTGAGGTGTCCAATTTAATTTTCCAAGCAAAGCACCACAGAATGGTAACATTCCCCCGGAACTGCTGAAAGCAAATCTAGTTTGTTGGGCCCCTGTTTTAGCTCAGCTTTTCACTTGGATTGGCCACTTACCCATCTTTCCATTAAAAAAGGAGAATAGTCAGAGGCACTTTAGATCAATCAGCTTGCTAAGTATTATTGACAAGATGTAAACTAGTCATTTGTACTTAGCATTACTGGATTGGCTAGAATAGGAAAACATACTGGATGATGAGCAAGCTAGTTTTATATGTGGATGTTTAACAGTAGATCAAGGTCTTATAGGTCAGCAACTTTGTGTGGAGGGCACTTTTTAAGCTTTGGGCAACAATTCTAAAATATATTTTATTGTGAGTCCTTGATTTTGTCTCATGATGACTGTACAAATGAGAGATCTGCAAAAGATCCCATTGTTAACAATTCTGTTATATCTTGATTAGTGTAAAGATTTTGTGAAGCTATTTTTTTAAAAAAAAAATGCTTCCAAATGCAGGGCATCTTAACTATTCATTGTATCTATTATATGTAAGAGTACTATTTCGATGTAAGCATTAAATATCTGTTTCTAAATGAAAATGTCCAAGAATACTGTTCAAGGCAATGGATAAAAGATAATGGATAGATTGCATTAATAGAAGTTGTTTTATTAAGAGTTGTTGAAAGGATTGAGGTCTAACCTCATCATGTTGAAGGTCTGGCCACCAAATGTCAGCCTTTCATCATACTTCAAGGTACCACAAAGTGTGAATCTAGCAAAGGAAGATTACTCAGAATGGAAGAGAATATTAATGTTACCTGTTCAGAAACATTATTGAGTGCTGCCAATGCACTGTTATAACAAATCCATTCATGAGACCAGATTGTATTGAAATACCATCTTGTGCTCCTCCTCCTCCTCTTTATTGTTTAGGTGTGTGAAATCTCAGCCACACAACCATATGCTGATAAATTGCTTGGGTATTACATTGCAATGAAATGAACATACTTTATAGCATTTAGCCTGGTTTCAGTTTCCCCATAATGCAGAGGAACTTTGTGATGGACATGACCAAATGGCTCACAATTGGGAGGAAGCATTTAGTGGTTTAATTGAAAGATTTTATGATGGTTATTTACCTTTGCTTTAATGATCATAAGAGTGTATGTAATGGTTGTGGGATTAAAAAAGAAATATCTCTGGGCACACTGTTGAGGTTGGGGAGCTCTAATCTATTTGTTGTGGTTTGCACAGGAGTCTGTACAGACCTCACTGAAACGGATGAGGGTTCTGGAGCAGCAATATCTGCCAGTGTTAGTCACATATTTATAGATGTGAGCTGGAAATGAAGAAGGGAAACAGACTCAAGACAGTTGTGTTTTATGATAATATTAAGAACTGATACACGTCTCTTTGATTAATTGCTGCATCCCAAAGGTTATAGAGCAGTGGTTCTCAACCTATGGGTCCCCAGATGTTTTGGCCTTCAACTCCCAGAAATCCTAATAGCTGGTAAACTGGCAGGGATTTCTGGGAGTTGTAGGCCAAAACACCTGAGGACCCACAGGTTGCGAACCACTGTTATAAAGGGAGCCAGGTTAACCACTAAACAAAATCCTTGATCTGAAATGCATATGCAAGTGATGCCTTTGTTAGGACCACTGTGAAAGGCTCAAGAATCTTGACAACAGCTTTTGAAGCACATGAATCTCATTATCATTCAAAGATGTAAACATTTTGTGAGAAGAAAAGTGACCTTGTTACCATAGACCTACATCTTGTTTGTTCATTGAGATGGAAAGGGTATTAAAATACTCAGAAATGATGAAAAATGCATTTTTTTAATATCAGGGGACCCCTACAAGATTTGTAAGAATCTTCACAGTTCTGGGATTTTTCTTTGCAAATTGCAAAAGTAGTTGTTTTGCACAGAAAACAGGGTTGTTGTTTTGTTTTTGTTTTTTTTGCAGGAAATAACATTTTCTGTATGGAAAATAATGTGTCAATGCAGAAATATTAAATCATTTCCTGAAAAAAATTCTGCACTGAAATATTCCTGTGTTGACATATTATTTTTCACAGAGAGAATGTTGCTTTTTGCAAAGACATAAAGAAAAAACAACCATGTGTGAATATTTCACAGTGATGCAAACTAATAATCCTGTAATTTCTAAGTGTTAATATTTGGTTAATTTTGTGAGTGAGAGAAGCAAGTAAATATTTGTTTAACAGTAAGTATTTTTAAATGATGTTGCAAGTTAGATGAACCTTTTGTGGGTATAGAAGCCAAGTATAACAGAAACTACATGTTCTTCTGGATAGGTTTGCTCTCTTTTTCCAAAATCATTACTATCAAGTGTGTTTTTTCAGAACATAAAACATTTTATTGTCTCCTCCAAAATGGTAATCTGCCATATTAGCTAATGGTATAAATGAATACAGTCCAAATAGGAGTGCATAAACATAGTAACACACATGCAATTTAGTGTTTAACTGTCATTCAGGCATGAAAATGAGGCAAATGAGAAGAGCTAGTGTGATATAGACCATAAGGAAGGGTTTTAGGTGTTGAATTTGTGACGCTTTTACTCTTTTGGCAGCACAGCACTTCTTTATCCTGGTAATTAATCCTCATATTGTGCCTCATATAGTGACGACTGGTCAGAGGTGAGGTTTGTGCTGAGCTGTACCTTCTGTACAATTGTGTACCATGTCTGCGACATTCAGCTCAAAGGTAGCACATGAATCTGATAGAGACCATTTCCGCATGGATTTTGTCATCTTGAATGGAGCAGAACCTCCTGTTTGTTCACAGAGGGCACTGTTGTAAAGGCAATCTCAGTCATCCCTCCCCCCCCTTTTGAAAATGAAAACCATCTTGCTTTACTGAAAAACCTTTCACAGCTTGATGATGCAAATGTCACCATGGAGATTTCCTTCCAATAGAAAAGAATGATTTCTCTGCAGTTCTCTCTCCCCCCCCCCCCCTCCACAGTGTAAACAGCAGACAACTTCAAATGCCTCTACTAAATCCCTGTCTCATAATGTAGACCGGAAACAGAAGTAGGAAGTACATATTTGTCTATGGCATACTTACTTCATTTTTATAAGCAGCCCAATCCCCAGCGTTGTAGTGTGTGTGATGACAGATTAATGAAGTAGGTGTGAGTGAAAGACATTGATCCAAAGACAATAGGGAATAGATGTGTGATTTATTATGTTTGAGAAAAAGATTCAAAATAATGCTTCTGTAATTTCCAAGTGTTAATATGTAGTTCATCTCTTCATAGACACATGGTTCATCTTTGATTTTTATTGTCTGTTTTACATGGATAATTACTTCAAAATCTGTGTTTCAAGTCTTTAAAAAGCCCATTTCCTTTTGGGAGACACTGTCACTTGATATGTCTGTCTTCTGTCATAATGAATCAAATGCAAAAGAGAAACAATTCTGGATGTGTAATGATTCAATTGTCACCTTCATCTGCCTCCAGAATGATCTCTACAGTGAATTTATACTGTTCATGGCTGAATTAAAAGAAAATATTAACAGATTATATAGTAAGATTAAATAACTGCAGATGAGTCTCTGGTCTTTTAAAATACCAGCTAAGATTTTAGGATGATAGGCGTTCTAGTTCAGGAGAAACAGTAGCACTTTGGGTGGGAAGTATGGGAGTAAGTGGGATCATTTCCAAGCATCAGCATAACATGTGGTCCAGTCATAATTTTTTTAACCATGTAATCTAATAGCTAATGAACTTGAGCCATCGTATTCTTGCTTGGAAATAGCCTATTATTATTATTACCCTGAAAAACATGGTTGTAAATAAGGTCGAAACTATTAACAAATGCAACTTGAAGCTAGTTTTTTAAAAATCCAGGTGGGGACAATTTCTGTGTTTTCCTCTATATGGAATTCCATTCAGTCCCCACTGGTTTTGCCAGTCTTTAGCTATTTCCCTTTGAAGACATCACCTAACTTCTCTTTGGGTATAGGCAGAAAGATACAAATGACAGGACATTAAAAGACAATTTATGCTGATTTCTTTCCCAGTAGCCAACAAAAACCAAAACAGATTCCCATAGAATGGAAATAAATTTAATTAATCACGTCATTTGTACTCTAGATTTACTTAGGCCAGAACCCTCTATAGAACTGAGCGAGGCAGGCACTTTGAACTTTCCCTATGTAATCCGCCCCGAGTCCCATGGGGAGATGGTGATGGGATATAAGAATGAAGTTGTTGTTGTTGTTGTTTTTGTTGTTGTTGTTTGATACATAACACAGTGAAGAAGATCACTATGCTGGCTTTTGTATTTGATCACATGTCGGACACTTCCCAATTGCCTAGGACTGTGTGTTGTATTGACAAATAATGCATGCAGATCCAAGCAAGATGGCCTTTTGCAGCTGACAGATTGTAATTTTATCAACACCAATTATTTTTTAAGTGCAGGCCAAGGTCTTTAGGCACTGCACCCAGTGTGCCAATCACCACTGGGACCACCTTTACTGGCTTGTGCCAGAGTCTTTGCAGTTCTATCTTTAAATCCTCATATCATGGCAGCTTTTCCAGTTGCTTCTCATTAATCCTGCTGTTGCATGGGATTGCAACATTGACAATCCATTCTTGTTTTTTTTTTTTTTCCATGACTGTGAGATCAGGAGTATTGTGCTCCAAAATTTTGTCAGTCTGAATTCGGAAGTCCCAGAGTAGTTTGACATGTTCATTTTCCGTAACTTTTTCAGGATTGTTATCCCACCAGTTCTTTGTCGCAGGCAGATGATATTTGTGGCACAAGTTCAAATAGATCATCTGAACAACTATGTTGTGTCTCTGCTTGTAGTCAGTCTGTGTAATCTTGCAGCAGCTGAGCATCATTTCATCTGCTTCCTTGCGGAGTTTACAC
Source organism: Anolis sagrei (assembly GCF_037176765.1). Taxonomy (NCBI): domain Eukaryota; kingdom Metazoa; phylum Chordata; class Lepidosauria; order Squamata; family Anolidae; genus Anolis; species Anolis sagrei. Next base: position 35,125,529 of record NC_090023.1, on the reverse strand, counting down.
TTGGAATCTGTTGTCAACTTTATTATTTGAACAGATAGCTTCATGTTCCTCTGAGAATCAGCTAGGCTTAGAGTTTCAGTTGTTGGAAGAAGTGAGTGCTGTTCTGGCCAGATTATCATGATCCACAAACAGCTCTGAGCTAGACCAACTTAAAGTTTTGCTGTGTTATCAATGCAGAATTATTTGCTTCCATCGAAAAGAAGAAGAGTAGTGTTATATCCAGCTGAAAAGGAGTTAAATGACATATCAGCCCAACTTAGAGCACCATCTGCTTTAAGGTACATACAGTTTGACCGAGAGACACGGCAGTGAACATATTCCATTTCAGTCAGTAGATAAAATGAATTACTTTTTTTCACAATGGGTAGACTGATTCATTAGGTAATCCTTTCTGTGCTGTAAACTCATAGAATAGGATCTGAACTTACAGTGTCATATTTGCTATTGTTCATTTTTATCTTTTCAGAATCAAATATTGTCAAGGGCTGCCACCGCCCCACTTCCACTTTCCTTGGTAGATGAAATATGTTCTGCAAATACAATAGGAGGGATTACATGTCATGTAATCCCTCTCTATTACATCTCAAGATAGCGTGCAAGCCACAATAAGGTGAAATCCTTCCAGGATCCCAGCAGCTGCTCCTGCTGCCATCGCCCCCTTCTTCCTTCTCCTTACAGGAGCCTGTACACATTTATGTACGTTTTTGATTGCATAGTAAAGGTATTTACACAATGTGGATTTTTCTAATGACAATATAATAATAATAATAATAATAATAATAATAATACTTTTTGTAACCCATCCTATCTCCCCAAGGGGGCTCAGGGCAGCTTCCAGCATCATAACAGGCAAACATTCAATGTCTTTATAAACAAAAGTAAAATAAAATAAAACAAAAACAGTACAATACATTACACAATGGATTAAAAAATAAGTGCATCATTTAATTATCATTAAATAATCATCATTAAAACAATTAAAAACCAGCTGAGGTAGAATGTCAAATCTGTTCCCTTTCCATTCCATTAATCAATGCTATCAGCTTTATTCCTCCTTCTCATTGTATTCTTGAGAGCATAAGAATGTTTAGAGGCCCCTTTCACACAGCTGAACAAAATCTCGCATTATCTGCTTTGAACTGGAATATATGGCAGTGTGGAATCATATAACCCAGTTCAAAGCACATAGTGTGGGATTTTCTGCCATGGTATTCTGGGTTATATGGCTGTATGGAACCACCCTGAGTTGCTTCTTAAAGGAGATTAAGGAGGGGGGCATTTTGCTCTCCTTGGGGACGACATTCCAAAGGCAGGGGCCAACCACCGAGAAGGCCCCCTCTCTCTTTCCCACCAGCCGTGCTTGGGACGGAGGTGGGACCAAAAGTAGGGCCTCCTTAGCTGATCAAAGAGCTTGGGCCGGCTTGTACAAGGAGATGCCTTTTTCTAGATAGACTTGGCCCAAACCATTTAGGACTTTGAAGGTAATGACCAGCATTTTGCTTTTAACCCAGAAACGGATTGGTAACCAGTGGAGCTGCCATAACATGGGAGTAGTTCTCACCCTGTGAGGGGCCCCAGTCAATAATCTGGCTGTACCAGTTGATGTTTCTGAACTATCTTCTGTACATGACACTGGATTCTTTCTCTGGCTTTAAGGTTTGCACTCAGCATCAGTGATTTGGTGTAAATAGTGGTTTATTGTGTATTTCTCAGCTTGATTAGTTCTAACCTTTTAAGGGATACAGCATGAACCAAATGAGACTAACGTTTATTTCAAATTTTCTCTTTTATTAGCTTGAAAAACATAGGAACGCTTCTATAAGAAGAATTGTTTTACCAGCTGTCTTGTTTTGCTTCTCCATTACTTATAAATACCATTACTCCTGATGTTAATAATTTAATTTGCATTTTCAAGTCTTGGATAGCATTGCTATTGTGTGCCACATCACTTACTTATTTTGCTGTTCAGTGTGACTGCTGAGGTTAATTAGCATCCCCCGCCCTCCCCAAGCATTGTTGAAAATGTAGTTAATGGATCCATGGATGCCTTGATAGTCATGATTTCATTTTTCTTATGGTTTTCTTTGAAAAAGGCTATATTGCTTGATGTAATGACTTTCTGACTTTTCACATTGTTAACATTTGTAGAATAGAAGATGAGACTCTTTCATATTGTCATGCTATTCAATCCAATTCTAAACTGTATCTGGAAAAAACAACAAAAAGCACACTGTATTATTAAGTATAGTTATTACAAACAACTAAGTGTTTATGTGTATAGTAATTTTGAAATGTTATCTCTAGACAGTTCATAAGTACTGTAGACTTCTGGCTGCCTTAATTGACTAATCAAACTATGGTAAATTATGTACATGTATTTATGAGAATTGACCCCCTTGGGGACCCCCCCCCCTCCACCCAGGTTCCATTCTCCCCCAAACAAGAAAGTTTGTTTCCAAATTTTGTGGTCTGCCCCCACCCCCAGCTGTCACGTCTGTACATGTACTAGAGATTTCTTCAACATACAAAAGCAATCTGTGGTAAAATCAAATTCTCAAAATTCTGGCCAAAGATACAGACTTAGGTAGAATGTTACATCTTGCAAGTACCAATGCTCTACAAATCTCTATAGTATGTATTCCATATTTTTCTCCCTAGGTGTTAAGGCACAGCATATTATTGATATAAATCTTAATGAATTTCATTCTTCCAGGCAAAAATGTATGGTTTTACCATTTTATCCTTATTTTGAGAAACTTATTCAAAACTATACAATTCCTGAACACTATTCCAAGCTTAGAACTTAATATTTTCAAGTATGGGAAAGATGGGGGGAAACTACTTTTTCATGGAAAAAATAGCATTTTATATTGTGAATATCTGTTTAGGAAAATAGCATTTTCTGCACATAAACTTTTTTTTTCTAGAAAAATGTTCTATTTTGTGCAGCACACTTGTTTTCTGTGCAGAACCACTGTTTTGTGCATGTAAAATACTCTGTTCTATGTAGGAAATTGGTTTTTGCATTTTCTGTGCAGGGGAGAAAATATCCCACATGCAGTTTTTATGGAGAGTAAATCTCAAACTACGTCAGTCATCACTTGTTTAGGATGTTCTTGATTGGAAAAACAAATCTTGAAATCCAGACAAGCTCATGTGAAGAGATGGGATCCTTCAGATACTTTGATCCTGAAAACTAAAAGGCTTTATAACTAATAACTAGCACTTTAATTGTGCCCAGAAACAGATCAGTAGCTTGTAGAGCCATTGTGATAGGAATTTCTATGATCTTTTAACTAGCTGTGATCAGTATTCTGAACCTGCTGCAATTGCCAAACATTCTTCAAAGGCAGCTCAATGTAGATTGCTTTAGATTAATCTTCTGAACATGTCCTTTCTGAAAGGTCTGAATTCACTGTAAAATAACAGCCTTCAAGTCTTATTGCAGAGAAGTGGTCTAGAAGCACACCATGATTGATGGTACTGAAAGTTGATGGTGCTGAAAGTTGAAGGTGCTGAAAGTTGCTTAGAGATCCAGTGTTGGTCATGTATAAAGGTGACCAAAGCAGTATCTGTTCAATACCCATACTTGAAAGCAGATTGAAATAGATCACCTTCTGGAATCTTTGAAGCTGAGAGGCATTAAACTGGAGAACTTAAACTCTGAGATTAAGAGCTTCTAGATAGGCCCTGCTCTCAATTGCACCTTCCTCACAAGCGCAACTGGTGAGGATGAGAGATAGGGCCTTATCAGTAGTGGCCCCTCGGCTATGGAACTCCCTCCCTAGTGAAATTAGAGCAGCCCTCTGCCTAAGTAAAAATATGGTTATGTGACCAGGCTCTTGAACAGCAAAGCTCATAGTGCAATAAGATAATAAGGAATAATGAACAGACCAATGGAACCACTACGGACTTGATTTTGGATGTCATGATTTTAATAACTGTCTCTTTTTGGCAGAAGATAACATTTAATTGATGTACAGTGGCATTTACTACTCCTTTTACCCAGACAGCCAGTCCATCTATCTGAGTTTTATAAATCAGCAAAGCAACAATCCAACATTTATTATTTTCTTATTGCAGGTGATGTGCCTTCAGGACTTTTTTGGCGAAGATGACATATTTATTGCATGTGGCCCGGAAAAGTTTCGTTACCAAGATGACTTTTTGCTAGATGAAAGTGGTAAGAAATTTGTCTTTTCCTCAAATATAGGCATTGTGTTTGTATAAAATAGTGGTTTTAATATAATCTTTGTATGTCTTAATTATACCTGTATGATCTATGATTGTTTGGACTAAAATAGTTCAACCATCTTTCATTATTCTAGTTAATTTGTCTATTTCCATGGCTTCTTTTAATTTCAGTTGCCAATCATAGATGGAAGGTAATTCAGTTATTTTCCACTTTTCAGTGGATTTAAAAAATATCTTTACTGATTTAAAGTTAGAAATTAATTTTTCTCATTTGCACTCCAGATGTATTTGTGTTCTAGAATGTAGAAAGAAAGGTTGGATAGAAAGACTTGTGGAAAGGCTGGATAGAAAACATTCAAACAAATAACAAAATCCCAGTGGTAGTAAAACCAGAATGAGGAATACAATGCCCCAGTTTATCCTCCATTTCTATTTGTCTTCCAAAATAGCTATTGGAGGTGATGTTGCATCACTTTCTGTTTCCAGTTTTAAGGGGTTATGGGGAAAAAACCCCAGAGGTTTCTGTAACCTGGCAAGACAGAATAAAGGGAAAATTGCTCATAAGTCTCTGATTTATGGAACCACACACTAGTGAGTTAAACAGCTTTTGGGCTGTGCTCTCTGCTACCTGACATTCTTCTCCTCATGTTAAGAGAATAAACTTATATATTGGAGAAAGCTCTGTAGATAACCCAGAAACCTTTCTGATTCCAAAAAAGTGTATCAGGTCTTAAGTATCTCATCATAATCTCAGGTGCCAACAGCTTGTGTACTGTGTGGAATGATATCACACCAGGATATCATGAAGAAATTGTCTTATCATGTAACAAAGAAATTGTCCAACTGTTATTTGCATGAATCACTGCTGTAGATGTCTTTTTCACCTAAGATCCAAAATGGGAGAACAACTCACATTCAAAAATGTAGGAATGGTTGGATCCACCAAGGTTTGGGAGCTCATGCTCATAAAAGATCACAATGTTGAAAAAATGCATCCTCACTGCTAAGTTTCAAAACACCCTTCTGGATTTATTGCTAACAGAATTTATAACAAAAAAGAAAATACTGTCCCAAACATCATAAAAGCTTGCACAAAGTGATGAGATCTACAAGAGTTCCATTTTTGGTAATGGTTGAATGTGATATGGCCAAGAAAGTGTAATTTAAAGATTCTCCCCTAAAGTGCAGTTTCCAGTTTTTCAATATTTCCTGTAAGTAACATACCATCTATTTTTCCTTAACAGTTCAGATTCTATCAAAATTACAGGAAAACAAACAACTGATTATATGACTCATTGGAAAAGATGATAATGCTTTGTAATGTTGAACGCAGTGGGAGAAGAGGAAGAGCGCATCACAGGTGGATTGATTCACTAACAAAGCCATGACCAGTGTTTTGCAAGATCTCAGCAGGTTCGATGGTAACAGTTTCAGAGCTAATTTGATGGTACCTAACAGCAACAAAAACAACTCTCTGACTTCCACAAATGGTCAGGGATACTGTAATTGAGCCTGCACTCAATCTTTAGTACAGATTATATACTCATGTGTAAATCAACATGATGCATATATCAAGGGCAGTTTTTGGCACCCAAAGTTTGGATTTTGATATGACCCATGAATAAGTCAAGGGTTATTCCACAGTGAAGCACTTCAGAAGGCAGCTGTCCGTATCCACTCCTGCCATTTCCCCAATGAAATGGCATTGTGGTGGAGACAGAATGGGGTCAATACTTCTGTTAGTTTCTCCTAGGAAGGACCAAACTCTTGCCTTTCATCACTCTACTTAGAGAAAGGGATGGTTCCACTTTCAATAAGAATTGAGCTACAATATTTACATTGACTTGTGGATAAGTCACCTCAGTTTTCTTGGGTTGGTTTTTTGATTAAAATGTCTAGATTTATACAGGAGTATGTACAGTATATAAAAGTAATTACAAAATAATCTGGAAGTCATAGGTAGTTCTGATGTGACTCCTGTCTTTTGGTATTATGATTTCAAAATAACTAATATATTGCAGTTTTAATAGACATGGAGTGCTTTGGCAGCCATTTTAAAATTTTTGAATTTCCAGATCCTCCTCCTCATGTTGTCACATAGTTATTGATTCATCAAATTATACAAAATATAACACTCTGTGACTAATAGTTTCATGCCATATCTTGTTCTCATTCTGTTTTGCTATCTGAACAAACATCCGTTGATTATCATGTCATAATATCTCAGTACTGTTGCTAACAAAGGTCTTTGGTTAGGTGTTAGGTTTAATATGCTCTGATAATTTTCTTTAAATTGGCTAAACATTGTAACTGCAGGATTACCTTTATGCTAGTAAGGGGTTGGGGCAGCCTCATTAGGGCCACTGTTGTTTTTAGGATCAAAACTAAATTGCATTGCTAAGATGCAGATAAATTTTGATTCGGAAGACCCTAAACACAACATTGTTCCAAACAATATTGCAAGCTATTTCCCACAAAGAGCTTCAAAATGCAGGAAATCTCCCCGAATACTAATGAAATTTAGCAACAGAATACAGAGGCCAGTCAACCTTTCTCATGTTTTGTTATTTTTACAATTTCCAGCTCACTCCTTTGTTTCGGTTGAGCATTAAAATCTCTAAATAGTGAAATGTCCAGGTTTTAGGAAATCTTATCCAGGATTTTGGATTTAGCATTGTGTTTGAAAGTTTACTTTTCCCACTTTTTATGTTGCAGAGGTTGTCTATCGGTATTTCAGGATCGATTTTGCAGTAAAACAGGACAATAAATTATGTATCTCAGTAGTATTGATACCAACAAACCACAGTCCCGCATTGTTGCATCTGATCATGCTATTTTTATGCATTATTGGGTGCTCTTCTAAGTTACTATGCCTCCCAAATTCTCACTTAATCATTCTTGTGGTGTGACTTCAAGTAATTCCTGGTGTATATGGGTCCTAAGGCATTTTCTTGGCAAGATTTTTTCAGAGAGGGTTTGTCTTGCCTTCCTTTAAGTCTGAGAGTGTTTGATTTGTCCAAGGTCTTCCAATGTGGTTCCATGATGACTAGGAAACCAAACTCTGATCTCCAGAGTCATAATCTAAAGCTCAAACCACTATACCAAGCTGGCTGTCTCTGATTAATTGTTTACATTTATTTATCAAAACAACCTACCAGCTTTTTTTTTTGTCGTGTCAGGAGTGACTTGAGAAACTGCAAGTTGCTTCTGGTGTGATATAATTGGCCATCTGCAAGGATGTTGCCCAGGGGACGCCCGGATGATTTGATGTTTTTATCATCCTTATGGGAGGCTTCTCTCATGTCCCCGCATGAGGAGCTGGAGTTGATAGAGGGAGCTCATCCACCTCTCCCTGGATTCAAACCTGCGACCTGTTGGTCTTCAGTCCTGCCGGCACAGGGGTTTAACACACTGCGTCACCAGGGGCTCAACCTACCAGCTTAGGACCACAGTGAAAACTATTTTAATTTTGGCTTAAACTCTATAAAGCCTATAAATCAAAACTATATATGTTTCTTCAGGATCAGTAATGATGTTGTCCAACATGACAAAATGTGATTGCTTAGAACCTAACATCCGTGTATCCCATCGCCTGGATCTTTCAGGTCTAAATCCAGATAGGAATAGATACCCCATACTGCTTTGGTTCCATATTGCCTGATTCTTACTAAGCTATAATGATTGTTACTGGAAGAGTCAACTTTTCAATTTACCCAAGCTGAACTGTCGCCTGCATCAGTGCAAAGGGGCCCACTTCATCACTCATATGGTTTCTTAGCACAGTAGGGTTTTTTTGTGCCACAGCAGCAGATTGAATGACATGATATTTCATATTTCTATTCTGAAGTTAGAACTACAATATAACGAACAGGAAAAATATTTATTTGCCACCCATTGAGATTTCTATCAACCCAGATGCTACAAAGCATTGCAATTGCTTTGGAAATTGAAGCGTAAAAGGACTGGCTAATATGGTGCTGTGAGTGCTACTACAGCATAGCGCTTTCAATGTCTGATTCCAGAGGCCAGGGTTTGAATCACACTCTTTCAGTCTTAGGAGAAGGCTAATGCAAACTTCCTCTGACAAACCTTGCCAATAAAACTCCATGGTAGATGGAGTTATTGGAGTTATTTGTGATCGGGGATTCTTGTAATACATTTCTCTGATAAAATGGTGCCATGAGACAGGGATTCCTCTAGTTTCTCCATCTATACATCCCCCCCCCCCACTCTTTTACAATTCAAAATTAAGCATGTGAGACTTGATATGGATCAGTGCCAATGGGTAGGAGAAATGATGGATTTAATGTTGTGCCTGTGATTGCATTCCGACTGTATGCTTTTGAGCAATATAGATCGAAATTGTGCATGATCCAGATTGGAATCATAGTTGAAGGTGGAGTTAAAATACATATACAGCCACAAGGATTCTAATTATAACTGTAGCAATAGTTGTAAGAATCAGGATTAGCTTCTTTCTACATATTGAATCCTTCTTTAAAAAACTCTGAACGGTGACATTATTCTAGCTTCAGAATGAATGTTACCAGTTGGTGCCCTTGGTTGTAATGTAGGAGAATGTAACAGATGTTGATCCACCTTTACTCAAAAAGCATGAGTGTAGTGCATCAGCAGCTTTCACCCAAACCTATAGCAATATATACTGTATATACTCAAGTATAACCCAACCCGAATATAAGCCGAGGGACTTAATTTTTCCCACAAAAAACCTGGGAAAATGGATTGACTCGAGTATAAGCTGAGGGTGGGAAATGCAGAAACAGGTAAATTTCAAAATAAAAATAGATACCAATACAGTTACATTAATTGAGGCATCAGTAGGTTCAATGTTTTTGAATATTTACATAAAACTATAATTTTAAGATAAGACTGCCCAACTCTGATTAAACCATTATTCTAACCGTCTTCAATGTAAATGTGCTTATGTATCCTTCCAATAATAATAGAATAAAATAATAAATGTAATAAAATAATAATAATAAAATAATAAAATAATGGAAATGTAATAATAACAGTAATAATAGAGTAAAATAATAAATGTAATAATAATAGAGTAAAATGGTAAATGCAACAACAACAATAATAATAATAATAATAATAATAATAGACTTGTGATTTTGTGATACAAAATCTAGCATATAAATCTCCTTTGCTGTGACATACCAGGTTTTTTCTGTCAGTAAAATAATAATAATAATAGATTAAAATAATAAACAACCTTGATTTGAGTATAAGCCGAGGGGGACTTTATCAGCCTAAAAAAAGGGCTAGAAACTAGGCTTATAGTTGAGTACTTACAGTAATATTCTTGAGCAAAATTTGAATTTAGAAAGGTAAATGTGGCAATTTTCAGTAATTTCAACTTGCTTGAACTTGAGAATTTCTATTAGATCAGTTTGAAGCTTGCCATATTTGTAAACCCCGTAATTAAGGGATGTCAAGTTTCACATTATTTGTTCAAGAGGTGCCTCTCTAGTTGCATTTTGAAATCTATAATTGTGGAACCTCCTCTTTATGAAACTGGCAATAAATAAAGGAGCCCATTCCCTTTCCTCTTTAACTAGCTTTTATCTTATTATTTATGTTTCGAAGCTTTCAGATTTTGTTGGAATAAAGGAGATTCCATACAGCTTTCAAATTGGAGCAAGGAGTTGTCATGATTGCATTCACCGGACTACTATTTTTCCTTACACATAATGTAATGTAAAATATTCCCCTATCCTTGCAGTTTCATTCTTCAGTCTGAAATGTGGATCCACATGTCCCTCCATTAAATGAATCCAGATTGCTCCCCTTTTGTTCTGGTGTGTCATATTAAAACAGGAAGAGTTAACCTTTACTGCTTACTTGGATACACATTATGTGTGCAGGAGCCCTGGATAAGCGCATATTATTCCTCCGAAGTATCCACACACTTTGCTATAATGGCAATCTCTTTTTTTCTGAAGAAAACCCTAATTATTCAAAATCCATAATTCATTAGCTTTCAAAAAGTGCCAAACTTTTCCTGGAGGCATCTGAGGATAATATATTCATTCTTAACATTCATTAAGTACTTTTTAAAAAGAGAGAGAGAGAAGAAAAATCTTATAAAAACAAACCACAGTTCATCAGCAAGGAAGAGTGAAGAAACCTCACTGGAAAAATATTTCAAAACTGATTAGTTCTCAGCTGGTATAATAACCTGAAATAAAATTGATGAACATTTCATAAGGGCAGAGCTAATGGAGCTGGGTGGGACTGAGTGGAGGAATACTCATACGGGAGCCATCAGGATTTGGGTTTTTTAAACAAAGAGATTAAATTGTATTCCAAATCAGCATTCTGTGAATCATGCTGCTCATGCAATTGGTGAGGATTGGTTTAGCGAAATAGGCTGCCTCGGAGCATAGTGGAGTTTTCTTCTCTAGAGGATTTTAAACAGAGATTGGATGACCATCTTTTAGGAGTTATTTGATTGAGTTTTCCTGCATGGCAAAATGGGGTTTAATAGGATGGACCTTGTTCTCCTCCAACTCTATAGTTTTATGATTCTACTTAGCCTACATGAGGCATGGGAATTGTGTTACTCTTCCTGCAGTATCTGTCATTCTTCATGTTGGCCAGCACGGCTGGGGAATATAGTCCAAAAACATCTGCTTCTGGGAGTTTCTCAGCCTTCTTAATACTGCGAGTCCTTAATACAGTTCTTCATGTTGTGGTGACCCCAACTATAAAATTATTTTGTTGCTACTTCATTATTTTCGTTGCTACTGTTATGAATCGTAATGTAAATATCTGATATGCAGGATGTATTTTCATTCACTGGAACAAATTTGGCACAAACACCCTATATGCCCAAATTTGAATACTAGTGGGGTTGGGGGATTTATTTTGTCATTTGGGAGTTGCAGTTGCTGAGATTTATAGTTCACCTACAATCAAAAAGCATTCAAACTCCACCAACAATGGAATTGAACCAAACTTGGCACACAGAACTCCCATGACCAACAGAAAATACTAGAGGGGTTTGGGGGGCATTGACCTTTAGTTTTGGAGTTGTAGTTCACCTACGTCTAGACAGCACCATGGACTCAAACAATGATGGATCTGGCACGAATACTCAATATGTCTAAATATGAACACTGGTGGAGTTTGGGAGTTGTAGCTGCTGGGATTTATAGCTCACCTGCAATCAAAGAGCATTCTGACCCCACCAATGATAGAATTAGGCCAGACTTCCCACACAGAACCCCCATGACCAACAGAGATACTGTTTTCTGATGGTCTTTGGCGGCCCCTCTGACACCCTCTCATGACACCCCCCAGGGGTCCCAACCCCCAGGTTGAGAAACACTGTTCTAGACTGTCTTTATTGGACTTATCTGGACACTATATAAAACTGCTTGTTCTGCTAACATAGTTTTTCTCCTAGGACAAGTAGTAGACCCAGAGTACCTGGGGAACCTGCGTGGTCTCAAGAGAGTTACCCATTTTATTTCATGACATGAAAACCCTCATACTGAATGGGGGGGGGGGGATCCTGTATGTAACATGTGGTGCATCTGTTAATATTCAGCAAAATCTCTTTTATATCATTGACTCATGATAGTCTTGACAAATCTATCAGGAAGCTTTGAGGAAGGATATCTTTTACTCCTTTGTTTCTGTGTTCAAGGATGCTTTATTTCCATAGCATTTTTTTCTGTGGGATAAAGCAGATTTTTCGTGATGCATGCTGAAGGGATTTGGAAAATAAATATGTGCAGAATGCATATCTACTCTATGGGGGCTTTTAATACATAAACGGGGGTTGGTTATTTTCTGAAATGTGTGATTTTTTTGTGTGCAAAATAACCTTGAACTGAAATGAATGAGATCTAAAAGGTTATATTTTAGTAGAAATTTTCTATCTTTCATGACCATGTGAAGAAAATGTGTGAAGATGAAAGTCCAGAGCTGCCACCTGTGATTATTTGCTATTATGGGTCTCTTGGCAAGATGATATAGCTGCATGCTGAGTGGCTTTGTTTACTGAATTGTTATATACGACATTGGTTCTCGGCATGCCTCCTGGTGCCCAAGGCATTTGGTGCCATGGATTTATTAATTAATTAGATCATACTTTCTCTTTTAAAGATTGTGTTTTTAGCCCCTGTAATTGCACAAATACAAGGTAAATCATACAAGGAAGTGTTGGGTCCTGTTTTGCAGAAAGGGCAGAGAGTTTGCAACTGAAGGCATATTTAAACATAACAACAAGCAAAAATGACAGAGATGCAAAAAATTAAAGTTACATGAAAACCCAAAGCCTGGTTTGTGACTGTCCTAGCAAACCAAGACTGGAAAGTCATCTTCAAACTCCTGTTTGGTAGGGCAATAAGAAGTTAAATCTTATATCCAGTGGTGGGTGCAAATAGAGACGATCATTCAGCTGTTAGTGTTAAATTACTATAAGTGCTGAATTAGTATTTAGTAATTGATTTAATGGTTCTACTCTAATTGAGACTAGAAATCGTTGATTGTGTCAAAACCCAACAATGTACTTGGAATGATAGCACAAGAATTTGGGAAAATGACATTTGGCACAGCACACCAGAATCTCCAGACAGGACCATATTTGTTGAATACAGGAGTTATAGTTCCAGACAGCATTTTGCACAATCTTGAAGTCTAAAGTGTAATTGACCACAAGTAATAAACTATCATTACTCTGCAAACAGATCAGAAACTACTGGAAGAAAACTAGAGGAATGCTGTCGGGAATGGACATAGATATTGATATATGTATTAGTGGAATATTGTTCTAACCAAAATATATTATTTTATGTAGCAATTTCTACAACAATTTGAGGATTTCATTTTCCTTTCATACATGTTCCCCTGACATGTTCATCGGCTATTCTTGGAATACTGTCAACTCGGTTGTGCTACTTTAACTAGGAAGAGTTTGCCTTGCAAGTGGAGATATGAATAATTGATTCATTAGCTTTTATCTTTTCCCGGTTTATAGAGTTAGACATAATATTAATTGTATCCAGAAATTGATAACATGTCTAGAGGAAGGTGAGCAAGATGGTGTTAGGAAACCAAGGACTTTGAAAAACAGTTGGATATGTTTGTCTGAGGAAGAAAAGGAAAACAAGTGATATGATAGCCTTCTTTAAATGTCCTCTTTAAATAGCTGTCACATCAAAGATGAATCAAGTTTGTTTTCTGCTGCTCCAGGTGACGGGTGGTTTCAAATGATAAGAAAGGAGATGCTGACATTATGAAGAACTTCCTGATGAGAAGAGATGTTCAACTACCTCAGAAAGGGATGGGCTGTAAAATCATAGAATCACAGAGCTAGAAAAGACTCCAAGGGCCTTTTCTGTCATGCAGGAATACAGAATCAAAGCATTCCCAACTGATGGCTATCCAGCCTCTGTTTAAAAAACCCCAGAGAAGAAGAGTCCACCATTCTCTGAGGCAGCATATTCCACTGTTGACCAGCTCTTAATGTCAGGAGATTCTTCCTAATGACTCTGTGAAATCTCTTTCCCTGCAATTTTGGAGCCATTGCTGCCTGTTTATCATTTTCTCTCTCAGCCTTTGCTTGTACAAGTGAAACATACCCAGATCCCCAAGACACTCCCCATAGGCTTGGCCTCCAGGCCTTTGATCATTTTTGTTGCCCTTCTCTGGGCATGTACTTTGTGGAGATTTTAAACAGAGGTTAAATGACAATCTGTTAGAAATCTTTAGTTGAGGCTAACCGAGTTAAACATCAAATATAAACCAATTCAATGTTGTTGTTATTTCATTCATTAACATCCTGCTTTTCTCCTAATAATGGGGCTTAACATTAAAACAATACAAATTAAAAAAAATACAAAAGTCAAAACAAAAGTATAAATATAAGATATTTTAAAAACAAACAATGTATAAGATAAAATATGACTATTACTGTATGTTTTTATGATGGAATTCATTTTATCAAGTCAAGCTCCAACTGGTAATATGGAGTTAAATTGTATTTCTGCAGAATAAAAATGCCAACTCTATGATGCTCTAGTTCTAATTCTGAAAATACTTATTATATGGCTTTTCTGAAATTATTTGTTCAAAGTATTGTACAAAAGTGTAGATCTAATAGCACCATTAATGAAATTAGTGTGTTTTTGGGCATCATTTATTTCCACACCAAATTTGGTATTGGAAAAAGGATATGGAAGGAATAGAGGAAAGGATCCTACACAGCAAAAAAAGAAAAGCTTTTTAACATGTTTTGTTTGTTCAATACTGACATTATGGGCATTTGTGAAACGAAATGACCAAGCCAGGTAAGCCTTGAATAAATATAGAATAACACTCTGGACCTTCTAAAGACCAAAGTTTCTTTCAGAATGCATTCATGGACTGTTTTTTCTTTAGACCACATCTATTTTTGTTATGATTTTCATTTCTTTTGTGGCCAAAAATGGAATTACATGCTGTGTGGAGCTGATGAAATTGATGTAAAGATAGGAGATGTTCGCTCCTGGATTTATCTGCCATTAGCTCCCTTTTAAACAGCCAAGGATCACTTCAACTGTAGGGGCTACACTTTTAAGATCAACAGCGAGTTTCAACTCCCACTGACTCACAAGTGCATTGAAAACACAGGAGGCACCTCTGATAAGTTCCTTTCTGTCCCCTCAACATCATACAGATCAAAGAAATCTGATCCCTAGCTTAGAAGCTAGAGCTATCAATCATAGAACTAATTGCTCATTTATTTTCCCATTCTCTTTCACCCACATTTTCTCTGTATCACTCCTGAAACTTTACAACGAGTCAGATTAATCAGTAGAAAGATTCAGAGGCTACCCATTTTGCTTCACACATCTTCTAATTTTTCACAAAGTCTCCTGATTGAATTTGGAACTTGAATGAATGCGCATCTTATTATGCTAGGTGCATTTTAAAATACCCAGGGCAAGTCTCAGTCTTTAGCAGCCAACTTAAAGAGCTTATTGCATGGTGCTGCTTACTCCAAGAGACCTGTCACTTTCTCCTGTAGATATTACACTTTATCTGTTTCGAGAGTACAGTCAGCCATTTGCATCCATGGATCCAACCATCCATGACTTGAAAAAAATTGAAAAAAAAACTTGATTTTGACATGACACCATCTTACTATGTCACTGTATATAAAGGGCCTTGAACATCCATGGTTTTGGGGTATTCATGGAGGGTCCTATAACTAAACCCCATTTGATATTAAGAGTCCACTGTAACTACTGGAATTACTTTTCTGTTGCTATGGTATCAGTATAATGTATGTGATAGAGCAACGATTACTACTCAATTTTCTGTCTCTGACAGTTTAAGAATGGATTTTTTTAAAGGAAGAAACCGATAGTGATATTGGTGGCCTTTCTACTAAATGGGAAAGGTGGAGGTCAACAAAAGAAAAATCTCAAAACTCTTGCTAAGAGACTCTCTAAATGAAAGGAAATCAACTGGCATTCTTGATTGTCTACTTTAAGGCAGAATGAAGGCTTTCAGCTTTTTAAAAATGCTCTTGTCCATTTGGCCAAGATCAAAAGCTTCAATTGCATATCTTGTAGGCTCCTTGGGCACATCAGGAGAGGACTAGAAGGGGGAAAAGGTGTTGATTCACCCTAATCAGACAGACAGCTTAGCTTTGTCAGACTTGATTGATTCATCTTCTGCTCCCAACCCACAGCTCAATTTGAGAAGTGGAGCCAGAGGACAATTCTTTCATTTCAAGCTGCAGTGTGAGAGGTTACAGGAAATTTGTTTCCTTCTAAAGTAGTCTAGAAAATCAGTTGAAACTTCTGAAAAATGCTTACTGCACTGACAAGTTGTGTTACCTTCAAAGGTATAGAAAAGCTTGACATTTACCTGTATGTGTCTACATTCATTCTGTACCTTTGAATCAATTTCTTCATATTAACTCTGCAAAGTGCTCTGTAAAAAGAGTTACTTAAGAGCCTACACTTAAAAAAATTAGAAGCCCATTATGGTGAACATACTGCTTTACCTTCCCAGTCCATCCCTCCAGGTATCCATGTAGATTCAACTGGTGTAAGATTACACTAGACTTGAAAGGTCTAACCATTTTCAGATTTTTTTATTTTGATATTTTTATTTTGATATTTTATTTTACTAGCTTTTTATTTTGATATTTTATTTTACTATTGTAGATGGAAAGTTTTGCTTATTTATTTAGAGCATGATATACACTCATGTACAAGTCAGCCTCATGTGTAAGTTGAGGGTAGATTTGGTGACCAAAATGATGGATTTTGATATGATTTGTGGATAAGTTGAGAGTCATTCCAGACCACCTCCACTGTTTTCCCACCCAGTCATTCAAGAACACCAGAAACACCACCATGGGTTTGAGGCTAGAGGAGATCAGTAATTCTTCTAGAACAAGGTTCTTGCCTTTTACCAGTATATTCAGGGAAGGAGATGGTTCATTTTGCAATGAGACTTAAGGTAGACAGTACTCACATTGACCCATGAATAAGTTGATCCAAGTGTTTGAGTTGATTTTTTTTAAAAAAAATATTATTTGGATTCATACATTATATAGCAGGCATGGGCAAACTTTTTAACTTGGGGGCTGCACGGTGATGTGAGTGGTCCAGGATGGAAGGGTTCTCCAAAAGCCTCCTCCCTGCCCTTTCCTCCCCTTTCTCTTCTCTTTTGGAGGCAGAAAGTAAAGGAAAGACAGGAAACATTTGGATCCCAAAAGGATGAGATGGTGGACAGGAGAGAAAGAGTATATGCATTAGATCCCATATTCCTTACTCCTAGAATCCCAAAGCAGGAAGAGATCCCCTAAGGGCCATCCAGTCCAAGCCTCTGCCATGCAAGAAGGCATATCAAAGCACAATGATAGACAGCCTCTGCAGAAAAGCCTCAAGAGAAGTAGTCTCCAAAACACTCTGCAGCAGCCTATGCAACTCTCCAACAGCTCTTACTATCAGGAAGTTCTTCCTAATCTTTTCAGTCAAATCTCTTTCCCTGCCATTTGAAACCAATGATCCCTTGTGCCCTGGTCTCTAGAGCAATAAAAAGTCAATTTTTCCCCTCCTTCTCAATGGGAAACCCTTTTAAATTTTGAAACATGGTTCCCATGTTCCCTTTCTACTGTCTCTTCTTCCAGCTAAACATTCTCCAGGAAGAAGGAAAAAGAGAAGGGAGAGAGGGAGGAAGAGAAAGATGGAAGGAAGGATGGAAGGGAATGGAGGGAGGGAGGGAGAGAAGCGAGGGAGGGGGAGAAAAGACAAAAGGAAGGAAGGAGGGAAGGAAGGAAGGAGAAAGAGAGAGGAAAGGAGGGAAGAAGGAAGGACAAAAGGGTGGAAGGGAAAGAGGGAGAAAGAGGGAGCTAAGGGAGGGAAGGAGGAAGGAAAGAGAGAAGGAAGGATGGAAGGAAGGAAGGAAGGAAGGAAGGAAGGAAGGAAGGAAGGAAGGAAGGAAGGAAGGATAGGATAGGATGGTGGGAGATAGGAGAAAAGAAAAGAGTTTAAGGGGCCGCATCCTTCAGAGGCCAAAGCACTGCTTCTTCAGGAGGATGCTGACATTGCTGTTTTATACATGCTGTGTGGTGTCCATTTGGTCCAATTAAAACATATTTGCTAATAACCAACTGCCACTGAAAAGCTCTCTGGTGGTCTATGAACAGGCTGTACTGTTTGAATTCATTCCTCATTCCTATTGAATTGTCTGATGGATCGGCATGCAAGTGACATCTCACTCTGGGATCATGTGAATGCTGCTCATGACTGGGAGAACAAATTTGAAAGCCCAGATATTTTATGTTAATGAGATCTATTTAATCATTGTCTCCATTAGATGTTTGAAGCATCAACTAAAAACTAGAAATGCCCATCATTGGGTATGGTTTCTACAGTCTTGAGTATCCCTCATCTGAAATACTTGAGACCAGAATTGTTTTGGATTTCAGATTTTTTTTTCCAGATTTTGGAATACTTGTATTAGTATATGTATAGACCCAAGTCTAAACATAACATTCATTTATACTTTTAATAATAATATTAATGGATTTTAGAGGAATTTGAAATTCTAGATAAGGGATGCACAATCTACATTATCATTATTCTTCTTAGATTCCGCCAAGTTAGACCATGGAAATTTGGTACAAACTCTCTCTTCATAATGTATTGAATTTGAAAGTATTTTCTCTCCTCCTTTTGTATTCTTTCATCTCTGTTGTTAAGAACCTGTCAATCCAGATTCTTTTTTCCCCTGAAAACTCTACATTTTTACTATGAGTTATATAGCAATGCAGTTCATGCTGGTGACATTTTGTGTGAAGCAGGTAGAACTATGAGACCTGACATTTTTATTAATACAAAGGCAATTGAAATGGATGCCACATAGTTTTCTATTTCTATTGGCTCTTGTTACTGAGGAAAATGGCATTTACTTTGTATTTTTGTTACTTGGATTGTTGACCTTTGTGGGTGATCTCATTGTTCTGCTTGACAAGACTGCTTGTATCGTATCTCCGTACATGGGGTGCATTTGTGTCTGCAGTAATGAAGAATGTATTTACCAATGTAGAGATGTGATTGAATGAGTCTAATTCTTGGACTAGCTTTCAAGCCACAGCCTTTTTGAAATTTCATATATCCAAGTGAGCACGTTTACTCTTCATTGGTTGTTCACTCGTTCAGTCGTCTCCGACTCTTCGTGACCACATGGACCAGCCTACGCCAGAGCTCCCTGTCGGCCGTTACCACCCCCAGCTCCTTCAAGGTCAGTCCAGTCACTTCAAGGATGCCATCCATCCATCTTGACCTTGGTCGGCCCCTCTTCCTTTTGCCTTCCACTTTCCCCAGCATGATTGTCTTCTCTAGGCTTTCCTGTCTCCTCATGATGTGGCCAAAGTACTTCAACTTTGTCTCTAGTATCTTTCCCTCCAGTGAGCAGTCGGGCTTTATTTCCTGGAGGATGGACTGATTGGATCTTCTCGCAGTCCAAGGCACTCTCAGCACTTTCCTCCAACACCACAGTTCAAAAGCATCGATCTTCCTTCGTTCAGCCTTCCCTAAGGTCCAGCTCTCACATCCGTAGGTGACTACAGGGAATACCATGGCTTTGACTAGGCGGATCTTTGTTGCCAGTCTGATGTCTCTACTCTTCACTATTTTATCGAGACTGGACATTGCTCTCCTCCCAAGAAGTAAGCGTCTTCTGATTTCCTGGCTACAGTCTGCATCTGCAGTAATCTTTGCACCTAGAAAAACAAAGTCTGTCACGGCCTCCATGGTTTCTCCCTCTATTTTCCAGTTGTCGATCATTCTTGTTGCCATAATCTTGGTTTTTTTGACGTTTAGCTGCAACCCGGCTTTTGCGCTTTCTTCTTTCACCTTGATTAGAAGGCTCCTCAGCTCCTCCTCGCTTTCGGCCATCAGAGTGGTGTCATCTGCATATCTGAGGTTGTTAATGTTTCTTCCAGCAATTTTCACCCCAGCTTTGCATTCATCCAGCCCCGCACATCGCATGATGTGTTCTGCATACAAGTTAAAAAGGTTGGGTGAGAGTATGCAGCCTTGCCGTACGCCTTTCCCAATCTTGAACCAGTCTGTTGTTCCGTGGTCAGTTCTGACTGTTGCTACTTGGTCCTTGTACAGATTCCTCAGGAGAGAGATATGGTGATTTGGTATGCCCATCCCACCAAGAACTTGCCACAATTTATTATGATCCACACAGTCAAAGGCTTTAGAATAGTCAATGAAGCAGAAATAGATGTTTTTCTGAAACTCCCTGCCTTTCTCCATTATCCAGCGGATATTGGCAATCTGGTCTCTCGTTCCTCTGCCTTTTCTAAACCCAGCTTGAACATCTGGCAACTCTCGCTCCATGTATTGCTGGAGTCTTCCTTGCAGGATCTTGAGCATTACCTTACTGGCATGAGAAATAAGGGCCACTGTACGGAAATTTGAGCAGTCTTCATTGGTAGCTTACTTAAAAAAAAACTTGGCCTGCTTTATTATACTCACTTTAGTTTGAAATGGCAGTAAGGATGGAAGGTCCATCTCTGTTTTTGATCATTTGCCAGGATGACTCATTTCTGGATCCTTCAGCATTACCTAATTAATAAAGTGCTTAATTTTATAAGCTGGAAACCATTTGGGTCGGTGGAGGGGGGGAAGGTGCACCCAGTTATGACGACAAACTGAGTTTTTCAGAAAAGGAGGGGAAGAAATAATTAAGTTAAATAACAAAGACCCAAAGCCATTTGCTAAATTGGAATTATAAAGGAGGACTGCCTTGTTCTTAGATTTCCTGCTGCATATTTTCCATCCAAATACAAAAAAGCCAGCTTAAGCCAAAAGGTCTTCAGGCAGAGACCTGCTATACTGTGCACTATAGGTACTATACTTAAAAACTGATCTGACAAAGTGTCAGTAAGATACATACAAAGTGTCTTTGCAATCTGAATAGGCAGGCAAGCGTGAAGAGGCTTGAAATGGAGCTATACTGGTAGAAAATATGATCGCAAAGACACTTGAAAAGGCATTGCCTGCTTGTGAATTAGGGATAAGGGCATGGACCACCACGGCCAGATTTGACTTCACAAGGTACAGGCGCAGTTGGCACACAAGTTTTAATTGTGCGAAGGCTCCCCTGCCCACTGCTGACACCTGGGTCTCCACGGTCAATGTCTCCACACCCAAATTGCGAACCTGTGTCTTCAGCGGGAGTGTAACCCTGTTTAACACAGGCAGTAGCCCTATACCCTGATCAGCCTTCCAACTGACCAGGAGAACTTCTGTCTTGTCAGGACTGAGTTTCAGCTTGTTCACTCTCATCCAGTCCATTACTGCCATCAGGCACTGGTTCAGGAGTGGGATGGCTTCCTTAGACTTTGACGGAAATGAGTAGTAGAATTGAGTGTCATTGGCATAGAGGTGGCATTGCACTCCAAAATTCCAGATGATCTCATCCGGCGGCTTCATGTAGATGTTAGAAATCATGGGGGATAAACAGACCTCTGAGGAACTCCACAGGACAAAGGCCTGGGGTTCAAACAGGAGTTCCCCAGCACTACCTTCTGGGACTGGCCCTCAAAGTAGAACTGGAGCCATTGCAAAACAGTGCCCCAGGCCAAGAGGATACCATGATCAATGGTATCCAAAGCTGCTGAGATGTCCAAGACAACCAGCAGGGACACACTCCCCCTGTCGAGCGGGCAGGTAAACGTATTCTGAATCAATATGTAAAACAGTTCATGATAGGATTATTGACCAAGTCCGGTTTGTACAAAGGTTAAGCCTCAGAATACAAAAATGCTGTTATGCAGATATGATTAGTTCAATGGAAAACATTCACATTTTATCTGTATGTTGTTGAAGTCTGGCAGCCTCTCATCTCAGGATTCCCTCAAGAGATTGAAGTTTCTATTGACAGGATTTGGGTTTTCCATCCAGCATCACCTCCCATTGGTCTATTAACAGATTTATTAATCCCCTCCAGAATATATAGTTTCCAGCCAGGTTGCTGGAAACAAAGTCTATTACAGACCATTGGGAAGGTGATGTTTTGTTATTGTGAAACTGCATCTATTATTTTATATGGGGACAGAATAATAATGAAATCCAAGCAGGTATGATATGTCTCTTCTGTCTCCTGCTTTGGTTCCTAACAAAATTACAGTTCTTTAAGCTACTATTTATATTGGCAGAAGAATGCTCCAGTTTAGAAAGTAGATTTTCCTCAAAATTTCAGCAGGGGAGGAAATAACTAAATCCCACTCCCACCCTTACATCTGCTGTGAATAAATTAATTACGATCAGCTCCACCTGAATGTAATTTAAACAAAAAAACCCCTGCAAATTTAGATGCTGATATGCATTTCTGGTAGTTTGGCTAAATATCTCATTAGAAACTGCATCATAAGCCATACTTTAAAGACAAAACCTGTGCTGTGTAGTAGAAACAAGGCCAGAGAGGCTACTATAGAGGTAAGTATAAATTATATGTTGTATCCCTATTCTATCAGAAAAATTGAAATCTAATCCAGACTTTGTGTTCAAAGTGACTTTGTATGTGAAACAGGCTCCATTTACTTTAAATTGCTTTTGACATGCCAGCACATTAATTAAGAGAAAATGAAACAAATGAAAAATTCCTTGAGGATACATGTGTTAACAGCTAAATATGCCACAGCTCTAATTAACATCTCAGACTCTACAAACCAGTCTTTGGGGGTACAAATCTGTGGACAGTTTAGCTGGAGGCCATTTGGAAGTTGGCACAGAGACAAAAACTATTATTAAAAATGCTTTTTCCTGTGCCATGCTCAGAGTTGGACTAGGAAGCAAAATCAACTTAATTGTACACATCTTAAAACTTTATGCACACAAGATGTGTCTATGTATAAATTATTTCTGAGTCTGACTGTAAGGTTATCAGAATGAATCAAGATTATTAGGTTATTATCAAGATACAAATCTTGTTTCCACAATCCACACAGCAGCAAGAAAGGGCAGTGTTCAGATGCCATTTTGCCTGTTGGAAATTGACTAACTGGAGTTGTACAAATCTCATTCTCTGGGGACCCATTTTCACAGACCAAATGAGTCAGTGCGGGAGTGGATAGGCTCTATGGTATCAATATGAGGCACAAGCTCCATTGTCCTTAACGTGGGATGTTCTGGAACTTCCCTGCACTTTGTTCACATGACCATCCCGCTTTCCCAGAGTTTGGGCAACTCAGGGACACGGGATGGCTCTTACCTTCTCTCTGTTGTTGTGGGCTTGGCAGCTGTGACTGGGCATAAAAATAGTGGTCATTGTGGCTAATTGCATGAGTGCTGCTAGCTGGAGTGATGAAATAATCAAAGAAAAGAGGGGGAAATGCCATTTTCATTAGACAGAAAGCTCCTAAGCATGACATGAGTGCAGTAACACTCCTTTCATTCTCTACACATGGTCAAAATTGTCATCACCTTGCTCATCTTGGACAAAATTGTCAGCTGAACTCAAATGTCCCACAGAATATGCTTTTTATCCTATTCATGACCTAGCATTGAATGTGATGATCCTATATATGTACATGACCACCATGGCGGTTAAAGTAGTTGACTTTAAAAGATGCATAAATGAGGAATTTTAAACACATGGCAGTACTTATTGTATTGGAGAAAAATAATTCTTGTTGCTGAGTTGCTCTTACTTAATATCTTAAAGAGTTTATGAATGTTGCAATAATACTGACTGTTTTACAATTGAGGAGATATCACTTGTTCCTAAGAATGTAAGGGTTTAACTCTGCTAGAAAGAATGTTTATTTAAATACAAAATCCTTTGACTTTTGCATCTTTTCTCCTTAATGAAATTAGAATAAAGTCACTGATGCTCTGTAGTTGCATTTCTTTGTGCAGAATGATTTCGTTAATTGAAAAGATACACAAAGACACTGATTTAGGTTTGGAGCCCCGGTTGGAATATTACTTACGTTAAGCAGTATTGCAGCTACTAGATATTTTTGGATTCTGGACCTAATGGATTTCTCTTCATCTCTGTCCCACCACCACTCCATGATTCTTTCTACATTCCTTATATGTTAGAGCAAGATCCACCAAGCATATGTTACCAAAAAGAGAAATACTATCGGCATATTCAATTTGCAATTTGCAAATTTAAACTAAAATAATACCAATAATAATAACTACAGGCAAAAAAAATTATGCTTAAGAGTATTTTCAGTGGACTTCAGTATGTACATTTCCTGGGTGAAAAAGATTTAGGGTTGCATCCAATTGGTTGCTCCCAGTGACGGAATAGCTTCTTTCAGTGGAAGAGAGAAGTGCCAAGTTTCTTTGATTCCATTATCTCTCATGTCTTCAAACTCTGCCCCTCCAAATAGATGACAGGGAGAAAGAGAAGATGGAAAACTCTCATTCCATGAGCAGACACCTGCTGATACAATTTTAGGTTTTGTCCAAAATATTTGTATAATATCTTTGCATTGATTCATAGGAAATTAGAACTGTGTGGGATTTTATGTCATGCTTGATTTATGTTATATTTTGGACTCAGCTGAAAGAACGTCAACAAAAAGGTCTTGAAATCCATTCAAGCTGTGAATCTTATCTTCCACCCAGCAGCTATTCAACAATCTTCTAGTCTCCTATAGTGACAAGAGACTAGTCTGGCAAACCAGGGGTCCTAGCAACATAATATCTGCTGTCAAAAGTCACAACACTATTTTACCCTTACCCAGAACTTTGAAAGGCAGTACACTGAAGGTCCAGTCACATAGTATGTAGAAGATATAGCAAGCAGACACACTGTTTAAAACAAAAACAGCTGAGAATTACTTTTTTGTAGGATTGCCATGCATCTTTTCCGTGTCAGTGGAAAAAAACACCGCTGAGTATTTCTTACCTTAAGACCCATTGTGTTATCTTCCAACTCTGATTCTGTCCTCCTCAGTCTCTCTGTCCTGATATGAGGTTTAGAAATAGTCCAATGGAAGACAATTTTTAACACCTAAGCCACATGGAAGTTGGAAGGAGATAAATTATCAAAAATTTGGGGGATGCAAAGAAGAGCGGGAAGCCTGTATGGGAGTGGTGTCCTAATAAAAAACAGAACCTATCAAACAGGTTTAATTAAAGGATAAAGTAAACTTGTTGCTCTCGATTATATGTTCACTATAAGTAGTGTAGCCCTGAGCGTTCTAGATAATGAGGGATCCTGAAGGTACCAGATCTGTCTGATTTAGGAAGCAAAGCAGCTTTAACCTTGATTAGAACTTGGATGGAAGACCGCCAACAAGTACCAAGTGCTGTAAGTGATATTCAGAGGTAGGCGATAGCAAAATCTCTCTGAATATTCCTTCCCAAAAAAATCCCAGTGAAATCCATGACATCGCCATAAGGTAACTGATAACAAAAAGCACATACATTCCTATACAAGTACCTGTGAAAGCAATGTGGTGAATTTAGAGATTTCTGTTTTTATTTGTAATGCTGAAGGAATATTTATTTTATTTATTGAATTTGTACTCTGCCTTTCTCCAGATGATATCTGTTCCCCTGAAAGTGAAGTGAATTATGAGTCTTCCCAAAATTTTCTTCCTAATCTTTACTAGGGCCCACTTTGACCAGGGACCACTCTATAACATTACTACCAAAAGGGGCAGGGCTGGTTAACTCTGCAGAAAGGAGTGGAAATAGGAGGTTCGCTGACTGGATTTTCGTTCTTGCAGCCCACTGTTGGGCCACGGCCCACAGGTTGAGAACTACTGCTTTAAACTGACCGTGCCTTGCTTTCAAAGTAGACTTAATTTTAAGTTACATTCTCTGTTTTCTCTTTCTATTTTTTAAAAAAACCCTTCCAATATTAAACTGTAGATATGACGTTTATCACACTGTTCATTTCCTCCAACACTGTGCTACTGATAACGCATGGATAAAGGCACTGCAGTCAGTAATCTTGATGTGAGGAGGCATATAATTGCATTGGGATTCTTTCTGTCTGATGTTTTGCTGATGAGCACAAGGGAATGTGTATGCTGATAAAATACTATACAAAATGGATTTGGATGCAGTCATTACTTCCATTGCATTGAGCTTAAGACTGCTTTTGCTCTGTGTGCATTGTTTTAGCAATGCATAAGTATACACACATTTGAATGAGCTAAAATTGAAAGGATAGTTAATCTTAGAATTTCTTCCTTTTAAGTCAGAGTTTTGGAAGAGCAGAATATGAAATATAGCAAAATAAAGAAAAGGAACAAGGGAAATCAGCTGCAATTATCAAGTAAAACCAAGTCTCCAGACAAGGCCTGAAAACTGAACAGCTCTTCCAGTCAAAAGCATCCATAGTGGGTCAAATGAAATCATGTGTGTATCTATACTGTAGAATTAATGCAGTTTGACATCACTGTAACTGCCATGGCTTAATACTCTGGAATCCTTGGAGTTGTAGTTTGGTGAGGCACAAGCTCTCTTTTGCAGAGAAAGATAAATGTCTTGTAAAATTACAGTTCCCAGGATTGCTTTGAACTGTTCAAGTCAAGTGGTGTCAAGCCGAATTTATTCTACAGTGTAGACACACCCCATTACCTGACTCAGTATAATGCAGGTTGCTGTGTTCTTAGCTCATCACTAAAACCACAGAGAGCTCTGGATTCTTATCAGAGTCCCTCCTTACAAATGATGTATATCTATATCAGTGTGTTCATAAACAAACAGTATGTGCCCAATGTCTCTGAATTATGGCATTCCTACCTGCTTTTTTCAGCAAAAAGACAAAAAAAACCCTTTACAATCAGGTTCTACTGAAGATAGAGACAACAGTTGCCACTCTTCATAAAGTACAGTTCTGGGTTGCTGCTGGGATTTTACCAATGCAAGCAGGAAAAGGATATTCTTTATGGTGTTCCCAAAACATGAGACACATGTCAAAATTTCTTGAGGCATTTGTTTTCTTGCATAGCATTCTGTCCTCTTTCATTTCATTTTTAGCATGTTTTTCTTCCAATTCGGGCCCCAAGGCAGTTTATGAAGAGCTATTTTCAGGCAAACACATGAATTCCTGTGCATTCTTAATATAATAAAGTTTTGAAGTTTTGTCTGTGTATGAGAGAGAGAGAGCAATTCAAATAGAAGTTTAATATTCAGGTAAAATAAAGAAAGAATATTGCATGTCAATATAAACTTATGACAATGGGCCCTCAATATTTACTGGAGCTTGGTGCCAGGGCCCCCGTGGATACCAAAATCCATGGATGCTCAAGTCCCATCACATACAATGGCACAGTAAAATGCTGTCCCTTAAATAAAATGATAAAATCAAAGTTTGCTTTTTGGATACTGAATATATGGATACTTTTCCTGGAAAAGTATACGGCGTTGTTTTGACATTTCAAAACCTTACACCAGTGGTTCTCAACCTTCCTAATTCTGTGACCCATTAATACAGTTCTTCATGTTGTGGCGACCCCCAACCATAAGATTATTTTAGTTGCTACTTCCGAACTGTAATTTTACTACAGTTATTAATCATAATGTCAATATCTGATATGCAGGATGTATTTTCATTCACTGTACCAAATTTGACATAAATACCCAATACACCCAAATTTGAATACTGGTGGGTTTGGAGGGGAGTATTGATTTTGTCATTTGGGAGTTGTAGTTGCTGGGATCTATAGTTCACCTACAATCAAAGAGCATTCTGAACTCCAACAACGATGGAATTGAACCAAGCTTGGCACACAGACCTCCCACGAGCAACAGAAAATATTGGAAGAGTTTGGTAGGCAATGATTTTGGGTTTTGGAGTTGTAGTTCACCTACATCCAGAGAGCACTGTGGACTCAAACAATGATGGCTTTGGACTAAACTTGGCACGAATACTCAATATGGTCAAATGTGAACACTGGTGGAGTTTGGGGAAACAGAGCTTGATATTTGGGAGTTGTAGTTGATGGAATGTATAGTTCACCTACAATCAACGTGCATTCTGGACCTCACCAACAATAGAATGGCCCCAAACTTCCCACACAGAACCCCTATGCCTTGAAGGGCAAAGTCTCCCTCCAGCCTCACACACTGTCCCTCGCCCACACTTGCGCACCACTCTGCCATGTGCCAAGCATGCATGTTCTCCCCTCCTTCTTAGAGTCCAAGAAACAGCCCTCCCTTTGGCAGATAGACTGGCCTATCATAGCAGAAGAGGGCTTTTGATGGGAGGATTCACTGTCTGTTTCCAAAAGGAAAAGACAGGTGGAGAGATCTTCAGCCTTCTCTGCCAAAGGGGTTCCTAAGACCATCAGAAATATATGTTTTCTGATGGTCTTTGGCAACCCCTCTGAAATCCCCTTATTACCCACTCAGGGGTCCTGACCCCCAGGCTGAGACACACTGCCCTAAATGGTTTGAGTCCAGGTTACCTACTGGATCACCTTCTCCCATTCAATCTGGCCTTTAGGACACTGAGATCCTCTGGGGGTCGGCTATTCCAGCCTGCCAGAACCTGTCTGGCAACTGTCACTCAGAGTACCTTTTCATTGGCGTCCCCAAGACTGTGGATTGACCTACCAGAAGAGATTCAACAGAGCTAAATGAGCTGTTAGAATACGGAACACAATTGAAAACCTGTTATTTCCAGAAAGTCTACCCAGTCAATTTTAAACTATGAATTTTAACCAACATTTTATTGGTATTGGTGTTGGTCTTTGTTGTGTGTAGTTTGATATATGCATTTTAATTGTGCTGCATTTGTTTGTCTGTTTTAACCATGTTGAGCCACAGTGAAAGGCGATTAACAAATTTCTCCTCCTCCTCCTCCTCCTCCTCCTCCACCACCACCACCACCATCTTCTTCTTCTTCTTCTTCTTATTATTATTATTATTATTATTATTATTATTTTATTTTAATATCATTCCAATTAATATTATTTTGTTTTTACCCTCAGATTAATGCTAACTTGCTCTCCAGAACAAAATAAAACTCAATTACCTGAACTCTCCCTTTTGTGTACTTTTGCTCCCATGAATGCTGTGACTGATTTAGAGAAACTAGCTGTAAAATGATTGTAGCCATGTGGTTAAAAAAAAAAAAGATTAATTTCCCTTTTGGCCCACTGCTTTCCTTCTTGGGAGGATGGGGCAGCTGGAGTTGCCATGGGAGGTTTGTTATATTGTGTTAACGTGTCAAATTCCCCTTTCCCCTGCCCTCCTGAACATGTAGTTCATCTAGTGCAAGGGGATTTTAGACATAAAAAACTCTCAGCATGTAATGAAGATAAATTAGACTCTTTGTTCATAATATGTTTTTTTTAAAAGACCACCTATTTATTTCTGCTTGTCTTTATCATGGGGATTTTTGAAGCTCATTTGCAGAAGAAGCCTTTCTCCACTTTTATTATGTGCTGGAGCTCAATGAGTCCCATCTGGAAACAGATGCATTAGCACACTCTGTTTTATAGTTTTGTTCCCTTCCTTTCATTTTCTCCTGCACTGCAGCAAATTTTGAGATGGTTGTGCTATGAAGTAATTAAAACGAATAAATGAAATAACATCTGATAACAAAGCAATTGTCTTCTGTCCTATTAAATCATTGATTAGAGGAAGCTGTGGATCATAATGATGTCTTATTCTTAAACTGTCTGTCATTCGTTTTGAAGGGGGTTTTGGCTGAAATTTCCCATTGGCAGCACATTGGCAGCTAGACAAAGACAACTCATACACTCTTTAAAAGAATTATATCTTCCTAAATCACCCAGCAATGGCTGTCCTCAGCTTCTGCTGCACTTGGAACAAAAAAAAATCAAATGAAACAAATTTGCTTTTGCAGATAAGCAGTTGCATCTATTCTATTATATTGTAGAGAAAGCTCTTTTTTTCCTTTTAGAATTCTTTTTAAAAGCATATCTGCAGACCTAGCAACAGTAGCTGCACTCTTAACAGAAGACAGTGGTATCTTATCTATCCTTTTTGCTTGAAACTTTTCACTATAACCATAGATTAGAGTCAAAATTGGTTCTTATCAATAAGTACTAATTTAAAAGCATTAGGTATTGAACAAAGATGCTTGATTCGAATTTCTCAAACTCATGTTGGAAGGGCCATTATCCCTATTAATTGAATGGGTTTGCAAGATCAATTTCCAAATGAGCCACAAAAATATTCATTTTGGATTTTAAAATGTTTACTGAATGTGCTCAATGAATAATTGGAAAACTAAGCTCCTCTATATAGCGCACACAGTTTTCATGCCTGCAGAACAACTTTTACTCATACCAAATTTTGCCTAGAATATTATTATTATTATTATTATTATTATTAATTAAAGAAATCTCAAGCTCTGAGGATTACCTGGGAAGGAATCCCACTGGAGCACTGCTGCACACCAAAATACCTGGGAGTCCAAAAGTGGCAACCAAAAACCCAGAACCTCAATCAGTGGCCGATACCAGATGAGAGACTCCCTCCTCGGCAGACGGAAGACTGGGCGACCTAGAAGGCACTAAACAGGCTGTGCTCTGGCACCACAAGAAGCAGAGCCAACCTTAAGAAATGGGGCTACAGAGTGGACTCCATGACATGTGAGTGTGGAGATGAGGAAACCACAGACCGCTTACTACAATGCCACCTGAGCCCAGTCACATGCTCAATGGAGGACCTTACAGCAACACTAAAGGCACTTGAAGTGGCCAGCTTCTGTTCAAAGGATATTTAGCATAATGCCAGGTCTTTAAATTTGTTTGTGTTTTTTAATACATGATAACTCAATTTGCTTCTGACATGATAAATATATTAAATAAATAAGCAAACATAATAAGAATAATAACACTCAAGTAATAAACCTGTTCCATGAAGGGCAGTGCAGATAGGTTGAACACAAATAATTGAGCCAGAGGAACCACTTACACTGACTGTATTTTCATGTTTAAGCCTTGTTTTATTGGTTCCCATCCAGTCTGCTTCAGCACACCTCATATGATGGAGATGAAAATGAGATGTAGAGCTGCATTCTATAATGCACTTCAAATCAACAGGTTACAGGGGTTCATGTAGATCATGTTAGGAATCTTGGCTCTCCAGGGAATTGGTGGATTATAAATCCTGTAAGCTGTAGCTGGCATAAATTGTAATTGGAAGTAAGCCTTACTTTTGTGGAGGCTCAAACTAGAGAGGAATTGGCACTTAGATGTATTCTTCAAGTACAACTTTGTAGTGTTGGGCCATACACAAAAGAATGGAACCACTGCAAACATTTTCTCCCTTCTCTGACCTTGGACTGTGAGTCCTAGATAATTATGAATGGTACTGTCAAAACTCTCAATGAGATCAGGAATAACCAATAGTAGCACTCTCCTTTGTCTCTCAAATGAGTCATTTTCAATATGGTATTTGTGACAAAGCCTGATATGAACCTGTATTGAAACAATACAGAGACTAGGACAGTTTCCCTAGTAAAACCAGGGAACATCATCTGATGCTTTCCCCCCTCTACTAGATTTTAACAGCATGCAACAAAGGTAAACAGTTGATAATTCTTTGGAGTCCCATAATTCTTGACCATTGGTCCTGCTGGAGTTGAAAATATCTAAAGGGTATCAAGTTGTTTTCAACTTTATGTTGACTGAGGAAACCAAACTTGTAATTTCCTTGAAATTTTAATCCACCCACTCTATTCTCCATTACTTCAAGATAATGTTTAGGATAGAACCATTGGAACAATAAGACTGATAGGAAGTTTCATGGGTTTATTCGTTCATAAATCAGTAATTGCATTGCATAAGGAAGTGGGTTTTTTTACCTAAATTAGGTAATGAGTTAAAAAGTTTTGAATTTTTAGTTTTAAAGTGGAATTATAAGATAGGATTGGATTTCCTTGGCAAAGCATCACTTCCTGCAGCAAAAGTACACATTTAATTCACAAAAAGATATCTGGTGTAGCTCATAAATTTGTGAACTGCTCTGCCAGGCATAACATGCTTTGCTGATGATGACTCATTCACATTTTGTGGAAGGTTGTCAACTTCAAAGGAAATGTTATCTTTTGCCAGATTTCCCCCTACAGCTCAGCTCCAGTATTTCATATAAAAAGGCACCTCAGGTTTGAAATGTAGTACTCTAATATCAATATTGGTATTATAACATATGATATTTCCAATACTAGATTGTACAAACCATTAGTCAAGGAAACTTCCTCAGCACAGAGCAGTGCAGGACCTTTGTTTAAAGCAGTGTTTCTCAACCTTCCTAACGCCACGACCTTAATACAGTTCCTCATTGTGGTGACCCCAACCATAAAATTATTTATGATGCTATTTCATAACTGGAATTTTGCTGCTGTTATGAATCATAACTATCTGATATGCAGGATGCATTTTCATTCACTGGATGAAATTTGGCACAAATGCCCAATACGTCCAAATTTGAAAACTGGTGTGGTTGGGGGATTGCTTTTGTCATTTAGGAGTTGTAGTTGCTGGAATTTATAGTTAGCCTACAATCAAAGAGCATTCTGAACTCCACCAATGATAGAATTGAACCAAAGTTGGCAGATAACTCCCATGACCAACAAGGGTTTGGTGGGCATTGACCTTGAGTTTTGGAGTTGTAGTTCACCTACATCCAGAGAGCACTGTGATCTCAAACAATGATGGATCTGGACCAAACTTGGCATGAATACTCAATATGCCCAAATTTGAACACTGGTGGAGTTTGGTGAAAAAAGATCTTGACATTTGGGAGTTGTAGTTGCTGGGATTTATAGTTCACCTACAATCAAAGAGCATTCTGAACCGCACCAATAGAATTGGGCCAAACTTCCCACACAGATTATACAAACCACAGATACTGGCCTTAAACAAGTTCCTGGATCCACAGTATCCATGACATGACAGTGTAGGTATTAAAATAATTCATGATTTTATATACTTTGGTTCAATTATTAATCAAAATGGAGACTATAGGCAAGCCATGGAGAATTCATTTTTACACATACACGCACACACATCCTGGAATGCACGTTTGGATCAATAGAGTACTTCAAGTGTCCACACAATGATTTACTTTCTGTGGGATTGATTTCACTGTGTAATGTGGTTTGCACTATAGCACTGTGGTGCAAATTGAGGACTTTATTTCAGACTTCCCCCTGACTTTGCTTACCTCAATTTAAAACCCTTAAAGCATGCTGTAGTGTGCTTTTGTGGCTTGTGTAGTCTAACACCATGCAATGAATCTGAATTGAAACTGCATTAAATAGTCAGTATAGATGTACCCTATGACAACTTTGATCTCGTCATAATGGCATTCAAGAAAAATTTGTCTTTTTTGGCAGACTATTCTATCTGCAGAACTCTATTCCGGCACATTTAAGTTGAACTGATTTTCTTCCTATTCACTTTCTTCACTGTCCAGCTTTTACATTCATACATAGAAATGGGAAATGTGATAGCATACGGACAATCTTAAGTGTATGTAAATATGTATATATACTCTTGAGATCTTGTTTAGTTCTTTCATAGCTATCTTTCCAAGTTATCATCTCCTCCTCCTTTCTTTCCTACAGTCTGTATTCTGATTTATTATTAAGCCAAAGTATAGAAAATATTAACTATTGCAATGCCTACACTGTCTACTTTAATAATGATAATAATAATAATAATAATAATAATAATAATAATAATAATCTTTATTCATACCCCGCCAACATCTCCCCAATGGGGACTCGGGGCAGCTAACATGAGGCCAAGCCCAAAAATACAATACAACAAAATAAAACACAAAGAAACAAAAAATTACATCCAAATAAGATACATAAAGTAACAAAATAAAATAAATAGTTGCAAAATAACATAATGAAGAGATGGAACACAATGGGCAGGCCAAATGCACAGGATAAGAACATGATAAAACCCTGGATGAGATAGTAGTGGAAAAGTGTATTTCTGAGGGAGGAGCTCATAAGGAATGAACAGTGGGGTTAGACCTTCATTATGGACGGGGAGGAAAGTGCATCATGAAGATGGCACTAAGGTTGGAACAGCCAGAAATGGGGTATGTGATCACTCTCCAAAGGCACATCGGAAGAGCCAAGTTTTTAGATCTTTCTTAAAAGCTACCAGGGTAGGGGCTGGTTTAAAGTTATATAAATCATCTGTAGTTATTTATTTGTTTTCTTAATGTTCATCTGTAAACCCCCCTTTGCACCCTCTTCTTTGACTTACTTCAGTAACTGTTCCAAGTCTTTGTTATATTTTGGAAATAATATGTCATCTGCATATCTTAAATTGTTGATGTTCATATAAGAGAACACTTGGTGATAGTAAGCAAATTATGTGAAAGAATACCAGTACAATGTTCAAGTATGGACCCATAAAGTTACAGGACTATACTAGGCATTGTTAACTTCTTTCATAGATATTTCCCTGTTTGTCCAATACAGAGTGTAGAAAAACATTGATGACAAAAATAATTCATATCAAATTAGAGGATGAGCAAGTGAATGCACCTCTGGTGTTGTGAGTTACAGCATTAGGACCTATGATGTTCTAGGAGTTGGACTATAACCTTCAGAATCCTCTCAGCCAAGAAGTTCCTAACCAATATGACCATCAACCATGCTGCCTCGGATATTCTATGGGTTTTAGACCAGTCACATTTTCCAAGTTTTTGGTATGTGCTGCAATTTGTGCATAGCTGTTTTGAATTGCGTGCCAGTGGCCTTGCCCCCTCTCCGCTCAAAGTAGGACTACTTAATTAACACAAGATGTACACTAGATGACACAAGAGTTGGCTGAGAGTCATTTTATCATTTCTGCTTCCCTTGCAAGCCAGTAAATTTCTATGATTTTTTAAAAAGTCAATATTAAGGGTCACACTTCGAATGTGAGGCCACCAGCTGATTGAAAAAAAAAAACCAGCAACAGTAACCTGACTAATTTGCCTTCTTACTTTGAGGTCATTGGCAACTTTTCTCAGATTCCATTTTATTTAAAGGTGGAGGACATTAGTGCACAAAGAACTTTAATTCTGGACGCTAGCCAGGACCAACTGTGGGCTCCAGCTCCTGAGTCACAGGCCTCAGCTTTCAAGCGCTTCTCAGATCCAAGAACATTTCACCAATTGTATTATGAAGAGTTATTCACACTTTGCAGCCATAGAGATATGAAGGTCTTCCAAAGCATTTTTCACTGGCTTTGTAATTAATAATTTTTCTAGGTCAAACCATAGAACTCATTATTTGCATTTTGGAGTGAAGCTCCAGGCTCATCTGAGATCTATATATGTTGAGTTTCATTTAACATTATCTACGGTCATTTTGCTAGTGCCTGCTTTCAAATTTAGCACTTTTAAAATGGGACTATGTGAAGGTTGTTGGGGAGAGATTGGTAATATTTCTCCTTGTCTTAAAATAAATTTCTTCCTTAAGACCTAAAAGATCTGTAGTTTACAAGCTCATAAATATCTGTCATGCTTCTAACAGTCACTATATTATACATATCCTGTTATCCACAAATTAGATCCAGATTTAGCCATCCCTGGATATACTTATTGAAATCAATTATGGGTTTCAATGGGTGAAAACCCATTGTAAGCATTTGTTCTATTGGTTCTACACCAAATACAATAAATGTCTGATTACAACTCCATAGTTTTGCATTCACTAATCAGAAGGAGCATTGCCCCCCACCCGAGTGATTTGTTTCCACATGGGACACCCAATGCTCCTTGACCTCAAAAGCCTAATTATTACAGAAAACATTTGATAATGGAGAATCACATCTCTAGAAACCTTTAGAAGTGCACAAATTACCATATTTTCAGCTATTTCTGTGGCAGATTTCTTCCCCACACCACTACTACATTAGGAAATAACGATTAAAATATACTTGGTCTTGAAAAGAATAAACTGGCCATGGAGGTCCATGAATGTTGGAGAAGGTGGAATTACCTTTGCTATATCCTTTGTGGCTGCCCAACTTTACATGTGAATTGATAGCATTTATTCTGCAGCACTTCTTTCCATGGACTATGGTCAGCCCTGAACCGGATATATTAATATGCTAATTTATTGTAGAAGGCTTTCATGGCTAGAATCACTGGGTTGTTGTGAGTCTACTATATACCATGCAGCTGTGGACAAGTCTGCATAGGGACCACCAAATGTAGCATTGCCCAAACACGAATCAAGGAACATGAAAGGCACTGCAGACTAACTCAGCACTTGATGAACCAACCTGGACACAGCATATTATTTGAGAACACAGAAATGCTGGACCACTCTAACAACTACCATGTCAGACAACACAGAGAAGCCATTGAAATCCACAACCATGTGGGCAGTTTCAACAGAAAGGAAGAAACCATAAAAACAAACAAAATCTTGCTACCAGTATTTTAAAAAATTCTAAAATCATAACAGTAAATAAAGAACAACACTCAAAAACAGGACAATTCCAGACGAGAAACAATTGGGCCAGCTAATCACCTCCCAACAAACGATTCTCCCAGGCAGTAAGAAGCCAGATCTTGAAATTGCAAGGCCAGTAAGTGCTAATCAAGATGGCCAGTTGAAATATTCACACCTACCTCCAACAAATAAGAGTTCTTTCTCCCACCCTGGACTTTTCACATATATATAAACCCAATTTTCCTAGTTTCCAACAGACCTCACAACTTCGGAGGATGCCTGCCATAGATGCAGGTGAAACGTTAGGAGAAAATGCTTCTGGAACATGGCCACACAGCCCAGAAAACTCACAACAACCCAATATTGTTAATTGGCTAATTGTTAATTTCATATGTTTGGTTTACTCTTTTCACTGTTATGGATTGTTTAGTTACTTGTGTTGGTTCTATTTAAATTGGTTACTGGTTTATTTTATTATCGTTTTATTTTTATTTTTGTGTTATTTACATTGTTGTAAGCCACTTTATGTTATGTTATTTTATGCTGTTTTAATTGTTATTGCTTTATTTTAATTGTATTCTGCCTGGGCTTGGGCCCCATGTAAGCCGCCCCGAGTCCCTTCGGGGAGATGGAGGCAGGGTAGAAAAATAAAGTTCTTCTCTTCTTCACTCCGAGTCCCCTTAGGGAGATGGGGCAGGGTATAAATGAAGTATTTATTTATTTGTTTATTTATTTATTATTACCTATACAGTCACCCTTTCACATTAGCAAGTTAAGCATTTACAGAATTGATTATATTACTTTCCTCTCAGATACTGTTCTATATGTGTCCAAAATAGGTTCTCTGGGCATTTCTACCCTTGAGTGCCATTCTGTGATCAACTTCTGGCAGAACCTGATCACTGAATTGTGTTGGAGAACCTAGAAAGTACTAGAGAAGTATTGAATAGTATTTAATAATACTAATATTGAGAGGAAAGTAAATACTGATATTGACATATAATCAAATCTGTAAATGTTTAACTTGCTAATGTGGAGGGATGACTGTATAGGGTATTAACCTAAACAATCTCATTTCTTCAAACATCATAATTTTGTCAAGAGAATATATTTTAATTAAAAGTATGCTTTTTAAACTGTGCAGTAAGAAGCTCTATCTTTTATAATGCCTTCTTCACCACTGAAAACTGAAATACATTGTTATATTGTTTCTCATTGCCCTTCAGGGTCTGTGAAAGCTACAAAATTACTGCCCTATTATTGATGCCATTTGAACAATAACAGAGATGGCATCCTAAGCTTTCAATAAAATAACTTTTCGGCAACCGGAGACATCTTTGATCCTCTGTGTGGCTTATCTTTATAGTACAGATGTTTTCAAAATGACGGGAAAGTCTCCATCTTTCAGAAATCGTTTTTTAATAACCTTGGGGAGATTCCAAAAATTAATCCCTGCCACACAAACAACTTCACACACAAAAAGCAGGAGATGGTTAAGGATTAGGGTTTAACTTGAGCAAATTTTCCGTTACAAGTTCTGATCTGGTTTACAAATAAGCATTTTTGTTCCACTGATAATTCAAATAACACTTCAAGGAAGCTGGAGGAATGGGAATGCTGCAATTCTGCTAGGTCTCTTCAGTTTCTCCAGTATAGCTTCATTCTACTTACTTTACATTACATGGCCTATTATAGGAAAGTTATACTACTGAAATATTTCAGATGCAGAAAATGCAGGGGAAAGGGTTATTGGGATTTCCTCCTTTCCTTTCTAAATGACTATGCATAAATAGTGATGGGCACCTGATTGTCCTGATAAGTAACCTACACAGCTGCTGTCAGGACACAATATGGAGAAACAAAATAGACAAGTGGGTCAAACAACATTGCATTTTATCTCTGTAATTTATATGTAGAATATATCATGCTGGAAGCTGGATTAGAGTCAATAGAAGCAGACATGAAATTGGGGGAAGGAACATTAACAAAGTAAGATATGTATACAACACCATATTACATAGAACCACTCTTAATGGAAACATGAGCCAACACGAGCCAACAATAAGCCAACAATGTCATGCGGCAGCAAAAAAAGCCAATGTGATTTTGGCCTGCATCAATAGGAGTCTAGTGTCTAGATCTAGAGAAGTCATGCTACCCCTCTATTCTGCCTGGGTCAGACCACATCTGGAATACTATGTCCAATTCTGGGCACCACAATTTGAGGGAGATGTTGACAAGCTAGAATGTGTCCAGAGGAGGGTGACCAAAATGATCAAGGGTCTGGAGAACAAGCCCTGTGAGGAGCAGCTTAAAGAGCTGGGCATGTTTAGCCTGTTAAAAAGAAGGCTGAGAGGAGACATGATGGCCATGTATAAATATGTGATGGGAAGTCATAGAGAGGAGGGAGCAAGCTTGTTTTCTGCTGCCCTGGAGACTAGGATGCAGAATAATGGCTTCAAATTACAGGAAAGGAGATTCTACCTGAACATTAGGAAGAACTTTTAGGAAGAACTTCCTGACTGTGAGAACTGTTGAGCAATGGAACTGTCTGCCCCAAAATGTGGTGGAGGCTTCTTCTTTGGAGGCTAGATGGCCATTTGTTGGGAGTGCGTTGAATCTGATTTTCCTGCTTCTTGGCAGGGTGTTGGATTGGATGGCCCACAAGGTCTCTTCCGACTCTATGATTCTATGATAAGGAAGAATTTGCAAAAGCTGAGTTACAGTTTAATATTAAAAAGGCAAAAATAATGGCTATAGGTGATTTGCCTAACTTTAAAGTGGATAATAAAGACACTGAAATAATTCAACATTTTCTGTGTCTTTGCTCAGTTGTTCATCAAAATGGAAACTACTGTCAAGAAATCAAAAGACTAAGACTGGATTTACTCTGTAAAATTAATTCAGTTGACACCACTTTAACTGCAATGGCTCAAAGCTATGCACCCGCACTCTGACAGAAAAGGCTAAATGGTCTGCAAAACCACCACTCCCATGTTTCCAGAGCATTGAGCCATGGCAGTTAAAGTGGTGTCAAACTGCATTAATTCTACAGTCTAGGTGGCACCTGAGGTCTTAGAATTGAAGCTATGAAGGAATTAGATAAGATCCTCAAGTGTAAATATATTGTTGAATTCTTACATCAGAATAATTGCATGCAAAGTATTTCCAATTTCCATGTAAAGAAATGAAAACCGGACAGTGACGGAAACTGATAGGAAGATGAGCAACTTATTTAAGATGTAATGTGCAAGAAGAGTTCTACTGATATCGTAAGCTGCTAAAATAGAGTGTTGACTCAAATGAAACACTAAACGGAGGCTGTCATACTTTGGACATATCAGGAAATGTCATGGTTCATTAGAAAATATGTTAATAGTAAAATGGGAGACAGTAAGAAAAGAGGGAGACCACAATTACAGGGTGATTGATTCAGTCAAATAATACCTGAGCAGGGCAATCTTGGAAACCTCTCATTAATAGGATTACTAACCAAATTCGACTTGTTCACAAATAATTACATAAAAGTAGTATACTTCTACTCATTTCATTGTTTTACGCTAGCACAGACACCACATTATGTCTTGCCATCTCTCCATCAGTTGTCTTTTTTCTTATTTTTCATGTTCATTCCTGTATAATATTAGGCAATACTATAATTTCACATATTTGAAACTTGTGCTATTTGCTTGTTCACCAGTGTGAGGCATCAATTTGAAATGTGACTGTTTTATTGTAAATTCTGTGATTGGGTCAATAGAACATTGATTATTTTTCCTTCTCATTGTTTCAAAGTATTTCTGTGAAATATTTTGTGCTATAAGCTCTTTCCTTTTGCATTCTTGAAAAGCAGAATTGCAATGTTAAGTGCAACAGTGCTACGTGTGTGTGCCCCAGAGCAACTTCACATAGACTTTTGACTTTGTTTATGAACAGCTCTCTAAAGTTGCACTTGTTTAATTGCCCTGATGTCAGGTATATCAGAAGTGAAGCCAGGCAGAAATCATGTAAGAACTGCAAGAGGGAATGGCTTTAGGATAGGCACTAATGCTGAATGGGAAGCCTGAGTGGTCTGCAAATCTAAGCCCTGATCAATAACAAATTATAGGATGAATCAAAGCCATGAAAATATTGTAGCCTGCTAAGCCACGTGGGAGGAGTGGAGAGTGTGATAACAGATCTATAAGAGGAGGACAGCAGGCTGAAGATCAAAGTGAGGCAAGATTTGACAGAAACAGATCTGAGGGTATTATTGCTTAGATACAGAGGAAACCAATTATTCCAAGTGTTCTCTAGTTCATCATTTTCTGATAATCATAGGAAGACAAGATGCTGTCATATACCAGATGTCTTATCCTTCATTGCAACAGCTCTCCAGGGGACTCAGAACTGAGACTGAATCTACACTGCCATATAGTGCAGTTTGAACTGGATTATATGGCAGTGCAGATACAACCTGAGCTTTTTTTCCAGCTAGTCCTTTAATACTTTTAATAGCCCGTTGAACCAATGTACAGTAGGCCCACAGTATCTGCTGGGATTTAGTTTCAGGACCTCTTGTAAGTATCAAAATCTACAGTGGCTGGTCAAGTCTCATATACAACAGTATAGTACAATAGTGTCCTTAATAGAAAGTGTTAAGCAATAGATAAGTGTGTGATATTTGTTTACACCATTGCTTCCATTTCTTTCATGTATTCCATTTATTTGGAAGCACAAAATGGGAAGTGCCCTTCCCACACAAAACTCAGCTTGACATGAAAGCCTGCTTTCATGTGGAGCTGAAATAACAAAGGATCACAGAACTTATTCTTTCACTTCTTTAACCCAATACATCTTTACATAAGAAAAGAAAGTAAGAGTCAGACATTTTATATTCCTGCTGCTATTTATCCATTCCAACAATAATACCAGTTGATTAATGATAGAGTGATTGATATTTGTTGGATCCATGTAGGAATGTGGATATAATAACACTATGAATTTCTTCTAATCCCAGCATTAAAATATATGTAGATTGCACACAGCAAGATATATTTTTGAATGGATTTTCCTGTGTACTTGTCACCAAAAATTCTCAAATTAACTCAGAAATCGGGTGGAACAAATGTGTGTTGTAGAAAGGTCAAGTTATAAAAACGGAAACAGATTCATCCATCCATCCCTGCCCACTTGATTTTTATAGTTCTTCTTCACCCAACAACCAGCATTCTGGGGTATTTAGGCACATCCAGACTTTACTAGGATGTGAAATTGTTTTTCAGAATACTTTCTTCTGAAGTTATTTGGGGCTTTAATAAACTTTTCAGTTCTACTTCTGTCTGGATAATGCTATTTTGGTTACACAAAAATAACCAGTCAAAAATTGAGACTAGCATTGGTGTAGAATATTTTTCATGCTACTTCCATGAACCCCCCTGACTGTAGTTCACATACAAGATAAAACAGGATGTTTATAGTTGACTGTTTCCTCCAAGTATTTTTCAGAAGTCTGAAAACAACAATAATGTTATTGGAAGTAGAGGTTTCTTCCAATGGACCTTCTGGATCCATGGGAATTTGGTTCTGGGATTTGGGTGCCAATAAAGTGGATAATTATATCCCATATTATTAAATGGCAACAGCATGCATGTGTCTGCATCAACGTGTCCAGGAGGTAGGAGCCATGGAAATTCACGGTCAATTGAAATGCAGATCAGGAGCTCACAGATTGGAAAGGCCCATTGCACTTTAAAATACAGCCATACTCTGCCCATACTCTGAATAGTCTGAATGGTGACTAATTCAGCATTATGCTAAATCTAGCTACATGACTTTGTAATGTCATTACATTTTATAGGATGGTCCCTGACTGATTGTGATTAAAGTCCTCCAAACAAGAACCGGAGCAAAATCTAATTTTCATTTTAATATGTATTAACCCAATTCACATTTGCCAGACTATGACCAGAAAGGAAAATGCAGTTGTTCTTCAGGTTTTTTTATATTTTAGTTATGCTGATTTCCTGTCATTTTTTCCACAAATATGCATATGTTAGGAGAGATTACATATAAAAAGAACATTTTTAAAAGGTTTGTAACATAGTATGTGATGTCTGTATGAGTGTGGAGAATGATGCACAAAATGTGTATATAGGAGAAAACTGTGTCAAAAAATAGGGGAATTTCAGACAAGAATCAATCAGGACAAGCTAACAATCCCCAACAAAGGATCCCCCAGGCACCAATCAGTCAGGCTTTGAAGCTACAGGGCTATTAAATGCTAATTCAAGGTGGCCAATTGCAAATTCACACTTGCTTCAAGCAGACAAGAGCTCTTTCTCCCACCCTGGACATTCCACAGATATATAAACCTCACTTGCCTAGTTTCCAACAAACCTCAGAACCTTTGAGGATGCGTGCCATAGATGTGGGCAAAACATCAGAAAATAATGCTTCTTAAGCCTGGAAAACTCATAGCAAACCACTGTGTTACAATACGTACAATTTATTGTAGGTACTTGGGGGGGGGGGGGAATCCCATAATGTTGAAAAGTGGGGGGAGGGGCTAACTTTGCTTTGAAAATGTGTTAATATGAGGGGGAAAAATAATCACTTCCAGCATCAGCAACCAGAGAGATTTTTGAAAATACTCTTTTTAAAATCAAAAAAGGATGTTTGATTTTTCCTGGAAGGGAGGCCATTTTATGATGCTGTTGTATACAATGAGACTTGAGCATCCATGGATTTTAAATAAAGTATATTATTATTATTATTATTATTATTATTATTATTAAGGTATCCATTGGGGACTCTGGAACCAAACCCCAGCAGATGCCACTTTATATCTGTAGATCAATATCCTAAGCTCAGCTTTTCAAGAAGCTCTACCTTTTTCTGCACAGAGCAGAGTATTCTGCTAGTTTTAAACAAAGGGCTTATCTGGCCATTACATACTTGATCAAAATGCATTACGGGGTTGATTTTAGATTGGTAATGCGGGGAAAGTTAGTTTGGCTCTAGACAGGTGTGAGTATCCTCATCAGAGAACAGTATTACAGTTGCTCTTAGAATAAAAAAAGTCATAGTTTTCGGAAGCTAACTTACAGTGAATAAAGAGCAAACTATATCTTGATCTGATTGTGATCAGTTTATGCTGATTGATTCAGATATGTGTGGGTTTTACTGAACAGTCTGAGTAAAGGCCTTGGGTTTTGGAGATACAAATTGATAAGTGCCTGATTCAGCAATGGGGATGCTGAGAGCTCCCTTGGTTTTCTCCCTTGGAGATGTCCTCCACTAAGCAGAATGCTTACTCATTGGGGCCAACTGGAGGGGATGAGTCATAATGGCAGCCATCAAGAAGAGATGCCCTCCAAGGAGGTGTTAAATGCAAAATGGATTGCAAGACTTCAGAAAGTTAATCTAATAAACCCAGACAACCAAATTCTCTCATATAGGCCAATGACATCTCCATATCAGACGTGCATTTTTGTGAGATACCTGTAGTCTTTGACAGACCTTTGGCAAAAAACCTTATAAAACTACAAACGCCAAGATTCCTTATCATTGAGCCATGGCAATTAAAGTGGTGTCAAACTGCATTAATTCTACAGCATTGGTAAAACCACAGTCATATAACTCCCTGCTGCAATTGATTTTAACAAGTAAATGTTTTATTCTTTTAGATTTTATTTGACTTATTTGGTTATTTTAGGTTGTGTTGTGAGCAGAATTTATTGACTCTCGTGGATACTCGGTTTCCTTAAAATTTAGCCCAGAAATAATTTTGCAGGGATAATTTAGAATTGTGTGTGCACATATAAATTCCAGCATCTTGGCTTGGTCTCAGGTGAGAAAGTAGTTCTTCCTGTACATTGATTTTACTGATCTCTGAGCAGTTTTCCTCTGCTCCTGATAAATTCTGTTTGCTTTATTGTGAGATGTGGCTAAACCAGAGGATTATGTAGGAAAATCAAACCTGCTTCACTGTCCTCAAAACCTTTTATGACTGACATGGCAGAGTCCTGTTATTACCTTATGTAGCTTAAGAAAGACTTCTTCTACATCCTTTAAGCCAACATGTTTGTTCTGCAACATGATTACAATGCAGAATGATGACCTGGACCAAGTATATATAAGTCTGTTTATTTAATTTTTATTAGTTTGAGTCACACACTGTCTTTCTGCAAGTCCAGAGACTGAGGATGTATACAACAGACATTATAATATAAAGAAAGAGTTCTGCATTTTATAATATGATTAAACTCAATCAGACTAGCTTTTTAAAAGTTAAAACCAATAAACTCTAATATTAAAATGAAAGTGAAGTTTAAAAAAATTAAAATCATTTAAAATATAACAGCTGTAAAACCATTAAAAATAAATGTACCCCAAATAGATCTAGATCTATATCTTTCTGGGTATCTCTCTGTGCCTATCTTTGAGATCGCATTTTCCGCTATGAACTAGCACATATTTTAAGATCATCTGGGGAGGTTCTGATCTCGCTTCCACTGCCGTCTCAAGGAACGAGTGGTGGGAACGAGAGAGAGGGCCTTCCCAGTGGTGGCCCCTTGGCTCTGGAACCCGCTACCCAAAGAGATCAGGTTGGCACCTACCCTTCCCATTTTCCACAAGAAGTTAAAAACCTGGCTGTTCCGCTGTGCATTTGATTAGGCAATTCACCAGAGAATTTGGATCAATATCACCATAACTCTTTGTACTTTCATTGGCCCTCCCACCTATATTCCTGTTACCTTAAATGCCTAAGGATGTTACCCTCC
The DNA here is from genome assembly GCF_037176765.1 of Anolis sagrei. Taxonomy (NCBI): domain Eukaryota; kingdom Metazoa; phylum Chordata; class Lepidosauria; order Squamata; family Anolidae; genus Anolis; species Anolis sagrei. Next base: position 35,080,650 of record NC_090023.1, on the reverse strand, counting down.
CAGCTGTGACCTTAAGTGAATTGAAGTGCATTTTGCACTTTCCCTGGGCTCTATCTAGGAACGATTGCACATTTCCTGATACTTCCACACTCAGCACTTAATCTTTCAGCCATTGTACTGTTTTTAAAATGTGTACTGGCATTGTAATGTTTTTCTGATGTTGTTGTCGATTTTATTTTGTTTCATTTTATTTTATTGTAGGGTTTTAATCTGTATTTTTGGGCTTGTGTCTTTGAAGAGATGGTGGTGGGGTATAAAAATAAAGTCATTATTATTATTATTATTACTATTATTATTATTACTGTTGTTGTTGTTATGTTAGTTAACAATATCTAATTATCTTCTGGAGAGTAAGTCATACATTGTATAGCTTTTCCCCATGTATCACTATTATAAAAATGCACTGCTGTTCACTGTTTACTAATTAGATACATATGTATTTGTCTTTCAGAATGTCGGGTAGTGAAATCCACCTCCTATACCAAAATAGCTTCGACACCACGTAGGAGTGCTACCAAGAGCCCAGGCCCATCTAGACGCAGCAAATCTCCAGCATCCACCAGCTCAGGTAAAACAGTTCTGTATAAGTTTAAATACATCATTGAAGGTGAGCTTTCAAAGGCCTTACTTGGTAAATTGTTTCAGACTCTATAAACAACTTTACTTCTTCACCTTCATTGATATTGAGTGTTGCTTGTTACCTAACTCCGTAACAAGCAACATCCACTGAAGTTTTGTCTTCTACTTAACCAACTGAAGACACAGAAGCTGTCCCTAAACTGAAAAATGTGTGCATATTGTTAGTTACACCTGTCTTTCCCAGCTAGGATACATATTGAAAATCTACCTTAATACTAAGCTTGTACTGTATGTACTCATGTATATGTCTAGAAATTTTAGTCAAAATTTGCAGCAAAACTTCTGTCCTTTTTGAATATTTTAGTGGGAAAATGGTAGCAGCCAGGGGCAACTAGCTTCATGAGATACCGTCTTTCCCTTCTCCATGGAATGATCTTTGATTTATCTTTGGGTCATATAAAATTTCATAATTTTTATTCCCAGATCTACCCTTAACTTATCAATCTGTTTGACTTATACATGAGTATACATTGGGTAACTCACTGCTTATTTTGCTTCCACGTGCAAGAATGAATAATTTTAGGAGTTTTTTTCTCCTAAAACTAGATATTATTTCTAGTTTGGGAATAATTTAGGTAGATTTTCTATGCAAAAAATGTGGATTTTCTATCCAAACAAGGTTTTTGGTACAGAAAATGCGTTTTCTATATAAAGACATGCAAAATACACCTTTTCTGGTGCAAAAATATTGCTGTTTGGACAAAAATATGTTTTCTGTGCAGAAACAAGATGTGTAATTTTTACACAAGTGAATGTTCCCAAACAAAATCTTGTGATGTGAAGATTCATGGTGCTGTTCTTTTTGTTGGCAAGAATATATGAGTGTCTTTTATTTTATAAGATTGTGAATATTAATGTTTTCTTCATATCCTTACTCAGAATAAACAAAAAATGAAGCATCATATAATAATCATTTGCTTGCCTTTCTGTTTGTTCCCAACTCCCTTAGCCTTGGGAACAATTAAACAGTATGCATCAGCAATGTGGCATTTCCCTACAGTGAGCTCATCTTCTTCAGAATTCTGGCTTATTGTGACATCTAAACAGAGTCATAGTGCCCATCTACATATGCCATTTAATACAGAGCTAATCTGAAGTGGCGATATTCATGGCCAGCCCTAGGGCATCCGATCTTCATCTCATGTGATGGAGCCCCACCTATCCAGGTGGGACAAATCCAGTTCAGCCCCACTGGATGGCCACCTTTACCTGTATCATATTGTCTTTGCAGCGGCAGCCATGCATCAAGAGAACTCCTGGCCATCACTTGGCATCATTGCTAATGTTATAGAGTTGGAGAGGGAAAGGAAGAAAGGAGGCGGTGATCCCCCTCCCTTCTCCAAGTCACAAAGGCACCCTTGATGACATAGGCAAAGGTGCTGAATGGCAACCAGAAGCTCTGTGGCCACAGTTGAAGCAAAAAGACTATATTTTGCTTTGCAGCCTGTGTCTTTAATGAAGCCTTTCGGACTATACAGTTATCACAACATGATTCTACTTATAACTTCCAAAGCTACATTCTGTAGGGTTTGTAGTTTGGAGACGTACCACAGCTCTCTGGCTGAAAATTCAAAATGCCCTTCTCTAAACTGCAAGTCCCAAGAGTATTGTTATGAAAGTGAATTAATATGTGCTATTCAGGTGGCCTTTCACATTCACTGGGGTTAGGGGGATAGGACCACTATTTTTTTTACACTTCTCCAGGAACCTTTATGATCTCCAGCATGATTCTGTGATCAAAAGTTTGTGAGTCGAGTCTTCAATTGCTCTTTGAGAATGGATGAGAATCTTGGCAACATATGTTTCTTCTTTTACATGTAAATCACTGCCAAACTGCAGACAGTCATTGTTCTGGCATAAATATCCTTCTCTAACTTACATGTCCTGACCCCATAAATGCTGCCTTCTGCAGGATCACAGTGAAAACTGGCAGAATTGTTTTGGGAGATCATTGAGCTCTGTCAGCTATATACAATCCTACCCAAATCATGATAAAATATTTTTTCAAGCACATTATTCTTACAAATATAGTCTATAGACACTTGTTGCAGGCAGGTTTTAACCTGAGGCCAAAAACCCTCCAGCAAAACACACATATATACATAACACAAACCAAAGTTTTGTGCTCTTCTTTACTAGTTTTAAACTGAAATAATGTTAATATTCACAGGATGCTGCTTCCTTCTTGTAGCACCATCGCAAGATTAGTCCTGATTTTATATAGTCAATTTCCCTGAAAAAAAATTATCTCTGAGCAATATGTTAAAAATCTAGCCATTAATCTGCTTGACTGTTAAATGTAAATGGTCACGTAGTACATTGTGTTCATTGCTAGTGTGCTCATATTCTTAATGTACGTTGATGAATAAATTTACATATATTTAAATGTGCAGCATAGATTTTAAATACTGATTAAAGAGTATAGCTTTTAATAGTTGATTTACTTTTGCTATTTCAGTTTATCAGTGAAAAACAACCATAGAGAGATAAAATGCTGTAGATTGGGTGGTACTGCAAATCACTCTCTGGCCTTGATCCAAAGATATCAAAGCTAAATCCCACTGAAACCAATTATACAAATTAGTCACTCCCATTACTTTCAGCGGGATTTAGTCATGAGCTGTTGGTGGGACCCAAAACAGTGCTGTGTGTTCTGCAGCAGAGGAATTTTAGTACTGCAAGTACTTTGAATGTTAACTTGTTCATATTTGTTAAACTATGCTGAGCTTGAGTTATACAACTCACTTGGATAATAAAATATGAGCAAAAACAAATCGCTCATGTTAAAAGAGTTTGGGAGATTATTAGATTTCTCCTTAGTTTCCGATTTAGGGCCAACAAGGTAAAATGTCACAAGTATAATCCAGTCAGAACAATACAGCAGACTCTTTGCCATTCTAGTATTATTTATTTATTATTATTTATTTGGGGTTCTTTTACCCCGCCCTTCTCACCCCGAAGAGGACCCAGGGCGGCTTACACAGTAAGGCACGATTAGATGCCAGCATCACAACAATCATCACAACTTACAGTAAAATTCACAGTTACTAACAGCTTCATGCATTATTCCAGTAAAGTCAATAAAATCAATAAAAACAATACAAACCTAAATTCCTCCCTTACATTGTCAGTGTTTGCTGTCTCATAGATCCGCTTTTAATACCATTTCGTCCATCCTGCTGATCTTTAATTGCCTGGTTGCCCAAAGGCCTGGTCCCATAACCAAGTAGCAATTAGTAGTATTTTGTACTTGTCCAGAAATACTAAAGATGGAGAAAGGATGGATAGTCAATTCTAAACAACAAGACTCTGAGGAGGATGTGGTCCACAGATATGCTGGTGGAGAAACAGAGAGGAAGGCGGAGTTTTCAAATTGCCCGATGTGATTATCAGATAGCCTTTAACTCTGGAAATAGAAAGAACAAGTCTCTAGCAGAACTGTTCATAATGAAACATTAGAAATAGGAAGGTACATGGAGGCCAAAATGAAAGGGGAAGGAACTACCTGCAGGAAAGTTTCATAAGTCCCTCCCAGCCGACTGGTGCAAACGCCAGCCAGAAATGCTGGTCTTTCACAAGGGGATCCAAGTGCTCCCCTCCTGCCATCTGGTTGGCCCCTTCTGTCTGGAGGTGCATGTTTTAGGGTTTTTTTCTTGAGACACAAAACTCTCAAGTATTTCCTATTCGACATCTTCAGCATTCAGTTTATAGAGGCCAGATATATTAGGTAGTGTGTAAATCAAGGGTAGGAATCACACAGCCGTTCAGATGTTTTGAATTGTCATTCAGTACTGTCTGTGCAAGCTAGGGTTATTGAGAGTTACAGTTCAACAAAACCTAGAGGATCATATAATTTCCCAGGCCATTCCCAAGCTTGAATGTAAGCTTGGCGTTCAGTTATATGATTAGTGCAGTTGTGTTAGTTGAACTTGTGATTCTTCTAAAAGTTCCCTATGGGGCTTTTGGGTATATTCACTGACAAGACATTTCTGCAACACATCTCAGCAACAGTTATTTTGCAATGTGTAAACAGAATCCCACACGATATTAAAATGCACTAGAAGGATGTTTCTGTGCATCTTTATTTATTTATTTATTTATTTATTTACTGCATTTGTTGACCGCCATTCTCAGCCCTACGGCGACTCACAGTGGTGTACAACATATAAAAACAGTTTACAATAAGGGAATATCACAACGAAATATCAACATGACTATCAATAATACAATTACACTAAATCATCCGCGCCGTCTCATCGTAGAATCATAAACCAATCTCGTTATCCATATTCCATATTCTTCTTATGTCTTTTCTGTATCAGGATTTAAATCATTTGAGAATGGAAAAACAGAAGGTTCTAGGAATCTGGAATAATATTACAAGTGGTTTGCGTTAAATGTTTGTTTGCTTTGCTGTCTTCCATGGAGATTAGGTCCCAACAGAACCAGTTTGTTGTGGTGCTAGAGTTGTTTCCACTAGTTTCTTGGTACGTTCAATCACTTAAGGACTAGGAAATTGTTATAGCTGATATTGGGAAGAGGATTGTTTTAAATGATTTTATCAAATGATCCCTTATAGTTTCGTGTCACTGCTGCTGAGGCTGCTGCTGCTAGCATGTGCAAAAAGGATTTGGGAATCTGACATGTCTTTGACAGGCTGCTAAATAACTGTGGGTTGGTACAAAAGTAGGGAGATTAGGTAACTGCCTTAGACTAGACAGTGGCCTAGATCTCACAGTGTTTTCACCTACGCAGCCAGGACTTTCTTCCTCTGCTCCCAATTTGCCCCCAAAGGTTTCTTGGAGTTTTTAGTCTTTACAGGGGAAGGAAAGAGGTTACTCCATTCTTACTGGACTTTTTATCCATCTGGAACAGGACTGTCTAATCCAGCCTTTCCCAGACTTTTTACCTGGAGGAACCATTGAAATAATTTTCACATCTCAGGGAACTCTGGCATAAAAAATGTGATATCTACAGTCACTGTAGATGGTTTTGGGAATATTTCCTTATATTTTATTTTAATCCCAGGCAAGGAAGAATTCAGAGTTCCCATAATCCAGGGGTGTCAGATTCATTTGGCGAGTGAGCATATATCCCATATCTTGTCTGTTCCAACTACAGTTCCGTCCTCATGATGCTCTTTCCCACATCCTTAATGAAGGTCTAGCCCCACTGTTCGCTTCTTTTGAGCTCCTCTCTCAGAAAGATATTCTCCCACTACTATCTCATCTACGTTTTATCCATTTTTATCCTCTGCATTTGGCCCGCCCATTGTGTTCTATTTCTTTATCTTGTTATTTTGTAACTGTTTATTTTATTTTGCTATTTTATGTATCTTATTTTGATGTTATTTTTTCTTTGTTGTATTTTATTTTACTGCATTGTAATTTTGGGCTTGGCCTCATTTTAGCTGCCCCGAGTCCCCTTTGGGGAGATAGTGGTGGGATATAAATAAAATTTCTTATTATCATCATCATCATCATCATCATTGAGGAACACAACAGCTTTATGGTTGCCTTCAAAGGTCCGTTGAATCCATGGATGGAAATTCTGTGGATACAGCAGGCCAATTATAATTTTCTTGCATAGTGTCAGTACTCTTTTGTTTTTATCCAATTTGGGCCCCCAGATATTATTGAATGACAATTCCCATCACTTTTGATTATCTGCCATGTAGACTGGGTTTAATGGAAATTACACCCCAACAGCACCTGTGGCTTTGAGGTGAAAGGGCATTTTAAATCCGGACATCATATCCACAAGCCTTGTTTTTAAATTCAAACCTCAGTATCCTGACTAAACAGAAAATTCATCATGTCTAATGATGACTTGTGGCCCAGCATCTGGAGGGCCACAAAAATGTCATGGCGGACCAGATTTGGCCCAGTGACCTTGAGTTTGACGGCTGTGTGCATAATCTATTGAAAATTATTCAGAGGGCTCAGCCCAGATATTAGTTTTCTAAGAACAGAGAGATTGGATTCATAAATCCAATCCTTAACAGCACATTCCCATTGCAATGGTATATTATTAGATGCTTATTTACAATAGGATCTATCAATACGTATACAATCAGTCAGGGTAGAACATAGGATGAGCTGTGAACTGTAAAAACATTGTATACATGTTGACATTCTGTTCATGTGGTTGATATTATATATTTTGTGATATTGTATACATGTGGATCTTCTGGTAAAATAACATGCAGGGAAAGCTATAATGCAAAATACTCTTAAGATACATAATTAGATACAAATCACTAAACGATCATGTAAGGTGAGAATTGTGTGATTTTATTGTAGTGTTTTTGTTTTTTTTAAAAAAAAATCTACAGTAATTCTCTTAAAGACATTTGATTTTTTCTCACCAGTGTTCTCCCAATTCTGTGTCTTTATTATGTCTGGCAAACAATTTGAGTAAATAAGCAACATCAACCATGCACGAATGTTTTGTAGAGTACAAAATGTTCTTTCTACCAGCAGCAACTAACAAACAATCAGATTTAAGTGCAAAGCACTGCCATTACTTGCTGCAAAATCTGGCAAGATTATCCTATTATAAAATTACATTCTAAAATATGTACTTCTGTGCCCCACTGTGAAGGCTAAGGTGTCGCTGTATTACGTCCATAACTATCTATGATGGATAAGTGGTTGCACCTTAAACCTAAGCTTAATTTTGAGACTGTCACACTTCACCTTCATATCACCCTCTGTTTGCACTATATTTTGATGTTTAAAATGTTACAAACCTCATAATAGTAATAAAAATCAATACCTTTGTGTTTTTTCTGCCTCTTGCAATTTGCCATCGACTTAAGAATGGAACTTATGAATGATACTAGTCAGGGGCTGGGACTTTTGTTTGCTTGTAGGACGAATAAAGAGCTCAGTTTCCAGGAGTTCCCATGGATTGTGAGTTTGAAGCAAAGGCTGGATGGCCCTCTGTTGGGAGTGATTTCATAGTGTCAGAGGGGCGGAGTGGATGATCCTTGTCTCTTCAAACTGTGATTCTGTAGTCTAAATACGACTGCATTGTTCTGCAGAACCTCTACTGCTTAAAAGTAGGTTTAGTTCGAGTTTCTTAGGCTCACCTTTTCTAGAACATGCCCTCTTTCAGACTGGAGGAAGTGGACAAGGTGAAGTATGTCAAGGAGGAAGAAAAGCATGCTGGATTAAAGTAAGGTGAGGAAAATGCCAAACCTGCAAGCCTCATCCCTGTGAAGGTTATTGAATGGCACACCTGTTTCCAAATGCGGTGACTGTCAGAAGAGGCAAAGAAGGGAGAAAGGAAAGACTCTGGTGTAGCCAAGCCTGTAAAATCTGTATAATGGCATTCTTGAGCCAGTCAGTGTCAGGAGGAAGAACAAAATGCACCAGAATGAGACAGGTTATTGTTCTTATTTGTACTCATGCAGGAGTTTCATGTACCAATGTGCTTCATAGCATATTTGCAATACTTTGGGCACATTTCATTTTAGAATTAGATAGGTATTGAAAATTCTGTTGTAGCCAGATCCATTGTTTGAATTCTTAAATATTGCTAAATAAACAATTTGAATTGTTCTTACTGAAATACAATGCTAAGGTTTGAAATATTTCTAGTAGCAATTATCGCAGCTTATATAATAAGGGTATTTTAAAGTGAGAGTTGTCATAGCAATTGGAGGTTTGAAGTAGACTTTTTCGCATTTCAAAATAAGGTAACCCTATTTTAGGGTTGGCTTTAGGGTTCGTTGTTTTAAAAGCATGGCTTTTTAAAAAAATGTTTCGGTCTGCCTTCATACAATGTTTTTATCTGCTGTGCACCACCTTGGAAGCTCCAGCAGGCTGGAAAGTGATTTAAAGCACCATATTTTGTGGTTGTGGTGGGGTGGGGGGGGGAGGGGGATGGGACACTTCCAAAATATGAAAAATCATGATCTTACCCAGTGAAAGTAAACTTGAAGTTTTCCATTCTTTCCTACAAGGACCCAGTAAATTAAGGATTGCATCCTTGCCCATAATTTCTAGGGAAATGGCAATGTTATATGTTTGGGGGGAAGATTTGAGATACCATAAGTCAGGCCTCTTCAATCCACAGCCCTGCTAGTATTTTGGACTTCATTTCCCAGAATTCCTGACTATTGAACAAGCTGGCTTGGGGTCTGGGAGTTGGAAGCACAAACAGCTGGAGAGCAATAGTTGAAAAGGCCTGCCATAAGGAAGCAAAGCTGGATTATACTGTTCTCCTTGCCAGGGTTTTCTCTGATGAAACTCCGTGAAAGTCATCTCTCCCATAGCAGGTCTACACTGGCTGGTAAACTTGTGGCCAGTTCAGAGCAGAAATCTCTGACAGAGGTGTCCACACATGCACCCAACACAGTCCAGCCAGGCCAAAACTACATTGGCTGTACTGGACCATCACCTCACTTTTCGAGTCACCATTACCACTCCTAACTGGCCACATAGCTTAGTACAAGTTTCTTTTGTCGGGAGAAAAAGCAGGGTATAAATGGTGATGATGATGATGATGATGGTGATGTCTACATGGGGTGTCCAGCATAACCAGGTCACATAGAGGTCTGTGGCCAACTGGGAAAGATATGATGGCACTGACACTGGCACAATTCATCCCCCTTTCCCTACACTGATGAGTTCAGGGAAAATGTGATAGCAGTGGTTTTTTGTGCAGACAGTGGACATCCGAACTGAACCTGATTCAGCTATCAGCTCTGCCCTTAAGCCACAGGATGCTCCGTAGTTTCAAGCAAACTCTGGAGCATACCTCAACTTCGCATGCAGTGAGGCAAAACCAAATTTAACCCAGGATAACCCATAGTACTCACTGGAAGTAATAAGAGTGTTGTAAAAATAGCCTGATGCCTATTCAAGGGGAGTCCAGGTTTTCATGCACATTTAGGCCTCTGATTATTTGAGAAGATTTACAAGTAATGATGACAGAAAGAGAACCTTGGAATATTTTACACTGAACATGTGTGTGTGTGTATGTGTTTCATCCATAAACTCTTGGCCTCTTGCCTAGTGATGGGGGAAATGTCTGGAAAGGGGTGGTCAACTGAAGGACAATTTAAAGCTACACTGTAATTTTATTCCGAATCCTCAAAGGTGCATGAGCGCTATTATATCTTACAATATGTGACGGTAAAGGTAGAGAAAATATTTAAAAGCTTAGCATTTTCATATATGGGTCATTGTGTGAATTTAAAGGTAGATCATTTGTTTAGAAACCCAGGCGTTTGCTCAACTTTAAACGTTGTTGACTGTAGCCCTGGTATTAGCCCCCTTTTAATTGAAAGACCTTATTGCCTCTTCTAAATGATCTATGTGAAGCTATTTCCATACATTTAAAATTAATTGATAAATGTGCTCTGTTTTACAAGCTAGTGTCCATTGCATGAGTTCACAGAACTCAAGAGTGATGAACTTGATTATAAAAACCACAGACACCCCTAAATACAGGTTAAACCATTTCCCATCATTCTGGCTGACAATGGCATGAAATTCGTTGTTAATCTTAACTATAGTAGGTATGTTGACTCATAGAATCATAGAATCAAAGAGTTGGAAGAGACCTCATGGGCCATCCAGTCCAACCCCCTGCCAAGAAGCAGGAATATTGCATCCAAATCACCCCTGACAGATGGCCATCCAGCCTCTGTTTAAAAGCTTCCAAAGAAGGAGCCTCCACCACACTCCGGGGCAGAGAGTTTCACTGCTGAACGGCTCTCACAGTCAGGAAGTTCTTCCTAATGTTCAGATGGAATCTCCTTTCTTGTAGTTTGAAGCCATTGTTTCATGTCCTAGTCTCCAGGGAAGCAGACAAGTTTTCTCCCTCCTCCCTGTGGCTTCCTCTCACATATTTATACATGGCTATCATATCTCCTCTCAGCCTTCTCTTCTTAAGGCTAAACACGCCCAGCTCCTTAAGCCGCTCCTCATAGGGCTTGTTCTCCAGACCCTTGATCATTCTAATGGAATTTACCCATATGTCATCTCTCCATTCAACAATTGATTCAATGGATATACTATAGTTAAAGTTAACAACAAATTTAATGCTGTAGTCAGCCAGAATGATGGGAAATGGTTTAACCTGTATTTAGGGGTGTATGTGGTTTTTATAAGCAAGCACATTTATTATGTATATATATCATACACTTCTACCCCGCCCTTCTCCCCCCTGAGGGGGGACTCAGGGCGGCCTCATACAAGCACCGTACGGTGCTATCCCCATATAAACAGTCAACAAATACATTAAAATATTAAATCAATTCATTAAAACAGTAGATTAAATACGCCAGTTAAAACCAAATCCAAATCTGGGCTAAATCTATGTCGCAGGTATCCTAAGTCTTCTTTCCAGTTGCCGCTGTCCGCATCACTCCAATGGTCTTTTCTGTAAACTCATGCAAATGACTAGTTCACACTAACGAAGAGGATTCAAGATGTTGTCTGTTAATTCTACAGCTTTCATATACCTGTTCCAATACACTGCAAATGACAGGCATTCAAAGATCAACTCAGCATTCAGTATTGTAATCATTAGTTAGTGTATCATTTAATGCTCCTCTTGTATGACCTGAATAAAAAAATCCATGCATGTAAGCTATCTGGGCCATTGTGTTTGCCACTGTGAATATTTGGCAGGTGGGAAGAAACATCCTCCCTACCCCACAGAGCTGTAAAATCCAGTTTTCTCTGATGGGTTTAGCAGTTGTGAGACTGCCAGTCAGCTAAGGTTTTACAAGAGTTATTGTCATTGTGATTTTCAGATGAGTCATCTAGTATATTGCCCCCAAAGGCACCTCATTATGATTCAGTGTGCAGCAGCATATAAGATTACTAAGGCTTTGGGGGCTTCGTAGATCCGAGTGGGGGCTGCAGTTGCTCAGCATCCTAAAGTCGTGGCATTGTGCTTAATTGACACCTTTGATGTAGCCCCTAAGACAGCACCTGCACCTCCCACTGCTGCTCAGAAGACGTCAGCCTTTACGCAGAAAAGGCTTCGGCTTATGAATCCTGCATCTCATTCAGCTCTCTCTGCGAGCAGCTTTGGCTATCCTTAACTAATCCCAGCGCTTCCCATTTCTGCTAGTGCCTGGCTATAGTACAAAGGCAAGCATTTTCCTGCTTGGCATTATCAGGTTTAAAAACTAAGTCTGTGTCCATGTTAGAACTCATAGAAGGTAAGTTAAATGCCTTATTGCTATCCTGGCGTGTAAATATTAATTCAAGGCAGAGAGTTGGGTGTCTGGTAGCGGATGCTTTTTTTCTCCCTGTTGCTGCTGAATATAGTTTGTAACCTAGCAGTGCTGTGTCTGAGGAGACATTTTATTCCGTAGCATTTCTCTTGCTTTCAATCTCTCCATCTCTCTCCTGCTTTCTCTTTTGGCTTTTCAGTACATGATTAGTAGTATCCTGTGCTCAGTTGCTCTGTGCTTTGCTCTTGGGAGGGAGGTGCTCTTAATTTTACAGTAGATTTTATGGAAATGGAAAGGATGCTTGTAAAAACTGCATCAACAGTTTCAAAGAGCCATTCATATTTTAGGACAGCCAGGCAACGATATTAGAAAAATGGCAGAGTCCATAAGAGTTATCTCTGGGTTAATGCTTGGGTCAAAGGTACCATGCAGAAATCTTTACAACTGAGTAACCCATTGCTATTAACACTACCTCTATATTCTGTCCCTATTCTGTTAAGGCACTGATTTTAAATTGCTAATGAATAACACCATGAGACATCCCACCCCCACACAGAAATAGAAGATTTTATGCAGAGAGTAACTGCTTAAACATGGTGGGGGGAAAGCATATGGCTGTGCTTCTTTTTGCATTCACAAAGACTCCACAGTTGAAGGCAATAATTTTAATTCTATCAGCGTTGTGTCCACAGAGTGAATACAAATTAGATGATCACTTGTTTAAACATAATGTAAGGCATGCCAGTATTGATACACTCATGCTATAAAGCGGAATTACTTGCAAGCTCCCTTAATTGAATGTTTATTATGGAGGTTAGGAGCATATATATGTAGAAGAAATGGCATGATCAAATAACATTTATTATGTAGAGAGACATGGAGGAAGAGTGTGAATTGTTCATATTGCAGTACTACACAGATCTGATGCTATTCTTCTTTATTTGTTTCTCTGTTTTTCTAGTCAATGGAACTCCTGGTAGCCAGCTTTCTACTCCCCGCTCTGGGAAGTCTCCAAGCCCTTCTCCCACCAGCCCAGGAAGCCTGCGGAAGCAGAGGGTAAGAAAACTGGAGGCTTAAGATTGGCCAAGAAAGAGGCTTTGGCACTATTTAGCTTTGTCTATTACAGTGGTTTTCACACGCTCTACCATCAGGGAATACTTTGCCTATTCATTGATCACCTGAGAAACTTCTTGTGGTGAGGAATTTCCTCACTGTGCTTTGTAAGGCATCTAATTGGCTTTTCCTTATCTTCTGATCTTCTCTATTTCTATTTCCCCCTGTACCCACATTCTGTGAATATTTCCAGAATGTGTGTATGTACACACTAATGTGGTTTTATCAGCCTTCCATTTGTATGCATTATTTGCTTTCCTACACTGGTAGGCAAAAGTAATTTTGTGCATCAAAATACTGTCTGTTATGCATGTCCTTTCTCCAAAACCCCCAGAATGCAGCATTTCCATGTACTCAGCTGCTTGTGTGCATATCAGAGTAAGAAAAAGTATTGTAAATGAATGGAAGGGATCTCATTTTATAACAACACTATGATGTGCATATGTGGTGATCTTTGAAAAATCAAGAAATAGAGTTCAGATAACTAATATGATGGTATTGCAGTGTAACCAGAAGTTTGTAGTTTGGAACTTGTGAGAAATTTGAAGACATTTCTTATTTGAAAAACTTAACATTTGCACCTCAAGAATCCCTGTGACCCACTTCTGGAATTGTGGTATGCTGCAGAAAAAGTATTTTTGTATAGTATAATAATGCTCAGTGTAGTCCAAGATGTACTGGATGTGAGGAGAAGGCAGTGTGGGGGTGATGAGGAGATAGGAGTTTCTTGTGCCAACATATCCACCTTCTCTTGGCTGGTCTCAGAGATCAAATGAGTGAGGAACCTGCTATCACAACTGCTCTGCTGGCTGAGATGACAGAGGAAGGGTCAACAAAAGAAGAGAGGAAGAATGGAACAAAGGAGTTCCAAATGTTCCCCTAGTCCAAAAATATAGTAATTGCATTAGTATAAAGTTATGAAGGGCCTGAGTAATCCTAAATAATTTCCAAAATCCCTAAATTGGAAGTGGTTTAGATTCAACAAAGCTTGAGCAGGCCTAGTATTGAGTCAGCTGGCTCTCGGTCATGTGAGTTATGATTGTGCCTTAAACCTTTTTGCCTCACAGTTGTTCTATGTGAACAGAGTTCAGTCTGGGAGACACATAACTCTTTCTAAAGGATATTTTCAGGATAGTGAAGGACAGGCTGTCTTCCAGGGAATCATAATAGCCATTGTTCATCTTTTCACTGGGAATGTAGCAACAATTACATTTAAAACTCTTGTAAGGAAGCTGTTCTATAAGCTTAGCAACAACCAAGAAAGTTGCACTATGTTTGGCATTGTTGAAAGATATCTACCCAAAGTTATTTATTATGGTGAATACAGTTTAAAGATTTCATTGAAAAACATTTTACTGCAGGAAATAAATGTTAGACTCCCAGTGCCCTCCTTACCCTTTCCTCCATATTACATGAACTAAGAACAGTGAATATAATTTTCTAAACTGACACCCATGAATTCTAAGGCATAAAAAAGAAAGAAAGGGTGCTTTTTCAAAGCTAAGTGCAGTAAATGTCACATAAGAATGGTTCTGGACTGTGGGAAACAAATTAACTATAAAGACATCTGTACCTTATATTGGACTTGAGAGGTATCTGTGTGGTCTCCTTTGTATTCTTTTTGAGGGTGAAAAAAACAACAATACAATAGTCAAAAACCAGTCATACACTCAGAATAATGGTACTAAGTGTTTTCATGTTTTCAACATATGTTAGTACTATTGGTCATTCTAAATGCTATAGATATACCTCTCAACTGTTTTGTACATAGGATATATATCTCAACAATGCATACGAATTGGAAGAGACACCTGCGTTATTCACGTGAACTCATTGTATTCCAATAAAGTCACCCTTAATGCAGCACACTCATGTCTTTCATTTCTGTTTACTAATACAGTTTGGTCCATCTTTTGACTGAACTCATTTAGTTCCATCTTTTGGCTGAACTAATCCAAGACATGCTCTGAGGATACATGGTACAGTAATTTTATAGAAATTGTAAATGTAGGCTTGTAGTAACTGGATTAGCAACTAGTCAGATGAATGATGTCAAATAAATGGAATGAATTGCTTAACTTACCTATCCATTGTAGGAGAATGATATGCACATCATTCAATTTGGCTATGAGTATTTTTGTACAGCAGGTCTAACATCGAAATCAGTACCACTGTTTATTTGTCAAGGCCTCTTCCCAATAAAGAGGTCATTTCCAACCCTTGGTCCTGTTCTTACTCACTTTATTTACAGCTTGTTTATCTGTCCGTGTGAAGTAGGAAAAGAAAGGAAGACAAGCAGGGAAACCCACCTTGTTCTGTTTCCTCCAGGAGAATCACATAAATGAATAAGTACAGCAATGATGAGGAGAGGCATATATTGTCCACATAGATAAGATGGCCCACTAGGAATATCTTACCCAAGGATTGCACCCCCTCCCCCCAAAAAAACCACTGGAACAATCACTGGCCCACTGTAAGATGAGCTAAAGAACCAATGTTCAGTTAATTTATGCCAACAATAAAATAGACTTGTGGAGTTTTGGAGAAGACAACTTTGGAGTAAAAAGCCAACTAAACTTTTGTTGGATTCAGAGTGCAGAAGCCATGAAACAGTGAAAAAAATCATGAATAACCCTCTCTCCTTTTTTAAACCAAGAGAATATTTCTCTAGCAATCTCTTGGTCCTCCAGGGTGACTCAAGCGACCTTATCCCATGAGTAGGAGGAAAGTTGGGGAAAGCGTAGGGAAACACCTTACTCCATTCCCTCCCACGGAGGTCCATCTAAAGGGATAGCCAGCCGTTACAAGTCCTTTCCCCTGGTTTTCCCCACTTGGAGTCTGGCAGCACCCAACTCTTTAAAATGCATTCTGGCCTCTGTTTCTATGTGCTGTGGAAATGGAGTCTCACCAGAAGTGCCCTTAACTTCATGTTATGGCCATGGGACTCTGTTTCCGCAGCACATGGAAATGGAGCTCAGAATCCATGGAATGAGATCCTAAATCAGTATTACACTAAGGCTCTAAGGTAGTGCTTCTCAACCTGTGGGTCCCCAGGTGTTTTGACCTACAACTCCCAGAAATCCCAGCTAGTTTACCAGCTGTTAGGATTTCTGGGTGTTGAAGGCCAAAAACATCTGGGGATCCCAGGTTGAGAACCACTGCTCTAAGGAATCTTAGAGAAATGTTCTCTTTAGGAATCTCTAGAATAGCTATATAGTCTGTTTCTGGTGAAAGTTGACCACAGAGTCACCCCAGAGAACCTAGGGATTTCTAGAGAAGTGTTAATCAAATTCACAGCTAAACAAATCTACAACAGTTAAGTTTGCAGATATTGAGGGCCAATTGTATATAAACCATACTTTGAAACTAAACTTTTTTCCTAAGACATATTGAGACAAACCAAAGTCTGCCCAAGTCTGACAATAATACTTTATTGCAGTTTTAAAAATGAGTCAAACCTTCTGATCCTGTGACTGTTTCAGATAAAGAGAAGGGAACTGATTCTCATGCACAGTTCATTTATCTTGTTTGTACTGCAAAAAATAACACATGAAATAACAATACCATATTTAAGTTTTAGTTTGGGGATCCCTTCCCTAAACCATTACATCTTCAACAGCCAGGAAAGTTGGCAAGGCAGGAATCTTATTATATTAGTTCAAGGAGTCTTTTGGCTCCCTTCTTCTGGTTTCAGCCTAAACTGACAGTGCAGGGTAACACTACTAACCATCTCAGTCATCAACCAGTTTGATTCACAGTGAACCCAGGTCTACACTGGACTACTAAAATGCTAAAAATCAAGCCACTAAAGCAGAACCTTTTGGCCTAGATCTGAGGAAGGAATCATGTGGCTTTCATGATGGAGTGCATTAGCATTGTAAAATGAATGTACTTTAACACTACTATAACTGTTATGCCTCAATGCTGTGGGATCTTAGGATTTGTAGTTTGGTGCGACAACATTATTATTTAGCAGAGAAGGCTAAAAGTCATATAAAACTGTGTCTCCTATGATTCCATAGCATAGAGGCACAGCAGTTAAAGTGGTACACTAGTTCAACAACATAGATGTACCCATCATCAGTGGGGAGGACAACTGTGAGTTGTAGGCTCACAACACCTGCATAATTTCCAGTGTGGTCTAGATCCTTGGTCAACTCCTTTATACAGTTACAGTAGTCAAATAGCCAGGACTGGATTTAGGGCCAGAAAGTTCTCAGCGTAAGATGCATTTACCACCACATTAAGGAGATGGCTTTATTTACAAGAACAATCCAAATATAGTATAGGTAATGTACTTTTGCACACTAGCATATGGAGAGGAGGAGGATTAGATTAGATGGATTTTTTTTGTCATGTCAGGAGCAACTTGAGAAACTACAAGTCGCTTCTGGTGTGAGAGAATTGGTCGTCTGCAAGGACGTTGCCCAGGGGATGCCCGGATGTTTTGATGTTTTACCATCCTTGTGGGAGGCTTCTCTCATGTCCCTGCATGAGGAACTGGAGCTGATAAAGGGAGCTCATCCATGCTGCAACTGTCAGTCTTCAGTCCTGCCGGCACAGGGGTTTAACCCACTGCACCACTGGGGGCTCCAGTTTAGATGGATTAGATGGTTGAGAGATCATTGCCAGGCCTCTGGTTAAGAATTATTTTTATTTAGGCTTCCCAGCCCAATGACTACATAACCTACCTGCACTGTTCGGTAAAACCTTGTACACTAGTGTGGATGTTTTGTTTAGATTTATGTTATTATAGAATTTTATCTGACTATGTGTAGTTTAATTTATAGATGTTAAGTTTAATTTACTGATGCTAGGTTTTTAATTTGATGTTAGGTTTTAATGCTACTTTATATGTGGGGTTTTTCTGGGATTTTATATCAGTATCATGTGAATGTTTGGCACTGAATGTTTGCCATTGTTATGTTGGAATCCGCCCTGAGTCCCCTCGGGGAGATAGGGTGGGATACAAATAGTTTTTATTTATTTATTTATAACATTTGAATCCCATCCTATCTCAACCTTTGCAGAGGTGCCAACAACAGAGTAAAACCAACACAAATATACATACATATTATAATAAAATATAAAATAAAAGAAGCAACATTTCTGCTTCTTGGCAGGGGGTTGGACTGGATGTCCCATGAGGTCTCTTCCAACTCTATGATTCTATGATTCTAAAACAATATAAAAACATTTTAAAATAAAAATATTTTTATTTTTATTTTTATTATAGATAAAAATATTTAAAACAGTAAATATGTGACTAAAGCACATTTTTGAAACGAACCAGAATCTACTACTTTAAAATAATTCTAATATCACAGATCGACATGATACATCAACCAAAAATGAAAACAATAGCAGTCAATTGAAGACACTAAGTTGGCCTTGCCAGGTAAGATGCAAAAGCATAGGAACAGAGCACAGTAAGAGTGCAAAGTATGGGATCTACAAAAACAATGTGGGCTGTGAAGCAAGAAGCATACCATATTTTGTAATCATATCAGTACAATGGTCTCACTTGATTAACCTGAGCACCAGAATTTTCTCTCTTTAACAGAGATGTAAGTTCTCATAGGTCTGATGACGTTCAAAGGCAGAACAAGGTCTTAACAGTAATTAAGTGTGAATTTCCAGAACTTCTGGCAATGCAAAACGGTTAGGAAGCCTTAAAACCCAACATTCTTGATAGCTAGGTTTTCTGAGTGAACCTATATAGTCTTAAAAACTTGAATATCTAAGATTTGTGATTTTGCATTCCAGTCAAGAATTGACTTCAATTTAACCTCCTAGACTCTGATTATTTTAAGTGTCTACTGAACATTTTCATCATTATAAGTTGATGACATAATTAGCTTAGCTTTTGTGTCTGCCTCTTGAGTATTTTTCTATAATGAGTATATTGATACCTTTAGAAAAGGTGGAAGGTGTTGTCACTATAAAATTAAAGAAAAGAAGTTGATTGAGGCATTGTGAACAGAAAATGAGGAATTAGTAGGAATCAGGAACGGTTATTTCCTCTTATAGTATATCGGGGAAGTTAAAAAATGGTGAGAAGTCCCCCCACCACCACCTTTCCCCATGCAGTTATGTACACAGACTGCAAGTTGCACAGGGAAAAAAAATAGCTGCCCCTAACTTTTTGTACCCTCTATGGTCTGGTCTGTCACACTGAAGGCTTGCAAGACTTTCAATACCAGGCAGCATACTTACATTCACACAATCTTACAATTACAAATGGCCCTTTGAAGGCATCCATAAGGCTGATGTGACCCTCGATGAAAATGAGTTTAATACCTTGCTCAACGAACTTGTTCTTATATTGAATGTAGAGGACTGCTTGAGACTGAAAGAAGTAGTCTGTATTTTTAAACTGTCTTTTTCCAAGTACGAACTGACCCTTTTGACTTTAAGATTCATCTGAGGGAGTTCTCAGATTCTGAAAACTACTAAGACAAACTGTTTTCCAGGGGCCAATGTGAAGCTTCTTAAGGCCATGTTATAGCAGTGGAAAAGGCCAAAGGAAAAAGAAAGTGACCAAAAGTACTACATTTCTGGTCGCTACCTGCCTAGAACTAAAGCTAGAAAACTACAAAACCATGGCATCATGGAAGAACAGTTGTGGCTATCTGGAGAAACTCTTGATATCAATGGATTTGGTTCCCACCCCATTTCCAACCATTGCATAATCAATCAGACATGTTCTCTAAATTTCTGTCAGTGATTTGAATCCGGGGAACAGGGTGAACTCCATCTGTCAGCTCCAGCTTCTCATGCAGGGACATGAGAGAAGTTTCCCACAGGATGGTAAAGCATCCATGTGTCCCTAGGCAATGTCCTTGCATATGGCCAATTCTCTCACACCAGAAGCGACTTGCAGTTCCTCAAGTCACTCCTGACATGAAAAAAAAAACTCTTCAAAACCCAGATTTTCCAATAAACTTTTGTCATACTTTTGTTATTGCTTACTGCAACTAAACCCAAGTATATGTAACCAAACATAATACATATTTTTCACTTTTTGAAATCTGTCTTTCTTCCTTCCTTTTGGTGCATCATCCTTATTGTTTCTAAATTTATGTCATAAATTGGGCAAGGACTTGGAATTTATTGCAAGTATTGGGAGAATGCAGCCTCTTTAATTATTGTTTGTCTGCAGCTCCCGTCATTCCTCATCAAAGGCAGAGACAAGAAAAGCATTTCAACTACTCAGACACCTTGAGAGTAATTAAGAATCTACTGGTGCATTATGCTTGTCCAGGAATCATTGTCTTTTGTTAACTTCGTAGAGATTTGGGAAAGTAACTTTCAGGGTTCACAACACCAGCCAATATAGCTGGTATCCATCCTGGTTTAGAGATTCTGGAAACTATAGTCCACAAAGCAATTTTATTTAGTTCTTGCTTCAGGAAAGCTCTATTGCCTATATTTAACTTAGTTGCCCATATCTAAGGTGGCTCTGAGAAGACAGCAATGCAGTGCCATTACTATCCTCATCCCCTATATTCTACTTCAGAGCTTAGTTGTAGAAAATTTATGTTGTTGTGTAAAGAAAAATACAATTCCTTCCTTATAAGCTGTCTCTGATATCAGTTTGTGTCACAAAAATTAAAGCAACTTAAATGTGGGAAGTATATGGCTACCAACCATGTTGTTGGGAGAATAATGCTAGTGCTTACTTCCTGAGACTTCTGACATGGGGGAATGCCAAAAGAAATATAGTGCTGCCTTGAAGAGCCATTACAGTTCAGCAGTAAGGTGGACTTCAGCAACTATCAACCTAGAACAGTGGTTCTCAACCTGTGGGTCTCCAGGTGTTTTGGCCTACAACTCCCAGAAATCCCAGCTAGTTTACCAGCTGTTAGGATTTCTGGGAGTTGAAGGCCAAAACATCTGTTGAGAACTACTGACCTAGAAGAAGGAAAACACAGAATACATTGGTTTATAGGGTAACCTTATCAATGAAAAGTCAGAATCTGGATAATAATCCTCGGCCTTCTTTAATTTCATTTTTTCTGGTGATTGTCGTAATTTGATGTGTGTTCTGGATACGGGCTTGTTGTTCTACACTGGTAGTAAACTAGTCACCCATTGCTGGAAACATGGTTGGAATTCTTTATCACAGTTATGATCACGAACCTGGAATTATACATCTGTAAGTAAAGGTGAAAATTTCCCCTGACATTAAGTCTAGTCATGTCCAACTCTGGGGGTTAGTGCTTATCTCCACTTCTAAGTCTAAGAACCGGCGTTGTCCATAGACATCTCCAACATCTGATATATATTCATAGTCACATGTGTAGCACTGTTGTATTCCCCTTCACCTGCATCACCAGGTATCGGCCACACTAAGAAAAGGAGATCTATTTTCCTGGTGTTTGGAGCACAGATGGATGATATAGACACATCCTTTTCACCAATACATGAATCTACAAAAATCAGAGGCAGAACCCTGTTAAAGGTCCTCAGCACAATCTCACTTGATACCAGTGGGGTGTCTTACAACCTTGCCCCAGCCACAAGCAGAACAGGCCTTCTTCTCTCAGTGTCTGGTAAAAAAAAAAGGTTTGGGAGGCCAGGAGGCATTACTTAGTTATGCACAACTAACTATGTATCCCATGTAGAATTCTACCATGATTCTGATATAGGTCAGATCCACCTCTCATATGTTGTAATGTAGCATTTTATCCTGTGTATCTGAATTTCAAATTGAAAATGAAGTAATGGGTGGTGAGTGATTCAACATAAGAGATAACAGTACTTTGTGTATATACTTGTGTATGTTGACTTCATGTATAAATTGAGGACAGTTTTTTGGGGGCAAAGTTATGGATTTTAATATAGGTGGATAAATTGAGAGTCATTCCAAAGAGAGGAGAAAGCACCAAAGCCACTTCAGAAAGTCAGCTGCTCCTGGTCGCTACCATTATTCCACTCAGGTATTCAGAAAGTTCAGAAGCTATGTTGCGGTAGAGAGGGGAGAGGGTGTTGGTGCTTCTTTTAGGTTTTCCCAGGATGAACTAAGCTCTTGCCCTTTACCATTAAGAAATTAAAAATAAGAGTTTAGACACAACAAATACATTGGCCTTGTATTGGTCAACCCATATTTTTGTGGTTGTTATTTCCTTAAATATCTAGACATATGCATGAGTATAGTACATGTGCAATTCTTAATAGAAAATGAAACTGTCTCAGTAGAAAATAAACTTTGATTCAGTCTGGGTCCCTCCAATAGATTTTGGGCTATAAGCTCCATAAACCTCAACTATCATGGCTGATGTTTCTGATGTTTCATGACTGTAGGCCGAAACATATGGAGAGACCCAAGCTGCAAGTGAGTCTTCCATGCCCTTTCCAGTGTGCCATTGTCACACTGTAGATTGAAACAATGCTAGGAGAGTCAGATGAATTATTTTGTCATAGAAAAGGCATGACATTTCACATTAGCACTTTTATCTCCATCCCTTCTAAGCAAACATCTCATAATTCACCTCAAATAATGCTGCTATCACTCTCTTCTTCCTTCTGAACATCCTCTCCTTCTTTTTTCTGTACTGTATATCTCTGAGACATGTGTTGTGCTGTATAGATTGAATGAGGCCACCCATTATACTCCCACACCTTTGGCATTTGTAAATTATTTGATCAGTGAGAGGAAGCTGGCAGTAGGAGTGCAAAACAAATGGAGATGCATAGTCTTAACATGTGCACAGAGTCAGAAATGCACATGCTCTCTTTTCCTCTGCTGATATGAACTGGTTGCTTGGCTACCACTGGTAAGAGCACAGAAGCTACATTTTCCCACCATGCTATTCTTCTACTTCCCTCCTCCCTTATATAAAGCAAGAAGAAAAAAGCCAAAGCAATATAAAGGCATCATTGTGGCACATTCTCACAATATGGAACTGTTTTAAAATCACCAATGGGTTAAAGTGTCAGAATAAGAGTAAAATGTCAATAATAATAATATTATGATAATATGATAAATATTTGACAAAGTACAAATGTGTTCATTTGAGAAGATAAACTTTAACTCGCTGGATAGACAGATGGGGTCTTCCCCAAGGGCAGTAATTTTTTTTAAAAAAAGAGAGAGAATTAAGTTGCAGTGCAGGAAATAAAATACAGCAAACAAATCTATACTGCACTTCATCTTACAGGACCTGTATCGCCCACTCTCTTCGGATGATTTGGATTCAGTAGGAGACTCTGTGTAAAAACAGAAAATGGAACAGTGCTTAATGGTTTGTGACTGGGTTAAAGTTTAACACTTCTTAAGAATGTAGTTAGTTGCTAATCAATATTAGTGAATTGCACAAAAAGTGTTTTTTCCTATTTTGATATTAAAACACCGGCGTTTGTTCATTTATATTATGATGACAATTTGTTAATACGATATTGCTTGATTTCTATGATAAAGTACAGGCAGTCTTCCTCAACCTAGTAGTATCTCTCATTTGCAACCAGTGTGATAATGCCTCATGCTGGCTAAGAATGATGGGAGATGTGGTCCAGCCCATCTGGAGAAATCTGGTTGGGAGATGCTATGTTAGGGGATGCTTTTTTTAAAAAAAAATCAAAATTAAATTGTGCATACTTTTTGAAATGAAATAAATAATGCAAAAAGGTGCTATTATTTTCCTAAGTGCTCTGTGTGGGTTGTATCCATGATTAGTAGGAGCAGAATAGAGATTAGTGTGAGGGATCTGCCAGTAGGGCTAAACCCCCTAAAAATCATCTGAAGGATCTCTAATGTAGGTCACAGAGGGCCCTTCCACACAACCCTATATCCCAGAATATCATGGCAGAAAATCCCACATTATCTGAGTGTGTGCTCAGATAACCCAGTTCAAAGCACATATTGTGGGGTTTTCTGCCTTGATATTCTGGGATATAGGGCTGTGTGGAGGGGTCCAGAGTTGGTAGATGGAGGGACAAAAAGTCTAAGACATCAGTTGAGGCAATTTCCATCAACATCCATCCCCCTCACACTAGTATTGGATACAAACCCATAACATTATGCTTGCTTACAAAACAAACTTGGGCCCTTCCACATAGCCCTATATCCCAGAATATCATGTCAGGAAATCCCAAAATATCTGCTCTGAACTGTGTTATCTGAGTCCACACTCAGATAATGTGGGATTTTCTGCCTTGATATTCTGGGATATAGGGCTGTGTGAAAGGGCCCCCAATTTGAGAAAGGCAATTTGCAAATTTGCTGGGAGAGCAATTAATAGACCATAAACATGTTTAGAAAAGAATAGCCAGCATAGACACAGGCCACCATTCTGCACCTTTTTTAGTTAACTATTGGTAGCTTTCTAGTTCGTTCTTGCTACAGTAAAAATGGATAGCATGAACTGAATTCGGAAAGAAAAATGACCATGATATTAAAGCTGATAAAATAATGAATTACATGAAGTAATGGATTGCAAGAATTTTTTTCTACATATTATCTCTGAATGTATATATGGGAACAGGGTTTCTAAGGCTCAGTTGCAACAAAAATGAGTCCAGTTTTCTCCTCAAGTTTCCTTATTGAAAATTTGAATCTCCATGTTGATTTAAATATTTTATGCTAAAAGCAATTTCTCCACTGTGAATTTTTCCTTCCCATTGTGATTTTGTGTATAATGAAATGCACAACCCATTCTGGAGTAAAATTTCCTATAGATGTATAGGTTTTAAAGTGGTTATTTTAAAGAGCTATACAAGGGAAAGATCTGGTGGACATGTTTTCTGTGAAAGCCACACAAAGTAAATGTAGTTTTTAAAAGAGAAATTTCCACTGGCTCAGTCTTTAGGTAGCTCAACCACTTTGTGACAATATATATGTACTGTACTAAAAGTTTGTATTCTACTGTTTTGGAAAACAGTGTTCTTACTGCAAAATATCATGGTCTGAATAAATGCTTGCTTGATTTTTATTCCGTATTTGTTAACCAGGATGTAATTAGGTGTAACATTTCAAACAGTTGTATTGACAGTTGACCTCTGCATTGTTAATTTTCAATACAGGTAATAGTTGCAACTACACCTAAATGCCTTTTGAGTGTCCTGCTACTTCCTTATCATTTAAAAATATTTAGGATTTTTAATATGCACTCTCTTTTAAGAAACAACACCAAATAAAAAAATCTGTCTGTAGTATAACTTATAGTATGTATTCTACTTTGTTACCTGGTGAATGAGCTTATACTGATATTAGTTAATTTTCTATGAATTAATGAAATCAATTCCTTCTGAAAAACCCTAAAGGGCTGGCTTATTTATAGTTCCTCTTTTCAGAAGAAACTATATATTAAAGTACTGTATTTTTAAAGGCAATTTGCCATTACATTTAAAACAGACAGAAGGAATGTCATATACCAGTTAGTCCTGGAACAAGGATAATGAATTTTTAAAGGGATCTCTCTTGGAAAACCTACAAATTGACAAGTTTGAAAAAAATTAAAATATTGTAATTCGATTTTCTTCTGTTATTATAGACTTAGACTAATTTGAAATTTGCTTTATCCAGTAAGAATAGGATTCTCAGTGCTGTTGCATTTAAAATTCATGGCTGTGGATTTGCTAAGTAGGAAAGGGTATATTTTTAAAATTGTTACTTAATGGGTAACTAAGCATATTTCTGGTCAGAATTCTCAAAGACATAAATGTAAAGAAAAAGTTTGTGAGCCCCTTAGTATGGTCACATAATTGCAATGTAAAATGTTATGAGATCTTGATAACCCCATAACCCAAGAATAAAGAACCAAGAAGTAAGAGGGGACCACTCCTAAATAGAATGGTTGTGATCATGAAACCTCTCTACAGTTGGCCTTCCACTTTATGGTTTTCACTTTTGCAGGTTTGATTATTTGCAGGTATGATTTAATATGTACTCTCTTGAGGAATCTCTAGATCAGTGGTTCTCAACCTGTGCATACCCAGATGTTTTGGCATTCAACTCTCAGAAATCCTAACAGCTGGTAAAATGGCTGGGATTTCTGTCAGTTGTAGGCCAAAACACCTGGGGACCCACAGGTTGAGAACCACTGCCCTAGATCCTCTAGCATAATTCTGAATTAAACATTTGTCAGATATTGACTATAGAATTGTGCTAGAGTACTTAGAAATTCATAGAGAGAACAGTTCTCTAGGCCAGTGGTTCACAATCTATGGGTCCCCAGATGTTTTGGCCTTCAACTCCCAGAAATCCTAAAAGCTGGTAAGTTGTAGGCTGAAACACCTGGGGACCCACAGATTGAGAACCACTGCTCTAGGTATTATAGGTTCTCCAACCCAATTCTATGGTCACCTTTCCACAAAAGTTTACCAGCTGTTAGGATTTCTGGGAGTTGAAGACTAAAACATCTGGGGACACACAGGTTGACACCCACTGGTCTAGGTCCTTCAGTATGAATTCTGCTGGAAGCTAGCTCCAGGATTGCACTGGAAGACCTAGACATTTCTAGAGAGAAAATTTGCATCAAATCTGCAAATAATCAAATTCACAGAAGTCACACCCTTAAAAGTGGAGCACTGATGGTAATTTGTCCAAGCTCTGTTTTGAATCATATGCAATGCACTGAAGATCTCTCTGTGTTCTAAGAGATCATTTTTCTCAACTGTTGAAACTGATATTTTTATCAAATTCACCACATGCACACCTGTTTCATGTAATTTTATCTCAGTGTGATTGTATACCAGTGTACAGGATTGCATGAAAAATAACAGAAGTATTCCTATTGCATCCAGAATTGTGTACTTCAAAGCTGCTTGTTATTCTATGCGCACACATATGCATGCACACACAATGTATGTGTGTGTATTTAAATGCCTCCTAATGTAGATATTTGGGCATTTTTATTTGCATTTGTTTAAATTAATATCTATGCAGCAAGATATAGACAAGAATGTACTAGTTATATTGTGTACTCATCTAGTGTGTTGTGATATTAAAAAGTGATCATTGTTGTTCCCATTGTATAAATAATCTTCATTTGGTTTCTATTGTCCAGTAAAAGAAAACAGCAGTATTGTGAATGCTTATTGATCAAATAAGTTTACAGTTTTATATACTGTTATTTGAAATACTATTTTCTTTTTAATCTTTCTCTCTCTTTGTTTCAATATAATTCTTAAACTGCAAAATCTGTAAAACATTTTACATAATGTGCAATTGAAAATAGTTTTGCTTTTCTAATCAATCAAGTAATCCACTTTCAATTTTTGTACCATCAGTGCAATGCATTGTATGTTTATCTTGTGTTTAATCTTGCCATACTTGACTGCCTTTGCTGGATTTTATGCCGTGAGTCGTGTAATAAATAAATGGGAAAATCTGTTTTAAAAATTTAGTGAACTTCTTCTGAAAATGGGAAAACTAGACAAAACTCAATTTCCACACTAACTTAGCCACATTTTTGTGGTCAACAAGTATGGAAGCCATAAATCTTAACTGGCAGTTTGAAATATGAATACATTCAGTGGTTTTTTAAATGTAAATTTGTGGGTACTACCTTAAAAATACTTAAAGATGGAATTTCTAGTGGGTACTTGGGATAATAATTTAACCAAACCATATTACCACATATCCTTGTTATGGCAAATAATAGACCTGATGTCAGAATGGGGAATGCATTTGATATATTCTTGAGTTTTGTTCTAGTCACATATCAACTTGCTTTCAAAAGCACTATCCTTGCATTTCCTATTAGAAAAACCTTAAAAGACTTGAGTTATGGAAATGACATTGGAGAGAGGTTAAGGCCTACTGTTTTAAAATATTCTGAGACATGCTTTCTCATTTTTCCAGTGAGAAACACAGTAACAGAAAATAGTCAATTTTTGCTAGTTAAAATGCCCTCTGTTTACATGAGCAAAACGTTTTTGAAATAGATTCAAGGGGGTGATAAAAACTACTTCAGGCTAGTTTCGAATCTTGGTTTTCTTATCAAAGTGTTGGTATTCCACCAATGGTTCTTTTATCCTAAGCATTTAAAATATTCAGAGAATCTCAGCTTTTGGTGAGGATGTATATAAGAATTAAGTCTAACTCATTAATTATATGCATACATTCTAGGCCAGTGGTTCTCAACCTGTAGGTCCCCAGATGTTTTGGCCTTCAACTCACAGAAATCCCAACCAGTTTACCAGCTGTTATTAAACTGGATGGGATTTCTGAGAGTTGTAGGCCAAAACACTGGGCACCCACAGGTTGAGAACCACTGTTCTAGTCACTGAAAGGACAGCAAATATATGACAGAGATAATCATGTAGCTCAGGATGCATCAGTAGAATCAGTGCAGGTAGACACCACAACTCCACAGCCTTCTAATGACTCAATGTTGTGGAATCATGGCAACTGTAATTTTACAAGGTCTTCAGACTTCTCTGCCAAAGAGTGCTACAATTCCAGTCATTCCATAGCATTGAGTCATGGTAATCACAGTGGTGTCAAACTTCATTAAATGTAGATGCATCCTTAGTCTTCCCTAAGCTTACACTCCCCACTTCCAACTTGTATAGCCAGTGAGGGGAGGTCATGGGACATGTGGTCATGGGAGGTATGAGGGAGAAAGAAAGTACAGGATCACTAAGTGATCATTAAAAAAAAAAAACAAATTAAAGCAAACACACATTGTTCAGCAATACTGGGCCCTACATTATTTTAATCTTTTCTTCCCTTACTTAATTACAATTTTCAAATGCCCTGCTGAAATGGATAGTCAATCACTGCAATCACTAAAAAGAAAAGAAAAGTACGGTTACATAGGCTTAAATCAAGAGAACATTCACAACTGTTGATTTACCATGCTGCTACTGATTCAGTGACTCTACAGTAGATGGGATTACAAAGAGCGGAAAGAATAGGGAAGTGAATGACACTGTAATCTAGGAGAGAAAAAGTAGTGAGTAATTACTAAATGCATACTTGGAAAAGAAAGAGGCAGGGTAAAATATCATTTAAAGAAATGCCAAATACTGTAAAGGTGGAAATAGGAAAGTTTACACTGGTATTTTATACACCCATCTACCCACCTTTCTCTTGAATTCCTGAAAGAAAAATAAGAGGATGGATCTCAATGCTGATGATGAATGTACTGTCTTCTATTTTTATGGGGAGTTCATTAACATATAATGCCTCCCACTATGGTTTGAGTGTTGGACCTGAGTTCAACTCTCCACTCCACCATGGAAACCCATGGGTTGGTCTTGTGCAAGTCAAACTGTCTTAACCTCAGAGAAAGGCAAAGGCAACCCCGTCAGAACAAATTTTGCCAAGAAACCCCAGTGGTAGGTTTGCCTTGAAGTACCATAAAACAGAAATTATTTGAAGACACACATCATTAATGTCTAGAATATTGATATTCTAGACTAACATACTCATGTTAGTCTAGAATATCAATATGCAAAGGGATCTTGTTGCACCTTTGAGACTAACTGAGAGGAAGAAGTTGGTAGCATAAGCTTTCATGGGCTCAGTCTACTTCCTTAGATGCATGGAGGATTTCCCCGTAGATAAGCAAAATAATGACTCTTCAGATTAATGTCTGCATTTTCCAGCCCTTAGCATGGTTTAGAGAGCCAGTTTGGAGCAATGGTGTGAATGTTGGACAATGACTCTGGAAACTAGAGTTCAAGTACCTGCTCATCCATGGAAACCCACTGGATAATCTTGGGAAAATCACATTTTCTCAATTTCAGATGAAGGCAGTGACAAATATCTGAGGAAATCTTGCCATGGAAACATTGTAGTAGGATCACCTTAGGGTCTCCATAAATCATAAATGACTTGAAGGCACCACCATGATGCCTAGAAGAGACTTGGTAGTCATTGACAAAATTGCCGAACAGCTCAGTCTCTTTACTGGCATTTTCCGTTAGCATTTTAATAGAATACTCAGCATTAGTTTTCTTTTTTGAAGGAGTTGGCATTTT
The DNA here is from genome assembly GCF_037176765.1 of Anolis sagrei. NCBI lineage: Eukaryota > Metazoa > Chordata > Lepidosauria > Squamata > Anolidae > Anolis > Anolis sagrei. The sequence goes on along the minus strand of NC_090023.1, from coordinate 35,050,766 downwards.
TAAAAGATGATAAATTTGTGTGCTCTTGAAACTAGTTTGCTAGTTTTTAATTCTCTATATAAACAAGATTTTCAGTAGCTGCGCTGAGAGCATCTAAAACAACAGCTTTACACCTACACAGTTTGCCCTATCATTTCTTTATGCAGACTGTCAGAGATCTTTGCAAGCCTCACAAGCACAAATAAAACTCCTTAAAGACTTGACAAGGGTAATCTGACAATACATTTTACTGCCTTGGAAACAAACATTATGGAGCAATCTGTTAGTTGGCTATGTTCTTGAGCATTATGCTTCACAATTTTCTGATGGCTCTCTAACACTAACGGGCCACTGTAAATGGATCCCTGTAAGGTTCAAGTATGTTTAATAGAAGAAAAATCTTTCCAGAAGGAAACAATGGGTAGGCTTTGAGCATTTTCATGCATTGTCGTTTGTTCAGGAATGGCACAAGGTTTTCCAGTTAAAGATATTTGCAAATGAATTGCAGAACAAATCTTTGAGTAAGATGTGGCTGAAATCCTATAGCACTGATCTCCTCTTTCCCATCATTGAGAAAATGGTGGTATGTTGGCCATCTGTTAATCTGAACCTGATCTGGATGTGAAGTACTTACACCAAAGACCCAATCTTGCTTTTAAGCAGCAACTTTCTTTTAATGTAGGTGTGTCATAAAAACAGCCAGGTGGCCAGAAAGCTGCCTCTTAAAACCCATGTAGGGGTGATGACATTTCATATGGTGCAGACTGAATTAAAATTAAGACAGATCATTTATTTTGAGTGCTTCAGGTTCCATGGAAGCTTTTTGGTATGGAATATTCTCTTTGTAGTGGTCTTGATGGGATCTCCAGCTGTGTTTAACTGTAGTGTGCACAGCTTTGGCTGCATCTCTTAGATCTGCTGTCCAATTTCCAGCAACTGAAGGGCATTGCTACAGATATGAAGCAGTTTACTAATAATAGGCTTTAAAAATATTTAACATCATCTAAGCTTCAGGGCCCATCATAACCTATTAATAAAAGTCCACAAAACAGAAAGAGAATTTTGTTGAAGTTTGCAGTATGTTTTTACAGTCTGTCCTATTAACTTACCACATCTAAATGACAGTAACTTCAGGAAGTAAGATGAACAGATTTTATGAAGACCCCACTTCAAGGTGTGTATTATAAATGAGAGCTAGCATGTTGGGAGTGGTTTGAGAATTGCACTATGACTTTGGGAGACCAGGATTCAAATCCTTGCCTGTCCATAAAAACCCACTGGGTGACTATAGGTAATTAACACTCTCAGCTCAAGAGGAAGCCAACCCTTGTTGAGAAAACCACATTAGGGTCATCATAGCTCTGAAACAACTTGAAGGCACACAACACTATATTATGAAGGTAGCATAGAGTTTGTTTGCTGAAGGACAGGAGATGGGTAATTTAAATTGTAAGAGATGCTTATCCATTCCCCCATAAGACCATTCTTTGCAAATTTCCCATCCCTCTTTAGGCTCAAAAATATTCTCTTTCCTCAACCTAGTCCTAAAAGTAGAAGCATAATGGATTAGAAAAATTAGCCAAGGAAGTCAGGGGATAATAACATTTGAGATGGGGAAATCCATATAAGCAGATGGGATTTAGGATTTTGCTTACCTGCCACTCTCCCTTTTGCTAGTCTTGCATTCTTTGTTTTATAAATGCAGAGTTGCAATCATAGCTTTGCCGAAGTAACACAGCTCTATAGGCTCTAAGAAGAGTCAGCTGGACTATATCTTAGTTAGCCAGATTGAAATCAGAGTTTGATGGGGCAGGACACACGTATTTGGTTGGACTGTCACTCCCATTAGCACCAGCCTGCGTAGACAAGGATGAAGGAATATAGAGCAACATTAAGGAGGGCACCCCTCTTTTGCTCCTCCAACCATTATATTGGTTATAGTTGTAAATCAAATATATTTAGATGGCATTTAATTATGGTAGGGGTGAAAAATAACTTCAGAGATGGTTGCAAAAGGATCTGACATTGCTGCAGTGTGTATGCAATATTTGTCTTCTTGTCACAAAACCTTGCTGGCTACATTTGCTGTAAGTTCTAACTGATGATTCCCTTGGAAGAAAAGGTCAATGTCCGACAGGTACATGTTGAGCCTCTTCAACACAACTTCCAGGAAACATTCTGAAAGAATTGATCCTATAGGGAAAGGCTGCCAAGAAAAACTAACACTCAGGGGGCATTATGGAGGGCAGTCACCACCAGGAGCAGAACATGCAGTCAAGGGGAGACAAGAGATTCAGAACCTCTCCAGCTAAGCAATCATTTGCCCCATCTAGCTGAGGATAATGGTTCTGAAGTGGCACAGACAGGTGACCAGCAGAAGAAACTCTTCATGCCAAGGAAGGAGCCAACCTTACTATCAATGCAGCAAGAAGAAAAGAAAGATGCTCATGTCAGGAGGATTCATTGCTCAAGGATATATTGAAACCGCATCAATCAGACAAGATGAAGCTAAAAGTTTTGCCACCTTATTGGCGTGCATATCCAGCTCTTTGAGAAAACAGTACCACTTTTCTTCTGGTGCATCTGGGCACCATCAACACTATTAAAAAAAAACTTTGGAACAGATCTCCTTGGACCCTAGAGAGGAAAGTGAAGAGTTTGGAGGCAAAGGTGGATTTCTCATCAATTCTGCCATTGTAAGGTTGGGGACGATACAGGGATAGGTTACAAAAATGGTATTGACAGGAGAGATTTGGCTTCTAGAAACATTGTTTTCACTCCTTAAATGAAAGTCTACTGGTTACAGATGGGGTACAAATCATGAAGACTGAAATAATTCATTTGACAAAAGCATGGCAAATCTGATCAAAATTGATTTAAACTAAATTGGAGAGGGTGAGAAGTTGGAGATGTCAGCTTAAACAAAATTCTAGAGAAGTAGTAGATGGAGAAAATGAGAACAAGAGTAAATCATAGTAGAATATCAGTTACTACAAACAATGCTTTAGATGTCTATACATCAATGCACAAATTTTAGGGAACAAACAAGATGTGCAAGTTACAGATCAGGAAGGTAAATGGAGACTTAGTAGATGACTGCTGTGGTTGGAATATAATAATAGTATGCCATAATCTGTTCAAAAAGAACAGATGAGTAAGTAAAGTAGGGGTAACAGCATTATGTGTCAAATAAAAATTCACTTGTAGACAAATCCATGTGAATGATCCGACTGGATTTGTGGGGCATCTGGGTAAAAATAAAGGGAGAAAGAAATAAAAATAGCACTGTGGTAGATGTTTACTACATGCCATCAAACCAAAATGAGGTGGTGGATGATGTTTTTCTGAAACAAATCTCAGAAGACTCCAACGAGTAAGAACTGGTTGTTTTGGGGGACTTCAATTATCCTGATTTCTCCTACAAGACTATTTCTGCTGAGCATAGGTTCTCCCAACACAATTTATAATGTGCCTTGCAGGTAATTTCCTCTTTCAAAAGGTGCAGAAAGAAAAAAGGGGATCAGAAATCTCCCCCTTGAACCAATAAGAATGAAAGTGGTTGGTACTTTAGGAAGATTAGCAACCATCTGAGACTGGAATTTGTCGTTGTGGGACATATCAAAGAAGAGTGTCATCAAACACAAACCTTGAATTTCAGGAAAGCAGGTTTTCTTAAGATTAGGGAAATACTAGGTAGAATTCCGTGGCTGGAGATGTGAAAGGGGAAAAAAACCAACCAGTATGGATTGTATTTCATGAAGAAGGTACTCCTAAAAGCACAATTCAGTTCAATAGAATAAGAAAAATGGAAAACACCTGAAAAGGCCAACTCAAGGAGGGAAGTGAATAGAAAAAAGCATGTGGGGGGGAGAGAGAAAAGAATAGAATGAAGAATGTATTACCAAGACAAAATACAAATGTGTGCCAAGCTTTTAGGAATACTGTAAGGGAAGCTCAAAATGACCAGAAATTGGCTAAGTAAGCAAGTAGTGTCCAAAGAAGTTTTTTCACAAATGTGTTTGAAGCAAGAGAATGATGAAGGAAATAGCAAGGATAGCAAAATGTTACCAAATCGCAATAAGAAGGCTGAACTTCTCAATACCTATTTTGCTTTGGGGTGTTTTTTTTCCTTCAAAAAGAAAACTGTGTTATTCCATGCATCAGCAGAGAATTTGGAAAGGAATCTAGGTTGCAAATAAAGATTGATAAGGAGTTAGTCAGGAATCACCTAATTAACCTAAATGAGTCCAAATCTGCAGGACCAGATTACCTGCATCCCAAAGTATTTAAGAAACTTGCTGACATACTTACAGAGACAATTGCCATCATTCTTCAGAAGTCTTGAAGAATGGGTGAGAAGACAGAGGACTGGAGAAGGACAAAAATTGTCCCTTTCTTTTAAAAATTAAAAGAAGATCCAGAAAACTATAGGGTAGTTATTAACCTGATCTTAATACATAAATATTATAAAAATGTTGTTCTTAATGTTGATGACAACATCAAGAAAAAAATCCTGTCAAACTAATCTTTTATTTTTAACACACCACTAGTTTAGTAGATGATGGGATGATGTGTCAAATAGGGATGTGTTATTGCCTCAGCTTTATTCCCCATCTTCAAGGCTATAATACTGCACCTATCTTCCAGCAGTCACCAGCCAATCCCTCTCCAATGCCAGATATACAGCTTAGTGGTGTAACATTAGAAAACGTTGACCATTTCCGCTACCTTGGCAGCCACCTCTCCACCAAAGTCAACATCGACACCAAAATACAACACCACCTAAGTTCTGCAAGTGCAGCATTCTTCTGAATGCAGCAGAGACTGTTTGAAGACCGGGACATCTGTAGGGATACCAAGGTACTTGTTTATAAAGCTATTGTACTCCCAACCCTGCTATACGCCTGAGAAACATGGACTGTCTACAGATGTCATATGCAATTCCTGGAACGATTCCATCAGCACTGCCTCCGAAAAATTCCCGCAAATCTCTTGGGAAGACAGGCAGACAAATGGCAGCATGCTGGAAGATGCAAAGACTACCAGCATTGAAGCAATGTTCCGCCACCATCAGCTCTGCTAGTCTGGCCACATTGTCCGAATATCTGATCACTGTCTCCCAAAGCAGTTACTCTACTTCAAACTCAAGGACAGAAAATGGAATGTTGATGGACAGGAAAAGAGATTTAAAGACAGGCTTAAAGCCAACTTCAAAAACTGTGGCATAGACACCAAGAACTGGGAAGCCCTGGCCCTTGAGCACTCTAACTGGAAGTTAGCTGTGACCAGCAGTGCTGCAGAATTTGAAGAGGCACAAATGGAGGGCGAAACAAGCGGATCAAGAATAGGGCTTCACAGCCACCTGCGGACACCACATCTCGAGGACAATCATCCTCAAGCTATGAGGGATCGCCTAAGAACTGCACCTACAATCATAGAATCATTGAGTTGAAAGAGACGTTATGGGCCATCCAGTCGGACCCCCTGTCAAGAAGCAGGAAAATCACATTCAGAGCACCCCCAACAGATAACTAATCAAATTTCTGCTTAAATTAAAAGCCTCGAAAGAAGGAGCTTCCACCTCACTCCGGGGCAGAGAGTTCCACTGTTTGACAGTTCTCACAGACAGGAAGTTCTTCCTAATGTTCAGGTGGAATCTCCTTTCTTGTAGTTTGAAGCCATTGTTCCGCATCCTGGGTCTCCAGGGCAGCAGAAAATAAGCTTGCTCCCTCCTCTCTATGACTTCCCCTCACATATGTATACATGGCCATCATGTCTCTTCTCAGCCTTCTCTTCTGAAGGCTAAACATGCCCAGCTCTTTAAGCTGCTCCTCATAGGGCTTGTTCTTCAGACTTTATCGTTTTGGTCACCCTCCTCTGGATGCATTCCACCTTGTTGATGGAAAGCTTCCTACTAGCATGGAAATCATCTATCAAACAGATGGCAAGCTATTTAACCTCAGCAGACTCAAAACCAAAACCAAGGTCACAACAACATATGTTATAGAACTCCAATATGCTGATGATAATGTAGTCTGTGCTCATTCAGAAGAAGACCTACAAGCCATTCTAAACACCTTTGCAGAAGCATACCAAAAGTTTGACCTCTTAATGAACATCAAGAAAACTAAAATGTTCTTTCAGCAGGCACCAGTCAATCCCTCTGCAATGCCAGCAATACAGCTTAATGGTGTAATGTTGGAAAATGTTGACCATGTTGACTACCTTGGTAGCCACTTGTCCACAAAAGTCAACACTGACACTGAAATACAACACCGTTTGAGCACTGCAAGTGCAGCATTTTTTCAAATGAAACAGTATGTGAGGATTGAGACATTTGTGGGAGTACCAAGATGCTTGTTTATAAAACTATTGTCCTCCCAACCCTGTTATACATGGACCGTGGACTGTCTACAGACATCACACTCAACATCTGGAATGATTCCATCAGCGTTGCCTCCAAAAATACTGCAAATCTCTTGGGAAGACAGGCAGACAAATGTCAGTATGCTGGAAGAAGCAAAGACTACCAGTATTGAAGTAATGATCCTCCGCTATCAACTCCACTGGACTGGTCACATTGTCCGAATGCCCGATCACCGTCTCCAAAAGCAGTTACTATATTCCCAACTCAAGAATGGAAAATGGAATGGAAAATGGTGAACAAGAAAAGAGATTTAAAGTTGGGCTCAAAGCTAACCTTAAAAACTGTGGCATAGGCACTTAGAACTGGGAAGCCCTGGACTTTGAGCGTTGTAACTGGAAGTCAGCTATTCCCAACAGTGCTGTGAGATTCAAAGAGTCACCCACGGAGGGTGAAAGGGAGAAATGTTTCAAGAGGAAGTCATGTCAAGCCAACCCTTGTTGGGACTACCATCCATATGGAAATTGATGGCCTCACTGTGAAAGAACATGCAGATCAAGAATAGTCCTCTATAGTCACCTACAGGCCAACTATCAAAACCCTATGCTTGTAAGGCAATCATACTCAGCCACGAGTCATAGCCTATGATATGATGGTGAGATGATGGCAGTGTTGTGGATGTCACTTATCTGGATTACAGCAAAGCATTTGATAAGGCTTCCTATAATATTTTGATTAACAAATGAACTATACATGGAATCGATGGAAACATCATCAGATGCCTCCATAATTAGTTGGAAATCTGTGTTTAAAGAGTTGTCATCAATGGTTGTGCTTCAAGTTGTAATGAAGTCAAAAAGAGTTACTCAGAGTTCTGTCCTGGGACCAATACACTTCAAGATTGTAATCGATTGTTAGATCAATGTTTCTCAGACTGTGCTCCGTGGAGTCCTTAGGGCTCTTCACTTTTCTCCTCCCCCTCTTCCCCGCATTGCCACCCAAACTCTTACTACTACTACTACTACTACTACTACCATTACTACAAAGACTGGTGGCCATCTGTTGTGGGTACTTTGTGCTTTTGCTGCATGGCAGAAGAGGATTGGACAGGATGGCCCCTGGGGTCTCCTGTTGAAATACTGTTGAGTTTACATTGGTTAAAATTATTCTTCCTTTTAAATATTGTATTGTTCTTTCTTTCTCTTTTTTTGCACTACAAATGAGATGTGTGCCATGTGCTTAGGAATTTGCTCATTTTTTTTTCAATTATTTCTCCATCCATCTGCCACTGGCCTGGCCCGTCTGTCAAATTTTAAAATGCAATGTGGCCCCTGTGTCCAAAAGCTTTCTGATATATATAAATTATAATATAATATAATATAACATTTATTGGGGCTCCATGAGAAACTCTTGCTTCAAAAGGGGCTCTGTGGCTGAAAAGATTTGAGAACCCCTGATTTAGATAATGAAGGGGAGGAAATTCTAAAAATTGTGAAGGATACAAGATTGGGAAGGATAGCTGACATTAGTGTGTCACTGTCAGTAAGAATATAGATTGGAAAATTTTCTTCTTTTAAAAACTATGTCATTTGCTTGTCTCATATGTATTTGTTTTAGAGATTTATGTGTTTCTCATTTCTGAATGCTGTTAATGTGGGCTCCTATGTAAATAAGGCTTCTGCAGCTTTGGAACTGAAAAAGCTCAACATGAACTTTTGTAATTAAATTCTATAATAAAAAGTAATTTATAAAATGAAGTTTAAATGTTAATATTTTGTTCAAATCAGAAAGCAGTGGATTATCTGACACTGAAGTTGTGTTAAGTATGTTTGAGACATTCTTTATCAGCGAAAATATTAATCTGCCTATTATAATATGTAAAATCATGTTTAAAGAAATGGTTTAAATAAATTACTGCCGTAGTACTCTTACAAATTATTGTAGTGGAAAATCATGACTTTTAAACCACATTATTACCATTCATGGATTATTGAATAAAAATGAAATAATATCTAGCTGCATTGGGACAGAAGGAAATACCGATAGTCTTTTCACACGTTTTTCCACCGAGAAATTGCTTTTATTTCTTCCCTTTGTGGGGTGATAGAATTTTGCTATAGGTTTTCCCTAAATCTTGCATTAACATTTGAAACTTTAAGGTAAGTTTCCTCAACCCAAACCATGCCATATACACTATTGTTTCAGTATATGAAAATATCTCTTTGCAGAAAATATAATGGATATAATACAGTCAAGAACATTATGAGAACATGTAGAGCAGTCTTATAGTGACTCCCTCCAGAACAATTTAATTCTACGATTGCCCCTACCCTGGTTTTGGTCATTAAAATCTTTCCCCTTCATCTAGCAGTAGGTGGCAGAGCAGTAGAGATTAGAGAATGTGATATCCTGTTGCTAAGATAGTAATGTCATAAATCAGGCACTCTATAAATTCAAGGAACATGCTTGGAGGCAATTTGTGGAGGTGTTGTTTTTTGTATATCTACCCTGTACTCCCAGTGGAAAGCAGTCCATAATGACTTGATGCCAAACAAAGAGCTGGAGCCAAAACTTCACCAAGACTCCATGGGCAACATTTATTTATTCCTAGCAGCTATTGGCAGCTATCTACTGATACAGTCATTTGCACATATACAGTTTAGTATGCAGCTATCTTTAAAAAGGAGAAGAGAATTGAATGGAGTGATGATATTACCCTTTAAAAAGAAGAAAATGCCCTTGTGAATAAGAAGATTGCTGAGATTGAAGGTAAATAGAATAGATGTGGATGTAAAACAATTCTTAATGTACAGATGCAGGTTTAATAACTATAATAAGAATGTTGATTAATTGGTTACTCAAACCAATCTTGTAACATATTTATTGCCTAAGGTTATAGGAGATGATGTGGGTGTTTTTTTTAAAGGACCTGTATTAATCCCATGATTCTTGTGTACTTGACCATAATGTTACCTCAAATTCTTAATAGAACATTGCAATGCAATTTATATTTTGTTTTGTTTTTTTTAATCTGAGTATATGTTATATTCCTAGTGAATTATTACAGCTAACTGTTGGTTATTTTCTATATTAAACAAAGTGCAATCATTAATACATACAATGCAAAAAAATGTAGAGAGAGACTTGATAGCTTAAGCAAAACCCCACTAAGCAGAAGATTTATTGTGTTTTTTTTTTCAATCCACATGAAGCCACCAGAAAAGAATAAATTTGTCAGTCTCTCCTTGGGTGTCATAATGAGAGAACATGTGGTACATGAATCAGGGAAGTGAAGGGCCTTGGGAAGGGGAGACGTGGGCTGCCATGTCCTTGTTTAGTGAGCAAACACTGTTTGAAAGACAACATAGACAAGAGTCACTTTAGTTTAGGATGGATAGATACAGAACAGTTATGCCAGCAGAATGTCACATAGCATGCTGTTATGATGGTACACCATGACATACGCCAGTGTCACAAGCAGGCTGGTCCAAATGGTTTACGATCTGACTGACAGTATGTTAACTGTAAGCTAGGCAGACTAGAAGATGTTCTTGCTTGAGAAGCCTTCACAATGTATATAAAGTGTGATTTCAGAGGAAAAGAACATAGTATGAAAGGAGCAACTGCTTTCCTAAGAAGTGCAGGGTTCAGCTGGGTCTTCACTGTCAACTCAAAGTGCTACTACATGTTTTAGCTCCTTCAGTTGCCACATGGAATAAGCTACCAGATTAGAGAAGTTTGTGAAACTGAACCTACCTTAAGGTTGTAGTTGTAGATGATATCTCAGGACATGATACCATTGAATCACCAGTGGGAGACACAGTAAAAGTGCAGGACCTGCTTACTTTCAGACAGCAAAAAGTATGAAAATAATAATGCTAAAGGAAATAATGAGCCTATGGATTATCACATGTAACAACCATGTACTGCTTGTACATTTTAGTATAAACTGTACTGGGGATCCATATTTTTTTAATGAATTTTTAGTACATGTGTGCACTTTCAATACAATTTACAAATGATATGATAGGTACTTTAAGTCACAGTTCAGATTTAGTGTTAAAGCATCGTGTAGTCTAATAATGATTTGCTTCACAAACCAATGTCTATCTCACATATGTTCATACAAACCATGGTTGATTTTGCCCATTGTTTTTTTCCTCCTATTATATTAAAGCCTTTTCATTACCAAACACTGAAAAACATTGTTGCATTACAATTTATCTTAACATCTGCTGACTGGGAAGATGAATGCTGTCGTCTTCTGTGATTCTTGGAATATCCCTACACAAAAAAGAAGATTCAAAGCTTGTTTTCTCATCTTCTATTCCAGGAGGAGATTGCTTCTTGTGAAGCTGTCTTGTAAATCTTTTGATCCCACCCTTTCTGAACAAAAATTATTTCAGTCACATCCATTTTTTCAGAAAAAAACCTCACATTTTCTTTTTAGTATTAAAACTCGGTTATGGAGAAATCAGAGGAAGAGGTGTTAGAAGTTAGGTAGAGAGCCTGAAGCATAAGTAATAAGGAGCTTCCCAGTGCAAATAATTTAGGAATCAATGTGACATGATTCAAATGCCGAGGGAAGAGTGGTGATTTTAGTAGAGATACTCTGAATTGTTTGAAGATTAGGAAGCCAGGAAGGAAAAAGAAGATTTGGCAGTAGTTTAAAAAAAACAGCATCAAAGAACATATTAATATTTTAGAGGTTTGATGCTGTTTTCTCAACAGAAAGGTTTTAGAGGCCCACAAATTTAATAATGAAGCAAATTATACATGAAGGAAACATGGGATACATTTGTTACAAGGGCAGAACTTCAAAATTAGATACAAAAAACTCTTTTCTTATTGATAAATACTTTTCCAACAGTGACAGAACCCCTGTGTTGCATTATATTATGTAACTTAGCAAGAGATAACATTACTCCTTTAATCATGTACTGCAACTTTTAATTATTTTTACAGTTATGACCTGTGACCTCACTAAGTGATGAAGGAACAACATCTCATGGTTCAAGTCTTAACTAGTGTGATACCTTGTGTTGTTCCTTCATGCTCTCTTGTAGTCAATGAAGCAACAATAAAATGTTTTTTAGTAAATAAAATAATTGCTTTTGTAATTTTTTGAGAACAAGGAATGCATTTAATATATTTTTTAAAAAATGCAACTATAATTATGATTAGTTACTTGCATTGCCTTGAAAATATAGTTTTAAATACTTAAACTTTAAAGGTTAATTTTCAGGCTTGGTACAGGAGCAGTTAAAACATGCAGAGAAGGAGAAGACGCTTTCTGTCTTGTTGTGTCATAATATCTAGGTTTGCCGTGAAGCCACCTTTTAATAGAGCTTTTTTTGCCATGTGTCTTCCCCTGCTCCAATCCTCTATTTCCAGAGCTCTCAGCACAGTGGTTCCTCTACCTCACTAGCATCTACCAAAGTCTGCAGCTCCATGGATGAAAATGATGGACCTGGTGAAGGTAAATAAATTCTGATTGAAAGTTTGCATGTCTATTCAGAGCAATTGATACATGTAAAATGTTAAGAAAAATGTATTAGCAATCTCTGTGTTTTCTCCCCTGAATTTTCAGTTCCTTTTTAATTAGCAGGAATTTGAATTATTTGTGGATCATGTTCTCTATTTCTTTATGCCATCTAAATCAGGAAAAGCTCTATGGGTCATGGATCAGTGCTTGGAGGCAGCAGAGGGAAGGATGAGGGCAATAACCCGAAACTTGACAAAATGGAAGCACTTTGAATAAGCAGTTGTCTGTTTTGTATTTGGCTGTTCTTTCTCTGAGGGAGCAAGTGCAATGTGGATTTTATGCTTTCGTCAAAACAGAAGCACAAGGATATGTTAAAGATAATGTTTTCCACATCCCAGCTACTATATTCCTGACCAGAGATATTTGGGCCAATGGAATAGCTTGGCTTTTTAGACAAAACTAAAAGCTGTAACTAATACAAAATGCTGTAACTAGTCTGTCAATTGGAACAGCCTCCTAGGGACATTCAATGCCAATTTTGAAGATGCAGTACTGGATCCTAATACAACATTGAGACAATTTCAGTATAGAGCTGTTAATATCTAAAGTGTTCTGGAGCTTAGAGTAGCATTTTTTAATTTTTATCTGTAGGTGTAAAAGAAAGCTGAAAGGAAAAGACAATAACATTTAAGGAAGCTAGCAGGAAATGAATCAACTCATTTGAAGTATAGTGTTGGAGGAAAGTTCTATAGACTCTGCTAGTCAGACAAATGATTGGGTCTGAGAGCAAGTCAGGCCTGCCCTCTCAATAGAAGCCAAGATGACTAAACCGAAATGTCATACTTTGCATATATAATGAGATGTGACTCACTGAAAATGCAGAAGGCAATAGGAAAAGAGGCGGATGCTTGACAAGTAGATTCGTTCCATCAAGTAGGCCAGAGTTTGCAAGACTGAGCTGGACATAAGATGACTGGGCCTCTTGGCGGTCTCTCCTTCATAAGGTCACCATAAGTTGAAATCAATTTATAATAATATTAAATGTACCTAATAGAGGATTTATTGTAAATACACTTATGTGTAGGCTTAGAATAAAAATAGATTATTTCTAAATTAGGATTTAGAATATAGTACTGTAATATTTTAGGAATTGAAGTTTCCAAAAACACCTCTAAAGCACAGATTATAGGAGTTTTAGTCTCCTTCTCTCCCACATTCCAATTAAATCTATGCATCTCTACACATTAGCTACAGAATTGCAGAAACAGTCAATTTGTGAAATTCTATGATGACTAAAGAACAGGCATCAGAGACAAAATGTTCTCTGTATTCTGGTAGCACAATGCTTTGGTAGTCATAACATTTATAATAATGCTTAGAACACATTTAAGACTCTGAATGCCTTTTGTAGTGGACTCTGATTCAGAGATGACAAAGACCAAACTTGAACTTTTCTGTCTCCTCAGAACAGGCAGTCCCCAAGTTACAAACAAGATAGTTCTGTAGGTTTGTTCTTAACTTAAATTTGGATGTATGTTGGAACAGGTAATTTTTAATGTCTATTTTTAATATCTATTTTTTTAGCTCTGGGCAACATAGAGAAGAATTAATATCCCTGTGCCCCTGTTCAGAAATTTCATCATACTTTCTGTTTCTGTAACAATTTGATTTTGAAAAAAAAATGCTTGTTGTGAAAACAAGGATTGGTGATAAAACTTCAGTTGAGACACTTTCCCTCCCATGATAACTCTTTCAGGAATAAATTTTCCTTCCGTGGGGTAGATTTTGCTCCCTTCCTGTTGTCTCAATTCTGTTCTTAGGTATGAGACATTTCTAAGTTGGATATTATACTGCCTGTATATGATAAAATATGAGCCATTCACCAGCAGGTGAAGAAGTCATTGAGCTTACTGTCAGAAAAATGTACACCTTCGCACACTTACAGTTCATCTGTATAGTGTGGCACAGTAGCATAATAGCACTAATACTTCTACTCAGCCTCCAATTTAACTCCATTTTTAGGTTTAAAAAGTTATTTCATTGTTTAGATGATTTTCAGCTTTTGCTAAGGGTATAGCTAAAATGTCCTCAGCTACTAATATCCATTCTGATACATTCAAATTATTTTATTGTGAATTATACTGAGCTAAAACCACAAAATAATAGTCTTTGATGTACAAGACTGTTATGACAAGCATAATGAAATAAATTGAAATTAATATTTTCCTACGTAGTGTAGAAACAGAAGCTCGCAATTCACAATAGTTTAGCCATTGAGCAGGATACAAATCAAGTCATGGTTTTATTTCATTGAAGGAAATATAAATTTCTGAATAATTTTGTGAGTCTGGATGCAGAAGTAGACAGTTTCTCCATCCTCCATTACTTTGGTCGATTGAAGATGTCTCAATATCAAGGTGGAACTGACCAGAGGCTATGTTGCTTAAAGGTAATGAAACCAATTTGAGTTTTATCGAGCAATTCTGAGGTATGTAGGTGCCATCCAAAGTACTGAATCCTATTCCCAAAATAGGCTCAGCACTTTGGATAGCTCCCATAAACCTAGAGATATGCCTATAAAATTCAATATGGATTCTTTACTTTGAAGCAATGTTGGTGAATGTTAATTATGCAGTGGTGAGTCCAAGGGAAGAGACTTTTTTATTACAGAGGAAGGAAGGTATTACAAAACTCTGCAATAGCCAAAAAATGGACATGCAAGCATAAGGCAGAATTACACTTGCATATGTCCTTCACAGGAGTTGCGGGAAAACTAAACTGAACAATGATGTATGTATGTGTTTACATAGATTCAACAAGTAACAGTGGATTCAGGGATGTTCTGTCACAGGCATGGGCAAACTTTGGCCCTCCAGGTGTTCAGATTCTATCTCCCACAATTCCTAATAGTCTCAAGCCCCTTCCTTTTCTGCTTAAGTGGCTAAGGGGGAAAAGGAAAGGGCCTTAGGTCGTTAGTAATTGTGGGAGTGGAAGTCCAAAACCCCTGGAGGGCCGAAGTTTGCACATGCCTGTTCTATTGGAATCGAGGTACTCAACACCTTACTAACTTCTGGTGCTCTAAAAACAGTAAAAAAAATTATATATAATCAATCAAACTAATGTAACAGACATTAAACATTTCATATATTATTGTACATTTAATACACATGAACAAAGAAATTTGAATATAGCGGGTAAATATTAGAATGTCTAAATATTATAGTATCATCGTGGCAGCCACAAAAACAAAGTTTCTGAAGTATAACAACTACTTTCAAAGTAAGTACCATGCAATTAAACAGGAAATAACACTTCAAAGCCAGAAATGTTTCCAAATTTTGTTACATAGGAGCTCTAACCTGGAGTTTTATGGGAAAAATTCAAATTATATGTGACTGTTCTTGAAACACTGTTGTCAGGTAGATCTAAACCATTGGCTTAGTGTACCAGGGTCTACTGTGAAAGCAAGGCCTCAAGGGGACATTTTGCCCTAATTCTTTCAAACAGACTCTGTTCCTACTGTTTAAGAGCCAGAAATTTACAAGCACAGAAGGAGGGGAAGAGATTGCTGTTTGTAAGGGGTATTCCTAATATTGAACTGGTTGAAACACACTTCATGTGTTTCATGTGTTCTGGGCCTTTAAAAAAACATATGAGACACTTTCATACAGTATTTCTAGTTTGTATTTCTAGTTTTCTGTATTTCTAGTTTGAAGAATAACGGTGCTCTAATGGCTACTAGAAATGCAAGAACTTTTTTCTTTACTGTTTTGACTGACTGATTTCTTAAAGCATCTGGTGCCCAGGTTGTCTGCGTGGGTGACATTATTGAGAACACTTGTTTAAAAAACTAAATATTTAAAGCAGAGGGGGAAATAGCACTTATCACATGAACAAGTTTATAGAGGTCTCACTTTACAGGATGTAATAAAAGAAGTGCTCGAGTGTTAGACTTCTTTTGTAGATAGATTTAATTGTGGTGGGCTGAATGAATTCAGCATTCATTTGAGATTAATCTTCTACCTGAGCCAATCACAAAAATATGGGTTTTTTTTCTTTAAAAGAGTCACATATACAGCAAGATTGTAAATATGTTAAAACTCAATCCACTATCCACATTCTTGACCTTTCATAATTTATGGGATTGAGTTTGTGACATGTATGTAATATTATTGGAATAATATTTCTGTTCTTAAACCACAGAGTTAAAATATGTATGCTATGTCACATCTGTGTTACCTTCCCTACCAATAAAAATGTACTAATGATTATTTTCAGAAGTGTTAGAAGAAGGCTTCCAGGTTCCAGCCTCTATAGCAGAAAGATATAAAGTGGGTCGGACTATAGGAGATGGAAATTTTGCCATTGTAAAGGAGTGTATTGAAAGGTGAGAGAGATTTCTTGCTTATTCCTGTTAAAGCAGTCACTAATGCTAAGCTTTTCCAGAATCGTGTCTTTATTTGCAGCACATATGGAACAAAGTAATGTCTCTGCTCCATATGTACAAAATGAAAAAATCCTACTCCAGCTATAACTCTAAAGTGTTTTGCAAGAAACAGTTTATAAATTCAGTGCCCCTTCTGGGAGATCGTTCGAGCTTTTTCATTGTACTAAAATAATAGGCTGGAAATAATTTTTCTTGGCAATTGGAAAACAAATGCCCACAGGTTTTGCTTCAGACTGATTTCCAGAGACACCAGTGTTATTTACACCTGGTGCCCTGGGCATCGGTCCTTATGTCTCTAAATGTTACTTGCCACACAGATCAGAGAAACATAAATTCCTGCCTTTATGCAGGATCATGTTGTCTATCCTTTGAGCCCAGTATGTCTGACTCTCAGTGGTGGCAGTTCCCAGGTCTCAGGAAAAGGTTTGTTGCATGTTCAGACATGAAATGTTTGTCTTTGAATATGATTTTCCTGCTTTTTGGCAAGGGGTTGGACTAGATAGCCCACAAGGTCTCTTCCAATGCAGTGATTCTATAATCTTCTTGCAAATCAACTCAGAATTTGGAAAAGTTATTTTTGGGGACTACAGCTCCTAGACACCCCCAGCCATTATGGCCAGTATGCTTACTGACATCTTCTATACACTATAATCCAAGAATCAACTTTCCCAACTCTGGAACAAGCACTAAATAGGAGAATAACCTTTGATTCAAGATTATGCATAGCTTGGCATGATGTCACTTTAGTTGGAGTAAATTACACCAATAAGTTGAGTACCAAAACAAACTGTGTATTTATCCTGATTTCATATCTCCAAGAAGTTCAGTTTCACTGGAGAATGGAGGAGTCACGGGGGAATTGAATCCAAATATCCCCCTCCTGAATGCCTGTGAAAATCCATTTGTTTGATCACAATTAGAGGGTACCTGTTTTTGAGTTTATTACCTACAAGCAAACTATCTTTAAAAGATGGTTGTGTACAAAAACGAATAATATGCCCTGTACATGTACTGAGGGTAAGTAGTATTTAAAGATGCAGAACAAAGTTAGTGGTCTTTCATTTAGCTACACTAGGATATTTATTATTTCTTTGCTCACTCATTTTCCTTGGATACTTGTACTTCTAAAAGTTTATTTATTTATTTATTACACTTATATATCACTTTTCTGACCCCTAGGGGGACTCAAAGCAGTTCCCAAGATAATCAATTGCAAAATTCAATGCCTTACATGTATAAAACAACAAATATCAAAACAACAACAACAATGATTAAAACCATTAAAATTATAAAACTATAAAACAACAGTTCAATTGAAGTTTTAACTAATTGCAATGCTAGAAATTTAGGGAGCTCAAAACCATTCCATATGGTCAGGAGAATAATTGTTTTTGGGGAGAGCAATGTCATAGTTCCAGTCTCCACCATCAAATCTAAAAGATGTTGTACCATCACATGCTTGTTAGATCAACTGCATATTAATTCTCTGTAATGTATGCTTGGTTTCTTTTTTTATAATACACATTTTAATATAGCATAAAAAGCAAGAAGTGTTGGATTGCTGTAAGTTTTTCGGGCTGTATGGCCATGTTCCAGAAGGATTCTCTCCTGACGTTTTGCCTGCATCTATGGCAGGCATCCTCAGAGGTTGTGAGGTCTCTCAGGCTTTGAAGCTGCAAGGCCATTCAGTGCTAATCAAGGTGGCCAGTTGCAACATTCACATTTGCCTCCAACAGACAAGAGTTCTTTCTCCCACCCTGGACATTCCACAGATATATAAACCTCACTTGCATAATTTTCAACTGATCTCACAACCTCTGAGGACGCCTGCCATAGATGTGGGTGAAACGTCAGAAGAGAATGCTTCTGAAACATGGCCATACAGCCCAAAAAAATTACAGCAACCCAATTATTCCAGCCCTGAAAGCCTTTGACAATACAGCAAGAAGTGTCCTTCAGGTTATGGCATGAAGTTATAACTAGCCAACCTCACTGCTTTGCTTTTTGCAGTGCAAAGAATATCCAGGATGTTTCATTCACAGAGATTAAATGATTTGTAAATTGATTAGGCCTTTATCATATTTTAATTTGAAGCTCGTCTTCAGAATAAGTGCATGCATATAAAGCTCTTCCTCCAGTGAAATGGTGCCTCATTTCTTGCAGTTATGTCAAGAAGCCCTCTAGCGGGCAAAACATGAGGATGGCTAGCATAAAATAAAATGGAAATACTACACTGAGTCTTCTCATAGGCATTTTGCTGCAGAATGTAAATAAGCATGGCTTGAATGCATTTTTCCTTTCTGCCAAGCTTTCTCTTTGAATTTAGTCTTAGGTGTTTTAAACTTTTCATTTTACTTCTGTTTTATGGTAACAGTAAGCAGTCCACATTTCAATCCATTCAAACCATAATGCAATGCCTCTCCAAACCTTGATGTATGTTCTAAACAGAGCAGTGCAGTAATTTCTTCAGAGAAATTTCTCATCTTTTTTTTCCTGGGATATGTTCTGAGACTTATCCTTTCATATCATCCTTCCTTAGGGAGAAAAAACATTCTGCTCATTTTCTGAATATTCATACTTATATTATTATTATTATTATTATTATTATTATTATTATTATTATTATTTGAAACACAACAAGATTAGCATACAGCAAACAAGATCACTATGCTGGCTGTTGTATTGGATAACATGCCAGATGCTTCCCAAGTGTCTAGGACTGTGTGATATATCGGTAAATAATGCATGCAGATCTGAGTAGGGTGACCTTTTGCAGCTGACAGATGGTAATTTTGTCAGTGCCAATTGTGTTTAAGTACAGGCCAAGGTCTTTAGGCACTGAGCCCAGTGTACCAATTACCACTGGGACCACCTTTACTGGTTTGAGCCAGAGTCTTTGCAGTTCAATCTTTAAATCCTCATATCGTGTCAGCTTTTCAAGTTGTTTCACTATTATTATTATTATTATTATTATTATTATTATTATTATTGATCTTTGAATCAGAAACTATTGCTCATTATTGTATTTTCCTTTATTCTATTTCTTTCTTTCTTCTGCCTCTTACTAGGTCAACTGGTAGAGAATATGCCTTGAAAATCATCAAAAAAAGTAAATGTAGAGGAAAAGTAAGTAAAAGATTTCAAATGTGGATCATGCCAATGGTGGGCTTTCTTGTCAGTGGTGTTGTAAATCAAATCCATGTTTTCTTCTAAAAGGAGGTGCCCAAGGTGTTAAACTTGTTTTGTTGTTCATTGCCTGATATAATTTCTTCAAATCTGGGCTAAAACATAGACTGGATCCAAACTGACATAGAAGGCCCCAGTTTCCAACTGCATTTGTTCTATAGTGTATTTATCTTTCAGTGCAACTACACTATAGAACAAATGCAGTTGGACACCACTAACTGCCATGGCTGAGTGCTATGAAGTTGGGAGTATTGCCCTCGCTAAACTGCAAAATCCAGGATTTCATCACATTGAGAGATGGTAGTCGAAGAAGTGTCAAACTGCATTAAAACTACAGTGTAGATACATTTTTAGACAGTTCATGTTCCATTTCAGTAATAAGAGCCATCTCAATTTTGACTGCATCTGAATATATTCAGTTGAACAGTTAGCTGTGAAAGCATTTTACCTTGAACTTTTATTTTTCTGGAAATCTTAAGACAGGCAGGCTAATTGCTCACAAAGTGCTTAAACATTCAGTCAACCTATTTGATGTATTTGTATGCCTTCAAAATGAAAAAGATCTAATTCTCATAATAATTAACTACTGACACAATGTGGAACATGAATAATTAGAATACACACAGACACACACACAATCAAATGAACAACATTTCACAAACTAAATTAGTCCTTACATCAATAATTCTACAACAAAAGCTTTTAAAGAAGTACAGCAAAATATAATTAACTATTCTTTTGTGGTGGTACAAATTATGTTTTTATTACAATAGTTTTGAAAAAATTAAATGACCAACTATGCAATTCTTTACAAATTTGCTCAAAACTCCTATTAAGTTAAGCAGGGCTTACTCTCAGAGAAATTGCCATAAGGTTAAGGGCTAAATGACTACAGTGTGCTAAAATATAGTCTGTTCACATACTTTTTCCTCTACCCTTGCATTATATTAGTGTCTCTTATGCCAGATTTGTAACATTGGCTGAAAATGGTATTAATGTGTACAGATTTTACAATTTCTTAATGTATTCTCAGAATTGGATGCCTGCAGTTGAATCCTCCATGAAACAGTAGAAATGAAAAATAAGTGAGTGTCTTCTGATTTGTTTCTTTTGTTTGTGTTTTTCCTGACTCCTTTTGTTTTATATGGCAGGAGCATATGATCCAGAATGAAGTTTCTATTTTAAGAAGGGTCAAGCATCCCAATATTGTTCTTCTGATTGAAGAGATGGATATGCCCACAGAGTTGTACCTCGTCATGGAGCTTGTAAAGGTAAAAGAAAAATACCAATTAATAGTTCCCATGCACTACGTTTCCAGTCCCATATGAAAGCACAGGACATAACTCTGCTTGTGTGTCATATCAGAGAACAATTTTCTTAATTGCCTGAGAAGAACCTCTTAAGGGGAAGCTAGCTGCTTAATCTTAGTGTAAAATCTCAGAATTGAACATAGTCTCATGTCTTCCCTGGAAGCAGCAACCGAAGGAGGTGATGAGCCAAAACTCTTAAGGCAGGAATGGGGCTCAGGGGGCCACCAGATATTGTCAGATTGCCAGTCACATCAGATCTAGCAGTATAGCTACTCATGAGGAAGGTTGGATATTGTAGTTTAACAGTGTCTCCCTGGCAGATCTTAATGCTCTAACCCAGTGGTTCCCAATCTGTGGGCTGTGACCTACTGGTGGGCCACAAAAACCTAAAATAAGATTTGTGGCTCTAGATTATTAAATGTGGTTTTCTGTGGCTGAGCAGATGACAACTACTGTATTGAATATGTTCTGTATCACAAACTAGAGCTGATGTGGTCTATCCAATGCGGTTTTCTGAATCAGCACCCCAAATAACCAGACCAAATCTAAAGTTGACCAAAAACTGATTTGTAACCCTTTTGGTACTAATGTTAGAGAGTGGTCCCTGGTCAAAGTGGTCCCTGGTAAAAAAAAAAAAAAAAAGAATGGGAACCACTGCTCTAACCAGTTTATAGGGAAATATACATTCAGACAGGTAATTATGTGAGATGTGGCCAGTATTTTCTGTTTTATTTTCTGTCAATTCTCCATTGCTGCCTAAATAGGACATAATCCCTGTGCAGAGATGCACATCCCTTGGTGAGTGCAATGGTAGTTAAACTTGCAAGGGTTGTTTACTTGTTTTATAGAAGCAAGTAAGCAAGTTGTACAAGTGTGACCTATCTCTTTCCCAGTATCTATGAGAATTGTGCAAATAGGTTACTGGCAGTGGGGAATGCATCCCTCCCCAATCCTTTTTCTGCCTTAATCTGGAAGAAAAACAAGATACAAAATAAAATAAATATTTCCCCAACATTAAACTGCCAAGCTAATGCCAAAGAGTACTAGCAAATTAACCCATTCTGTAGCATTATTGAGATAACATTTGGCCATGGTGCTAACAAGAACTCCAAAAATCTAATGGCAGAGACTCAACCCCCACACCTGAGGTTACAAATGACAGAAATTCAAGTTCTGAAGTTTTGATTCCAAATCTACTTCACCAGTGATTCCCAGACTCTGTTGCCCCAGATGTTTTGGACATTAACCTCCAGAAATCCCAGTTCCCTTGGCCAATGATCAGGCATTCTGGGAGCTGAAATCCCAAACATCTAGAAGAAGAGATTTGGAAAATACTCCACTTCACTGCGTGAAATCATTGGAATAGAGTTTAAATGCGGCAACTTTTCATAGTTACAAAGATACTCACATTTTCTCAACTGCATGTGAGAGCTATTCTAAAGTACTTGACATTTTTATTCAGAACAGGTTGGTCATCTCCTCCTCTGAACAAACTTAGTTATGTGTTATTTTTCAATTACTGTAGCCAAATATGTCTGAAGGATGCTGAATCATCCATTCGCAACTGCTGGTTGTATTCTCTCTCTTTTTGCACAGCATGCCCTTTACAATTGAGTAACCATCTGCTATGGACTGGCTTTTGAAGACCTACATTTAAATTAAGTTCAAGCTCCCAAACTGGAAAGTTATTCGAGCGGGGAAAAAAACTTATTGTGGTGGAGCACCAACTTTTGACTTAATACCATTTTGCATTAATTAGCAGTAGCAAATTTGATATAAGTCACTGTTTCGAACACGTTCTCATATCATGGAAAGCATATTGGGTGTAGTTGAGTAAAGGGTCTCAGAACTGAGGAAAACTCTTCATAAGTAGAAATAAAAACACATTACAAGTTGTACTTGAAGAAGGAGAAAGAACAGGTTTCCAGGAAAGCTGCCTTCCTTCACATTCAAGACTAGCACTGTTTTAATAAACTTGATTTATTATGGGATTTCATCTTGCTGCGTGTAGGATCTAATTTTGATTTCACATGCAAGCTAGTAAATAAATAATTGGTTACTGTATTTCTGGATTGCAACACCTTATGTTCATGAGTGACAAGATTGTTTCTCCTTAAAAGTAAAAATAAAATGCAATCCGATGATGCTATAATTCTGTCTGGATTCCAAAAAGCTTCAGATGGGGTATTAAATGATAAAACTGAAGCACTGTGCTTCAGCAATAGTGTGCACAGTTTGATGTAACTTAGCATGGTAGAAATTGGCAAGCCTCTGAGTATAACTTTAAATAGTACTGTCTCCAAGTGAATTCCCTGTAAACTCTTTAAGCCCTTTAACAAATAGAGACTGATGAATAGCTCTGCATTTATTTTTCTTTCTTTTTTCTTCATTTTTGAGCATTCTGTTATAATCGCAAAACAAACTAGAAGACTTTTATGGATACAACAAAATAAATGTTTAGAGAAAAAGGAATCACATTGCAATTAATTGTTAGATTACCCATCATAAGTCCCCTATGGGAAAAAGGTGAAGTATAAATAAAGTAAATAATAAAAATTAAAAGTTAATACAAAAAAATTGAAGTGGCCAGAAAAAAATCAATTTCATGGGAGGAGTCCTTGGATTATTTTTTGGAATCGCCCTGCTTTAGCCGTTTGCCTGAAAGCAGTACTTAATTATTTTATTTATATACTGCTTCTCTCAACCCCTGGGGGGACTCAAAGTGGTTCACAACAAAGTAAAAGGCAAAATTCAATGCCTCACAAAATATAAAATACAACACATAAGTAAAATAGCATATAACAATAGATTAAAACCAGTAAACTATGCAACATTGGACATCGACAAACATAAAACATAGAACATTAGTCTTTGCACCAATCCCGAAGTTATCTTGACTGCTTCATCTCACTGCTCAAATGCTTGCTTAAGAAGCCATGTTTTAGTTTCCTAAATGTCGGGAGGGGGCTGATTTGATCTCAGTATGGAAGGAGTTCCACAGCCAAGGGGCCACCACCAAGAAGGCCCTGTCTCATGCCCACCAGTCATGCCTGGAAGAGCAGTGGGACTGGGAGCAGGATCTCCTCAGCGGATCTTAATGCTCTAACTGGCTCATAAAGGGAGATACATTCACATAGGTAAGATTATTGTGTGCAAACTTATTTTAGAAAGAGGACACCCCTCCTCCTCATCCCTCTAGTAGTTGTTCCTTAAGTCCCAGTGGACCTTTTCACCAGTTTTCCCAGAGGATGACATTCAAATCAGCCTGGCCCAAAATATGTTGTTCAAAATTATATCCTTACTCACAGCTCATGTTCTATAGATTGAGCATCCCTTTATGGGTACCATCCCAAGATCCACCAAAATATTTAGTTACTATTCTGTTTCCAGTTTTGAATGTATAATACAACACTTTACTTTTTCATTATTCAAAAGCAACTAATGTAATTAAGTTTTATAATCCACTTATAATCCACTGCTTTGTGAAATGAAACAAGGTCTTACACCATATGCCCTAGAACTATAAAAGTAACTAAAGCTACTGCCAGGCCACAGAAGTAGTGAAGTTGTCCCTTGTTACAAAACAAATATTACAAATATTTCTTAGTTATGTCTCGATTATGGCAGAGTGCTTATAATTACTATTACTATTACTATTATTATTATTATATAACAACAATAACAAATATCTCATTATTCACAAATAATTGCTTTCATGCACTACATCTCTTCTCCAGATAAAGTCAAGGTAGTGTATGCTTCTTTCTGGCTTGAAATCAGCATGGTCATAGATCAGAGTTGGAGGAATCCATGGAATGCAGGGTGTCTCCATTCTCTTTTCCCCATTTCTCAGTTCTCTAGAACACCTCCATAAGCCCACAGATTCCTTCCTTATATAATTGTTTTCAGGCCATTTTTCCAATGCAAAAAAATGGTAGAAAGGACGATATGTGGCAACTTTGTTCTCCCAGTCTTCCCTCATGCCCTATAACTTTCCATTTTGGCACAAGAGCATTGGGCGAGGGAGGATGTTTCTTTCCAGCAGCTAATTCCGCCCCCACCCCCACCCCACTCTTTTTTGGCCTTACCTTTAATGTTACCTTAAGGGGAAAATGAGAGAAGTTATGACAGGGGCAGAAAACCAGGCAGTAAGGAAAACAGAATGAAATATCCTGCAAGAGGACATGGTTGACTGGCAGCCTAGAAAAAAGCATTCTCCATTTTTTTAAATGTTGCAGCTTCCATTTGCCTTTTTCTACAGCTGACTGTGTAATTATGAACCACTCCACAAGTACCAAAGTCTATAACTGATCATGGACTGTGTACAAATGTTGTCTATTAAACAACTGAATGTACCAGGCACCTTTGTTCCTGAACGCAAGCTTCCCACACACAGTGTGTACATGACTTGAGCATGTGCTCAACTCATGCTCCACCTGCAGTATGAAATGCTATAACTCAGGAGCAGTTGGAGATTGTGATCTGTCGCAATGTTAATCTTTTCTTTGTAAAATATAGGATTTCTGTGGTGCCCTCAAAGAAAATGGCACCGATCATTATAATGACTTTACTGAAATTCCAACAACCTTCTTTTCTGTGCTTAGAGAAGTGAAGTTACTATGTGATGGTTTCTTTATTCCAGGGGGGAGACCTTTTTGATGCCATTACCTCCACAAACAAGTATACAGAGCGTGATGCCAGTGGAATGCTTTACAATCTGGCCAGTGCCATCAAATACCTTCATAGCTTGAATATTGTCCATAGGGATATCAAGCCTGAGAATCTACTGGTAAGCAGAACACTCATGGTATTGTAAAAATTTCTGTTGATGACATTATATCACTGACCTGCTATCCCAAGTACATTTGAAATGTGTGTCATAAATAGTGGACTAAGTGAAAATTTTCATCCCAAATTATTTCCATGCCCTAAACTACACAATGTTTAGAAAAGTTATGCATGACCTGTGCAATACAACCTGATTATTTCTATCTTCTCCAAATTGAATATATGTACTATGAACAATTGTGCTGCTGAATCCTATTATGCAGTTCAATACATTTTGCCTAAATTCTTTTTCAAATTTTATTTTTAGATGTTGAACATTTTAAATACATTTAATTACTCAACATAGCATGTTAATGATCTCAGTTATAGTGAAATAACCTTTACAGACTTTTTTTGCCCTGAGCAAAAAGAGAATATATATATGGTATCTGTAATCTCACAATATAAAAGTAAATCTCCCTCTGAGTAAGTAATTAGTTCTTCTTTAAAAAAAATAAGTTAGATATGGCATAATCAATAGGGTCGTGCATAAAATTTGTTCCTGCTGTTTCTTTCATGTCTTTTGTTTCTTTGGAAGCACGAAATGGGAAGCTCCCTCCCCACACGAAAATCTGCTCAACACAAAAGCTTGCTTTCGTGTACATCTAAACTTGCCTTGGAAAGACAGTGCATGTGTGTCAGAGCTAGAGATCCTTAAATTTGTGGCTGTATGGAAGCAGTAATTTGCAAGGAGTGGTGGTATGGAAATAGTAATTAGCTCTTGTATGGAAATCAGACTGTTTGAGGTCTCTCATTTGTAGGGCTGCCTGAACTTGAAGGCAAATAACAACAAATGAGACAAATGTTTAAACATAAAAACTTAGGGGGAAAATTTGTTTGGTCTACAATTCCCAGTAAAACACCAAGCAGTATGGCTCTGTTTTCAACAATACATGTTTAGCTATCTAGAAGTCTTAATATTAGTGCTCCATTGCATACACATAGACAACAATCACATCAGGATTCATTAATTTCCGTTTCTTAGAATATCAGAGATGGTCTCATTAGCAAATGCTTGCAGTACTTTTGTATTTAACGTTTCCTAGAAGTTGGCAGCAGTAAATTTCCTGCTGCTTTCCCCTCCTGCCCCCCACTTTGAATCGTTCTCCCTCCCTTACATCAAATTCTGCGATCTATTGTTAGCAATGGTAAATCAATTTTGTTTATTCTTCTTTTGCAATGCAGAATACGTACAATAGTTCTGCCTGCTACATTATGCAATGACTGGTAGCCCACACAGTTTTTTTTATTAAATCAATATCACACAAAGGACATCCTTATGCACATTATTTCTTCCATTTTAAAGTATACAATAATATGTAAGCACTTTATAAAAAGTTATGTGGTTATCAAAGCAAGATTATTTAACTTTGTATGTTTTTTCTGAAATTAACAGTCCTCATGAAAACATGTTTTAAAGTAAATAAAAATAACCCTTGCTTTTAATTTCCAAATCCGAGAATTCCCTAAACAATCTGAAGCACTCAGAATGTGGATAGTTTTGACCTGGATGAAGGCAGAGGTTGACATGAATTGGTGTAAAGGGATTACTAAATTCTGTTTAAACTATTTTGGCTAGTCACCTTGGTCAGTCTCTTTGCTGATTTATCCCACATGGTATTACTATCAAATTCCAATGCATATGCTATTAATCAGCTAGGCGGTTTACCATCTTAGCAACCTAACTTAAAAGACCTTAAATCATGTGTGCATACAGAAATGGCTGTAATATTTCACATCTCTATTCACTTCATCTGGTATCTGCAAGACATGCCTTTCCTATTTTAATTGGAGCATTTTTTCATAATTGCACCTATTTAACATGATTGTTTTGTCAAATCATGGGATAGCTTTATAGCCATATAATAAGCCCAGGAGAACAACTTCCCTGACTGTTGCCATCTGCGGCGCTCTCAAGAGCAGCTTAGAAAATATGGACAGTCTTTAGAGTAATAGGATACATATGGCAGCACACAATTATGAGTGGCTGGATTCAATTAGTGTTGTACAATTACACAGTTTTATTACTTAGTTAAAACAGTGAAAGCACTACATAGTAGGTAATTTGCACTAATCCACATCTCTGTAATTGCTCTTCAGGGCTTAAAGGAAAATAGAACTTAGAAAGAGCTTACTTTCCAAGTCATATGAGCTTTAAAATGCTCCTCTACAGTCTTTGTTCTTGGCAGGGCAGACAATTAAAATATTACTACATCACATTGGATCATTATTTTTTAATCCTTTAATCTTACTTTTTAGGAAACAGTGATAAAGTGAATTTGGTGTTTGTTTGTTTACAGAAAGGAAGTGAGGCATTGTTGTTTTGCTTTTGAAAAAAATGAACTTCTCAGAGGTAAAAGATAAAAATCTGGAAGGGAGAATGTGTTGTTTTAAGCTGGTACTATATTCCATAAAGCAATACATATTATATTTCTAATTTTCCAAACACTTTTGCTCAGCTGGGATTCCTCTCCTCATCTCTCCTGCTTGACCTACATCAGGAACATGCAGATATAATGTTTAAAATGCATTATCTGGGACCATTTATTAAGAAATGTGAGCACACTGCCTAATGTAGGCTTGGTTGCAGAGGTCCAACTCAGTTTGTTATGGTCCCATCAGACCATCTTCAAAATGACTCCTAATTTTAAAATGTGGTTAAATATAATTTATGACTGCCGAATCAGTGACATTTTCTCCCAGTTTCAGAAAACAGATGTATCCAAAAAGCAATTATTTTAATAATTCTGTAGTTACAATTTTAAGTATCCTTGTTCCCTGTTCGAGGCCCCTTCCACACATTTTCTGCTTTGAACTGGATTATATGGCAGTGTAGACTCAGATAACTCAGTTCAAAGCAGATATTGTGGGATGTTCTGCCTTGATATTCTGGGTTGTATGGCTGTGTGGAAGGGACAAAAGCCTGCATGTTGAGAACTTTAGATTGTTGTCCCTGTCTGAGGACAAATTCCAACTATATTAAATCATTGAAAGTCAACTGAAGTGGAAGAGGGTGAAATAAGTCACTGAATACAAATGGTTTCTGGAGGGAAAGCTTTTTAAATATATATAGCAAGCAAATCAGAAAACTTTTTGTCCTATATATTGATACTTACCACAGGTTTCGGTGGCTGCCCACCTCACAATTTAATGAGAAGAGTCCTGGAAAGAAATGAGACACCCAGGGGAATTTTTAATCAGGTCAAATCTCATATATTCTCCTGTGCTGTCAGTGGTCATAAAACTATGAAATAATTGAGTCTGAAGTGCCTTACGGCATCGTATCCAACACCCTGCCAAGAGCAGGTATCCATTTATGAGGTACCCCCAATCATAGAATGAATGGGGGAGAAGACCTAGCCAAAACTATGATGAAGCTGGAATTACCTCAATTTTTATCTCTCAGTTTTATCTTTTTTTTCCTATTTCAAGACTCAAGACAACTTTTGCTGTTGTGTGTCTTCCAGTAATTTATGACTTATGGCAAGATATGGCATCCCTAAGGCAACCTATTCTTGCCTTCTGGGGAAAAATGTTGCTTCTCCCCACATCTCCAGCCTATAGGAATTATGTCACAACTGATGATCTTTTATTTGGTAATTGTACAAAACTAAGTACGGTTACAGGGGGCACACTAACCCTCTTGTTGAGCCAGATTCAGTGTACAGGTTTCTACTTTCAGACATCTGTCATCATGCTGGTTATGACTTACAAAATACTGTAGTTTAAATCAATTTGTGTGAAATACTGTATTCTCCCCTTCAGGTCTGCCAAAAGTTGAAGATCCTCAGAGAAGGTCATTCACTTAGTCACATTACCCTCAGTTTACTGGAAAATGAGAGAAAACTTTATTGCTAGCTGGTCCCATGAACTGGAATGCTGTGGTTTCTCTTGGCTTTTGTTTATTGAGTGTGTTAATGAGAAGGAAAGAATGAAGATGTGTGGTGTGTGAAGAATTATGCCATCCAAATGGATTTTGAACATAGCAATTCTTTATAATATTTTGAAAACTGAAATCCAGTTCTTCATAAATTGTTAAATGACATGTCAGTATGTTAATAAAGTCTATTGACTCGGTGGCCCTACTGTAGTTGGGACCAACAACTGGATCTAAGCAGAGCCTTTCTGTTTAAATATAATTGCTACAATTTCATCTTCATTAAGTTAAAGCTTAGTTCAAATTCACCAGCTCTTTCCTGTCTGGTGACTCAAGAGTATTCACAGCCTCAAACCAAAATAGAATAAAATATTGAAATAGGTGTAAGACAGTCCTGTCATAAATGAAGCACTAATGTATACATTTCTTTGTTCAGGTTTATGAACACCAAGATGGGAGCAAATCTCTGAAGCTGGGAGATTTTGGATTGGCCACCATAGTTGATGGACCCCTTTATACTGTCTGTGGGACTCCTACTTATGTAGCTCCAGAAATCATTGCAGAAACTGGGTGAGCCAATTTTGTAGCATTGAATCACTTTCATATGATAAATGAAATGTATCAGTAGTTAACAAACAAGATTTGAAAAGGGTCATCACAAGTTAGAATAGCAGCAACAATTAAACATACAGTGTTTCTCAAGTAGCATTAGTTCTAACTGCCTGCTATTCATAATACTTTTTTCTTCATCTTCTGTTCTACTTCACATAGTGCCTGTCGTGTGAAATGAAGACCATCTGAAGAAAAATATTCTTTGGGCACTTCAGTCCTTCTTTTGAATAGTAGATATCCATTCAGGCACCACTTATGCTGCACTGGAATATTTATCTCTTAGATTTAACTCAATGGCTTTTAATTTTTCACAGATTTCTTCCTACTATCTCAAAAATATGATAAAATACATCTTTTATGCAGATGAGGTCATTTAATTTTATGAGAGTCTTGCCATCATACCATTTTTCCTTTGGTTTTAATCTGTGTGGATCATACATTTTTGGTTTTGCTAAACTTAATCTCTTATCCTTTCTAGATATGGCTTGAAAGTGGACATCTGGGCAGCTGGTGTGATTACTTACATCCTGCTGTGTGGTTTTCCTCCATTTCGTGGGTATGGATTATGATATAGTATTTATCTCTTTTAAAAGGAACTATGTCATATTGGCATCCCTTATGCCTTTCCCCCCTTTTAGGTATATAATAATAGTTGCATGGCAAGTTTCCTTGAACATTTGCAACACAGTGGTTTAATTAAGGAAATCTATAGTAAGGGATAATATGACAACATCATCTTCTTTTGCAATTCTTTTGGGTTTCTGAAAGCAGAATAGAAGGACTTCTTCTCCCTTCTATAGAAGATAGTTGGCAGCTGGAGGGAGAAGATTTCTCATATTGTATCTCAACTGGGCAAGATAAAGTGTACTTCACTGCTAATGATGGGAAAATAGTTTTTCAGGCATTTGACCTAAGCAGCACAATCTTGTTATTCCATGTGCTTGCTTTGCTTTAATTTCTTGTTGGTTTTATTTCCTTGTGTAGAAGTGGAGAAGACCAGGAAGTACTTTTTGATCAGATTTTGATGGGACAAGTAGACTTTCCATCTCCTTACTGGGATAATGTTTCTGACTCTGCAAAGGTATGTTTATAAAGTTTGGGCTCCTTCGTGTGTTCTTATTTTGTCAGATGCCCATTCATAGACCTTATCTGACCATGCACAGATGTTTTGATATACAGGGTGTACCCAAGAATGTATTCACCCTTAACATCTTAAAAATGCCCGTAATAGCATTAAAGGCTTCAATATTATAGAAAGGTGTTGTGAAATTACAAGAATATTTTAAGTGGGGTTTCTAACTGTGCTTTGACAAATGCATTGCATTGCTGCATATTGATAACAATTTGAACACCTTACATGAATCTGCAATTTAAAGTGGAATTTGTAACTCTGATTAAACCATTATTATCACATTTATTCTTTAATATAAATGTATTTACTTGAGTCTAATGCACCACAGAATCTAATGCACACCTCAGTTTTCAAAACCCTGAAACCCAAAAAACTATTTGTTGCCAAATGTAATGTGTAGCAGCCAAGAGGGCCCTCTTTGTAATTTGGCCACTATATTTGCTGCATTCTTAGAATGTCGTCCAGAAAAATAAAAGGGTTCTTAAACCTTTTCCACTTGCAACTCCTTTCCACCTGAGAAATTTTTTGTGCGACCCCAGGTAAATAAGTGAATAAAATAAGTATAAAATTTAAATATTTGCTGATAATAAATCAGTATTTGCAAGGCTTGCTAAAAAGGCTGATTTTCCTTTTCATGAAATACAGCTGAAGCATTTCCAGCAGAGTCCACTGTAAACACTGCACGTTGTTTACAAGCCACCCCAAGTCCCTTCAAGAGGCAGGGTATAAAAATAAAGTTATATATTATTATATTGTTGCTAACAGACCCATGTAACTGTCCCATTCACCCACACACAAACAAATCCCAGACTTGGAATCTTTTTACCTCCTCCACGATCTTGCAGAATATGATTATCATGTGGAGGAGGATTTAGACACTGAAATAGCAGTATGAAGGCATGCCAGATACTTACTCTGCCATTTCTCTGAATGCAGCATGAAACTATGTTCGAATATATAAATTAAGTAGATATTGAACCAGGCAATTTGAAGGCTCATAGACACACACATGCTGGAATTGATGAGTTTGTAAAAACAAAACATTATATATATATATATATATATATAGGGGATCCTTGGCATGTGGCCTTGTGAAATCAATGAGCAGTGTCTGTGTTTTATCTATAAATGGTCTTTTTAAAAGGCCAACTACAAATAATATATTGTTATAAAGCATGTTCAACCATGCTTAATTGATTTAACGATACTTTGGAAGTTATATATAACATTCCCTCACTAGTATTATATTGCCAAAGTTGTGTTTTGAGTTGCATGGCTAATTTCCCCCCGCCTTTTAAAGCACAGAGATGACAGAGAAAATATTGAGTTCATAGCTCTAAGATGATAAATCTAAAAACATAGGCTAGGTCTTTTTTTAAAAAAAATCTCTTTTCTTTATAAGGAATCTGAGAAACAAAAAACTACATTTTAATGCTACTACAGTATACAGAAAGAAAAACAAAACATTTTCCTTGCATTATCAAGAATTGTTTCCTCCAGCAAAATATGTCTGTTATTAATTTATGAGCTAAATTGTAGAATTAGAACATCCTTCATTTAAGTAATTTTACAAAATATTAAGCGATGTATTCCCATTTATTCATTTGCAGGCAAGGCTTTCAGAAAAGGTTTCAGTTTGGATGACACTAATTGTGCCTGAATTTTCATTCCACAGGAGCTTATTACAATGATGCTTCAGGTAGATATAGAACAACGATTTTCTGCTTTGCAAGTCCTTGAACACCCATGGGTTAATGTAAGTACATATTAGAACTGCTGGTTTAGTTTTGGCCTTGTTATGCTCTATTTATTTTGCAAAAGTTGTTTTTAAATGTTGTTTTGGAAAGAGGAAATATTTAAATATATCACAAGTAAAAAATTCCAATGATATTTTTCTCTACTTTGTGTTCTGAAGAAGTAAAGACGTCAGAAAATCAATATGTTGCGTCTTTGGAATGTATAACTAGTTTACTGGAGCATTGCAAAGTGCCAAAATACGGGCTTACCTGATACCTAAGGAATTACCTGATACTTTTCTCCATTACATATTAAGCTCTGACATGAGTTTGTAAATATGTATTAAGCATTTCACCTGCACCAGCAATAGGGAGCCAACAAAATTAAACTAGATTTATTGACACACAAGAGATCAAAGCATATGTTTATATTTTAGTTTCAATTTCAAGCAACTTGGCGAGAATGCTGGCTCATTGCTGAAAAAATACTGGAAGCCAAAAGCAGATGTTTAACTCTATATCCTAAAAAAATGTACTCTTGCTTTTTGTTCTTTCTGTGGCTCATTTGACAATGAAATAAATATTAGAGGAAAGTGACTTTCTGAATTACAGTTCTAAATCCAATTGCTTGTCACAACTAAAGTAGACCCATTGAAACAGTGAAACGTTGACAATTGAAAATAAGGACTCAGAGTCTCAGTGGTCTTACTTGATCACCTATCCTGAGAATCACCGTCCAAAGAACTGTAAAACATCCATTTACACAGCCCAACAAGAAAAAAATATTGGTAGATGCCATATGTTGCCATATGTTCTGTATCTCAAAAATTAGAACTGATAGGGGGAAACAGGCACCATTTTGAAATTGTAGGTCAAATAGACCCAGAAACAGGCCAAACATTATTATTATTATTATTATTATTATTATTATTATTATTAATCTTTATTTGTTACCCACCCTATCTCTCTCCCCAGGAAAACTCAGGGCAATTTCCAAAACAAAAGTGGCAACCATTCAATGAACAAATCAAAAACAAAAAATAGCATCAATATGAACTTAATACTTAAATGATTAGTATTATCATTTGAAGTATTAAGCACTTCACTTGTACCAGCAATAGGGAGCCAATAAGATGGCACAATGGGTTAAACCCTGGTGCCAGCAGGACTGAAGACCGACAGGTCAGAGGTACAAATCGGGGAGAGCACGGATGAGCTCCCACTGAGAGCTACAGCTCCCCATATGTTTAAACATCTGGGTGTCTCCTGGGCAGCATCCTTGCAGATGGCCAATTCTGTCACACCAGAAGCGTCAAGTCGCTCCTGAAACATGTAAAAAAACTTAAATGATTAACCAAAGAATAGTTAAAAACACATAACCTCATAATACACGTTTACATCATAAAAATCTAAATAATTAAAGTGCAATTAAAAGTATAAAATGATGAGTGGTGTTATTTAAAACATACAATGATTATGATATACGACAGCCGAACAGTTCCAAAGTGCACTTCCTGTGTCCAACGAGGTTATATATTAAGATGTTCTAATCCTCCTCCTCTCCATAGGCTAAGGTGCAAGGATCTGTTTTTAAAAAGCCTTTTAAAGGAGAAGAAAGAGGGGCCATTTTTCCTTCTTGAGGAGGGAGTTCCAGAGGCAGGAGGCCTCTGGAACTCTCATTCCCATCAGCCATGCTTGAAACAAGGGTGAGACCAAGAGGACAACCTCCTCCGCTGACCACAGTGTCCATGTTGGTTTATATGCAGATATGTGGTTAGTTAAATAGTCAGGGCCCAAACCATTTAGGACTTTATAGGTAGTAAACAAGAACTTTGTATTTAGCCTGGAAGCGGACCAGTAGCCAGTGGAGCTGCCACAACAGGGCACTTATTGAAAGAACATACTTATGGCACTGACATGCCTCCAAAGCAGAATGTAGTCTCAAATTCCTGACATCATTGTATCAACTGCAGTGAAGCTTTGGACTTTTCCATAATAACTTCATTTCATTCCTGAAGTTGCATCCAGGGTTTTCTTCCCCACAGTGTTTCATTGAGTGGAAAATTAATTTTGCTTGCACTGAAGTATTTGAGTCAGTCACTCTGTATTTCTAAACCAATAAGCTCATCATTTTATTCTTTCTCCTTTTTAAATATATTCAGTTGAGTCAATTATTAAAATACCAATTTGTTCAGGGGATTTTGAAAATATTAATAGCTAGCACCAAAATGGCTTAAGTAACAATAATGGGAACATTTTGACAAAACTATTACAAATTCCTAAAGAACAGAGAACACTTTTGAATTTTGATCTTGTTATTTACCTGTGGAATACTTGCTGCTGGAATGTGCCGTCGTGCCTGGGGGCTATAACTCTTAGTGAAAGAGACATAGACGTGACATCTTTCCCCAGGGGATTGCTTCTTTCCCTCCTTTAAGAAACTGGAACTCCCAAAGACCAAAACACTATAGTTAACTCAAAATAGGTTTAATTGTTCACAAAGAGTTATCCCTTTAAGGCAATAAGCTGGAAGTTTCAAAGGGGTAAAGGAAAATATACATTAAGTCTCTGGTTGTCTTGGGTCCAAGGAGTTTTGCAGCTGAGAAGCTTTTTCAGGTCCCTCTTTCTCAATGGCTGTGAATGCTGGAGCAATCCACAACCCCAGTCCAAATGGCAAATGTTTGAAGACACAAAGTCTTCCTCTGGTGCCAAAGGACTGGTTTGAAGGCACTTGAGACTTCTCAACGTCATCCAGGTTGATCTGAACATGAAGCATAAGTCTCAAGGGTAAAAACCTCAGAATTGGTGCTGAGAGGTAACTTAATCAAGGGCTTTTAGAGCCAAGTCTCTTTCTCATGTCCATCTGATAGAAAGTTTGATGGTGGAATGAAAAAGGGAACACTGTCCTGCTCCAGGAAGAGGTGGAGCCAAACAATTGAGCTGAGGAAGCAATATAACTGGTGAAAACAACATTGATTGATAGCTATAAATAATCAATCAATCCAACTATGCATTTACAGGGTAAAAAGGCAAAATCAGACATGAAACAACAGTTCAAATCTTGCAACTTACAGTTCTACATATAGGTGGTGCCACTCGCGCCATCACATGGAAGTAAGTTTTAATCTTTAGTTCAGCAAAGCACATAATGAGAACATAATTGTTTGGAATGTGCTGAAGAAGAAACTTTTGGGTGAGTGGTCTTACAAACAAAAGACCCTCCCATAAAAGAAGTATAGTACATAAAAGAAGTATAGTACATATAGTCTACCCGCAGCAACGTAACCCAGCAGCAGCCAGAAAGTGACCAAAAGAACAAAAACACACAAACCAGTCTTTCACTTCCTCTGGAGGTTTTTTTTTCTTGTAACAAAAGTAACACTATTGCAGAATTTACAAAACAAGGTTTCTTCTAATGCAAATAAAGTTAATCAAACTTAACTAGGCATGGATGATTCCAACTACAAACAAGCCATACATCACCAACTTACACTGCCCATAGTAACTCCTTCATTCTTGGCTCTTGGCTTCTCTGCTCACACGCTGGGCATCTCTCACACACAGGCCTCAACTTCTCTCACCAGGCAAGCTTGGCTCTTCTCACACAGGGGCCAACAACTCCACAGGCACACCTGCTTATAACAACCTGCTGGTTGAACTCTTTCAGTGCCTGTACATCATTTTTGTAATTAAAAATACACTGTTAATTTTCAATATCTCTGACAGAAACATCTTCAGATTGCTTCCAAATTATAAAGCAGAATATTACTCCATGGTTTAAGTACCATTGCAAACATTTAATGTCAGAATGTTAGTTGCTGTCACTTGCCAAGGATATCAGTTGTTCTTAATAAGATTTTCTTGCACCACAATGTAATCAGTGCAGTGCAGCTTTGTGAAAGGTTGGCAATAGTCACAAAAGATGAACCAGTGTTCTTCACAATGGAAAAAGAGAGAAAGAGAGATATTCTATCACTGACAACAACAACAACAACAACAAAAACAACAACAACAATGCTAATAGTTTACATTTATATATTATATTTATTGTTTTATGTGTAGTGCAGTATTGTATGCCATGGTCTGTAAGCTACCCATTGGGTGAGAAGGGCAGGGTATAAATGTAGAATAATAATAATAATAATGATGATGATGATGATGATGATGATGATGATGATGATGATGACAAAAGGATGAATTGGTCAAAGGAAATCTAGAGTTTCCTTTTTACATGTAATTACATGTTGCATGTAATTAGTAGCATGATGAAGCACAGTATCATCATCCATGTGTTCGGATTTTAGTAGAGTGTTTGAACAGTATGTTAAAGTACCTAATTAGTCCATTTTACAATGACTTGGGAAGGAAATTACAATTTGTGCTTATTTTTGAAATTCATCTTAGGGAATTCAATACAGAATGAGGAAACTAAGACTTAATGAATCAATACATATGAAAGCTGAACTTGAAGTCCTAACAGTTTAGTCATTTCAGGGTACATCAATTCATGATAAATATCCAATGGTCTTGAAGTTCCATAATCAGAAAACAGATTGAACAGATCATCCCAAGTTGTATTATGTGATTTGGAAAGAAGCATCTAGAATTATTATTTATTTAGCTTCTTGTAGAATATAATCTATAATTGTTTGGTTTTACTTTGCAGGATGATGGCCTTCCTGAGAATGAACATCAGTTGTCAGTAGCTGGGAAGATAAAAAAGCATTTCAACACAGGCCCCAAGCCGAACAGCACAGCCGCTGGAGTTTCTGTTATAGCAGTAAGCATCTGCCATACAATGTTGAAATTTGCCCCAGTGTTTGTAATATGCTGACCTGTATTGAGAAGGTGCTGCCCAGTACTCAACAGATAGATTCAGCTTTAAGGAGACAAGAAAAAAACCTATTTTATCCTGTCACTGTTCTTTTGTTCTATTGCTTCATCATGAGAGTCATGCCATCAGCCTAGGCAGTGGTTCTTAACCTGTGGGTCCCCAGGTGTTTTGGCCTACAACTTCCAGAAATCCCAGCCAGTTTACCAGCTGTTAGGATTTCTGAGAGTTGAAGGCCAAAACATCTGGGGACCCACAGGTTGAGGACCACTGGTAGTGGGTTAGGAAGTCCTTCATCTTCTTGCAAATCAGTTCCTCGGGGGAAAAGGTCCACTATATATTCAATGACAAGACATTGTGGTTTGTGGCCACTTATTTACAGAATAACTAGTTTGGACTTGATCAAGTAAATAAAACAACAACAAAACACCCCCAAATTAGTAGTAAGAGCAACATTATACAACAGAGATAACTGCCAAGAATTGGAGTCATATCAGTCTACTTGAAGGTCTCTGGATAACCAAGCACTGCAGCCCATTGTCACCCCACCAAAATTTTAAAAAGAAAGCAACATTATTTCACCTTTGGCCATTACACTACACTGGGAGGAGTTTTTTTTTTTTTGCATTCCTTTACCTGTTTAACACCTTATATTTAAACAGGAAGCACATAGACAATCACACCCATTTTCAACAGAAGTGAGCTTGCATTGTCCATTTTGAGGGTTGAAACAAAAAACAATTTTAAGCCCCTCCCCATTTTTTTCATGGAGGTTTAGGTATTCCATGGAGCTCCAAAAATTATATTGGAATCCACATATTGCAGCTTTTCTCTG
Source organism: Anolis sagrei (assembly GCF_037176765.1). Lineage (NCBI taxonomy): Eukaryota > Metazoa > Chordata > Lepidosauria > Squamata > Anolidae > Anolis > Anolis sagrei. The sequence goes on along the minus strand of NC_090023.1, from coordinate 35,012,145 downwards.
CCTTTTAAAATGCTGAAAAGGGATACTAAGGACTACTGCAAAAAATCACTTCTGGTGTAGCAATTGCACCCCACACCAGCTATAACTTGCATATTTCAGAAATGGGTAACTGTATCTGGTAACATATACATTACTTCAAATATTCACATTCTGTGTGCATCACTGGCGATCACACAGCCAGCTTATTTAGGAATATTGGTATTCCTAACACTTAACCATCCTGTGTTTCCGGGTGCAGTGTCTTGTTCCAAATTTACAATAAACAGTAAAAAACTTAATAGACTCATTTTAAGCCTTGCAAAGGGGTATGTGATGGCTTGCCAGCACTGAAAGAAACACCCCCCCCCCCCTTTTCATTCTAAAATACAGCCTATAGATTTTATTCAATTTCTATGCTTAAGTTGGCTGCTTTCCTCCAAGCAGAAATTTTAAACTGGCCTGAAATAGAAAGCAAATTCTATACAGACCTGGCAGCAAGCTGCATCTACAGAGTAGCACATTTTTGGAAGCTAGTGGAAAACCCTGTTAAAATTTCCCTTTCATATAATAACCCAGACGGTAACATACTAGGCCTCCCTTTCTTCTCTTTTTCTGGCAAGATAGCATACATAATAAATGAAGACCCCTGGTTTTTACTAATTAGTATTGCCAAGTGATCCTTTTTCTTAAAATTGCACATCTTCTCCTTTCTTAATGTCTGCCTGTATTGAAAACGATAATGTATAAATATGCCTATATTAATTGTGCTCCAGAGTGATTCACTGGAGTTCTGCATCAAACATCAGCCATATCTGAGCAATTGGTGCTTGCTCTGAACCATGATAGGCTCTGGGTAGTGTGGCCACAAGTGTACACTTTTGATGGTATTTGCCCACTTTGATGTTTTTCAGGGACAGATTTCAAGTGAGCATAAAAGTAAATTCAGCTGAGTTGGCACAGTCTTTCTGTCTAGATGCTAGATCCAGTATCAGAGTTATCCAGTACTGCAAATGCTTCCCATTTCAAGCTGTGCCCTTTCCATCTCTTTCATATTTTATTTCTTTAACAGTGAAAAAAGCCCTCTTTCCAATGTGGAAATAGTTTTTCCCTCGTGCTTTTCTTAGGTTTGGTCTTTTTTCTTCTTCTTTTTTCCTTTTAATATCATCAGCTAACATACAGCCAGCATTGTTTTTATTTTCATATTTTTAAGCAACAAAAGCAATGGTTAGCTCTCCCACAATCCAAACATCCCATTGTACGCATTCTTCATACAAAATGCCAGGTATGTTCTCAACTGCCCATCTGGAAATCTTTTCCATTGGGCTGCCAGCACGCTTGTCCATGAGAAGTACTACTCTAGGTTCTTCTGTTATATTAGGGATTTCATAGCTTTTTTAAAAACAAAAAGACCACTCTTCAAAATGCTTTGCTTTCCCTTTATGCACCCATTCCTTGCCTCCTTGACTCTGTTTTCTTTTCTTTTCTTTTTTAAAAAATGATTTGTACCAATTGCAATGGAGGTTGATTACTTTTCCTAGTTTTAATATTTTACTTGATAAAAAAATTGCACTGAAAAACAAACATGACATAAAAACACTGGGTTCAGCACTATATCATTATCTACTGAGTATTGGCACCCTGTCTGTTTGGTACTGGAGCTTTGCACAATTCTGCTAGTATTCCATAGGTCTGATTTGCTGTGAACTTGAACAGAAGCACTAGAACTTCATCTAAATTTCTAAATTTCATATTCTGCCATATTTATTATATCATAGGGCAAATAATTCTAATAAATTTATTCCTTTCATAAACTTTATAGCTTACGATCTCTTTAAAAAAGTTTACCAACAATAAAATCAAGATCTCCTTTCAAAACTGATTAACAGTGCAATCCTATGTATATGTATATGTGTGTGAATATATATATATACACACACACACACAGTAGAGTCTCGCTTATCCAACCTTCGCTCATCCAACATTCTGTATTATCCAAGGCATTCTGTCTCTTGCCCAGATCCACAGCTGTTTCAATACATTGAAATGTTTTGGTCCTAAATTCGTAAATACAGTAATTACTACATAACATTATTGTATATTGAACTGCATTTTCTGTCTGATGTTTTGGTGCTTAATTTGAAAAATAATAATGTAATTTGATGTTTAATAGGCTTTTTCTTAATCCCTCCTTATTATCCAACATTTTCACTTTTTCAACATTCTGCCGGCCCGTTTATGGTGGATAAGCGAGACTCTACTGTATATTCAAAAGTTATCCTCGTTGATATAAATGGGGATTACTTTCAGGATACCAAATTCAGGATTGCAGTCAAAACCTAGCCGTAGCAACACCAGCTGATAAAATTAAAATGCGATGCCAGGCATAGTTGATTTAAAGATAGACTGTTGATCATAATTTAATTAAAAATCCTGAATGTTAATGACTTCATATTTGTTGAAATGTCATGTGCATGTCTTGTGAGCAGGTGTTCAATGTCCATTCAAGTGTTGAGAAGTTATGTGTGTTGTTGTATTTATCAAACATACACAAAGTGAGCCGTTGAATTTTAAGCCCGCTAGTTAAGTATTATTCCCAGCCAAACTAACTGGCCTACTGAAACAAATGTAACTTTTTAGTCAAAGCTAACATAATACCTATGGATTTAAAAGGCCCTGCTCTCATTGAACCTAAAATTGGATTTAGTGGGTTGTGTTTAGTATCCATGTGAGCCTTAAAGCATGGTGTACCATGTTTCCAAGACATAACATTGGCTTAAATGGTTTATGAAAAAGGAATTGGACAATTTTCTCTTTTTAAAACCACATTGATTAGATGAAGTGATTATACAAAACTTTCTTGTTTAGGAGTATTAGAATATGGAGCAAACAATGGCCAGAGTCGATTGCTTTTAGAACCAGCTAGTAGGCTTTGTTGAAGTAGTGCGCTAGTTACTGCAGGATGCTGGGCTACATAGACCTTCTTCTAATCTGAACCAAAACCCTGCTGCCATGAATTTTGTAATGGACAATGCCCTGCATGCTCATCAAGCTTGAAAGGAAAATCCCCCACACATATTACAACTACTGCAATTTGTACCCTCAGAAGTCCCCTATCCACAAAGGTTTCTTCCTTCTCTTCAACAAAGACAACCAGAAGCGACTTGCTCCTGACACGACAAAAAAACAAACATAAAAAACAAAGACAACAATTGTGTTCACTTCTGCCTTTGTGTACAAGGCTGCCCCTTCCATTAAAATCAGTGGTGTAACTTTATGGCAGGACTTCTTAAACTTTTTCCACTTGTGATCCCCCCCCCAAGAAATTTTTAGTATATAAGTATAAAAAAATCAAACATTTACTGATAATAAATCAACATCTGCAAAGCTTGCTAAGCAAGATTATTTTCATTTTTGAGGAGTACAGCTAAATCATATTCTGCAGAGTGTATTGTAAACATTGCAAATTGCTGCTAAACGAGTCATATAAATGTCTAGGTAGTGTTCAGAAACCTTAAGAAGTGGTGCTCTGTGGTATGGTAGGATTATATTCTGTGTAGTGTTGTGAAGGTCCTTTGTGCTCATTGAATTATTACACTGAGGAGATAGAGACATTTCATTCATGAAAAGCTCCTAATAATAATATTAGGGAACCATGGATGTATTCTTCTATATGTTGATAGACCTGCATCATTTATCTCATATGACAGTTCAAATCATTTCAAGGAACAACAGATTGATGACAATTCATTAATGTTTAGGAACTTCATATGCTATTTGTACAAATAAGCAATAAGTATGACTTGTCATATTAAAAGTTATATTGGAAAATATATTGTCAAATGGACCTTCTCAGATTTGGAGGAAACTATGAATTTTATAGGATAAGATTAAAGCCATCTCATGGTAATAGTAAATTCTTGTGAAGTGTAAAATAACTTTAAATTTTCTTCTTGAGGGTTGTAGTAGTTGTGATTTTAAACAAAGAAAAGAGTCGTGTCAACAAATGCTACTTCCCTCTCTTACACTGTAAAGCCTGAAAAAATGTTTTAAAGATAAAAGTAATTGCTTCAGGTCTATAAATGGACTCTATCAATTTGTCGCCTTTTGTCTGAATGCTTCAAACTACTGGCCTCACTGCTAGTAGGGTTGCCAATCGTTAAAGAGGAGAGCTGACAATTATGGCTTAACTAAAAACAGATGTACTGAAAGAATTTTAGTAAAATGCCATCACTCTATACATTTGACTGAGAACACCTTTCTGTTTAAAAATTAATAAAAAATAAATGAGCCCTACTTTTTTTAAAAAAAATGGTAAATTCAACATACCAGCTCAAGATCGTTCAATTTGTGTTTGTTTCATGTATGTTAAAAGTGTGATATCATGTGTGTGGAGGCACTGCCCTGTGTGTAGTTTTAAAAGAAAAGGCTAATTTTGTTTAGATTATTCAAGATCCTTAATGTAGCTAAGGAAGTAGATTTCAACCTGAAGCCCCCCAAAACCATATCGTTATGATGTAGAAGAATTAAATATAATTTCAAAATATAGTTGATTACCTGAAAGTAAGACAGGGACTTATATTCTCTTTTGCTCCAAAATATCTGTTAGGGCTTATGTATAGCTGTCTAGACACTATTTTAACTTTTTAAAATAGTGAACTGTAACTAGGGCTTATTTTTTAAGTAGGTCTTATATTTCAAGCAACCTCAAAAGTCCTGAAAAAATCGTGCTAGGGAGGTCTTATTTTTGGGGAAATGGGGTAGTAAAGATCTGTTGGCCTCCAATATTATTTGAAGGATTTTTCTATTTGTAGTCAGATTCAATTATGGTAAATTGAAGGCAGGATATTCATTTAAATTAGTGGTTCTCAACCTGTGGGTCCCCAGATGTTTTGGTCTTCAGCTCCCAGAAATCCTAACAGCTGGTAAACTGGCTAGGATTTCTGTGAGTTGTAGGCCAAAACACCTGGAGACTCACAGGTTGAGAACCTGTGATATAAATGTTTTCTTAGCAATACCAAATAAAATATCAAGAAACACATGACAGTGAAAAAGAGGAATAACTAAGTGCTCTTCAGAGCATGAATCAGAAGTCCAGCAAAACTCACAATTTGACTGAGACTGAGATTGAACTGAGCAGGGTTCGTTTAGGAGTGCATGTACAAAGAATTGCTCTCTAAGGCTCACTAGCAAAATTAAACTCCATTTTGAGAGCCTCGTCTCATCCTCCATGCAGTTCCATTATTATTATTATTATTATTATTATTATTATTATTATTATTATTATTTGAAACACAACAAGATGAGTCCACAGCAGACACTCTGCTGGCTGTTGTTGTTGTTATTGTTGTTGTTGTTGTTGTTGTTATTATTATTACTACTACTACTACACCACTTTCCTCTCCTAAACAAGACTCAAAGAGTCTCATTATTTGAGCTTAGCAGTAGATGCATCACAAGGAATTTTGGGTGCAAGACAGATTTGGTCTGTCTGTAATGCACTGTAAATAAAAGAGCCAGCAATGTGTAATAATGTGAATGTTGGACTAGGACTCAGGAGGATGTTGGCAGGTCATGCTCTCCCACCTTGAGAGGAAGGCAGTAGAAAATCTCCTCTGAAAGAGTCTTGCTGAGAAAACTCCAATTAGGGTCTCCATGAGTTAGAAATGACTTGAAGTTATGTAACAATAACAAAGTGTTCCAAGGGATGGAGAACATTGTGCATGAAATGGCTATCAAAAATATCAAAAGGCCCAAAGCCCTAATACAGGGATTCTTCCATTTGAAACTACATTTGAAAATACATTAACTCTAAATACATCCAATCATAATACAATCATATAAATGACAGGTGGCTTAATGAAAGTGTATTGTCAGCTAAGATTTCTTTTTGTAGACTAATCACTTGCCTTTTATTTCATTCATTATCTATGCAATTAAGGTGTCATTTCAGAGTCTCAGAAGGAAAGTTAATCTTTAATGTTTCATTCTGATTCTCTATTACCAGAACTAGTCTACTTTTTAAAAAGGAAGCACACATCACCTTATCTTAAAATCATCAATTCAAATTGATCCTCACTAATTAAGTAGCCATCAATTAACAGCGATCAACTTACTTGTTAAAGCTTGTGGTCTTTTGTTTAGATAAAAATCAAAGCATATAGAGAATCTGGATTTAGGCGTTTACAACCACATTGACAAGAGAGTTTGGTCCTCTCAATGGTCACTCCTTGAGCCCCATTAAAATTATTCCACTGCTGAATGAAATGAGCTGGAGAAGAGGGGATGTCTGAGGCAGTGAGTAGAGCTTTCCTGTCCCCAAAAGTCTGCTTTAAATTGCGGGTGCTTAAGAAATCCACTTCTGCCCACATACTTCCTCCTTATGAAGTCTTGGATATTGTGCAGAAAAAGATAGGCAATCAGCATTGTCCTGGTGCAAAACATTCATTTTGACCATCAAGTAGCTTCTGAAGGTGTTGATGTCTTTCTCCACCAACCATACCAAACTGTTTTCCAAGTGGTGGAAAGATATTTCACATTAGATAATGTGTTGGAGTAGTCTGTGAAGAGCTCTCCTCCTTCTCAGACAGTTGTCTGCTTGGCAGTGTGCTGGGCCAATAATATTTATGGGGGGAATTGATTTCAAGCACCCGTGGAAGCTGGTACCAATGTCTTTGCTTCTGACTGAAGAAGTAGATGCCAAAGGTTCTCACCATTTGAGGAGGACCTCTGCCACAGTGGTGAGATATGCCCTCCATAGTGAAGAAGAGGTTGTGCCACCATCCCCTATATCTTGGCTGTTGCCTCTCCTAGGTTACAGCCTTTTGGTTTGCACCATGCACTAGCAACTGGTGTTAGCTGCCAGGGTCTGCCCCTGACTCTCTGGCCTTTGTAGGAGTATTCAATTTCACCAGGATTGGAAGGCTCAGCTTCAGGCAAGCAAAAAAGGCTATGTGCACATCTTCTGACCACCTAGGACTAGAGGAAGTTCCTACCATTTGTTGGGCTTAATTGATTTGTTATTTCAGCTTGCAAAGACTCTCCAGAACTCACTACACTAAACTACAATCCTTTGAGATTTTGGACTTCAGCTCCCAGAATCTTTGATCAATGGTAGCTAAGGCTTCTAGGAAGTCCAAAACTCCTGGAGGACTAGAGGTCTGGGAATCATTGCTCTAGGTGGTCTGTATGTCTGCATAGTTAACTTTCTCCTTCCATCCATGCCATTTTGGTGCAAGTCTCACTCTCTCCTGTTTAGAAGCAATCGGGATAGATTAAATATTTATTATCCCATCTCCTAAGTAAGTGAGAAGGAATAAATCCTTTGTTTCTCTTTAATATTAGCCCCTTTATCAAAGTCTTCATTTCCAAGCTGTAAATTATGTCAATTTGCATGGAATAACAAATTGAATAACTGTGGTTGATACTTAATGCACAATGCCTCACCATATAACAAAGCACTATCCATCGGTTGCAGGACCTTAGATGAGCCTGGACTGGCAACCCTATTAGGAACTGAAAGTGTGTGTGTATGCGTGCGTGGCTGTTATTTAGATGCTACTAAAAATTTAATTTAGGAAATAGAGGAAATGTGTATGATGACCAAAGACAAATTCCCCATTAAGGTTTCCAAAATCCAAATTGCAAAGTAATAATAGCATAATATTCACCCTATAAAGAGTTGGTGATTTAGAGATACATAACATTAGAAGGCCAGTAGATGGCAATAGTAGCTCAGTCTACCTTAGTATAAGAAGCAAGGCAAAGGCGGCTTTTCAACAGGAAGTATTCAATAATTTAAGATGTATTAAAATATTTTCCATAAGACAATACATAGGTTGATGAAAGAATATAAACAAAGCATTTAGAAACTTTGCTCTATAGATTCAGTGGCAAAATAATGTACTGCAATTAATAAATAGCTGGTTTGGTGAAAATATATCATATTGCCTTTTGTAATTTAAATTGTAAACTTTCAACACTATTTCGCTGCATTTTCGTCTGATGAGTCAAACAAAAGAAGAAAGAGCATTGTCTCTCTTTTGTGGATTGAATGGTATTAAACTGCACAGTGTGCCTTTCCTCTGTGTCTCTGAAGAATTTTCGCACTAAAACAGCTTTTAATTACCTATTAACTGGTGCCCCAGTTATATGTCAATACACTATGGAAAGGTTAGAAAAATAACACCTTTCTGTTGTTATCTTACTCTCAGTGCAACTGAAAAAAATGAGACGGAATACATGCCTCCTCTATAACTCTATTTTTGAAAGTTTTTAAAAATAACTTGAAATTTTGTACATGTTTTAACAGATATTGCAGTGCAACCTTGTACTTCATTAATATAGCTTAATGTGTTACAGTAGCATTGTATATTATATTAATGGATAGTTAACAAGGAACCTATCATCTTTATGAAATCAATAGGCTTCGTTACAAAAATTAATAGAAATGTCTAGATGTGATTCAGTTCATTCTGCATACAATTCAACAAATATGAAGAATAGCTTAACCACTATGTGATTTGTCTTATTCTGGCCCCAGAAATGCTTACAATGGTTATTTTTAGGGAGAAAGAAAACTGCTTCACACATCCTTTCTTTCTTTTTCTTTTGTAAAATGGGTAAAAAAAAACACACACATGGAATTTGAGAGAGCCCACTTCTGTTTCTCTATAAAGTATTTACCAGATGTATAAATGTGTTCTGCACCAAGCAACTGGTATTAAGTTTAAAGTGAGACTCTAATCTAGCCAGAAAGAAACTGGGAATAGAATCTTCTTTTATCATTGGTTCATTTCTTGTTTTCCCATTTAAGCAAACAAACAGCCACAAAAGAATGTTAGAATAATACCTTGTGAAAGTGAACAATAAATAATGCACTAAATAAGGGATAGTTTTGGTCTGGAGGTCTTAATGCTGTAGCACCATGTCGACCCACTGAGTTGCCCCGTTTCTCTCTGCTCAGCTGGACCACGGGTTTACCATCAAGAGATCAGGGTCTTTGGACTACTACCAACAACCAGGAATGTATTGGATAAGGTATGAGATGGTACAGCTCCGACAGTCAGTGTTTCCATGGCAACGTGCTGGCAGTCTCCATTAACCAGTTCCTTCAGTGAATAAACATGTTTTTTTGATTTGTTATCCAGTCCATATGCTGCTTTATCGGTTTCATTTTGATCTTGATTGAGATGCGACACCCCCCCTCATTTCCCCCTTTTTTCCACCCATTATTCACACTGACATTGCAAGCTTTTTCGTCATTGCACATGCTCAGTACCAAGTTATCCCTAGAGTTAAAAGGACAGTGTATACGGAAAAAATAAATAAAATGAATGGGTTTCTTTTATGTTTACGTTTTTTAAAGGCATCTACTGTCCTGTGCTCTTCTGTTTGAGACGCAGTCACAGGATAGCAATACCGACCTATCTATCCATATATCTATATCTCTTGGAGATCTGAAATTATATGCTGTCATTTTAAATTCTCCTCTTCCCCACCACTACCCTTACCTTCTAGACTGAACAATGCATTGATATAACATAGCAATTAGAAGCTTTCCCCTGTTTCAGTAAAATCTAATGCATTGTATGTGTGCTGGTAAGCTTGTGTTTTCAAAGTATGCACATTTTTGTTACCCTTCTCCCATTAATAAAAAGAAGTAGACTTTTTTTCTTTGAAAAAACTATATTGCATGGCTCTCCCTTTCTCTTTAGCATTTTCCTATAATGTACAGTGTTAATAGGATTGTGATTGTGAGTTCGTGTCAAATGGAAGGCGTGGGGTGATTTCTTGTAATCATATTTATTTAAAAAGATATAATCTGCCACAGAAGTAAATGTTAACCCTTCGCTATTTAAATCAGTCACTGTTCATCTGTCCAATAACTATTTATTTTCATTGGGGATTGTGGTGAATATGCAATGAATGAAACAGTGGTTTGTAACAGAAGATTGACAGATTTATTCCTTTTAAAAGACATGCTCTCAATATTGTAAAAAAAACTTCACAAATTTTATCTTCATTAGCGCAATGGTGGCAGCAGTCATCACAAGCATTTACAGTAAATTAGATCTCTTCTTTCATATAATTCCACTGAAATGCATGGATCAGACTTCAGCAGCCTAGATGGAAAGAATTAGGGCTCCTTCCATTATATTCAACCAGAATTTTTATATAAATCTGACTGGGTTTGTTTCTTGTTTTTGCTTGCTTAGGAATGGGAGAGAGAAGAAAGAGAGGATGGTGGAGGGAAGGAGACTATATTTAGTCCAATCCACCAGTGTTTAAAATTCACATCTGTGTGCCAAATATTTTAATTTATTTAATCAACATATTTTCTGATTACATATGATTCTAAAAAGTTTGTTTGTTCAAAATACCTATATCTCTTCTGCTGCATAAAGATCTTGAGGTTATTCACTCTGACTAAAATCCATTTGCTAGATCCAACTATGGTGCCATCCACACTGCCATATAATCCAGTTTCTGAATGCAGATTAACTGCACTGAATTAGATTACATGGTAGTGTGGACTCATATAATCCAGTTCAAATCAGTTAATCTGCATTCTGAAATAAAATAATCAATGTAAATAAAAATGTAATGTTCATTTGTGGGATTAACATAACTCAAAAACCACTGGACGAATTGACACCAAATTTGGACACAATACACCTATCAGGCCAACCAGTGACCATCACTCATACAAACACTGAAAAACACAGCAGAAGAGACTTAAAAAGCCAAAAAAACTAAAATTACATTACAACGCATGCACAACCCCCCCCCCCCCCCCACACACACACACATATACATGCATATGCAAACACGCATATATACACAAATATACACTCACACATATACACAGACTGGGCCACAGCAATGTGTGGCAGAGGATGGCTAGTAAAAAATAAAACTTGTTTTATATCCCGCAACCATATCCCCGAAGGGACTCGGGGCGGCTCACAAAAACACTCATTAGTGCAACAATATACAAAATACAGCCAAATAAATAGAGATATAAATGAATAACAAAATAGGTTTACATAGCAAATTACATAAAACAACATATAAAAACCCCCAGTAATTTAAAAGATTCGGTAAAACGCAGCAATGGTTGTGGATATAAGCAGGTTGAAACTGGATTATATGGCAGTGTAGATCCAGTCTACACTAGATGCACCAAACTAAAACTTCTGTAAATCTCATTGTTTCATCACACTACTCTGGCCTAGATTGGACTTAGCCATTGAATTTTGTTCTGTCTTTTTAAAATTCAATAAAATAAGTAGCAATTCTAAATATTTATCTTTAATTCCTGCCAGTCATGTCTCCCAGAGGTTTTGTAATTCCAGCTGACACTCTGCAATTAAATGTCTGTTTTAAAGACAATATACTCTAAAATGCATTTGAAATACAGTAGACTTTTAGTTAAGCGACACCCATGGGGATGGGTAGATGCCAAATAAATGTAGTTTCTGGTGACTTGGAAGTTACTATTAAAAGAGGCCTATCTATACCTCATACTATGCCATATCATAAGCTCTGTGTTGACTTGATGTTAATATGGATATGTAGTAAAAGCAAATTAAGACAAAAATAACTTAACTTAATGTAAAATGGTTCTGTTTTATTTATTAATTTGAAGTATTATTTCTTCAGGTTTTTTGCCAGTTGCTTGAGAATTCCAGTTGCCTATGTTAATTGAAAGTCTACTGTATATATGTGTGTGTGTGTGCGCGCACGCGTGTGTGTGTGTCTGTGTCTGTGTGGAATTGGCATTAGATGTGAGTGGAATGTTCTCCAGGTATGCATGATGATAATGATGCCAATTGCTTCCCATGAGTTATGGTAGCATTGTGATCATGAAACATGTAGTGTGAGTAAAGCAAAAAGAGGAGAAAGTTAGCACTTCAAGGTAAGCATGTGCCTAGACACAATTTTGCAATATATCTGAAGATATTACAAAAATATGCAAAAGGTATTCACATGCAAATTGTGCATAGCATGCTGACCAGATACTTTTTCTCTCCATTTGTACATTGTTTGCTAGATTTTGAAAAACCATTACCAATTACTTTTTCCTGGGACCTGCACACTGTGTGCACAAAGCAAGCAAAAACACACACTAAATAAACCCCACACCTTGTATATGGTCTTCTGGTTTTATAGTACAGATTGAGTTTTCCTTATCTGAAGTGCTTGATTGGATTTTGGATTACCTGTACACACACACACACACACACACATATTGAAGATGACTGAAACACAAAATTCATGTATGTTTCATATATGCCAAGTATACATAGCCTGAAGGTAATGTTATCAATAATATTATTAAATAATTTTGTGTGCAAAACAAAGTTTGTGAAGCTTGAATCATCAAAAGTAAGCCATATTGAAATTTTCAGATTTTGGATTTCTATTTAAGGCATGCTCAACCCATACAAGCAAATTGAGAGCAGTGATACCTCTTCTAGCACGAACACAAAGAGTTGAAATAACAGATACCACTGTTGTGTATCTTGCCTGCTAATTCTTACACAGGATTGTGTTCCGTGTAAATCTATAGCACAAGAACACCAATAAACGTGGCGCGTAACTCAATACAAATAATCATTTCATGTATTTGCCTTTTAAAAATCCCTTTTAGTTCATTCCCAGGGTTTCCATATTTTATGTGTGTTTTGTAACCGGACATTTGGCAAACCACAGTTTTCATAAAATGTTATATCTAATGTGGTGTAGATTTTCAACCACACATGACTCGTAATAAGCCATTATAGTTGCTCAACAAACAAAACAGAATTTGATATTTTAAACAAGACCTTGTTTTCACAAGAACATATGTGTGGAGTTTGTTTCCAAAAGATACCAAATCCAAAAAATATTGAAAAATGAGTTATAGGTGGCAGCATGTTGTTGGATAAAAGTGAAATATTATGTACAGATCAAAACTATCAAAATGTGTCAAATGATTTTAGTACAAGGAGCCCCCAATGGCAAAATGGTTTAAACCCTTGTGCAGTCAGGACTGTTGACCAAATGGTCAGCGGTTCGAATCCAAGGAGCTAGGTGAGCTCTCGTCTGTCAGCTCTAGCATACGGGGAATGAGAAAAGCCACCCATAGGATGGTAAAACATCCGGACATCCCCTGGGCAACATCCTTGCAGACAACCAATTCTCTCACACCAGAAGCGACTTGCAGGTTCTCAAGTTGCTCCTGAAATTTTAAAAAAAATTCAGTACAGGGCTTGGAAAATTGCATTTTATAGCAAAAGAATGCATATCCTCTACAGGTTTTTTTATTCCTGTGAAATTTGTTCAGATAGATTTGGTGCCTTTTGGAAATGAGTTCCACATATAGTTCTCTTATATTGAGACAAGTTTTTTATCCATCTAATACAGTATTGTGTCTAAGCAACTTTATTGGCAGTAATTATTTGACATCATGTACACAATTTTCCCCATTCTCCTACCTATTCATTTTAATTGAATATGGTGAGAATTGTCCTTAAAGCTTTGGCTATAAACAAAAGCAGTAATATTACTTTAAAAATATTAAACAACATAGGAAAAATATATTTAGAATAAGAGGTTCCACTAAGAAAATTAAAGTTATTGAACCAGTATTACCATGAATAATTGTAAACCGTTATCATGTAGTTGGTACCACCATGTAAGGGCATTTTTAATATGGGAAGTGGACTATTTGGAGGACAATAAATTTTGTTGCTCCTGCTTAAAAAAAAAAACCCCTGACAATGGTCCAAGCATCAACCAGTTTTACTTTGCTTATTTGCTTAAGCTTAGATTTCTTGCATAAAGTAGTTTCCTCTTTTCATTTAATCTTCCTTTATTCACTGAAACAATTACTCCTCCCATAATTAACTGGAATTTGATAGTTGCGTCTGAGTCCATGCATCCTATTCACAAGATTTTCAAAGTCACAGCTAAACTGGGTGGATTGAACAGATTGTAGAGAGTTCATCAGGAAGAAAAGTCCTTCCAACGTATTTTCTGTATGTAGAGATGTGCTTTTTTTTCTAATATAGCAAGAATTTTAAACATGTCATATCCAGTTGTCCTTTTTTAAAAAGAAGCAAAGATAAAAAATCAAGAAAGCTCAACGTGAGAAAAAATGAAAGAGACAATGAAGGAAAAATGTGTTCTCTCGAGAAAAAGAAATGACAGGATTTTTGTAACCTTTCACATTTTCATTGTATTTCCTACACCTCACTGAGCAAGTATATATCAATATTTAACCATCCTTGAACAACTTTAACATATTTAACATCTGAATTTTAATGTCCCTTTGACCCCATTCTGATATAGTCTTGTTCTGGTGAGCAAGGATATTAGATGCAACTGTAGACTAGCAGTGACTTTATAAAAAGAGTACACTGAAAATAAAAACAACCAGGCTGGATCAAATCAAATTCTGCTGACACAGTTGCCAATGAAATGCCTTTGCAAAGCATGTGTTTTTCCAGTGTGTTCTGATTACTGATTTTTCTGAAGCAGAGCTTGGAAAAGCTTGTTTTTGTATGTGTGGAATACACCTTTCACAAACCAAAGATGTTGTGAATCTGTCCTGTATGACACAGATATATGGACATAATTTGAGAAAGGGCACTGATCTATGGACATTTGGAGAACGAATTGAGATGTGATTGTTCTTCTATAGATTCTGTAGCTGAGTTAGTAGGCAACCAGGAACTTTAGATCTGCTTGCAACTATTCCACTGTCATTTGTTATCATACTAAGATACTAACAATGCTAACGGAAATAGAACAATAAGTTGTTATGGATGTTGAGCCACAATGGCGCAATGGGTTAAACCCTTGTACTGGCTGAACTATTGTCCTGAAGACTTGAAGGTCAGCAATTCGAATCCACAAGACAGGGTGAGCTTCCATCTGTCAGCCTTAGCTTCCCATGCGAGGACATGAAAGAAGCCTCCCACAGGATGGTAACACATCTGAGAATCCCCTGGGCAACATCCTTGCAGACGGCCAATTCCCTTGCACCAGAAGCAACTTCTCAATTTACTTCTGACATGATAAAAAAAATGTATGTTTGTCCTATATGGCATTATATTATTGTGGTAGCACAAGACTCAATTGCTAGTGCAAAGGCAGGAATTATGAAGGCCCTCCAGATGTTGGTTGAATGCAGCTCTGAGAGAGCATCCTTCATCCTTCGAGGTGCTACCATCCATTTCTGCAGGATTAAATTATGTTTATCCCTCCAATTTTACAAGGCATTTTCATACATAGTTTGCAGCTAGTCCAGTTTTTAACCACTTTCACAATCCAGCAGAACTGTACTAGTAGGGATTTTTAATCCACCGATATTATATTGGATATATTCTATTGGATTTCTGCCTCTAAGAACTGAGAATGGATAAAATGTTGGAAAATACTGGAAAGCAGTCAAAAACATATTTCTCAAAGATTGACAAAATCCTGGAATGGTGAGAACCTTTGCAGTTTGGAGATTGTATAAAATTCGCACATGATTGTTTTACTCTGAAAATCTTTTTCTGCAAGCAGGCTTTTTTTTCTGCAGAAAATAATACTTATGCACATAGATATTGCAATCAGGCTTTTTGTGCAGAAAATAATACTTATACACATAAATATTGTTTTCTGTGCAAATAGGATGTTTTCTGTACAAAACAATCCTGGGCAAATTTTGTGTGTTATAAATCCCAAATTATAAATAATGTTTGAGAAATGTGAAATTTTAGAAAAAGAAAAATGCTAGAATGCATTAATTGCTCCTTTAAGAAGAAAATAAGTGAAGAATTACATCCTTATAAAGTATGCAAAGTTAATGTAATAATAATAATAATAATAATAATAATAATAATAATAATAATAATGAAAAATATATCCATGACTTAGTTGTTATTTGCTGCTTCCACCAGCAGTGTTTCTAGACTGAACTGTAAAGACATCCGGCCCACAGCCTAATATCTAATATGAAGAAAGGATGTTCTAGGAGACAAAATATAAAGCAACAATCTTTGATTAACGAAATGACATTTTGCTAGCTATTGTTAGCAATAAAAATAAAGCAATAGAAAGTCACTATCTAAAAAAGTGATTATTTTAAATCCAGTGATGGCTGAATTTGTAGAATCATAGTGTCTAATAGGGGTCCATATTTCAGATTAAATGATTTTTTGCAGGCACACTTTGAACATATAGTAGAATTTCAAAGAATGGCAATAATTATGGCAAGTCTTGTTAATGATGTCAAGAAATGAGTACTGCAACCACTGTTGCTTTAAGGTGCTTCACATTCATTAGCACCAAACAATTAGGTACAATTTGCTATACAGCAGTGGGTACAGGGGTCACACTGTATATCTGTATATCAGTGGTTCCCAACCTTTGGTCCTCCACGTGTTTTGGACTTCAGCTCCCACAATTCCTAACAGCTGGTAAACTGGCTGGGATTTCTGGGAGTTGAAGTCCACAACACCTGGAGGACCAAAGATTGGGAACCACTGCTATACATATATACAGTGTGACCCCTGTCCCCACAGGACCAGTAACCATGGTTTAACCCAAGCCTGCACAACCAGTGGCCCTCCAAGTGTTTGGGACTCCAACTCCCAGAAGCCCTTGTCCAGTGGTCAGGAATTTTGGGAGCTGAAGAAGCTAGCTAATTCTTAGTGAGGATAGCTCTCTGATACAAGTAACTCATTTCAGTAGTTTTCGCTATTATCCACAACTTCCTGTTTCCACATGTAGTTCAGGAATATAACCCTTCAGACGTGTGTGTGTGTGGGGGGGGGGGGGTGTACTACACAGTAAGTAGCTTTAAATTCCTACAAAGGTGCTTCTAATTTTTCTAAGTTACTGACTTTTCCTGAGAAATCTCAGTAATTCTGACCTCCAGTTGAAATAGTGACTTTCTATTGCTCTCATCATAATATGATGGAGAGCTGGAATTTCTTGGACCTTGAATGGACTTCATAGTAGCTTATCTATTATAAAGGGTTGTATGGAAAGCCATAATGGACTAGATTATAAATAAATCTGTTAAAGTGATAGTGTTTGCTCTGTATATCAGGAGTGCTAGTGTACTCTCTGAAGTGCCCTTAAGTGAGAGAGAAAAATTCAGAGACACACTAGTATGCAGTACTGATTCCATGTGCATCCATGGAATTAAATGGTATTAAAAAGGCATTTACAAGTAATGTAAATTCCAGCCTTTGAAATAAATGTTGAATACAAGAACATTTTAATCCCTCAGTAAGCAATGATGTTTCCTTAGTCTAGAAATCTTAATGATAAGCGAGTTCTTCGCATAATTCAGAACCGGCTTATTATGAACCCTGTGCATCCCTCCAATATAAACCAGAAGATATGTCATCCAAGGCATTTTTTCTTGTAGATTTTTATAGAGAAAAACCTAAGCATTCTTGGCAAAAGCACCGCAGCCCCCAGTGGTGCTATGGGTTAAACACTTGTGCCGGCAGGACTGCTGCCTGAAAGGCGGTAGTTCAAATTTGGGGAGTGGGGTGCACTCCCATCTGTCAGCTCCAGCTTCCCTTGTGGGGACATGAGAGAAGCCTCCCACAGGATGGTAAAACATCTGGGTGTCCCCTGGGTAACGTCCTTGCAGATGGCCAATTCTCACACACCAGAAGTGACTTGCTGTTTCTCAAGTCACTCTGACACACATGCAAAAATGGCAAAAGCATGCACTAGGTTTGAGTAATTTTAATGCAATACAATTGTAAGAAATTATTCATGGTCTTCATTTGAGGAAACATTTTCAACTGTGTTGACCTTTCTTCATTCCTGCACATAATCAATTTGTAATCAGTTCAGCCAGCAATCTCAATATTCGCTAATATGCCTTTTTTCCCTTACTTTCAGTTTTGAATGTAGTTAGATACATCTGTAGAAGCCTCCATCTGCATGCACAGATCCTTGGCCAGATCAAGACAATTGACTTCAATAACATTAGCACAATGCCACTCTGGTGGCTTGCTTGCAGTCTCCATATTTTAAATCAAGCTTTCCATCTAAGGGAGGAAATCTTGTGAGTCTGGGATTAATATAAAAATGATGCGATGTGAGTCAGGCCTTTAAACAAACTCCTTTCAAGCATAAGAAAAGATTTTAAAATGTAAATCTGTATGTCATAGGATAGTAATGTATGCCATGCTCTCCATTTGTTACAGAGAATTATATACTGTAAATGTTAGATTTGTAACATGAATATGATCCCCAAAGTCTTCTGCTTCGTATTAAAATATAATCATAAAGTTGATTCTAAGGCAAAGCAGTATACAGAGCTTTGAAAACGGTCAAGTCTTTTCCAAGGATCAGCAGTAAACAAAGACCCTTTGGCAAACCATCGCAATTGGATTTTAGCATCCTTATTGAAAATTATTGTTCTTTAAAACCCAAGATGAACTTTTATTACCACTCTGTATTAGTGCTTTAAAGATTCCAGCCATAAAGCTATTAGTGGAACAATTCAGCCTAACTGAATCCATTTGCTGTAGAAGCACTGTCCATCTTCCATCTTTATTACATCATTTTTTCAGCCCTGATTACATTATTTTGGAGCATGGATTGCTACAATATTCTCTGTTGGATTTTGTTTTCATCTAGTTCTTTAAAACATTCAATCTATAAATGCATATTATTGTCTAACCAGAATCCCAATATGTTTAGCCTTCAGAAGAGAAGGCTGAGAGGAGACATGATGGCCATGTATAAATATGTGAGGGGGAGTCATAGGGAGGAGGGGGCAGGCTTGTTTTCTGCTGCTCTGGAGACTAATAATAATAATCTTTATTTGTATCCCGCCACCATCTCCCCAAAGAGGACTCAGGGCAGCTAATATGAGGCCAATCCCAAAATTAGAGTACAGCAAAATAAAATACAAAGAAACAGAAAATGCAATCAAAATAAATACATGAAATAACTAAATAAAATAAACAATTCTAAAATAGCATGATCGAGAAATAGAACACAGTGGGTTGGCCAAATGCACTAGGATAAAATTGATTAAACCCTGGATGAGATAAGTGGTGGAAGAATGTTTTTCTGAGGGAGGAGCTCAAAAGGAACAAACAACGGGGTTAGACCTTCATTAAGGGCGGGGGAAAGTGCATCATGAGGATGGAACTGTAGTTGGAACAGACAAAATATGGAATATATGTTCACTCGCCAAAGGCACAGGACACAGAAAAAAAATTCAGTGTCAGGAGTGACTTGAGAAACTGCAAGTTGCTTCTGGTGTGAGAGAATTGGCCATCTGCAAGGACGTTGCCCAGGGGATGCCCAGATGTTTTTGATGTTTTACCATCCTTGTGTGAGGCTTCTCTCATGTCCCCACATGGGGAGCTGGAGCTGACAGAGGGAGTTCATCCACGCTCTCCCCGGATTTGAACCTCCGACCTTCAGTCCTGCCAGCACAAGGATTTAACCCATTGCACCACGGGGGGGGGGGGGGGGGGGTCCTACACGGAACAGTGGCTTCAAACTACAGGAAAGGATATTCCACTTGAGCATTAGGAAGAACTTCCTTACTGTGAGAGTTGTTCAGCAATGGAACTCTCTGCCCCAGAGTGTGGTGCAGAGAGTGGCTCCTTCTTTGGAGGCTTTTAAACAGAGGCTGGATGGCCATCTGTCAGCGGTGCTTTGAATGCGATTTTCCTGCTTCTTGGCAGGGGGTTGGACTGGATGGCCCACATGATATCTTTCAACTCCATGATTCTATGACACCAAGCCCATTTTGCAGAAGAAAAAACAGTTGCATATGTCCCTAGAGAAAATGAAGGAGAAAAAAATTATTGGTTGCATTATTTTAAAGACATCATTATGACAAAGAGAGTTCTTTCCTGCATTTTTGGCTTAACACTTAGATTCATTTGGTTTTTTTAAAACCACCCAATAGTTTTTAGCCTCTCTTACTCACAAGTGGATATCTGCAGTCCAGAAGCTAAATCTTTATCCTGCTTTCACATCACCTTAAATTGAAGTGCCACCTAAATTAACTTACTTTAGGTACATGGACATGCTTAATCCCTGTGTTAAATTAGGCTATTTACAGTGACTTTGAAATTTCATGGTTGTAATTTAAGTAGTAGCATGCATATTCAGGAAGGAGGTGAAATATGGATATAACTAGAGGCGGTTTTGATACTGTTGCTACCGCTGTCCTTACACTTGAAGAGACAAGCTGTTTGTAGAACCAAACATCGTTTGTCTCTTTAGCAATGGATTGTTGCTGTAGTGTAAAAACAAAATATGAGCTTTTATAACCACAGTGTTAAACCATAAAGGATGATTTGATGTTTTATTCACTCCATTTATGAAAATGAATGTTTGGGAATGTACACATATATGCGCTATAGATTAGATTATATCCTCTTTCTAGTAACCCAGTTGTTGAAGACCATCATGCATAGTTTTGTATATAAAGAATGTTCATATATCTGTTCTCTTTCTTGTTTGTAGTAGTTATAACTAAGTGCCGTCAAGTGGCTTTGAGTTATGGAAACCCTAGGAATCAGAGCTCTCCAAAATAATATGTTATTAACAGTCCTGCTAAGCTTTTCAGATTCAGGTTTGACAGTCTTGTAATGATCCAAGGTTTTGACAGCGGTTGGGGATTTTTTAATACACTGTTTTAAAAATACTGGCAAACATTTATCCCCCTTGTGCCATCAAATAATCCAGAATCTTTACTTTACTTTTACTGTAAGAGTAGGGGGCCTACTTTGAAAAAGAATAGCAGGGCCTGCCTGCATTTGCCTGAAACCTGAATCCATAACTCTAACAAATTAATGAAACCCATATGACGCACACACATACACACAGGCACATCACTGTATATGCTTGATGATGTTTTGCTGCCTCTTTAATAGTTGGGTTAGGCACTTTTTTGTATAGCTGTGTTATGAATTAAATCCTGCAAAACTGACAGGGTGGGGCAACCAGTTTGATTTGACTTGGATAGTTTTTAGCCTCAGTATTGGGGGGAAATGGAGGAATGCGGAACACATGGAATCCACATTGGCCACTATATACACAGCCTAATTTCATTTATTCTCATTTTATGCCCCTGTCAGACCACCGCTCTTGATAAGGAGAGGCAGGTTTTCCGACGAAGACGCAACCCGGATGTGAGGGGACGTTTCAAGTCACAGCAAGCACCTCCCGAACTCAACTCCGAATCGGAAGACTATTCACCAAGTTCATCTGAGACTGTTCGCTCACCTAACTCACCCTTTTAATAAACCACTTCTGCTGAAGGTTTTGGCTTAACCCTTTGAGATTCTGGAAAAAAATATCCTCCAAACCCGTGTGCAACTGTTTCATTTGATTTTTGTCTATATCGGTTGCTTGAAGAAGGAAAAGAGGTGTTTACAGTATCTTTGTAATAATAATTTCTTAAATGACTGAAATGATCTTTGTTCTCTGTCTAGATTGTGACTTGCTGCTAATACGATCCTCAAAGGGTTAAGACTATTTTGCTTTTTAAAAAATATATATACACACATACATACATATATATATATAATTTTCAAAAAGGGATAGAAGCAATGAATGTTTTCATCAGTCGAGCTATGAGCTACTGTATGTGGCTTAAGCATTTGTTAACCCTCTGAGTGCATAAACCTAATTATCTTGACTTGGTGAAACCTGGAACTTCATCATCAACACGTTCTTTCCTACAGGCCTTTATTTGATGGTCTGAACAAAATAGTAAATAATTACTGAATATTTGCTATTTTTTGTTGTTTGCTTTTATGCATGGGTACAGTTTCCCATTTGCCAATGACACTTTTTAAAAAAATGGGCATGATACTAAATTACTTGCATTTCTGCTGGTAGCAGCTGGTGTCTCCCATGTCATTGGGGCAATGAATCCACTGGTGGGTTTAATTCAAACTTTAAAACTTTCTGAGGCAGTAAATTACCTTAGGAAATAAGGTTCAGCACTTTGGAAAGGACGGTTAATATTCATGTTAAAATTCAGAGGACATCCATTACCCCAATGACATGGAAGCTACCAGCCACTTCTTGTTGTAGAAGTCACAAAGCTGCTTTGACCTCCAGGCTGACTCTTAGAAAATCTTACTGGCTTCTATGTATTTCATAAAAATTTGCAACCTCCTCTTGTGCTATTGTATGTAAAAAATCTAATAATTCATAAGCAACTATAGTTGTACTACGATTGCATCGTGGTTCAATCATTATAGTTTACTTTTTCCATTGGCAGTAGAACTGCCCAAGAAGAATATACTGGAGGTTGTGTAACAAGCTTCTCAAAATTTCTGTCTGTTCTCTGGTTGCAAAGCTATTTCATGGGAGACTAAAAAAATACCCAACTTCTGTAGCTTTAAGAATTCTATTTTCTGCATATCTCTCTTTTTATCTGGATTGGGAGGCTACATTTGGAAGGCAGCAATAAATGTAACCCGTTTTTAAATACCATGTCTTGAATTACAATATGTTGCATCACATACTGTCTCGGTATGATGAGCATTATAGTACAATACTTCTGGGTTCCACCAGCGTTGGATAAAGCTGATCTAGTGTGTTTATATGAATATATCTCCCAGAGTTTAATGTGAAAGTATGTGTATAAGAGATTGCAAATGGGGAAAAAATCCCAAAGCTTTATGTTAAGTTGGTATTTTGAACACATAGTTAAATGGCATGGAGCGTTAAAACTTTTTGGTAGCTTTGGCTCCAAATGTACTAATACTTGTAAAAAAATGTATCTTTTCAATCATCCTTTTGACTCCAGCTGAGATTTTTCTCTTCTTGTAAAACCTCATTTTAAAAGCAGAATTCTGAAAAATGTGATTCACTGCAAATGTAGTTGGAGTGCATTGCCCATCTGCTCTGGACGGCATAGTCAGTGAGGGGGGTCATGGGGGTTGCAGCCCAACAACATCTGGAGGACCACCTATGCCAGATCTTAAAATGCAATTTTGCATTAAGTTCTAGATATTTTGCTTGACATTTGAGATACAAAATAGCTAACTGAAGAGAGGGGTCATCCAAAAAGGGCTGCAGTCCTGTTCACATTTAGGTTATTTATATTCTATGGAAGGTAATGTCAACTAAATAGCCAAAACCTTGGCAAAGAATTAAGCCAAGAGAGTACAAGATATTGCCAAATGCTTTCATGGCTGGAATCACTGGGTTGTAGTAGGTTTTTCAGGCTGTATGGCCATGTTCTACAAGCATTCTCTCCTGATGTTTCGCCTGCATCTATGGTTTAACCTCTGAGGATGCCTGCCATAGATGCAGGTGAAATGTCAGAAGAGAATGCTTCTAGAACATGGTCATACAGCCCCAAAAATCTATAACAACCCAGAGTACAAGATATTTGATTGTAGCATAATGTATCATAATTAATATGGTAAATGTTGGGAGCCCTCTATGCCAAATTGCTTGCAATTTCCTACCAGGCATTCATCCTGAAGGTGAGTTGTATACAGCCTGAGTTCAAAAGGTGTTCATTTGTGGTGGTGGACAGTGTGTGAGCACTAGAGCAGTTCTTGCACACTTCCATGACTTTCATGGGAAGCAGTGTTTTTGAGAATTTATGCCAGTGCAAATCAGTTGTTGCAATGAAAAGATACACAGGATCTGTCCATATGGGTATGTGCAGGTCTATGTATCAGCTTTTAGGCATGTGGGAAGAGAGGGGAGGTAAACTTGAGGTTTATTCCCCCTACTCAGTGCATGGATAATGTTTACTGGAGTATGTAGCCTGGTGGTTTACGGAGCCAACCAGGCATCAAAATCATGTTGAGAATTTGAATAATGCAAGGAGAGAAGCTCTTATCTTGTGGTTGATACCATTTCATTATCGTACTTATTATCATTCCTGTTTCACATTATCAAAATTTGAACAAACTACAGCATCATAAAGAGAAGTGATTGTTTGGGCAGCTATCAACTAAATAAAGTATCTAGAATTCTCTTGATTTTTGTCCCCTTTGAGTGTATCCTTAATTTGATTTCACTTGAGTCCAGTATGTTTCCATTCATGAAATCGGTAAAGACAAAAAAATTGAATTTTTATGTATGGCCAACAACTGATATAATTTTCCATCTTTTGCTATAGATTTGCAAGCCATCGGTCAATATGAAACATGCCGACGTATGGTGTAGCCCCATTCTTGTTGAAAAGAATGAGCAGCACAAATGTGTGCAAACTTTCACAACTTCTGCAATAGTAAAAAAAAATCCATTGAATATTCTGATGCCTGTCATTTTCAGAGAAGTAGCTCTGTCAAATCAATGTGGCCAATTACAACATTCAAACTTTCCTCAAGCAGACAAGAGTTCTTTCTTCCACCCTGAACATTCCACAGAGATAGAAACCCTACTTGACTAGTTTCCAACAGATGCCTCAACCTCTGAGAATTCCTGCCATAGATGTGGGAGAAACATCAGGAGAGGATGCTTCTGGAACATGGCCATACAGCCCAGAAAACTCACAGCAACCAAGTAGCCCTGTTAGTGTTTTTCATTATAACAAAACAGGGAAGATGTATTTTAGCAAGAACTTTTGCAGATTACAGTCCGCTTTGTCAGATGCATGGAGTATGATATTTGGGACCCAATATACAGCACAGCATATGAGCAGGTATTAATGCCTAGATTTTTATGAACAGTTACAGTATAGCTTAGCAGATCCTGCCAGTGGTTCTTGAAATCTGTCTGTAAACTGGATTTAAATAAGGATGGTATATATACAAATTGTTTACATCAGTGGTGGGAATCATCACCATGAAGAACGTATTGGTCTTCAACTTCCAGAAAGTTAAATAGCATATTCCATGGTGAGGAATACTAGCATCTGCAATCTAAAAAATTCTTCAGTGCTGCATTATTCCCTGCACTTCTTTGAAGATTCATAAACAAATCAATATTTCACAATAATATGATTCAATATAAGAAAGCTGAACACTTTGAAAAATACAATAATTATTGTCTGAAGGATTTTTTTGTGAGCATTGCCTCTCTATGGGCTTTATAAACAAAACTCCGAAGATAGTCCTAGTATCAGTAAATTTTGAAGAGTCCCTTAAATGGTTTTGTTTATTTGTCATCAGATCTATTTCATTATAGCTACCATTTAAAAACCAAGTATGAGAATTCCACATATAATATCATCCTTACACATGTACATGTGAGAAATTAGAGTAAAGTAGCTCATGAAAAAGTTGAAGCCTTTTGAGCACTGTCAAGCAATTGATCCAACAAAATAATTCCAGATAAAATGTACACTTTGTTCATTTTCTTTGGATTTTCAACCCCCTCCTTTCCTCTTAAGGGCTGAAAGTCTATGATTTCTTCTGGTCCTGCTTTATTCTTTATTCACTGAGACAAGAGCCTATGCTATTTTTTTTAATTATTCAACAAAGGCAAAGTCTTAGTTTAATGTAGACTGGTGAGCATGAGAACAAGAAAAATATCCTTCTTAGATTACAGAATCAAGGAAGGAGATGAATTTCATCCCTGAAAGTAATAGTGTCAATATCCCAGTTCTTTTGGTCACTGGGACGTTGTCAACTATTTTTTATTCCCCAGTCTCTATATTTTGCTTAAAATGTATATGTAGCCAAGGGGCATCATCACAAGGTCAGTGAGAAAGGCAAACACGGAGTTCCTTCACAACTAACTGACAAACTCTGGATTATTTTTATGAATATGTTCTGTGTTAGGGTATGGAAGAAAAATGTAATTAGCTTCAAACCCTAAATGACAGCACAAGCACAGATGAATTCTCCCCAATGTCTCCATATAGGAGCTTTGCCTCTTGAAGTTATCGTTCAGATTTGAATTGAAAATTTTCTTTGAGAATGAAATCATGCACAGATAGTATTTACACAATATTTTAAGACTGAAGCATTATTTGCTACTGGCCTAAATCCCAATTGCTAATCCCAACTGAATAATAGGTAAGCGGTTGATTCAACGAGACAATTCCAGTTGGAAATAATAATGGGATTTAACCCTATATTTGATTATTAATTGGTGAAGGCAAATTCTTATTGATAAGTCTACAAATTAAATGTAGATCTTTTTATATTGTTTCAGCTGAGCTATGGTGGTGTACCAGGAAATAAAGTAAAATATTAAAGATCTTATTTTCTTCCAATTAGTAATGGCTTTGTTAAATTGTATGTTATCTTATAATTATTCCATTGTCTTGAGAATAGATCCATGTGTTTTACAAAATGCAAATTTATGTAAAAATGGATAATTAAAAGATGATTAATCAACTAGATATTCTTAATTAGTTGACCTGTGCTATTTGGAATACAAAGGGAGACGCATCAGTATTTTATCATTGCCAGATATTCCTATATTCCAATAAGGCTTAGAAAATCCATTATAACTTGAATGTCTGACCCTATGAAACAAATTAGACTTTGTACACATTGATGACTGAAAGAAACATTGATTTACGACCAGAGGGTGTAGCCTGCAGGGCCATGTGAGTGTTGTTATGACAAGTCACATAATATTCTTCCTGTTATAATAAATGCAATCCTGTGACGTAAAGTGCCCATTAATAACATGCTTTCCTTGACTTTCTGTGGAGAAAGTGGCACTTGGAAAGCAAAGAATTCCATTCATCTTGATTAAAGAATGTGAGCTGTGAGGGGGAAAAAAGAGGCCTAAAATGCTCATATTATGGTTCTGCACCATCATGTGAAATTGTAAGGTCTTTCCATCACTTCAATTTCATTTTATTTTTGAAACCAGGAATAACATTTTTGAAATGATATCTGAGACTTTCTCATTCTTGCTCCATATTATTCCGATTACAGACCCCCCAAAAAAATCCATCAACATTGTATGCAACTCCTGCACAAAACTTTGAAATGTGGCTTATTTTTCATTGGCATTAACTCTATGCAGCCTTTTCAGAAGGCAACCCTGCATTCAAATTTAGAAAATCCTTAAAAGGAGTGTGTCACAAATCATGATTGTAATTTTCCTTGTGACAGTTGATCTGTAAAAATACAGTTTCTGATAAAGACACCAACTTCTTCCTCCTTTTTTCTTTTTCATTCACTTACATCCTACCTTTTCCTCAAAATAGGGACTCAATATGTTTTTAGAAAAATAAAAAACAATACTCATACTAAAAGAGTTCGTTTTGAAAGTTGCTTGAAGAGTTTGCTTAAATGGTGGTTGTATTTTTAGAGGAACACTTACTACACTTCATCTTCGCCAAGAAAACTTACCTGGCAAGGGAGATGCCATAATAATGAAAGTGCATAGAAGGGTGTTTAAACTGAAATATTTTTGTAACATTCAACAAAGATCAGATGACCAGGGTTGACACCATGTGGGATTCCTTTCTTAAGTCCTTTTGACACATATGTTTGCTCTTCAATGTCAAATGATTGCTACCATGTGTGAAAAAATAATTACATATCTAACTTCAAAGAGAAGTTTCAAACAGAAGCAAAGATAATGGATGCATTTGGACACTGAACTAAATCAAAATGGTGTAGGACACTGCCTTATCTGGAATGATGCCATATGCTTGACTTTTCATATCTAGACAAACAATAATCTCCTGCCCTTGATTTGTTTCTGGCATTATGTTGTATCTGTAACAAACTAGACATGGGTTCATGTGTTGCACTAAATCAGTGGTTCCCAACCTTTGGTCCTCTAGGTGTTTTGGACTTCAGCTCCCACAATCCCTAACAGCTGGTAAGCTGGCTGGCATTTCTGGGACTTGAAGTCCAAAACAGTTGGAGGACCAAAGCTTGGAAACCATTGCACTAAAAAAAACCTAGGATCTATCACACAGCTTCTACCAGCATGTTGCACCATTCCCTGGCATCGAATACATTTAATAGATTGGACCAAGGCTTATTCATATGTAGGGCAGGTCCAGTGTAATAAATGAGGTTTCAGTTCTCACAGGCAGGATCCAACTGAATTCACGTCAATAGAGGTTGTCTATGTCAACTATTATTCAGGTGCTGAACCGTCAAGTGATGTGTGCACACATCTGAAGCAGCACTGGATAGCATGCCATTCTGGTGCTAAATAAAATGTGAAAGAAAATGTCTGAACAGAATGTGTGTCACTTTTGCCCCCTTACTATATAGGTCATAGTCACTAAGGGCCCTTCCACACAGCCCTATATCCCAGAATATCAGGCAGAAAATCCCACAATATCTGCTTTGAACTGGATTATCTGAGCCCACACGCAAATAATGTGGGAATTCCTGCCTTAATATTCTGGGATATAGGGTTGTGTGAAAAAGCCCTTAACCTCCAGAGGAAACCAGTTTTGTTTACATAGAGGACTACATATGCCCATTGCATTCTGATTCATTCAGTGTATTAGAAGCGGAATAAAACTGAATATTATTGATACCAAAACTCTATTGACAGAATATGATTGTCAATGCTTATCTACTAAAACAATTTTGATGACTTGTACTCAGAGGGTTAACACAAAAGCACAAGGCATGCAGATTACATTTGGTGTATTCAAACTGCTTTGCTGTTTTAGCTGAAATGTGGTACTTTCTCTCTCTCTCTCTCTCTCTCTCTCTCATTATGTTCAGAACATTCCTGAAAACGTTCAAGTTCAAAATAAGTTAAGTCGTGGTGTTTGAAAATTTCAATAATGACTCTGATTTGATTATCGTTTTTATTTCTCACAAATAATATGCACCATTAATACATTGTAAGTCTATGGTTATAAAGTCTATGATTATTGCAAGTGATTCGAAACATCATTTTTCAAAAAAGTACTTAATCACAGAGTTTGCTATGGCAATATAGGTTTTCTTAGCCCAGTTCTTTCCAGGTTTACACTTTTCTCACAAGTTAATAAGTACAGGGTTGCAACCCAATATTGTCTTTTTCTATGGCTAAACATGGTTACTTTCAAAAGAATCTTGAAAATCAATTTTTTGGCTGGAAACAGCAACTAGTTGGGGGGGGGGGGAAGCTATATCATTACATGCATTGTGTAAACCATCCTTGTAGGTGAGACCTCTTCAAAAATCATATTTAAGGAACGTATTTCTTTTCTTGCCATTGTAGCAGAAACTTGTTAATGACCAACCAATACATAGATTTGCTTTGGACTGTTAAGAGGGGAAAGTAAGACTTCAATCATTGACAATGTTACTACTCTGCAAGTAGCCCTCATCTAATTTCAATGTGGTGCATAAGACAACATGCAAAGCCAAATCCGTCAATAAAACTATCGGAAAAAAGGTAGTGTTTTTGTATTCAGTGAAGTGGGGAGTCGTTCAAAAGACATTTGACATATAGGCAGCATTTCAGCAAATAAAGCCTGGGTTGGAAATTCATTTAAAAGAAACTCACGATACTTTGTGGATAAAAGAAAAATTGGCTCAGGAGGGCTGCCTTGCTACCATATGACCACAGGTCAAGTACATTAAAGCACTGTTGTTTTTGCTGGCCTGCGGTATGTTTGCCTCTTGTATTTTCTTTAGATGGCCTGCTGGGACTGTCTTTCATATTTATTGCTGCTGCTATAGCTAAGACCCTATTGGTATTTCCATTATAAATGCCTATTCTCGAAGGCTGATCTTTCGTCTTCTTTTTCTTTTAATACTGTAAAAATGTGCCATGGGCAAATATCTGGCATGCAATTTCTCAGCCCAGAGTGATTTTTTCCCATAAATTCAAGGCAAAGTGACATGCTGGTTTTGACATTTATGCTGTATAATATACAATAAGCACAGGACCAGTGTGGGCGAGAGAGCATTGCAAGGGCAATGTAAAATGAAAAGAAAGAGTAGCTAGTTTATGAAGAAACTACCACACTATTGTATAGATTCATAACTTAAAGCCTGCATGATGCACTGTTAGTGCCTTTGAAACACATCCAAAATTTTCAGGATTTCAGTACTTGGTCCTTTGGGTTATGGATACATTTATGTATGGGAATCAAGCATTAGCAGAATGTAATCATTATGGTGAGTTTCCTGATCTCAAATGGCCAAATCATATATAGGCAGTTCCCGAGTTATGAACAAAACTATGGAGTTAATTCAACTCCCAGCTAAACTAGACCCATTGAATCAATGAAATTCAGCCTAAGGGCTGAGAAGGGCAGTATACAAATATAATAAATAAATAAATAACCTCATCATACAAGCCAAGTTGCCCATCATGCACCACTTGCTTTCCACTTTCAGCATGGAACCCATTAGATGACACACAGGGACTTCCTGATGGGCTCCACGCCGAAAGAGGAGAAGTGGTGCACACCACCATTGTGGCAACATGGAAGCCTTCCCATTTTGCCTTACCAGCAATGAAAGGAAGCCAGGCAGTGACACTTCCCCCTCATAGGATGAGGTGTAAGGTAAGTTGCATGTAGCAATTGGTTCTCCATGCCCCCTCCAGAAGCCCGTGGATTCTTCATGATGTGTGGCGAATCCATGGGCCTTTGTGATGAGGTCATAATTCAGCAATCAGATGAGTGAGTTTTACTCTGAACAAAACTAGTAATTGAATGTATACCAAAAACTGTTCAACAAGGTAGAGATGTAGCTTACCATTATGTTTTTATCATACAGGCAGTCCCCAAGTTACGAACAAGATAGGTCCTGTAGGTTTGTTCTTAAGCTGAATTTGTATGCAAATCAGAATATGTACCTACATTGAACTATGTGTGTGTGTGTGTGTTTTGGATAGCATAGGGAACACCCCTGTGGTGTTTATTTTTCTGTCTGCACCTCTGTTTCACTTCACTTTCAGTCCCTGTGATAATTGGATTTTGAAAAAAAAATGTGTCTTGTGGAAACAAGGATTGGTTAGAAAGCTTCACTGGAGACCCCTCCCCCCCCCCCATAACAACTCTTTCAGGGTTGAATTTCTCTTTCTAGGGCTAGATTTATCTCACTTCCTTTTGTCTCAACCCTGTTATGAACTATGAGTTGTTTTTAAGTTGGATGTTTATAATTCGGGGACTACCTACATTGAATTTGGACATTATAGCCTGTGTTCAAATTCTCAACAACTACTAGAACATACCATTACTAGGTAGTGTGCAAAGTAGTTGTAAGCACATGCATGTATACATTAATATGCCAAATATTATGTTTTGCATGCACTAGAAATGTGTTTGCACACCTGCTCCCATACTGATGGATTTCAGAGAGCCAGTGTGGTGTTGTGGTTTGAGCTCTGGAGACTAGTGTTCAAATCCTTACTCAGCCATGGAAACCCACTTGGAAAAGTCAAACTCTCTCAGCCTAAGAGGAAGCAATGGCAAGTTCACTCTGAACAAATCTTGTCAAAAAAACCACATGATAACTTAGCCTAAGAGTCACCATTAGTTGGAAATGGCTTGAAGGCATGTGCAGCAGCCACAGCAAGAAGTGAACCATCACAAAGCAGAACTGAGAGGCTTCACCCATTTATTTTTGTTTATCTGCCCACTTTTATCATCTGTAAAGGTAAAGGTTTCCCCTGACTGTAAGTCTAATTGTGTTCGACTCTGGGGGATGGAGCTCATCTCCATTTCCAAGACGAAGAGCCAGCATTGTCCGTAGACACCTCCAAGGTCATGTGGCCGGCATGACAGCATGGAGCACCATTACCTTCCCGCCAAGGCGGTACCTACTGATCTACTCACATTTGCATGTTTTCAAACTGCTAATCTGTACAATAATCTAATTGAGTTGTGCATAATATCTTTGTCCTCAAGAGCCACACACTTTCACAACTGTAATGACTACACATGTGGAATACAACCTTTAAAAAGGTAACATTTCGAAGTTCAACACACTTCTGGCAATTCCAGCCTGATACCATAGCATGTAAAGGAAAACAATAATGGACAAAATGGGCAAGTCCATTGGTGGGATCAAAGCAGAGATTATATGACAGAGAAAAAAACTCTTTCTAAAGATCTAAAATCTGGGCAGGTATGTAATAATAATAAATAGTAATAAACTTTATTTATATCCCACTCCCTCTCCCCAAAGGGAATCGGGGTGACTCACAGGTGTGTAGGGGGACATACACTCAAAGCAACACAAACATATTAAATGGAAGAAGGCCACAACTCTTATTGATTAAAATTGTATATAGGGTGGGCACATACATGGGCCCAGATCCATGCATTGACCAGCCCACTTATTGCTCAATAATCTCAATCCGTTGTCTCAATACTGGAAACATAGAGATAACTAAAAGGATTCACATGGAGAGATTCCCAAAAATGATCCCTCTGCCAGAAGGGGGTGAAGAAATGGCATCACCCCAAAATTAGGCAAGTCCTCCACACGTTACCAGTGCAAGATTCAATACTGGTAACAGATGTCCAAAATCCAATACATGTGCCAAAAGTCTCCAAAACCTCTGACAAAAAGATAATTTAAATAAATCTAGATGGCAATATGCTCATATTTTACCCAACAACAATACCTAACAACCATTACATGGAGATTTGCACAGCATGCTTAATTCGTATATTATACAATTTTGCATAATGAGCAAATCAGGCTATCCAGATTTGGAGAAATGCAATATGGTAAGCCAATCTCTGATATAGCTTTCTCACTTGCTCAGATGGAGCCAGGATAGATTTGAATCCAAGTGGTTTAGCTAAAAGTTTGCAATTCAGTTGCTTTAAAAAAATAAAAGAAAAAAATAAACCACATTGTTTATTCATATAATCTTTGTGCTAAAGTGGATCTTTGAAGAACACAATTTGAAAAAACAACTATTCCAAAAAACCCAACTTCATGTATTAATTTTCCAGCACAGGAGATAAGCTTGAATGACTATGAAATTGAATAAAGCCAATGACATTTGACAGCCTTTGTGATCTCCATGCACTCTCCCATGAGAAATCTGAGCAGTCTTTTATAGTCAAAATCCAGTTTAAAGGCCCATGAGTCACTGCAAGATCCACTGAGAATTAATGGATCTGTGGAATTACTAAAAGGGGGGAGGAACACAATGAAAAGGCCAGTGTGCCAAATATATACACTTCTATTTTTCTCCAGCTAATTGCTTTTTATTATAAGCAATCAGTGCAAGATTCAGGCAACAAGTCAATGAACATCCTGCTGTTAGAAGAAATAATTCGTTTTTAAAATAATTAGCATCAACATGCTACGTTCTATATCACAGCTGGAATTCTGGTTTCCACATAGGATTATTTCTCAATCTTAACAAATAATTTAAAAAGTTGCAACAGTTCTCAGGAGTATAATGAACAACAGAAAGACAAAAACTACTAGCCTTATTTAGTAATCCTTATTTGTAATTTTAGAAATATTGTAAATATTGGGAGATGCTGTCATCTTGTGCAATTTTCATTTAGATAATATTGCTATCTATTTAGCTTTGTCAGATGACTAAGAAAAATTACATGGCCTGAAAATGTATCCCCTTGAAATCAGCTGGTAATATGTCGCGACTGTAAGGTAAATATTATCCCTGTTCAAACATTCTCTTTGCCTGATGACCTCAACATAAAGCTGTGCCGCTTTGCATTGCAGGGCTTCTGGGGAGGAAAGAGGTAGCAGCAGGGCAAATCTGTTGCCCCGTATGCAACTCCTTGTCGGTGGTGCTTTCTTCATCACGTGGGGAAAGTGTTGCCATTGCAGGGAGGCCCCATGGTGGCTCTGTTGGAGCCGGCACAACACAGAAAGCCTCCTGTGTGTCCAGGGAATGTGTCTAGTGATGCTTTCACCCCAGTTGGAGGGGGGTGGCCTATGCCAGAAGTCACACAATGTTTTAATTGTGCAAAGGCCCTCTTGGCCACCACTGAGACCTGGGCCTCCAGGCTTAGTGCCAGGAGGCCCTCCAAGCTGCGGACCTGTGTTTTCAGGGGGAGTATAACCCCATCTAACACAGGTTGCCACCCTAAATCCTGATCTGCCTTACGACTGATCTGGAGGACCTGTCTTGTCTGGATTCAATTTCATTTTGTTTGTCCTCATCCAGCCCACAACAGCTGACTGGCACCAGTTCCGGGTCTGGGCTGCTTCCTTGGCTTTTGAAGGAAATGAGTAGTAGTGTTGGATATCATCTGCATGCAGATGGCACCAAATCCCAAACCAAGGATGATCTCTCCCAACGGCATAGCATGGGGACAGTATAGAACCCCATGGGACAATAGCCATGAGGGCGAGCAGATATCCCCCAATACCAGCTTCTGGGTCTGTCCATCCTTCCAGGAAGGACCGGAGCTACTATAAAACAGTGCCCCCAAGTACCATCCTAGCCAGGCAACGCAGGAGGATACCATAGTGTATGAAAGGGGGCATTAGTTGTTTAGCCTTTCCAGCTACTGAAAGCTGTACATCTATCAGTCCTACTCAATAGTCATTCAATGGCACAGATTTAAATTTAGCTTTTATGGCAGAAGTACATTGACGTTCAATAAGATCACTCACTTTTTAAAAAGCTTTCAAAAAGACTTTTTGCAGAGCCTCTACAATGCTTTTGTGGATCACAATTTGGGGACAGATGCTCTAAAGATAGCAGAGGTTCCCCCTTGATTTTGTTCATTTGTAGCTGTAAGAGAATAAGGGAACTGAGAAAAGAGGGGCAGGATTCACTTACTTCTCTTCTCAGTAGTAGAGACAATATTTGTGGGACCGGGGCCTCATTTTTCAGTTTGAATGCTTGAGGAGCCACATGCCCAAGGGAGTAATGTGTTTAGAGGACTTTTAAATTTGAGTAATATATATAATAGATAAAAACACAATGTTTTCCAATTGTATTTTATTTTTATATTTAAATGCCTTTGTTAGCAAGTAAAATTTCTCCATTTATACTTGATTATACTTTAATAATAATAATAATAATAATAATAATAATAATAATAATTTTATCTCTTACCCACTTCTCCCTCATGGCTCCAGGTGGGTTACATTGCTAAAAACACATAATAATCTAAAACATTCTATAAAACACACAAATTAAAATGTATTTCTACAAAATACATGTTAAAATATATGGGACAAAGATTAAGCACAAAACGCAAGTTTAAAATTAATGATTAAAACTGGCTGGGTGAACCATACATATACTTAAACTGCCTTAAATACAATATTAACTATAGTATTGACTAGTAAATATAACTAAATATTAACTATAGTAAATGTAATAATGAGTATAAGATAATCAAGATCATAATTAATATAATATCCATCATTTTATTTATATCCTGCCTCTTTTTTTTTTTAGATTGGGATGCAAGGCCGCTCACAAAACACAAAATAACAATAAAAGCACATACAAAATTGAGTTTAAAACAACATTAAAGAGAAACAACATTATAAACAGATAAATAATTTCAAAGAAGTAATAAAGTAATGCATTCCTTTTTAAAAGTAACACTCCAAGCTCTGCATCAAGCTCAGTATTTTCTACAGTGACCAACAGCACTTCTCAGACTGTTGTTTTTCCCAGCCTGGCCTGGGAATATCTGCAATTGAGCCTGGGACCTTCTGAATGTAACTTGTCCCTAAGTGTCAGACCCACATCACAATATTTGCATTAGCAACAGCTACATCCTGATTAATGACAGATCCATGATGCCTCAAACATTTACATAGGCTTAAAACCAAAGGAGCCCACCAAACTGTTGTCACTTTCAAGTTCAATAATATTGCTAATACTTCAATGTCTTGCCTAAGCTTTGTTCTGAAGAGTCAACCACAATGGCTGAGTTCAAACACAAGCATTGCTTTGTGGGTTTTTCTGCTTTTCAGGATGATTTTGCACATCCTAAAGTTCTGAATACCAACAACAGAGGGATATCCCTTTCCCCAACTTAATATAATAAACATCTGTGTGACATGCCTCTGCCAGCCATCCTTTTGCAATAGATTCAGCAAGCAGTCATTGTCCTTACAAGGCAATGGAGTAGCGCCATTTCAAATAGAAAATTAACTCTCTTTATGTATAGCATCTCCACACACATTGTTCTATATGGAAGAGAGTGGAATTACAACCTAAATCCCAGCAGTGCCCTTACCTTTGTAGTTTTTTTATTATGTGTCAAAAGCACTGCATAAATAAATAAGTTTAAAACTGATAAAATAAAGGGATCACAAGCAACTAAATAGTTTTAGACGAAAAACCGGCAACAGCAATCACGTTGTCTGTAGCTTCAAGCAGTTCTTCCTCTGTGCATGAGTCAGGGCATTGTGGGCAAGCATACAGATGCTGAGTTGTTTGTTCTGCTCCACAGTCACACAGGTGAAGGATTCTTCTAGGTAGTACCATTTGGCCAGGTTGTCTTTTGATTGGCCCACTGCACTTCTAAGTCTGTTCAGGGACTTCAAAGTTGCCCAATCTTGGTTTGCCTCTGGAGGAGGACCCTGGAGAGGAGGGGGGCATCCAGTTGGAATTGCCTCATTTTGCAGCCCCAAAGCTGTTGCTGGAGGAACCCAAAAGCATTGCTTTACAACATCTTTGTGGTATCTCATTTGGAGAAAACAGTATTTCTAAATAGCTGTTAATGAGCAAATGAATGTTGAAATTAAAGGGAATCCTTGTTACAACATATGATTACAAATAGTATTATTTTTGTTTTTGCTTCTTTGTTTTGTCTCCTATGAAATTTTAAAGCCAACCACATTGCCGTTCGATTGTTCTCTTTACATTTGCATGTGTTATGTAAATAACAGCATTCAGATGAGCTTGGAAGAATGTAGGAACGGCTCTGAGATTGTAATCCATCCAACAACAGCCAAGAGAATTGTTCCTCAGACTCTTGCTGCAGAAGGCTTTGGATCTGCAAACTAAAAGCCATTATTCTCATTTGTGAAAAGATAAATGCATTGACCCTGAAAATAGATCTCCTACTTCTGGCCACATTAATAGTCCAATTATTCTTGATCAGTGAAATGTAAGTCCATAATTAATGTGCCACCTGAGAGATTTTGTTATTTTCTTTAACTGGGTATTAATTTATTAAATTTTCCTGATTAATAAGTGCATTTGACAGTTTTGGGTTCTTGTTAAGAATATTAATATGTTCTTATATGACAAGATGTGATAATAAATGGATGTCTAAACAATTTTACAAATGGTATTCTGCAAGATTAGGTTCCTAAAGATGTGGACAAGTTTGGTTGAGAAGTATATGTGCCACAAAGAGACTTCTGTAGTTGAAAAATGAAATATATATGCTCTTGCCATATTTAACCTTTTGTGGGGAGCATGGTACTACATACACTGTACATGTGGAAGATTTATTGATTTATTTATGATATTTATAGCCCACCTTTCTCAACCATATGGTGACTCAAGGCAGGTTACAGATTGGCACGATTCCATGTCATGCATTCATCAAAGTGCGATTAAAAACAGTCAGCATAACAATATAAAAACATATATAAAAACCATTAAAACATGTAGTCATTGAAGTAGCTTGAAGACCCTAAATTCAAGCTGCCTGAGAACCACAACTGCTGCTGTTTGTCAGAGGATACAACATTGAATTTAGGTCCCTTCTACGCTGCCATATAAAATCCAGATTATCCACTTTAAACTGGATTATCTGGCAGTGTAAACTCATATGACCCAGTTCAAAGCAGATAATGTGGATTATCTGCTTTGATAATCTGGATTATGGGGCAGTGTAGAAGGCTCTTTCATGGCAGAATTCATTGGAATGCAATTCAGTATAATCACCCATTCATTCAAATGTGTTATTGTACAAAAACCAATGTTCAAAAAATTGTTCTGATTAGTAAATCATACACAGCATCTTCATTTAAATAGCACTCAAAAGCTGAAAGGAATAGAAGGGTCATATTCACCAACCTTGCCCTCATTAGAGAGGATGTATCTGTAGGTGGTTTTTTTTACATACATTTCAAAATAAGGATTTTATCACAGAAAGCTGTTTTATTGCAACCATGTCATTCTTCAAACAAAACCATATTGGCATTGATATGTTCACTTTCACATGCCCTCTTCATTAATGTGTTGGTGTCACCTAGTTTATTGTTGTTCCTGCTATGTTCCACACAATGATGCTGACCACATTTTCCTTTCTGTGCATCACCCTATCTAGTTCTTTTCTCTTGTTTCTCTTCACTGTAACTGTGCAGCTGTGCAGAGGGATAGGAGGTCATGCCCACCGAAGTCATATGGTTCCTGGGATATCCCACATGGGTTCAGTAGCACTATGGCAGTGTTAATTGGGACATTGCCGCTGTTTTCTCACGTATGTGGGAATTACTACAGTGACAATACAAAGCTGCTGCAAGAAAGCACCAATGTTGTGTGATAATTTTCTCTGGTACTTACACTAGGAACTTATAATAGAATAGTATCATAGAATCATAGAGTTAGAAGACATCTCGTGGGCCATCCAGTTCAACCCCCTGCCAAGAAGCTGGAAAATTGCATTCACAACAAAACCCCGTGCCGTTTAGACACTAAGGAGGAGAAGCATCACCCAACCATGTCAAAAGTGTACTGCCTCCAATGGAGCCAGCAAACACGGGAACCTTCCTGTGTTGACGAGGAAGCATCCTAAAATGCTTCCACAATGGTTGGGGCTGGGGCCTCCACCGGAAGTTGGGGAACATTGTGTGATAGGCTACGTGCCCATCCATCCCTCAACTGGCTGGCAAGCATCCCAGGATGCTTAAATTGGTAAGTGTGATGAGGTCCTTAGACATGCTTCAGTTGTCCTAAGACTTAGTGAGAGCAAATGTTAAATGGAGACTGAGGAAAGTTGGTGATAAATAGAGAGAGAGAGAAGGAAGACAGAATGGGAGGCTGTGAGCAGTGCTTTGGACCTAATCATTGTTTTTGTCCTGGATAGCATATGGAGCACCCAAATGTATCTCACTACACATGGATAAATGTAGCACTTAGGTTGGACGAAGATTCCCACCACTGATAACAATCTTTGACATTATTTATTTCTATATATTATATTTGAAATATTATGTATTATTTGTATAGGCATTCTTCTATAGAGGATTCTCAATGTTGATAATGTATTTTTTACTTTCATGTGTTCTCAAGGTTGTTGTCCTCCTTCAAAAAGCTGTCATAATCATATACTATGGTTTCTACTTTCATCTTTGGATGATTGGAGTGTGGTTTTGGGCTTTTATTTAATATTAAACTGTCAATGTTAAAAACTGCAAACATCTGTGGAGTGCTACATGCATGCATTCAACATTGTGTCCCTCTAGACAGTCCCATCCGGTTTCCATTAGGAGCCAAAGGAACTTTAAGCTTTCTTCTTCTTTTCTATACACATTCGTAGTGTTGCACAAAACAGTAAGAATCTTATATAGACTGTTTTAAAGCCTTCCGTGTATTTGTTGTAAAGGAAGTGGGAGTTAATAAGATTTTGCCAGTGAGCTTTGTTGGAAGTTGTAGATGTAAATAAATAGGAGCTTTACCACTGATTCTGAACTAAAATATACCCTGCAGTATAATAATGTGTCACTCAGATTTGTGTAACAAGTAACAGTAACTTTACTTCAGTTCAAAAGGTCAAACAGAGAAACAATATATATAACAGTTTCCCTGAATTCTTACAGAGAACAGAGGGAATAAACAGTCTTTTTAAACAGTCTTTAAGATATGCTTCATGCCTTAGAAATGATCAGACTTCAGAGAGTTGGCAGCCATTTCCTTCCTGGCTGTTTCCATTCAGCGCTCTCTTCACTCTCCAAGGTGAAAGGGGCAGTTAAAACCGTTTCTAGAATTTTTACCACTGTTTCTGAACCAAAATATACCTTGCAGTATAATAATGTGTCACTCAGATTTGTGTAACAAGTAACAGTAACTTTACTTCAGTTCAAAAGGTCAAACAGAGAAACAATATATATAACAGTTTCTCTGAATTCTTACAGAGAACAAAGGGAATAAACAGCCCTTTTAAAGAGTCTTTAAGATATGCTTCATGCCTTAGAAATGATCAGACTTCAGAGAGTTGGCAGCCATTACCTCCCTGGCTGTTTCCATTCCGCGCTCTCTTCACTCTCCAAGGTGAAAGTGGCAGTTAAAACTGTTTCTCTCAGCAGCAAGCTAGAGACAGTAGCCAACCAGAATTCTGGCTCCTGGCATGCTCAGCCAATCAGCTACTGACACATGTCTTTCCAGTCAACCCATTACATCATGGTGTGTTTTTACGAATCCCCACAAGCTTTTCATGTCTAACCTCAACGTGTTCATTTCTAAAGTCTACATAAGAGATAGGAATAGTGTGTTCTTCCCTCTTCTGATTATTCCTGAACATAGTTTAACTTTCATTGCATAAATAAAATAAATTTGAACCTTCTAAAGACCACCTGAAGGCTTTTTCCAGCTAAATGACTTCTGCATTATTCCCACCATCAACTAACCTAGCAAACAA
The DNA here is from genome assembly GCF_037176765.1 of Anolis sagrei. NCBI lineage: Eukaryota > Metazoa > Chordata > Lepidosauria > Squamata > Anolidae > Anolis > Anolis sagrei. Next base: position 34,971,773 of record NC_090023.1, on the reverse strand, counting down.
ATAAGATAAAAATGGTTTAGCTTGGCTGGATTTATTCTTGCTAAATCCATGCTGGCTCCTACTAATTGCTATGTTGAAATCAATATACCTGCAAATAGATTCCTGTATGATCTGTTCCAATATTTTTCCTGGTATTCAGGTCAGGCTAATTGGCCTGCGATGTCTAGATCTTTTTTTAAAAAAGATGGGCGATATTTGCTCATTTCCAGACTCTTGGTGCTTCATCTGTTCTCCAAATTTTCTTTAAAAGGATGGCAAAGTAATTCTATAATTCAGAACCACTTTTGCAATTCTTAACTCACATCTATTTTAATGGAACATAAGCATGCCTAATGTTCTCCAGATTATGGCAGTGATGTCTCACCAAATACACACAAATGGGGTTTTTTCCCTCTTCATTGCATGCCAGTTCTTCGAAAAGTGTAAACAGATTATTTGGATTTTTTATGTGAAAAGAATTTTCAAACTATCTTCTCAATATCAATCAGTGTTCACATGAAGTTAAAAAGTACAAGTTGCCTCAAAATAAGTAAAAATATATGGTCACAAAATACATTCTTTCCAAATGTACTTCTTGGAATTGCTGAAAATATAATTGGTCATCACGGAGCTGGGTTCATTTTAAGACCTTTGCCAGGAGAGACTTTAAATGTTCATCAATATCTAAAATTGGAAACTGTGGCTTGGTTGGACACACAGGTTACCATTTTGTTCACCACATTCAACCTGAATTGACAAAAAGGAACAGATTGGATGGAAAATAGGCCCAACTATTTGGCTGTGTCGTAGGCTTTTTTGATGACAAGACTCTGGAGGCTACTTCATGAAATACTTTTTGGATTTGTCAATAGATTTCTGAGTTAAAATATGTGTCTATAGCAATATGAAGAATGTTCACATCTGTTATACTGCTTTCTTTCAAATTACACTGCTGACAACTTGTTGGAGTTGCTTCCAAACATTGTTTTCTGTACTTATTCAGAATATTTTTACACTGCCTAACATCTCCGGAGGTCCCATTGGTAGAATGGAATATAACAAGTTAGTAGAATTTATTTTTTTAAAGCCTCAATATCATGCAAGGGGCCCCCTTGGAGTGAGTTAAACCACTGAGCTGCTGAACTTGTTGATCAAAGGTCAGCAGCTTGAATCCAGGGAGCAAGGTGAGCTCCTGCTGTTAGGCCCAGCTTCTGCCAACCTAGAAGTTCAAAAATATGCAAATGTGAGTAGATCAATAGGTACCACTTCAGCAGGAAGGTAATGGCACTCATTGCAGTCATGCTGGCCACATGACCTTGGAGGTGTTTACGGGCAACACTGGCTCTTCAGCTTAGAAATGGAAATAAGCACCACCTTCCAGAGCCGGACACAACTAGACTGAATGTCAGGGGAAACCTTTACCTTTACTATCATGTAAACAATAAAATATCCAATATACATAAAATATCCAACACATACTTTGAAAACTCCCAGGAACTAATTTAAAATACTTTTTATGGGGGATCGGAATAGGAAGAGAGGCTTCTCTCCATTGTTACACAATAACCCTAATCTAGAAAAGTTACCCAGATTATCTCAACTACCATGGTTGATGTAGTCCAGAAGAGCAATCTTTCCAAATGTGGCACCAACAAAATTGGTAAAGAGTCTCTGTTACGAATCTTAAGGCCTAGGGAGGCTTGTATAGAAAGATATTCTGCAGATATTTGTATCTTAAACTTTTTGTTGAAATCCTCTTAAATTCCCTACTGGGGTGAATGAATGGACAATCTCAGGGTATCAGACCATTTCTGAGAAGAAAAGCCACACACCTAGAGCCAGTGTGAATGTGCCTGGAACAAGTTGGTAATTATCTTATACAAAGAGCTAAAATGCTTTTCTCAGTAACTCTACATTAGAACTGTGAGTAGAATTTGAAAGAGCATAGATTATGTCAAACTCAAAAGAACACAAGTTATCTCAAGCTCTGAACCTAGGTTTTGCACCTGAGCTGGGCATTATCACAGCAGGGTAACCACCAGCTGCAGTAAATCTTGCCAATCGAAAGGTTGACAGTTCAAGCCCAGTTCGGGATGAGCTCCTGGCTGTCAGCTCAGCTTCTGCCCACCTAGCAAATCAAAAATAGCAATGTGAGTAGATAAATAGGTACCATTTTAAAAGTGGGTAGGTAATAAAGCTGTCCATAAAGGACATACCAATGATTCAATCAGGAGGCATCTACGGACAACAAAAATTTCCTTGGCATGGGAGATGGAGTGACAGCCCCCCCCCCCCAACCAGAGTCGAGTACAGTCTCCAGATGTCAGAGATGGGAAAAAGCCTATATCTCTGTTTACGTATTGCTTGTCCTGTCAATTGTATAATGGCATTGAATGTTTGCCTATATGTGTTTGACTGTATAAAGTTTATACGCCACTCTGAGTCCCCTGCGGGGTGAGAAGAGCGGGATAGAAATTATGTAAATATATAGTAAATAAATAGGTTGGAAAAGTCACTTTAGACGCCAGGCTTTTGTGCCAGGTTTTAGCAAGTATTTGGTCTGAAAACTTTACATTTTATTTTTTTACCCTGCTACAAAGATTGAGCTCGAGCGCAAACAGTAGCAGATTAAAATTAATATTTTGAATCATACATTTCAATATGAACACTGAGGTAAAGAAAAAAGTATCATAAGGAGGGAAGCATGCTGTTTAATGGACAACTGTTTTTCTTCTTCCACAGACTTCCCATTTTTCTTTGCTTTACTTTGCTTTACACCTTATTATTTCTTTTTCTTCCAAAATAGCCGTGCTTGGGATTTCCTTTCCCCTCATTTATTGGTTCTGGGGTTTTTTGGGTTTTTTTGTTGCTTTGTTAGTAATAACTAGTAATAACTAGCAAGGGCTTGGATGGTTTGTGTTTAGAAACGTACAAAATATTGCAAAATGAGACCACATTTAAGCTGAACTTGACCCCATAAAGATTTACTAACATCATATTTAATTATGGCCAAGATATCTAAATAAGTGGTTAAAGAAGTCTCAAGGGGATCCATTCAGGGCTCTTATGTGCGCTGCATTTCATGGTATGTTACAAGTTTAAATAGAAACATATTCCATAGCGCATTGCGCTGACATCTCTCCTCAGACTAGGCCCATTGGCCTGGGAGCCATTAGTTCCAGTTTCGCTACTGAAGTATGTTGGTATTCTGGTGCATTTTCCTTATTCAACATGATCTCACATTCTTCCTTTGATTCCTTCAGGAGCCAAAGTGTTGGGTTAGACTGACGTTTTGTGGGCTAGCAATGGATATTTGGAAAACATGAGTAAAAATGGCAAGGATGATTGGCTGTTGGGTAACGTAATATTTAGCAGCACCTCAGAAGCATTCTTCCCTTTCTGTGGGAGTGAGTTTTCAAAGTACTGCATGCTTTGCATAACCTCCGTGGAGCTCTTATGGAAGTCTGGCAATGATTTTGAAGGCCTGTTGAAATTTCAACCCCAGAAATAATAAAAACACAAAAATGAGAGTCTTTGCCATCATCCCACAAATAATAAGTACACAAAAAAATACATGTTTCTTCCATGGCAAACTGTGCCTCAGAATATCCTGTCTCCTGACATGACCTTCCCTAAAACACACCTTGAAAGCCAGATAGGCATACCAAGGGAAGAAGGTCCTGTTACAACCCCAAGTGGAAGTGTCACACTTCAGTGCTGCAGGACTCCTTCACTCAGTATGGCTGGCTAGCTTTAAGGTGGTTTTTCTTCTTTCTTATTTACTTAAACTATTTCTATATTGTCCCCCAGCCCACAAGGGCTTCTAAGGCAATGAACAAATAAAAAACAAGTCAAACAATACTAAGATAAAAATATTTTAAAACACATTAAAATACTCTATTAATACAATTCCCAAAAGCAGTCTAAGATGACACCCAGCTCTACTACTCCTTTCCACCTAATGCCAGGGAAGCTGTCCTGACCCTAAACCAGTGCCTGTCATCAGTAATGGACTGGATGACAGTAAATGAATTGAAACTTAATCCAGACAAGACAGAGTTATTCCTGGTCAGTTGGAAGGCAGACCAGGGAATAGGGATCCAGCTTGTGATGGATGAGGTTACACTCCCCTTGAAGACATACGCCCACAGTTTGGGGGTCCACCTGGACTTGAAGCTGAACCTGGAGGTCCAGGTTTCTGCGGTTTATGTTTTATGTTTTGGATTATTAAAACAATCAGAAAGTAAGTGCTGTTTTAATTAAACTGTTTGATACAAATTGGGTGTTGTTGTTTTTATTCACCTCTGCCTGAATAACAGCAGAGCCCTGGCATCACCTTGATTAGCATTTAAGATCTCCACTGAGCAATGCATAATACTACACTTGATCTTAGCCAAAAGGCTGAGATATTTGGCTTTCCAACTTCAGATTATGTTTAGCTGCAACAGAATATAACCATGCTGTTAAAACTCATTTTAAGAACGGTTCATTCTGAACATTTAGACCCATGACCAATGTACATCTGCATTGGCTGAGCATCACAGTTTTAAACAAAACCTTGCCAATCTGTACTTAAAATGTACTTGCCAGGAAAACAATGTCAGTAATAACGGTTTCTTAAAAAGACTTCTCTGGACAGATTTGAAAACAAACCACCCAAGCTGTATAAGGAAAACAACACTGTCTTCCAAACCTACACAAAAGAGTCATTTGGAGAAAGACCACTCTGTCTTGTACATGATACGGCTCAGCAAGGAATCGGCCAAGCTGCCTTGTCCCCCTCAGCCATATGGCAGCAGAAACTGATATTTGATTCTGGCACCTGGATCAGAAAAGCAAACCAGACTTGGTTACTAAATTATGACTGGGATCATTCTGCATTTGTGATGCATGCTGGGTAATGGCAACACATCCTGCTGTAAGCCTTGCTTGTTTCATAAGGAAACTTGTCTCCTAGTGCTCTCCTTAGGGAGAGCATTCTGGGAAGGGTTCTCAATGTGGAAAAATAATAAGGCAAGAAAACAATGTCTCTGACTTGTCAAACCTGGTGCCTGTAAAAGGAGGAGCACTTCCTGGGGAAAAAAATGTGAGGCATCCCCAGAGAGTCACTTTTTGATAATTTTCTTTAGATCCATTTCCTTTGACAGCCTTTCTGCAACTGTTACACACAAGAATAATACCGTGCAGCTATGCAGTCAAAAATCTCTCTTCTGTTTTCAGAATTTACAGGGATAGTCCTTAAGCCAAGCAGAGTATGGATCCACCCAATTCAGTCCCATCTACACTATGGGGACTTTTTTTTGTCTGTAGCAAGCAGACAAAAGATTACACAGTTTTTGCACAAGCACACTGGAGCCAAGTATCAACCCAAAGAATAATGGTTTGGTGCACCCCATGTACCTACATACTTCCAATGCAATAATATCTCTTGTACTTCACAACCCAGAAAGTCAGGGAATTTCCCAAGGAAGAAGGGAGAATAACTCTCAAGGTGAGTATTACTTTTCTATGGCATAAAACCCTCTCAATGGATACAACCGCCTGAGCTCTGAAAGTGCAGCATTTTTCTGGATGAAGCAGAGAGTGTTTGGGAACTGGGACATCCGTAGGGAGACCAAGATGCTTGTGTTTAAAGCTATTGTCCTCCCAACCCTGCTATATGCCTGCAAAACATGGACTTTCTACAGTCGTCACACTCAACTCCTGGAATAATTCCATCAGTGTTGCCTCCAAAAGCATCCTGCAGATCTCTTGGGAAGGCAGGCAGACAAATGTCACTTCAAAACAGATATTGTGGGATTTTATTTATTATTTGCTTTATTTCTATACCGCATTTTTCAGCCCAATCAGGCGACTCAATGCGGTTTACTGAGTCGACTCAATGCGGCGACTCAATGCGGTTTATTTTCTGCCTTGATATTCTGGGTTATCCCCCTTGATGGACTGTCACCTTGTGTGCACATTCAGAAGAAGACCTACAAGCCACTCCAAACACCTTCGCAGAAACAAACAAGAAGCTTGGCCTGTCATTAAACATCGAGAAAACCAAAGTGCTCTTCCAGCAGTCACCAGCCAATCCCTCACCAATGCCAGAGATACAGCTCAATGATGTAACATTAGAAAATGTTGACCATTTCCACTACCTTGGCAGCCACCTCTCCACCAAAGTCAACACTGACACTGAAATACAACACTGCCTGAGCTCTGCGAATGCTGCATTTTTCCAAATGAAGAAGAGAGTTTTTGAGGACTGGGGCATCCGTAGGGATACTAAGGCGCTTGTTTATAAAGCTATTGTTCTCCCAACCCTGCTATATGCCTGCGAAACGTTGACTGTCTACAGGCGTCACATGCAACTCCTGGAACGATTCCATCACGCTGTCTCCGGAAAATCCAGAAAATCTCTTGGAAAGACAGGCATACACATGTCAGAATGCTGGAAGAAGCAAAAAACCACCAGCATTGAAGTGATGGTCCTCCGCCATCAACTCCGCTGGATTGGCCACGTTGTCCAGATGCCTGACCACCATCTCCCAAAGCAGTTGCTCTACTCCGAATTCAAGAACGGAAAATGGAATGTTGGTGGGCAGTAAAAGAGATTTAAAGATGGGCTCAATGCTTATGTTTACTGCTTGCTGTAAACTATCTTTAGGAGGGAGAATAGGATTTAGGGTAGTAGCTAGAGAAAGGTTCCATTGCTCCGAAAGAGGTTAGAAATATCCTCATTACTCCGCAATGTTTTGGGTGGGGGAGGAATGTGATGAATTGCCTACCTTTAGATCAGGAATAAGCTCATGAAATAGGCCCAGGTTTTTTTGGTAGCCATTTTGTATAATGGTGCCTGGAGGCAGTCATCTTAGGTTAATCATTTCCTAGTGGGGGTGGAGCTTAGAAGCAGCCGGGGGAAAATGTGGAGAACCCTTGTGATTGTCTGGGAGAGAGTGGGCGGAGCTTGGGTTGAAGTGCAGACAAAAATGAGCCTTGAGGAATGCTTTTTGAAACCTGACAGTTAGGTTTGGGGTTTTGAAGAAGAGAGTCAGGTTCTGGTGTTTGAATGAGAGAGCTAGGAGAAGGAGTGTGGAAGTCAGTGAAGCCAAAGAAGTTAGTTAGAGATTTCAGAGACCTATTAGGGAAGAATAGCTGATATAGTGATTATAAACAGATCCCAGGAAAAGGACTGTTTGAAGTAAAAGGATTCTAGTCAGGAAGAAGTCTTGCTAGTTTCCTGAGGGAGTTAAGAGTTGTTATTGGAAACCAAGTACTGAACTGTTTTAAAGTAACCAAATAAGCTTCATCTCATTCTGGCAACCATTATGCTTAAGTGCCTGTGTTTTTGAAAACCACACAAATAAACATCTTTGTTCTTTGTTAACAAACAACTGTCTCAGTGTGCCTCAGTGTGAAAAAGTTCCATAGCAAATTAGGGAAACAGTTTCCAGATTGGTGGCAGCAACTACTTAGGAGAATCTCAATAATATCCACCTCAGTGTTCTGCGCCCTGAGTTCGAATTCAGTACCATCCAGCTTACTTTTAAGATTTTGGTCAAACAATAATTGAAAACCCCTTTTGATTTTGGTGGTAGCCTGATTCCATAGTAGAACTCCTCAGAATATTGTATATTGGTGTCAGAGTCTCTGAAGCCAGGCCCGTAGCCAGGATTTCGTTTCGGGGAGGGGAGGGGGCTGAATTTTTTTCAGGGGGGGTTTCGGGGGGGCTGAGTTTTGGGGTGGGGCTGAGTCTGAGTGAAAGAGGGTCTAGCCTAGCAAACCTTTTGTATCATTACCCCAATACCTCCATGCATATGGGATATATTGAGTATGGTGATCAGATCATGATATGAATAAACATAACAGTTTAAATAATGCACCAGTAAGGCCTTTTTGCGAACCACCATGAGAATTTCGGGGGGGGGGGGCTGAAGCCCCTCAAGCCCCCCCCCCCCGGCTACATGCCTGTCTGAAGCCCCTAATTAATTAAACAAATAAACAATTAGATTTCATTATATATGGCTCTGTGGAAGAGCCCTAAGTAGTACATCTGGAGAAAGAACATAGATGTTATAGTTTTACAAGATCTCAAACCTTCTCTGCCAGAGAGTGCAGGTGCCTTATCAAACTATAAAGCCCAGGATTCCAAGGCATTGAACCATGTCAGTTAAATGGTGCTAAATCGCATTAATTCCACATGAGACTGTAGGTGAACCTCCAGTCTCATTCAACAGATCCAAGGATTGTTTGCCTGCTTACACATTATTCTTTGCAGGACCATGTTGCTCATTCAAGAAAATTAATTCATCCTAACACTGTGAAATAGTGAGAATAAAACACTTTTCAATTAAGGGGACAATTCTTCAGCATGACAAAGTAGCATCTAATAGTGAACAACATGGATCATTAAGAAGAAAAATAGTTACTTCTCATGTAAGTGAAATACATTTTTGTAAAATGTAAAACATGTAACTATTTGATGTTTGTTTTTCAATTTTACTTAAACAAAGTAAAGATTTTGTGCATCTGTGGTTTAATTTAAAAGCCGTTGGATTTCACGATGTGATCACAAAATCAATCTAAGAATAGCAGCTTGGTCATATTCACTCTCGAGATGTGTTCTGCCTTGTCGGACAGTTAATTAATACACTTCAGTTCTGCTGTAAAGTTAATCTCTTTTCTGTATTTATCTAGGCTGATTCTGAGGAAGTGCTTGACAGTGAATTGTGCCTTTTCTATTTATAACTTTTTAGCCCATTTAATTTCAGAGAAATGGTTTGTTACAGAAATGGCAGGGCCATCAATAGTTGCTCATGAGAGCTGGTCATGAGACACAATCTTTTATTGAAATGTGCCTTCTTGGTGCCTGGCTGACCCAAAGTGGGGCATGAAAACATTATTCCTTAATTTTTCAGTCTTTTTTTAACCTCTGAAACATCCAATGCTATTAATATTTGCTGTAAACAAGAGAACACTGATTAACATAAGAAAAGCCCTGAAGGACTCAGACCAAAGTGTTATCTCATCCAACATTGTCCAGCCCAATGTCTCTAGGAAGCAGCACAGCAGCAGCATATAAAGACAAGATCACATCCTTGTTGTTTTGTCCCAGTGGTTTACTATTTTAAAACAAGGAAGTTCCACCTAGTTTTGATGTGTATGAACTGCTCATAGAACTATAGTCAATTAGTGGCTATAACCTTCATTGACCAAAGCCATAGCTTGTGTTATACAATCCATACAGGACTGGACCTACAAGGTAAGCACTTTATAAATAATACAATTTGACACCACTTTGACTGCCATGGCTCAATGCTATTGAATCCTGGGAGGTATAGTTTTACAAGATCTTTAGTCCCCTTTTGGTGTAGGCTGAGAGACCAAACTAAACATCAAGAACTGAGGGTGCATCTACACTTTAGACTTAATGTAGTTTGAAACCACTTGCTATGGCTCAATACTATGGAAACCTGGGATGTGACACTTTTAACCTTTTTGTTCAAACACAAATGACACTATAAAGCCATACCGTGACAGATTATTTTAACATTAAATGTTACTTAAAAGAAATCTCACACTTACAATTCATTAAAAACATCCAAATTTCCAAAAGAGCAGCTGTCTGGTGAGGCACTAGCACCCTTTCACAGAGAAGGGTAAACACTTTGTAAAACTACAACCCCATAGTATTGAGCCATGGCAGTTAAAGTGGTGTTGAATTAATTTTAGGGTGTACCCTCTGCACCCTATGGCATTGTCAGCTACATGCTTGGAAGTAATAACCTCAAATTGTAGCCTAGCCACTTGCCACACTGGGTTTTTTATTTTAAAACAAAATAAAACAATGGGGTCTCAATTCTGAGAGAAAATGAAGAAGAGGAAGAAGAGGAAGAAGAAGAAGAAGAAGAAGAAGAAGAAGAAGAAGAAGAAGAAGAAGAAGAAGAAGACAAAGAGTGAATACCGTAATAATACAACACAGAGCAGAAGAGAAAACTGGCAAAAGAAGGATCTCCATGGACAGTTCCTGGGAAAAATTGAAAGCCAAATTGTCAAGCAAAAAACATGGATGTGGATAACAAATGGAACTTTGCAGCCCAAGAACAACCAATTAGAACAAATGCCATCAAAGCCAGAATTGGAAAGTTGACAACAGATTCCAAATGTAGACTCTGCAAGGAAGCAGATGAAATGATGGATCACATACTCAACTGCTGCAAGAAGATTGCACAGACGGACTATAAGCAGAGGCATAATACCATTGCTCAGATGATCCATTGGAACTTGTGCCACAAATACCATCTGCCTGTGACAAAGAACTGGTGGCATCACAAGCCTGAAAAAGTTACCCAAAATGAACACATCAAACTACCCTGGGACTTCCGAATTCAGACTGACATTACTCCTGACCTCACAATCATGGAAAAAAACAAAGTATGGATCTTCAATGTTGCAATCCCAGGTGACAACAGAATTGACAAGAAGCAAGTGGAAAAACTTACACGATACGAAGATTTAAAGACCGAACTGCAAAGGTTCTGGTACAAGCCAGTAAAGGTGGTCCCAGTAGTAATCGGCACACTGGGTGTAGTGCTTGCACTTAAAAACAATCAGCACTGACAAAATCACCATCTGTCAGCTGCAAAAGGCCACCCTACTCGGATCTGCATGCATTATTCTCCAATACATCACACAGTCCTAGACACTTGGGAAGTGTCCAATGTGTGGTCAAATACAAAAGCTAGCATAGTGATCTTGCTTTCTGTGGACTAATCTTGTTGAGTATCTAACAACAACAACAACAACAACAACAACATACCAACAATGGTTGCAAATTAATGGATTTAACTTCAAGGGAAGGGAGCAAATGAATCCCAAATGCTCTAAAGATAAAGAAGAGTAAAGATACTTCCATGTGCTACAAAATAAGAGAATGGTGGTCTTCTGAAAGCTCATTTGGGTAATTAGAAATCAATGCAAGAATACATTCCAGTAGAAAATAAATAAAATTTATTCCATCTATGTGAATTGCAGAGGTTTCCAGAGGTTCTTGTTCCAAGGGCACCATTTCTTAGAAATCAATGTATGGCCTTGAAAGAGACAGAAGTCTCGGTGGAGGAATTAACTTGATAAAGTAAAGAGCAGTAAATTGCCAGGAGCATATGGTATTCATTGGAGGACTGAAGGAAATAAAGTGTGAAAGAGACCTGGGATACCAGTGAGCCTGTACAGTATATGTCATCACTAATGTGTCTACCTTCCAAGAATCAAAGAAGATACCTGGAGAGGCTCAGCTGTGACTTTATATTTTGAAGAATCTGAAATTTTAATAGAGAATGGTCTCTAAAGCTGGCAGGAGTAGGGGAAGATAATGTATCTAGTTAGGGAGCTGAGTAACCGGAGCTGGGAATATCCCCAAGTCAATCCAGGGAGCCTGCTGCAGGACTCGCCCATCTCCAGCCAGCAGTAATGTCCACTGTTATCAATGGGCTTATATACCTAACTTCTTCTGGGAGGCTTCCAGAGTTCCTAATTGGCTACCACACAAAATGCATAGTACCTACATTCATTAATTGATTGATTGATTATTTTATGCTTTAGTTGAAAGCAAGCACTGTGAGGTTTTTGTTGTTGTTATGCCAACAGTGGCAAAGGCATTAGGAAGGGCTTAGCATACCCAATAGGTGATATGTTTTAGATCTACACATGTAATCGTTGTATGCAGATTTGGTACACAACTGTCTCCTTTTTGTCAGAAGTGCAAGGCAAGTAGCACCCTAGTGCTTCCTCTCCCAGAAAGAGAAACTGCCTCTCTGCAGTATTATAACAATTGTCTGCATGGACTCATCACTGTTGTTTGAAAAAAGAATTTAAATTGTCTGGGAAGGGAGTTGAAAGAGGCCTTTTGATAATACAAAGAGACCCTTTTAACCTTTTGTTCAAACACAAATGACACTATAAAGCCATACCGTGACAGATTATTTTAACATTAAATGTTACTTAAAAGAAAACTCACACTTTCAATTCATTAAAAACATCCAAATTTCCAAAAGAGCAGCTGTATGCAACCCATACCAACATAACCTGGACCACTTTGACATTTTCTTCATTTTCCGCCTTGAACTATTTCAGACATGGATGTTTAGCTGTGCTTTTTTCCCAAAGAGACTCAATTCTCTGATGTACCTGCATAGCTTTTTGAAGTCCAGATTTGAAATTATCCACAGTTTTATCAAATCTTCTCCATCACCACTAGCAATGCAAACAGTCCAGTTTGTTAAGTATGTTTTTCCTCCCTTCTATCTTTTTGACATATTTTACAGGTGGAAGTTTTTAAAAATCACACTGAACAGCCACAAATAATTCTAGTTCTGGATTATTTTAAAATGTTCACATTAAGCCATATGCCTCAATAATAACTGCCTTCCTTTTATTCCCTTCCTTTTAAAGGGAATATCTTCTTATGCTGCCCTTCTAATTCTTGTTGGCCAAATAGAGGAGTGGTTTGCCCTATTTTTCATCAGAAACTACCTGCTTCTGTTTATGGTGTTACCCCCATCTCTTTTCAACTGAAAATATTCAGAACCAATGATGCTGTGACAGTAGTATCTTAAACATTCAGGACAAACACACTTTCATAAAAATATCAGGATGAAAATGGTCTCATTTGGAGGACACATCTACCCCTCCTGGCCCACCATGTTTCATAAAATTTGGGTGAGACATTAGAAATAATGTCTCCTTAAAAAGAATCCCAAAAAGATATCCCCTTTAGACACCTCCCTGCTTCTCCAGGAGCAGCAGCAGGGTTCAGTTGGTTTAGGAAAGCTTCTACGAAAGCATATTTATTTATTTATTTAGGCCATTTCTATCCCACCCTTCTCACCCCTGAAGGGGGACTCAGGGCAGCTAACACAGTATCAAAACAACAATATAAAACAGCAATATAAAATCCATTACATAACAATTAAGCAGTGATATTAATTAAAATTACATAACCACATAGAACAGATCACAGAATCACAGGTCATAAAGCCATTTCCAATTTTCAAACAAACCTATTGTCCAAGTTCAGTGCCTAAAGTGCTGTTGTGCCCACTAGCCAAATTATAACCAAATTATTATTATTACTAAAGGAAATTAAGAAGGCAGAGAGCAGATATAAACAATAGAGATCACATAAAAATTATCAGATGGAAAGGGGTCAGGAGTTATGTGCGTCTCGACCCCCTCGATGGACTGTCACCTTGTCGTGGTGAGGGGGCTTGCGTGTTCCGATGAACCTGTAGGCACAACAACTGGAGTCGTGCACTCCCAGGAGTGGCTGCGGGGGAGGTTCCAGACCAAGCACAGTCTGAAGACCCAAAGACCTCAACGGCGGAGCAGGCGGAGGATAACATGGTACATGTTACAACGGCTGCGAAGGCGGAAGAAGGCTGCAACAGACTGAGAAGCCACGGTCATTGTGTTAAACTACATCACCAGTGGAACCTCACTCTGTGAAGTCTGTGTGTTGATCAGCTGTGCACTGACCTCCACACATTAAAAAAATCCACGCACAGGCGTCTTCCAAAGAAAATAAAAACCAAGTAACCAAAGTCCCATGGCGATCAGCGAGTGGCGACGGGGGCAGGACTGTGAAATCTGGAAGCCCCTAGTCACAGACTGGCACATGGGCGGTGGGTACGGACTCAGTCGTTCTACCTCAAGGTCCGAGGCAGTTGAGTAGTTCGGCAGCTGTATCCGCGACTGAGCAGCCCTATTGAGGACCCACTCTGCTCACCCCACATGGGGAGGGGGCTAGAAAAGGTGCCCCAAACATAGTCTGCCTCACTCATCTCTGACTGGACTGCCGCGTCCAGTGGGGTCACCACCCTGCGGCCAAAAAAGAAAAATGAACTTCGGTACGTGGAACGTACGGACTCTGATGGACAACAGTGGCAGTGAACGCCCCGAACGCAGAACTGCCATCATTGCAAGGGAGCTGGGACGCTTCAACATCGACATAGCAGCCCTTCAGGAGACCCGGAGAGCAGGAGAGGGACAGCTGAAGGAAGAAAAAGGAGGCTACACCTTCTTCTGGAAGGGACTGCCCGAAAAAGACCAAAGAATGCACGGAGTTGGCTTCGCCATCAGAAATGATCTGATGAAACATCTGTCCGAAGCACCCACTGGCATCAACGAACGACTCTCAACCCTCCGAATCGATCTTGCCAAAAACCAACGGGCAACCATCATAAGTGCCTATGCACCAACACTAGATGCTGACGAAGACATCAAGGAGAAATTCTACTGTCAGCTGGACACCGTCCTATCGGGGATACCTAAGGAGGACAAAATCATCCTCCTGGGGGACTTCAATGCAAGAGTCGGGCGAGACTTCGACCTGTGGCCAGGGACCATTGGAAAAGACGGGGTTGGAAACAGCAACTCAAATGGCATCCTGCTTCTCACCAAATGTGCGGAGCACAACCTTGTCATCACCAACACGCTCTTCCGCCAGAAAAACAAGTTCAAGACATCATGGAAGCACCCCCGGTCAAAGCATTGGCACCTCTTAGACTATGTAATCACACGCGCCAGAGACCGCCGTGACGTGCTCCTCACAAGAGCCATGATAGGCGCTGACGACTGCTGGACTGACCACAGGCTAATTCGATCCTCGATGGCTATCAAGATCGCCCCCAAGCGCAGACTCCAAGGAAGGAAGGCAAGGCGCAAAATGAACACCCAAGCCCTTCAGGAGCCCTCCAGACGAGCCCATCTCCAAACAGCACTCAAGGACCATCTACCCACAGAACACCCCGAAAATGTTGAGGAACATTGGAACAAACTGAAGACCTCCATCATCCAAGCCTGCGAAGAAACTATTGGATACCAAGCCAAGAAACATCAAGACTGGTTTGATGAAAATGACATCGAGATCCAACAGCTAATTGACAAGAAAAGGAAAGCCTTCCAAGCATGGCAGAGAGACATCAACTGTGCTGCTAAGAAAAAGATCTATGCTAGTGCAAAAGCTGAGGTCCAAAGAAGGACAAGAGAACTCAAGAACATCTGGTGGACAAAGAAGGCCGAAGAAATCCAACACCTGGCAGATACCCATAATGCTCAGGGATTCTTCAAAGCCACAAAGGTAATCTATGGACCAAGAAACCATGGCATACAGCCCCTACGCTCATCAGATGGAACCAAACTCCTGAAGGACCAAAACTCAATTGCACTACGTTGGAAAGAACACTACCAAAGCCTCCTGAACCGCAGCTCCAATGTGGCCGAAGAGGTCCTCTCACAAATCCCACAACAACAAACCAGGGATGAGCTTGCAGCACTGCCTAATTTGGAAGAAGTCAGCAATGCCATCAACCAACAGAAGAATAACAAAGCCAGTGGACCAGATGGGATCCCTGCTGAAATCTTTAAAGAGGGAGGACCTGAGCTAACACACCAACTCCACCAGCTCATAGAAAAAGTGTGGGTGACCGAGAAAATACCGGCAGATTTCAAGGACGCCACCATCATCACCCTCTTCAAAAAAGGGGAAAGAACAGACTGCGGAAACTATCGAGGTATCTCCCTTCTAACCTCCGCTGGGAAAATCCTCGCAAGAATCCTTGCAAACCGCCTTCTGCCCCTCTCAGAAGACACCCTCCCAGAATCCCAGAACGGCTTCCGCCCCTCCAGAGGAACCGTGGACATGATCTTCACTGCACGACAACTCCAAGAAAAATGCAGGGAACAAAACCAACCCCTGTACATGGCATTCATCGACCTTGCAAAGGCATTTGACACAGTGAATCGCAGCGCTCTCTGGACCATCCTCCACAAAATCGGGTGCCCTAACAAATTTGTGAACATCCTGCGGCTCCTCCATGATGACATGATGGCAACAGTTTTGGACAGCAGTGGCTCCCAAAGTGACCCATTTAAGGTGGAATCCGGTGTCAAACAGGGATGTGTTATCGCCCCAACTCTATTCTCCATCTTCATCGCTATGATACTTCACCTTGTTGATGGGAAGCTTCCCACCGGAGTGGAAATAATCTATCGGACAGATGGCAAGCTATTCAACCTCAGCAGACTGAAAGCCAAAACCAAGGTTACAACAACATCTGTTATAGAACTCCAGTATGCTGATGACAATGTCATCTGTGCGCATTCAGAAGAAGATCTACAAGCCACTCTAAACACCTTCGCAGAAGCATACGAGAAGCTCGGCCTGTCACTGAACACTGAGAAAACCAAGGTGCTGTTCCAGCAGTCACAAGCCAATCCCTCTCCAATGCCAGTAATACAGCTTAATGGTGTAACATTAGAAAATGTCGACCATTTCCGCTACCTTGGCAGCCACCTCTCCACCAAAGTCAACATCGACGCCGAAATACAACACCGCCTGAGCTCTGCAAGTGCAGCATTTTCCAGAATGAAGCAGAGAGTGTTTGAGGACCGGGACATCCGTAGGGAGACCAAGGTGCTTGTCTATAAAGCCATTGTCCTCCCAACCCTGCTCTATGCCTGTGAGACGTGGACAGTCTACAGACGTCATATGCAACTCCTGGAACGATTCCATCAGCGCTGCCTCCGGAAAATCCTGCAAATCTCCTGGGAAGACAAGCGGACAAACGTCAGTGTGCTGGAAGAAGCAAAGACCACCAGCATTGAAGCGATGGTCCTCCAACATCAACTCCGCTGGGCCGGCCACGTTGCCCGGATGCCTGACCACCGTCTCCCAAAGCAGTTGCTTTACTCCGAACTTAAGAACGGAAAACGGAACGTTGGTGGACAGGAAAAGAGATTTAAAGATGGGCTGAAAGCCAACCTTAAAAACTCTGGCATAGACACTGAGAACTGGGAAGCCCTGGCCCTTGAGCGCTCCAGCTGGAGGACAGCTGTGACCAGCAGTGCTGCAGAATTCGAGGAGGCACGAGTGGAGGGTGAAAGAGAGAAACGTGCCAGGAGGAAGGCGCGTCAAGCCAACCCCGACCGGGAACGCCTTCCACCTGGAAACCAATGCCCTCACTGCGGAAGAAGATGCAGAGCAAGAATAGGGCTCCACAGCCACATACGGACCCACAGGGAAATCCATAATGGAAGACCATCTTACTCGTCCAACGAGGGATCGCCTAAGTAAGTAAGCGTCTCGATACAGCAGGCAAGATAAATAGCAGCTGCCTCCAAAATTGATATTTATGATTGCCATTTTCTTGATATCGGAAGAAGATTTGGACTCACAACATCTATGATTTATACTTTTAACAAAAATTCTAGATGGAAGTAAGGACAGCAGTTGATTACACATTATAATAATGGGTCTATCCTGAGATGTCAGTATTCTGTATTGAAGAGTGATAAGCTGCTGTTTATCTAGAATCCCCTGAATGGGAGAAAGGCAGGGTATAAACGAAATAAATAAATAAATAAATAAATAAATAAATAAATAAATTGTGGTTTTCTCATTTGTATCTGAGATCTGGATTTTAAGACATGTTTATATCAGAGACTTTCATGTAGCCAGCCATTTCAATATCTGCTACAAACATCTAATAGAACGTACGAGTGTTTCTTTACAGTGCAATGCTTTACGGATTAAGAAAAAGAGCTTTGGCAAACCAAAACCTCTCAGTGTGCAGAGAAAAACCGTGTACTTGCCACAGGAATAATTTACATGCACAACAGAGAGTGCATATGTGAACTCAGCTGAGGAAATGATCATTTCAATACAAAACCAAAATCCATGTGGTCAAGCTATAGGTGAGTGGAGATTCACACAATTGACAGAATATAGCAAGAGCAATCTTTTCCCTGGTTTCCCTGACAACATGAGATTGCATGGCTGAGACTGCAAATTCTCCCCTCCCCTCACTTTTGTGTTATTTTATTTTCTAAAATGCTCTGCAGTGTACTCATTTATCCAGCCTTGTCTTTTGAGAATGGGAGTATAAGAAAAAAACTGCACATTTAAAATGCTGAATAGGAAGATAAATATATGTATCCAGATGTCTATAAGACATGATTAGCACCTAATTTGGAAAAGTTGTGTGACGTAGCATGGCATCTACTGAGGTTTCCACAATAGTTTCTTTTACAGAATTCTTGTTTATTCATTCAGTTGCTTCCGACTCTTTGTGATCTCATGGACCAGCCCACGCCAGAGCTCCCTGTTGGCTGTCATTGCCCCCAGCTCCTTCAGAGTTGAGCCAGTCACTTCAAGGATACCATCTATCCATCTTGCCTTTGGTCGGCCCCTCTTCCTTTTTCCTTCCATTTTCCCCAGTATCATTGTCTTCTCTACGCTTTCCTGTCTTCTCATGATGGGGCCAAAGTACTTAATCTTTGCCTCTAATATCCTTCCCTCCAATGAGCAGTCGGGCATTATTTCCTGGAGCATGGACTGGTTAGATCTTCTTCTTCCTTCAACACCACAGTTCAAAAGCATCTATCTTCCTTCGCTCAGCCTTCCTTATGGTCCAGCCCTTGCATCCATAGGTTACTACAGGGAATACCATTGCTTTAACTATGCAGATCTTCATTGCCAATGTGATGTCTCTACTCTTCACTATTTTATTGAGATTAGTCATTGCTTTCCTCCCAAGAAGTAAACCTCTTCTGATTTCCTGGCTGCAGTCTGCGTCTGCACTAATCTTTGCACCTAGAAATTTTATAGAGTAGAGGAGGATAAATCCCTAGACTACCTGCTCCTGTGTTGAATAATTTGGAGAGAAGGGGACTTGTGGGCTTTCTTCATAAAATGTATTCATATATTTGATACAGATATAAGTGTGATTGAATAGAAAAGGAAGTCAGCCCTCCACATGCCCTGGGGTTAAGGACACAGGATCCTCATGAAAGTGAAGTAAAGAAATTCCTGGGTCTTTTAAAAAATGGAGAGACCACATCTAGAAATTTCTAGGTCTTCTAGAATGATTCTGTTGTCACTTTCTGCACTGGAAAGCCTTAGGATTCCTAGAGAGGTGTTCTCTAGACATTTCTAGAACTTGACATTGACCATGGAGTCACACTAGAGAACCTAGAGATTCTCAGGAATTTTGAATGCAATATTCCTGCTTCTTGGCAGGGGGTTGGACTGGATGGCCCATGAGGTCTCTTCCAACTCTTTGATTCTATGATTCTATGATTCTATGATCCTAGAGAGAGCATTTTAAATCAAATCAGTAAATAATCTAATTCACAAATCTGGAGGGACAATTGAATCTGGTTGTTTTCTCTTCTTCCTCTCTATGGATATAGTACCACCAGGTATATATGGCACTGTACAGTAAAGCAATGAAACAGAGTGGGTCCTGCCAAGGGCATACAATTGAACACACACGCACACGCACACGCACGCACACACACACACACACATACAAGCATACACATACATGACTGGTTACTTGTAGTTAATTCATTTTCCTCAGTAATAAAGATATACAGAGATGGCTCACCCACAGGACAATCTACTTAGCCTGGTATTGCCAGGTGCCACATGAAGAAGTTGCAAGACTCAACAACTAATGTCTGCCTTGACCCATTAAAGGAAAACCCTGCTGCTCAGCACAGATTGAACCAGCGGCTGTCTTTTAATTTCCACACAATGCCTCAGAGCAGTTCCACAACATGCCCGTTGTTGCTGTACTGTGCTGCTGTAGAAACCCAGCACTGGTATAGACGCTAGCTCACTGGCATAAAAACTTTCAGTCGGTGACAGATGTCGTCGTAATGCTCTTCTTCTTTGCACAGCGCAATCTGATGCCTTTACAGTTGTATTGGGTTTTCTCCTGTTCAGTCTGATGGCATTCAACATGCAGCCAGATCATGATACATGCAGAAGTAGAGTTGGCATGCACACCTATGTAGGGGTACTGTTTTTTCTTTATATTCCCTCACATAAACTTTTTCAGGTTTACAGATGAAGCATACTTCCAATTTCAATTCAGGAACAAAGGTATGACATGACACGGAAACGCTGCTCTTATTATTGGCATGCATCTACACTAGAATTAATAGCATCAACGGCACTTTAACTGCCATACCTCAATGCTATGGGATTTGTAGTTTGATGAGACACTAGTACTCTTTACATTAGCACTCTCAAACCATGTAAAACTAGAGCTTCCATGATTCAATAGCACTAGGCCATGGCGATTAATCTTCTTAAACTATTTTGGAAATAATTTGGCTAATATGTTGTAACAGATAATGTATTTTTGTTCTGGGGTTGAAAAAGGAAAGGGGCTAATTTTGCCATGTTACTCTAACTTAAATTCTGCCATTAGTAAGGTCTGCAATTTTTTCTAACCATTTAGTTCAACCTTAAATGAATCTTGCTTGCAATGCCCAGCAGCAATAAATCAATTAAGGCTGTATTTGGCTGCTCACTTACGTGTGAGGAAGCCCTATTGGATTTAATGGGATTTAATTCTGAAGAGAGATGTTGAGGATTGCACTGTAAATGTTCAAACATGCCACTAGTGAGAAAACCTCATAATTGTTGCTATGGGCAACATAAAATGTAGAAAATTAGAGCTGGATTAGAGCAAACCTGAATTAAGGATGCCTCTGTAATGTAAGTTTAGTAAGATTGTATCTTGAACTCTAAATGGCTGCCTTGTAAACCTCTGGAGAAACAGCTGACCTGAGGCTGGATGCTGTCACTGCTGCAGCTCTGGTTGAATGAGTTCCAATTTGACCCTCAAGTGACAATTCTACAGGGAGCGGCAGTGAGAAATGCAGAAAGACAACCATTTTAATATAGTTCTCTTGGACACAGGCAGACCTAATGTGCTGGTGTCACAAGAAATAAGAGATGGATGGACTTTCTTAAAAGGCTTTATGTTCTCTGGATAAAAGCTAAAGACCTGTTTAGATGCCATGGGAGACAGAAAAGAACCAGGCGAGCAGCACAAAGATTGCTTGGGAAGGACTCGGATAATGCCTGAAACTGAAGCCCACTTCTGTGCTATATGCTAAACTGTGTTATGACCTCATCAGATGGACTAAAATTTGGTGGCGTATGCTGGTTCCTCTTCAGGTTTGCCATGGAGCCTGCCAGCTCCCGTCCCATGATTTAAATCTACTTCCAGTGGGGCTCCATGGCAAAACTGAAGCAGAACTGGTGTATGCCAGAGCAGCAGCAACATGGGAGGCTTCCCATGTTGCATAGACATAAATGGGGGGAAGCTGGGTGGTGAATTCTTCCCCCTATGGTATGTGGTAAGGGAAAAGCTAGGCAATGTGGAGCATGGAGACACGGGTTGTCCCGGCCACCACCTTTGCATCACCAGATTTACCACAATCTGTGACAATTCCGGTGGTGAATGTGACGAGGTCCCTATCGTTATCTCTCTAGGCTCTCCAACATTCTCATTCATTTTTATTGGAGCTGTAAGTGTGGCATTTCTGTGACAACTACTGAAAGAAGTATCAGTGTCACTAAATTATGTGTCTCTCCCTGGAAATGATGGGAAAAAACATTTATTCTGGAATTCAATACAATGCTATAGGACTTATGGCAAACTGTCAAGTGGTATTCACTCTATCGTTCATAACACTTTTATCTATTTTGGCCCCAGGAAGTGGTTGACATTTGATCACCCTCAAATTTGTATGTTCTGTTTTGCAATAGTCTTCTAAAAGCTGGCTAGACACATCAGCTGCCAGCTTATAGATGTCAGGTGTTCAAATCAGCATTTATTTATTTATTTATTTCATATCAAAAGCATTGCATAAAGTGTAGGCAGCTAAATATCTTTCGAGCAACAGCAGTGGCATTGTTTTTAGCCTCCAACAATTCTTCCTCTGTACATGAGGCAGGGCATAGTGGGCAAGCATACAGATGCGGAGTTGTCTGTTCTGCTCCACAGTCACACAACATGTGGGATTCTTTTAGGTAGTGGCATTTTGCCAGGTTATCTTTTGATCTGCCCACTCCACTTTCGAATCTGTTCAGGGACTTCCAAGTTGCCCATTCTTGGTTTGCCCCTGGAGGAAGACCCTCGTGGGGGGCCATCCAGTTGGGGTTTCCTGGTTTAGCTGCCCAGACGGATATCCTTGCTGTTGTTGGGGGGATGGCAATTGGAGTGGTAGTTCTCATAAAGCTTTTCCTTGATTTGAGTCTGCTGGGAGGAAGCTAGTAGCCATGTAGTGGATGGCTTTCACAGTGTTCAACCTTATTTCTCTCACATTTAGCATGTAAAACTAGACTTCCATGAGGTCTAGTTTTAAACAAATCAGCATGACATTCCCTGTTGTATAGTGGGACCCTTCACTCCTGTTAGGGAGCCAAATACCTTATTGCAATGAAGTAGTCTCATCAGGAACAAAAACAATACACAGAAACAAAGCTGTTCATTCCAATTGGAAGGCTTTTCTTTCTTAAACTTCAGTAATAGTACAAATACTAACACAGTATTTACGGCATGTACAAACTCTCTCTCTCTCTCCTGTCTTTATCCACCAACCTCCAACTCTCATTAGGTTACTACAAACTTATATGCAACAGTTGCAGCACTCTGCTACTCCACTTACAGTGACACCTGTGGTTAATCCTGAGACACTGATACTGTTAACACTTAAAGAAATCCTGAGTATTTTACACATTCTGACAATAAAAAGTTCAGAAAAGCTGGTAAGAATTTATTCAATAAGTGCTAATGGCTCTAGATGTCTCCAGAGTGTTTGGAAGGTAAAATCCATCAAGAGATTACAAACCCCTTCTACCACCATCCTGTGTGTGTGAAGAAAGCATAAATAGTTTTTGCGGTAGTGACAAAGACAGAATTAATTTGAGGATCAATGCTTTCATGCTGTAAGCAATGTCCACTTAGATTACTGCACTGCTTTTCACCTGTAGCTACCTTTGAAAATTCCAGATTTGCAGTTAGTGCAAAATTCGGCAGGCAGATTTCTCTCTGGTTTTAGTTCTGCAGATAGTACAGTGCTGATGTTCTAATATCTGCACTGGTTCCCAGTTTGCATCCATGTCTAATTTAAGGTGTTGGTTGTTCCCATTAGAGTGCCCCGTCTTAAAGCTGGCAAATACTTCCTGTCCACAGATCCTGACAAGGAAAAGGCCAGGCTGATCCCAATATTAATACCAGTGTCCATGGATACAGAAAAACAATCCAGATGGTCCTAAGCCAAGTGACACAAATTGTTCTGAGCTAAATCCAAAATAATAAAGGAAGTTGCTCAAGGGATTAGTCCAAATTCAAGCCAAAAGTCAGAGATATATTAAGGTTATCAGGAAGTGTTGGCTCTTTTGTCTACAAAACCAGAATGGCTTTGACTGAGCTAATTTATAGCCATCAATTTGGCTTCCTTAACATGGCATACTTCACATAGGAGGAGAAGAGAGTCTCTGGCATTTCGGTTCCATGTGTTTGAAATGTCAAGGCATGACATGATGCAGAGCCTCCATCTCTTCTCCCAAATCTGCAGCTGTTGCTTGGGATGAAACATGTCCTCCACCAGATAAAGCGCAACACCAAGTTGTCAGTTATTGGCATTGGAATAAAGAAACGCTTTTCCATAAGAAAAATGTTTATTAATTCATCTGTGATGAAGAGACTCTGTTGCACATCAAAAAGCCTGTTGTAAGCCCCCCCCCCCCCCCCCCTTCATTCAATGCAAGAGCAACACTTTTCCTAATGAGGGCAGATTGGCCCCATATTTGCTAGTTTTAGCTTTGAAAAAAAAGAGCTTTTTAATTTTCATAATAGACTGAGACACACATGAAAGCAAACTTTCTGATCCTGAAGATCACTTGTGGTCAAAAGCTCATCAGGAAATGTTCATTTAATAAATAGCTACTTCCAAAACTCTGTTTTTTAAAAAAATATCTGGGGTTCTGGTGTAAAGGGAAAAATTTGTAATACTTCCCTGCTGGTGGACTGTTGTAATATTCTCTGCTCTAAGTAGAAACTGAAACATAGGCCCCCATCTACACTACTATACAATGCAGTTTCATATAATACAGTAAAACCACATAGTATGAGTCTACACTGGGGCCATCCTCTCGGTCCCACCACCGTTAGAGGACTTTCATGGTGGTGGCCCCATGGCTTTGGACCTTCCTCCCCAGAGAAATGAGACAAGCCCCCCACATGGTCCTTCTTTTGTAGGGACTTAAAGATGTGGTTCTTCAATCAAGCCTTTGAGAATGTTTAATCCCTTGTTGTCCTGCATAGTAGTCACACATCCTGAACTTTATCTTATGCCCTCTCTCCATTATTGCATCTGGCACTTATTTTATTCCTAATGTTTACAGCTTGGCCTGATATTGTGCTATGATATGATACTGATATTGTGCTATACTAATAATATAATATATTGTATGTATATATATCTTGTAAGCCGCTCTGAGTCCCCTTAAGGGTGAGAAGGGTGGCATATAAATGCTATAAATAAATAAATAGATAGATAGATAGATAGATAGATAGATAGATAGGCCGTGTTTACAGCAATTTACTGCCATGGTTATATGACTGCAGCTGGATTGAGACTAAGTTGATGTTTTTATATATGCATGTGTTTTGTTTTACTGTATTTTATATTGTGCCCATTCTTAAGTTTTGCTTTTAGGCACTTTGTGCTGTCTGTAAGCCACCTCGAGTCCCTTTGCAGAAATGGTGGCAGGATGTAAGAATAAAGTTGTTGTGGTTGTTGTGGTTGTTGTTGTTATGATGCTGCAAGGGAACCCTCCAAGTGATTGGCATCACATCACATGGTTGCATGCAGGTGGGATAAATTGCCATTTGATAAACTGTCACTAGTTACATGTCCTTAGTCTATTTTAGTAGTAATTTATTACTCTGCAATTTGTTTAGGGTCAAGGTATGCATTCATTAAAATCCAAGTGATAATTGCCATAATAAATTTGTTAGCCTTTAAGCTACTGCAAAACCCTTTGTTAATGATAGCCATTTGCTCTGCCTAGTAAGAAGAACGTATTTTTATACTTTGAGGTTACAGAAAGAAGGAAAATATTGCCTTTTAATATTTTCTTCCCACTGTTTTGAATGTAGCATGCAACATTCCTTAGGTTTCTGCTGTATATTGTATTTGATGTGATTGTGTATTATATTGGAATAACTTTATTTTCTGAAACTAGCACACACAAAGGAATTTATGGTAGGCTGCCACAAGTTGACAAGTGACTTGAAGGCACCTACACACACACATATCCTTCTGTTTATTTGCAGTAAGGATTCAGAATAATAATAAAACAGAATCCCCATATTTAAGAGGTTGCAAGTACTGTGTGCTATTCGGAGAGGTGATATTTTTATAAGGGAAATTGAATTTTCCACAAGAATCCAATCAAATCAATATATATACACACACAATACTGGCACAGTAATTGCAAGTTTAATTTTTCTTTGGGTGCAGCTGCTTTTGTTGTCAGTTTGCCTCTTGTAAATTAATAAACTGCCTTAAAATCATAGCGATACACACACACGGCACTGATGTTCATCCTGTGAAGATGCTAAATTAGGAATCATAGAATCATAGAGTCATAGAATCAAAGAGTTGAAAGAGACCTCATGGGCCATCCAGTCCAACCCCCTGCCAAGAAGCAGGAATATTGCATTCAAATCACCCCTGACAGATGGCCATCCAGCCCCTGTTTAAAAGCTTCCAAGGAAGGAGCCTCCACCACACTCCGGGGCAGAGAGTTCCACTGCTGAACGGCTCTCACAGTCAGGAAGTTCTTCCTCATGTTCAGATGGAATCTCCTCTCTTGTAGTTTGAAGCCATTGTTCCGCATCCTAGTCTCCAAGGAAGCAGAAAACAAGCTTGCTCCGTCCTCCCTGTGGCTTCCTCTCACATATTTATACATGGCTATCATATCTCCTCTCAGCCTTCTCTTCTTCAGGCTAAACATGCCCAGCTCCTTAAGCTGCTCCTCATAGGGCTTGTTCTCCGGACACTTGATCATTTTAGTCGCCCTCCTCTGGACACATTCCAGCTTGTCAATATCTCTCTTGAATTGTGGTGCCCAGAATTGGACACAATATTCCAGGTGTGGTCTAACCAAAGCGGAATAGAGGGGTAGCATTACTTCCCTAGATCTAGACACTATACTCCTATTGATGCAGGCCAAAATCCCATTGGCTTTTTTTGCCGCCACATCACATTGTTGGCTCATATTTAACTTGTTGTCCACGAGGACTCCAAGATCTTTTTCACACGTACTGCTCTCGAGCCAGGCGTCCCCCATTTTGTATCTTTGCATTTCGTTTTTCCTGCCAAAGTGGAGTATCTTGCATGTGAATGTGAAACACATGTGAATGTGAATGCATGTGAATGTGAAACACACAAGGAATGTGAAACACATTTCATTGAGGGCCACATCAGCCTCCAAATGGCCATTGAATCCATTAACAAAGAATCATATATATATATACACACACACATACATACACATAGAGGAAAATGCTCTTTACCCAATTTGAGTCCTCAGATGTTACTGAATGACACCTCCCTCCACTTTTGATTATCTGCTGTGCCAGTGGTTCTCAACCTGTGGGTCCTCAGGTGTTCTGGCTTACAACTCCAAGAAATCCCAACCAATTAACCAGCTGTTGGGATTTTTGGGAATTGAAGGCCAAAACATCTGGGGACCCACAAGTTGAGAACCACTGCGCCATACTGACTGGGGATACTGGGAATTAGTACCCAATAGCACTTGTAGCTCTGAGGTTGGGGAACGGTCAAAGGACATTTAAGGCCAGACATCCTAGCCACAAGCCTTTTATCTAAATGTAACCCCCACAATCCTGACTAAACAGAACAAACTTCAGCCTTCTGGATTGCACTGTATCATAATACCTATCAGCAGGCATGTAGCCGGGGGGGGGGGCTTGGGGGGCTTGGGGCTTGGGGGGCTTCACCCTCCCCCCCGAAATTCTCATGGCGAAAAGGCCTTTCTGGTGCATTATTTAAACTGTTATGTTTATTAGGGCTGGGCGGTTTCGTTTCGTTAATTCATAATTCGTTAATAATTCGTTAATTTTGTTGATTACGAAGCGATAACGAACCATTCTAGAGCAATTTTTTTAAAAAAACGAATTTTTAAAGACGTTTTGTAAATGCTTCGTATTTTGGTATTGTATTCGTTTTGTTATTGTTCTGAGATCGTTTCGTTATTATTTCCGCATGTCTGGGCCAGTTTTATGGTTTAATTAGTGAAAAAAAATTATAATATCACACCAACAGTCAACAACAGAGGGAGAGGGAAGCTTCAGAAGTTTTTGGAGGTTTTTTAGCATATTTCGCAGTCGCGTCCGCCATTAACGAATCGATTCGTTATTGTTTCGGAAATCGATTCGTTATTTTTTTACCATTTACGAAATTTCGTAAATATCGAACTTTTTAAAAGGAAAATTTTGTAATTATTTTAAATATTGAAACGCAAAAACCCCCAAAAAACAAATCGATTTTAGAAACAAATTTTTCCGTTGTTACCCAGGCCTAATGTTTATTCATATCATGATCTGATCACCATACTCAATATATCCCATATGCATGGGGGTATTGGGGTAACGATACAAAAGGTTTGCTAGGCTAGACCCTCTTTCACTCAGACTCAGCCCCCCCGTAACAAACTCAGCCCCCCCCCCCCCCCAAATTGAAATCCTGGCTGCAGGCCTGCCTATCAGTTCTAATTATGATGTCTAATTATGAGGAATACAGGAGTTGGAGTCCATCTGCTGGAGAGCCACATAAAATAACATGGTGGGCCGGAATCGGACCATGGACTTTGACACATGTGTGCTAAACAGACGGTGTCCACTGGCCATTTGGTGTCTTTACAATCATCTCATATGCTGGACATGGACTTTGTTACCCTTTACACAGAATTTTGAGGTTGTGTGTTTTAGATGGCTGACTCTCTCTGTTCTATATTGTCCTTCCCCCTTGTCCTTCTTTGTGTAACATCAAAGTGAAAACATACAAATGCAGCCCTATCCCTTACACATTTATTCAGCTGCACCCACTTAGTCAATTTGAATTGGAAAGAGAGTTTACCAACCTTCAAAAATAAATCCTGCACCAGAGTAAAAGACTGTATAAACACAGATCGAATTTCATTTTTTCTTGTTTGTAAAGAATATTTGTAACAGAGGTTGGTGGAAAAGGCAGAAACATACCAATGACCTTTTTTTTTTTCTAGCATGGAGGGAAGGACACACAACCTGGAATGCAGTTCTCCTGATCATGGAAGCGTCCCCTTTCCTTCTAAGGACACAACAAAATTAACAGGCCCTGAAACAAAACTGAGAGTTTAAATTAATGACTTCTGGCAAACTGTCAAGTGGTATTAACTCTATCATTCAACACAATGTCAGC
Organism: Anolis sagrei; assembly: GCF_037176765.1. Classification (NCBI taxonomy): domain Eukaryota; kingdom Metazoa; phylum Chordata; class Lepidosauria; order Squamata; family Anolidae; genus Anolis; species Anolis sagrei. The sequence continues at coordinate 34,943,456 of NC_090023.1, read as the reverse complement.
TTGAAAAAATGTCAGATAGGGCATTTAAATGTTAGAATCCTGATTAACTGATTAAATGAATTCCATCTTTTTATTTCTGAACATTATTCCTGTAAACTAGACTAGCTGGCTGTTAATCCTTTGCTAACCATACCTGGCATTAGTTTTATGTAGGAGGGAATCGTGCTGGGAATCAAAGGATTAATGCCTTTTGGATACAGCAGTTTAAAAGGTAATTTAAATATGTGCCAAAGTCAAATACCCTGGACCTGGATTCTTTCAATTTCACGCACATATTTAATAATAGTTTAGTGTCTTTTTTTTAAATAGCAGGGATCTTGTACATCCATGGGCTGAGATATTAGATAGTGAACCTTTTTCTGCATCAGTCATCATTCTGCAAAAAAGATCAGGGTCACTTTAGCCTCTCATAAGCAATAGCCTGGTGGCATTTAGAGAACATCATGGTATAAGCTCTCAAGGCCCAGAGTCCGTCAGATGCATGACCTATATACCTCAATTAAAGCAAGAATATATACACAGGGTCCTGAAAGGGGGAAATGTTTAAAAATTTCAAAGCTAAAGTCAGATGGCAATGAAATGCAAAAAGCTTGGTGGATGTCAATTCAATTACAACTTAAATGTATGCAAAATAAGCACCATGACCCTTCACATTAATAGTAATAACCAAATCCGCCTTAGCATTTAGGCAGAAAATTGTTTAAACTCAAATGACTTAACTTCTTGTTAGATTATAATTCGGGACTTCTGAAGACCAATGAAGTGCCCTTAGACATTACCTGCTTTGAATCCCATTTGGGAGAAAAGTGGGATATACAATAAATAAATAAATAAATAAATAAATAAATAAATAAATAAATAAGATAATATTGGAGGATGAATTATTTTACTGATTTCTAAACATTGTGGCTTCTGAAGTGAGGTTCGCTCAAGTTCTTTATTTAGAACAGTGGTTCCCGACCTCTGGTCCGTGGACCACCAGTGGCCCACAAGAACTTAAATATGGTCCACAGCCTCACCGTTACTATACTGTTGCAATGAGAGCTACTGGTCTCACGAAACCCTCTTATAGTGCTGAGGCTTATTAAATATGGTTTTCTGTGGGTGAGCAGATGGCGACTAATGGATGGCATATGTTCTGTATCAGAAACTAGAGCTGATGTGATCTATCTAATGCAATTTTCTGAATCAGCATCCCAAATTACCAAACTGAATCTAAAGTTGAGCAAAAACTGATTCGTAACACTTTTGGTACTAATATTGGAGAGTGGTCCCTGGTCAAATTAGGCCCTAATCAAAGTGGTCCCTGGTCAAAAACAGGTTAGGAAACATTGATTTAGAACAAGGACTGTCTTCTTTGATTACACAGCCAACAAATGAATTCTTGGTAACTTGGTTTTTAGGTGTGTTCCTAGGGTTATTTGGGCCACTGATTTAGAAAATTGCATTGGATAGACCACATCAGCTCTAGTTTCTTAGATATAGTTCTCATAATTTTATAGGGGTGAGCAGATGAAGAATGGTATATGACATGTATTCTCTACTTAAAAAACTAAAGCTGATAGAGGAAAACTGGTGCCATTTTTGGAATCAACAGGTCAAATATACCCAGAAACAGATCTAACATTTAGGACATCAAAATGTGTTTTGGCTGGTGTTATAGATATGATTTATTAGGAGGAGCCATGACTTAGTGGTAAACAACCTTCTTTGCATCCAAAGATAAAACAAAAATCGTATGTTTAATCCCTGTTTTCTCCAGATAGATTGAGGACAGGGGAACACAACCTCCTTCATTTAACCATGGAGAATTGAGATCAATAAATACTAACAGCAATGGGTTAGAGAACCAATGCAGCCACCCTTCTGTCTGCTTGAAAATATCTATCCCCACCCCCCAAAAGAAAATCTCCCAAACCAAACTTTTATGTTATCTTGTTATATAAAGGACATCATCTTATTTACTATTGTAGGCAATGGGACTTGAGCCTTCATGGATTATGATATCCATGGGTGCTCCTGGAACCAAACCCCAGTGAGTTTGAAGGGCCCAATCACTCTAAGGACCTCATCACATGGAGGTCCCAAATGCAGGTGACAGCAAGGGGATTTGCCAGGCAGTCTGGTGAATCGGCGGGGGAAACCGTTTCCCTGTGCCCCACATCACCACTTTCCCCATCACACAGGGAAAGTGTTGCCACCTGGCTTCCCACCCCTATGCTGTCTCGTTCTATGCAATGAGAACAGAAGAAGTTTCCTGTGTTCTCAGGGCTCTGTCCTAGGACACTTCCAGGATGGAGCCCCAACAAAAGTAGCCCTGCATCATGTGAAGGGCTCCAGCGGTATCCACTCTGGTTCCGCCCTGGAAACATCCTAGAACAGAACTATGATGTGATGAGGCCCTAAGACTACTAGCAATATTTTCATTTCCTAAGGAAATACATTCATGGGTAGTATATAATGAAATGGGTTGCTCATGTTCAACTTGTGGTCTACAAAGGCTCCTTCCCATTCTATTGTGCTGTGTAGGTAGCTATTTCAGAGCCAGTTAGCAATGTTTACCCTCCTCCTTGCCTTCCCTTGCCCTACTCTATATCTTGTAGGGTAAGGGAAGTGGACTTAGGACTGGACATAGAAATAGGCAGTCACTTGGCAAGTTGTGATGGGGAGAAAGAGCAGGATTTCTGTGAACATCAATCAGCAATATTTGGTGAAGGCATAGAAGCCTAGAACTGTCTCTTCAGGTCATGGGGCTCAGGGGGTAGTAAAGGAGACCAAGATTTATATTCACTTTAAGTCCTAGAGTTTTGGGGTGAGGTTTCTTTAGTGGTCCTTTCTTCAAATAGGGCTGGCTAGGCAACAGTCCCAGAACATGGAGTGTTTCTGGGGCTCAGATTCCAGTTTAAATCAGTTAGATAAAGTGGCCCTTTTCAACCCACATTTGTTGTCTGGTCTCTTGATGTCCCTAATGGTTAAGCAAATGCACAGTAGGAACGTTATGGTTCTCATAAGGGTCTCATATTGAATATGTGAATTTCACTCCAGGGAGCATCTGCTGTGTTTTCTAACAATTGCATGACTGGCAACACAATTTGGTTAGTTAGTCAATCTCACTGAGTTCCTATGTCACAGTCAATGATGCCTTACTCTACCATCTGCAGAAATGAGCCCATCCTTCCCATTGTGAAAGGTAGATTTCACACAAATGTTGGGTGTCACTTTAAAGCACTTCAGAACATCATTATAACTACATTTAACATGTGTAAAACTCATACAAACAACAGTCTGACCTGAATGTTTTTTAAAAAACACCCTTCCTAACCCCTTTCTATACATATTTGTGTGCCGTTGGTAATCCAAGTAGCAACCAGGGATGATCCTGCTTAGCTTCCAAAATCAGATGACATTGGGTGCCTTTAGGATATTAAGTCTTCAGAATATTACTAGTATATATATTTAGAGCCATTTTGTCCCAATTGGTTCTTCAGTTCAATTCTCCACTTCAGAAAGGCAAGAGAAGGAAACTAGGCGGAGATTTAATCAAGCTCCAGAATAAAAATCTTTATAACATCAAATATTAACAGAATCAAATGATTTATAAAATCTGACCCATTTTTGCCATACTTTTCATTCTTGCAAAATCTAGCACAGCTGGCATGGGGGAAAAGTCTTTAGTAGGAACACTGATGGCTGGGCAAATACATATGGTTTGTTATGCTGGAAAGAATGCTTTATGAGTATCTCTAGTGACTGGTATTGTCAGTCACTAGACTGCTTGACTACCAAGCAAAAACTGGGTGCTAGGAATAACATCATACAAAAGTTGACAGGCACAATCTGGAATTCACAATCAGATACAATCAGATACATCTACCCTTACACTTTGCTGTTCTGCTGCTGAGTACACATGTCCACCACATTAAAACAGTGGCTATGGCTCTTAATGAGACATGCCACATTATCACCAGATGTCTATGCCCAACACAACTGGAGAAATTATACTGTCTAGCTGGCATTGCACCACCTCAGGCCCGTAGCCAGGAATTTGTTTCGGGGTGTGTGTGTGTGTGTGTGATTTTTTTCAGGGGGGGTTTCGGGGGGGCTGAGTTTCGGGGGGGGGCTGAGTCTGAGTGAAAGGGGGTCTAGCCTAGCAAACCTTTTGTATCATTACCCCAATACCCCCATGCATATGGGATATATTGAGTATGGTGATCAGATCATGATATGAATAAACATAACAGTTTAAATAATGCACCAGTAAGGCCTTTTCGCGAACCACCATGAAAATTTCGGGGGGGGGGGGCTGAAGCCCCCCGAGCCCCCTGGCTACATGCCTGCACCACCTGATATCCACCGGGAAGTAGCAGCCAGCAATGAAAGGACCAAAGCATTGACATCTCCAGCCCATCCTCTGTTTGGATATCAGCCAGCGTGCCAACACCTTAAACATCTTCTTAAGATCTACAGAGATACTCACAGGGACACCTCAGCAAGCGAGAGTCCAAAAGTGGCAGATTAAAACCCTAAACCTCAATCAGTGGCTGATACCAGATGAGAGACTCTCTCCTGAGCATATAGAAGACTGGGCAACCTGGAAGGTGTTGAACAGCCTGTGCTCTGGCACCACGAGATGCAGAGCCAATCTTAAGAAATGGGGCTTCGAAGTGGAATCCACAACATGTGAGTGTGGAGAAGAGCAAACCACAGAGCACCTACTACAATGCAGTTTGAATCCTGCTACATGCACAATGGAGGACCTTCTCACAGCGACACCAGAGCTACTCCAAGTGGCCAGCTTCTGGTCAAAGGACATTTAGCATAATATCAAGTTTTGGACTTTGTGGGTTTTTTTATACGTTATAACTGTATTCTCAATTTGATTCTGACATGATAAATAAGCTGGTATTGTGCCCTGCCCTCATATAAATTGGAAGTTAGGAGACAGCCTTTCATGGTTTTGTGGGTGAATGCCTGAAGTGTTTCTTAGATGGAAGAACCAGTCTATCCTTAAGCTATAACTATACAAGGCTCTTCTCCTGACTACTAGACTTCTAAGTATTTAACAGCTGGATTCCTTGAATAAATTTTAAGTTTTGTGACATTCAGTAACACTGATGCATTATCCTTTGTTGATGAGATATTAAACCACAATTCTACACTGGATTAGATTCAGTGGATTTAACTGCATTAGCACAGGGTAAATAGCCTCAAGAGTGCAACACAAGTGTGTGGGATTGGTGAGAGGTTCAATGTCATAATATTTCCATGAAATTTTAATCTGTCAAGGCTAATGATGTGAATGTCACTATTACATTAAAGATACAGACATAATTTTGATGTGTATATATTGTTGCCTGTTCGGAATTCTCTTTTTACTGAGTGGTGTTCCAGTGTTTTTTTAAAATACTGGTAATCAAAAAGGGTTTGCAAGTGGGCTAAAAAACTAATATTCTATAGCACCTGTAAACAATATGTATAAAACTGATATTAGAAGTAGAAGATACTCGTAATGGACACCTAGTATCTGTCTGTTTCAAAAATTACTCTGAACCCTATCACACTTGAAGCTGAAAACAATCATAGAATCATCAAGTTGGAAGAGACCTTGTGGGTCATCCAGTCCAACCTCCTTCCAAGAAGCAGGAAAATCACACTCAAAGCACCCCTGACAGATGGCCATCCGGCCTCTGCTTAAAAGCCTCCATAGAAGGAGCCCCCATCACACTCCAGGGCAGAGAGTTCCACTGCTGAACAGCTCACAGTCAGGAAGTTCTTCCTAATGTTCAGGTGCAAATTTTTCCATAAGCAAACTGTGGTTTTTTTGAGGAATGGATACAGGTGAAACAGGTCAAACAATTCAAAGGAATTAATGTATCTTGACTCATCACAGAACAGATGAGAACAGAACAGAACAGTAGGTTCTTGTGGGTTTTTTCAGGCTGTAGGGCCATGTTTTAGAGGCATTTCTCCTGATGTTTCGCCTGCATCTATGGCAAGCATCCTCAGAGGTAGTGAGGTCTGTTGGAAATAGGACAATGGGTTTATATATCTGTGGAATGGCTGGGGTGGGGCAAAGAGCTCTTCTCTGCTAGAGCTAGGTGTGAATGTTTCAGCTGACCACCTTCATTAGCATTTGAAGGCCTGCCTGAGCCTGGGAAAACCTTTTGTTGAGAGGTGTTAAGATGTGCCTGGTTGTTTCCTCTCTGCTGTTCTGAAACAACCAGGCACATCTTAACACCTCTCAACAAAAGGTTTTCCCAGGCTCAGGCAGGCCTTCAAATGCTAATGAAGGTGGTCAGCTGAAACATTCTCACCTAGCTCTAGCAGAGAAGAGCTCTTTGCCCCACCCCAGCCATTCCACAGATATATAAACCCATTGTCCTATTTCCAACAGACCTCACTACCTCTGAGGATGCTTGCCATAGATGCAGGCAAAACGTCAGGAGAAATGCCTCTAGAACATGGCCCTACAACCCGAAAAAACCCACAAGAACCTAGTGATTCCAGCCATGAAAGCCTTAGACAATACATAGAACAGAACAGACTTCTCCCAATCTATAGGATATGTGCCTATGTCACATTTTCCTCCCTTTTGGGGGTGGGGTGGTGGGGTGGGGGTGGGGGTGAATGTTGCCAAATTCTACATCTTCTGAGTCAAATTTAAACATAACACCATTCTCTCGTTAGAAGAGAGGCTGTAGGTATGAGTACTAACATTGTGCCATTGCAGTTTTCCTCTCATCCAACTTCCCCTCACCTCTAATGTGCCTGGAAAGAAAAAGGATGGGTTAAAACACTTTCCAACCCCTCTTTCAAGAGCTACTGGATGCATACTCTTTGCATACAAGTCCTTACAGGTTGCAGACGAAAGGAACAGTGAATCATGTGATCATATCAGTAGGGACTTGTGTGCCAAAAGTGTCAGAGGTAGGTTATTTCCCTGTATGACAGTGGTTCTCAACCTTCCAAATACCACCAACCCTTAATACAGTTCCTCATGTTGTGATGACCCCCAACCATTAAATTATTTTTGTTGCTACTTCATAACTGCAATTTTGCTACTGTTATGCATCATAATGTAAATATCTGATATGCAGGGTGTATTTCCATTCACTGGACCAAATTTGGCACAAATACTCAATACACCCAAACTTGAGTACTGGTGGGTTGGGGTGTGGGATTGTTTTTGTCATTTGGGAGTTGAAGTTGCTGGGATTTATAGTTCACCTACAATCAAAGAGCATTCTGAACTCCACCAATGATGGAATTGAGCCAAACTTGGCACAGAGAACTCTCATGACCAACAGAAAATACTGGAAGGGTTTGGTGGGCATTGACCTTGAGTCTTGGATTTGTAGTTCAGCTGCATCCAAAGAGCTCTGTAGACTCAAACAATGATAGATCTGGACCTAACTTGGCATGGATATTCAATATGCTCAAATGTGAACATTAATGGAGTTTGGGGAAAATAGACCTTGACATTTGGGAGTTGTAGTTACTGGGATTTATAGTTCACCTACTGTATAATAAGGTCCTCAGAATGCAAAGCTTAGACAAGAGATAAGCCTCATTGAACTCAATGGAGCTTAGAGCATTTACTACTGAGGAAAATTAAATAGTGTGTGTCTGTGTGTGTGTGTATATAACATAACTTATGTAACATAACAATTTTTATTGCTTTAGTCTCTCTAGCTATCTACTTTCTACTTATTTCCTAAGAACCTTCTTCTTTTTTAAAATTTCCTGAACAGTCTGGGAATCAATGAAAGAGATACTTTAAATATTAGTCAAATAACAAAGGATAATGCATAAGACGAGGGTTATTTTGTTTCCCTTTGCCAAAAAACTTACTGAAAAATATACTTTTAGCTCATTTATAATTCTAACCCACCCTGCAATTAGCAAGTGAAATGTTTGCTTATTTTTATGAGCACCCCCATTAAATTTATAAAGAGTGTTAATGATGCCGTTTCCCAACGTTTTTATTCTTGAACTTGAAAGACTGTAGTTTTAATTTCAATATTAAACAGAATGCTTTAGTATGTGGAGGGAGTTTAAAGAGCATCAATTAATTTATGGCCCAAATAGTTTGTACAAGAATGTAAAGTGCATTGCTTCAAAGCTGCGGCCATTGACAACTGTTGCTCATACCCAACTGGGACACATGTGGCCAAGTGACATCAGAGTATGGGCAAGATAGCGAAAGTTATTAATGAGAAAAACCTGACAAGCTAGACGGGACTGGGAAATTTTGCTTTTGCTTAAGTCCACAAAGAGAGACAAGATTTTGTCACTGCCTCTCCTTTCTCCTTGTTTAGCTAATGAAGTGCTTTTTTCACTCTGAACTCTACTTGCAGCAATTGAAGCAAACAGAGAACAAAGGGATAAAGTAGAAGAGAAAGTAACTGGGATATTTGCTTCAAAGCTGGGATATAATCGCTGTGAGTCGCCTACGGGCTGAGAACAGCGGTATACAAATAAAGTAAATAAATAAATAAATAAATAAATAAATAAATAAATATTTAAAAGCTAGCTAAAGAAATTGGGTGGCAAAGGACTGACTGGGACTGTTCTTGCCAAATTGGGACTTTTGGATGTGGTTACTATGTGTTCCTTCAAGTTTCTGACTCATGGTAGTCCTAAGGTTGTGGTGGCCCTACTATGGGGTTTCTTGGCAAGATGTGTTCAGAAAGGGCTTGTATTTGCCTTCCTCTGAGGCCAAGAGAGCGTGACTTACCCTAGGTCACCCAGTGAGTTTTGAAGGCCAGGTGGGGAGTGGAACCTTGGTCTCCAGAGTCATAGTCCAGTGGTTATTTTCCTGTATGACAGTGGTTCTCAACCTTCCTAATGCTGCCACCCCTTCATACAGTTCCTCATGCTGTGGTGACCTCCAACCATAACATTATTTTTGTTGCTACTTCATAACTGTAATTTTGCTGCTGTTATGAATTGTAATGTTATTTGGCTAATATTTTAATGCTGGCTAAAGAAATTGGGAGGCAAAGGACTGACAGGGACTGTTCTTGCCAAACTGGGACTGTTGGGTGTGGTTACTATGTGTTCCTTCAAGTTTCTGATTCCTAGTAGTCCTAAGGTTGTGGTTTCTTGGCAACATGTGTTCAGAAAGGGCTTGTATTTGCCTTCCTCTGAGGTCAAGAGAGCATGATTTACCCAAGGTCACCCAGTGAGTTTTGAAGACCAGGTCAGGAGTCAAACCCTGGTCTCCAAAGTCATAGTCCAGTGCTCAAACCCCTACATAGCTCTTTAATAGGATACTTTTCTATGCCAAAAGTACCTGAACTCTGCTCTGTTATCAAGTCAGAAGGGCAGAAGTGAGTCTGAGTAACTGCCAGAAAAGGAGTGCAATGGACACACTTGAGTAGGCCAGGGTCATTTGCTAGTCTATGTGTTGCAAATGGATGTTGTTGATCTAGAAGTACAGGATTTATTCATTACTGTGCACAGATTTTTCTTTGCACTGATTGTCAGACATCAGCATAAACACACTTTGTATTTTGCCCATCCTGCAGATTCATTTTACACAAGTCTCTGTGAAAGAGAATGATAACCCTCAAAAGCAGTGGGAATTAACATTTGTGTTCAAGGCAGTGGTGATTGTGAGTAGCCTGGTATTCTACTGCCCAGGCAAGAATGCTGTTAGGAATGGTCTGACCCAGGGGTCCTCAAACAATTTAAGCAGAGGGCTGGTTCACCATCCTTAAGACTGGGGGACAGGAACTATAGTTTGGAAAAAAAAACATGAATTCATATGCACATTACACATATCTTATTTGTAGTGCAAATGAATTAATAACACAATATTTAAAATGAAGACGAATTTTAACCAATGTAAACTTATCAATGTTTCAATGGGAAGTGTGGGCCAGCTTTTAGCTGATGAGACAGTCAAGTTAATTAGGATTGTTATTGCTGTCGTATGCTTTCAAGTCATTTCAGACGTAGGGCAGCTCTAAGACTAAAGTTTCTGACTCATGGTTGTTTAGGGGGCCACAGTGGTGCAGCAGCTTAAACTGCTAAGCTGCAGAACTTGCTGACCAGAAGGTCAGCTGTTCAAATCCATGGGATGAGGTGAGCTCCTGTTGTTAGCCCCAGCTTCTGCCAACCTAGCAGTTCGGAAACATGCAAATGTGAGTACATCATTAGGTACCATGTCGGTGGGAAAGTAATGGCACTCCATGCAGTCATGCCAGCCACATGACCTAGGAGACATCTAGGAACAATGCCGGCTCTTTAGATTAGAAATGGAAATTAACACCACCTCCCAAAGTTGGAATCGACTAGACTTAATGTCAAGGGGAAACCTTTACCTTTTTTTTGGGACGGGGGGGGGGGGGGCAGGTAAAAGACCTTAGATGGCCACATCCAGGCCATGGGATAGTTTGGGGACTCCTGGTATAACCATTTGCTCACTGTGTATTTTCTTGATATTATTAATAATCACAGCAATGTTTCCCATATCTGTACCTTGAATGAACATGCACACACACACACACACAGATGCAGGATGGAATCCGTGTATTTATTTTTATGCACTAGTTTTCTTGCAAGAGGAGAAATGTTTCTTGGAGCTATCAAAAGTCCCCTTTTTATCTCAGTGAGTCTGTTACAGATGCTATTATCCCTGCAGCAATAAGGGCTTGCTTCAAACATTATGCTTTCCTGTCAGCAGGGCTGATACCGTATATTATAACAAGCATCCTCCATAACAACTGTTCACAGGCAGTGTTTGTAGCTTTACATGTGCAGCCTGCAAGATTCCTTGCCAGCATTATGCCGCCGCTTCTGCAATAGCTGTTATTGTAAACTGGGCCTAATTAGACTTCCTCCCCTACCGTCTCTCTCCCTCTGTCTCTCATTCTCTCCCTCTCTCTCCTTCTACAGACACACAGGCATACCTCTGCTGCAAGTATAGCTTGGGGAAGACAGGCATGAGAGAGCGGAAGGGGGGGGAGGCGTGATAGAAGGAACTAGGTGACCTGAATTTCAAAATTACAAAATTGCTAAAAAGAAAAGGGGGGGACGGGGACATATATACATCAAAAATGAAAAACAAAATGTCTCTGTGCCTTCCCCTTAAATTGGTTGAAGACAGCAAGGTTGCCACTTTCAGGAATGAGCTCTCTTGCTGTTTCAGACCCTTGAGACATAACAACAAAATCTGTAGACAAAGTGTGATCTCTCATTGATACGTCAGTCTAAAGAGTGTAAAGATAACAAAGGCGAGCTGAACTCGGTGAAAAGCAAGAAAGGCTTTTGTGTAATATCTCTGCTTTTAGAGGAATATTCACAGTTGACTCAATTTTTCTTCTCTCCAAATGCTTCCTAAATTAGGGCAGTTCTCTGAAATTGTAACTGGACTGGGAGCCTTGATTAGACTGAGATTGCTCAACTCCTACCGATATCGTGCCCCCCCCCCCGCCCCAGCAGCAAGTCAGGAGGGAGGGGACCAATCTAATATCCATAGAGAGGGAGTTCCACAGCTGAGGGAAGGCCCCGTCTCTCGTCCCTGCTAGACGTGCCCGCGAAGAAGGCAGGATTGAGAACAGGGCCTCCCCTGATGATCTTAAGTTCCTAATGTATAGGAATTTAGAAATATTGGTTTCCCTGTACCGAAGACAGCTTGGTTAATAGCCACCCTATCTTTGAATGCTTCATGTTACTGTGGCCATGGGTTCTAATAGATCCTATGAATGCTGTCCAGCTGTTTTATCGAAGCTGAACTTGCATTTGCACCATTGTATCCCTATAGAATAAGCGACAGCCAGTTCCTACTATCCCTTTTCCCTGAGGTTCTTTCTTTACCTTGGGGGATATTTCTATTGTTGGGATTTATTTCCAACTGACAAAAAAAAAAAAAAAGGAGTCCACATGTTCTCCCTTACAAGGCTGCTCATTAGTGAAGAAAGGTTCATGGTTAACCAGTGAAAGGGATCAACTGCAGGGAATGCTCTAAAGGTTCATAAGCACATAGCAGAGTGAGTACTCCTGGGAAGGACAATTTGAGATTTGGGATCTCCTGAGACCAATGAAGAAATAGGTGGACTGCCTAAGCTCTGCTTTTATTGAGTGAACATATGGTAAATAGACAGAGATGGTTAACAAAATGCCTATTGATTGAGCAGCCCCATATGTTGTGGAAACTGCAAGGATCTTAATGTTGACGGGGTTGAAATATTCAACTTTGGCCTGCTGCAGTGGAATGAGCGTCACATGTCTGTTTTCTATAGCTTGTTTTCTGGAAGATAAATATTATTAAAGATTAGTTTCAAGTAATTTCTTATTAGTTCTGATTGGCTCATTAGGAACTCTGTTTGGAAGACAGTTGGTTCCAGGCTGGCATTTTGAATGAAAATGGCAAAAACTGGGCCTTTTTATGCTCAAGGACCTCTACTCTTCTCCCACTTCAGATGAGACAACCCTAAAAGGCATTTGAATAGGTTTTCTTAGTTCTTTCACAGCAATTGTGTAAAAACAATGCAAGAAATAAATAAAGAAAGAACAAGATTGCAGTAAATAAGAAGTGAGGAGAGAACAATTCAGTGAGAACGGACTAAAGGAGTTGCTCTTACAGGGAATAAAGAGAACCTGAGAGAATAGCTTGGTAGGCAGGAGTATGTGTGATATGGAGAAGGGGTGCAGTTTCCACTCCAGAACTTTTCAAACATGTCTCTGTACAGGTATGAAAACCTATTTCCGTGTGTCACAGAGATATCATAACAAAATAGATGAAATGCCTCACTTTAAAGGAAACTTGTTTCATGAGTGCCTATCTCTTTTTACAGTTTGGTTTTATGGGAAGGAGGGTGGTGTGTTAACTGGCAACATCTAACTCATGTATTAGGCAATATGGAAACCTTGATGTACCATATCCCTAAATTTTAGCTACTCTCAATAAAGGACTACTAGAAGACTCAGGCAGGAGCTGGTTGGGTCCAGATAGTACCATAATCACCTCCAACCAGAGGAAACAAACAGTAAGTATGTTAATGGGCACATTACTAGTTGAGCTCAAGGCCTGAAGAATGCCTTTGTCATTGCATTGATATCTCAAGAGTTGTGTGTATGACATAGCAAAGTTGTTCTGATAATTGTCATGAAGCCCCACTAGATCTGTAAGCTTTCTGCTAGTGAGCAGCAGCTCCTATGGGATTAGCATAGGAAAATGCTTGAGCGATATTTAAAGATCATCCACCACTGCCATAACAAACTCACCTATCTGTTGGCCCAAAGATAGGCAGAGACAGTAGCCTTACCTTTTCACGCAATGGCTTGGGCCCAGCCATCATGTAGAGGATTTTACAGCTCCTTTGCCTGACTGTGTATGATTGGGACCTGCTTCAAAGGGTTTGTGTGGAAGAAAATCTATCTCTTCGGTGATTCCAGCTGGATCACAACACCACTTGATTAAATGTTCAAGAAATGAGAAACAATCCATAAATTCTTTGCATATTTTATTTTTCATTTTGATTTCCAACTCACACACATCTGGCATATTTTACATCTTTGCAATAAAACATGGTTACAATAGCTTAAGGAATTTATATATCCAAAATATTTCACCATGATCTTGAGATGAAATGAACTTATCTTCCAGATGTTCAATATTCTCCCAATTCTAAGCTACAAACTCAAGATATTGCTTACAGACTGATGATGAATAACTTAATCATTACATTGATTCCCCATGATTTCAGAATCTTATAAATACAAACAACAATGAAGAAGGTATTTAGTGCTAAAACTTACTAATACAAGGTGGATACCAAATAAGAATCACATCAATAAATAATGATATGTTCCTGGTGCAAAGTGCCAGTACAAAGAATCCATTACCTTGGTTTATCTTTTTTCAAATAAATGACTGCAAGTGAGTGTAAAGTCTGAGAAAATTACATTCCTGTTACATGCCTCATAGCCCTACCGACACAATATGTACATCTATGACAATACAGTCACCAAATATACAAAGAAGAAACATGAAGTAAAGTGTATATACCCCTGGGTATGTTACGTGAGTTGTAGAATGTGTGGTGAATTATCCTGATAGTCCTCATTACAGTATTGTCAAACATGGAGTGCCTTCAACAGAGAATGTGGCCTGAACATGTGATTTTCAGAAGAACGTAAAAGAATAACCCCAACGAAGCTATGGTTGGTTTTAGCCAAGCTTTATTTCCAAGGAAATGAAGAGAAAAATCTAAATTGCTCTCTTCCTGCAATGTACAGTATGCCAAATGTGATGAATCTAGAAGTCTAGCACGCTTGCTTTGGCGGAAGTCATTAAGCACTGTAGCATGGCATCTCTTCCGTGCTGCCGCCTGTCTTATCCCATTAAATTATTAAGGGGATTTTTTTTCTTTTCTTTTCATAATGCATAAATATGGCAAACAATGGCTTCATATCCAAATGCTTCATGTCATGAGCAAAACTCCACTTAGAAGGGGTGGCTTGAGATGGAAAAGTGCAAACCATGTTGCAGTGGCAATGACAAAATTGTGGCTTGCACCTCATTTCACCCTTGAATACAAGCTGGGCCCTTGGGCAGCTGTTCAGCTCAACCTGTGAATGTGGCTGTTTCATCAAGACATCGGGTTCAAAGTACATGCAAGTTGTAACTCCACAAGAAAATTAAGAAACATTTTTGTTCTTTATACAAGGTTTTACTTTTACAAAAGTATCCCTTTAAAGTTAAGATGTGCATCTGATGTACAAAGTATCAAACGTAGTTTTTTTTTCTCCTTTTAATTATTTTTCAGCTTGAAAAGAGGCTGGAAATGGGAAATGTATGCTAGGTTCATGGCCCAAACAATATAGCTATCAGACACAAGGGTCCTCAGACTATTCAAAAGTCTCTTGTGACGTGTTCTACTATCTTTTCTCAGTAAACAAAGGTATATGAAATAATTACCAAAACATCTCCTAAGTCATTATAATTTACATGATATAAGCCTGCTTCTGCAGCAGCTGGTGTTCAGTTGTGAAAAAACACACAAAATAAAATGGTTGCTGACTACAATGTACAGCTATTGCTGGGTGTAATGGAATGTACAACGGAGGTCAATGTAGATTTATTTTTCCACCAGAGATCATGCCTTCCCAGTAGCACTTGTGCTCTCAGTTTCACCTTTGCTTTAGATTCTTCACTCTGGTTCAATATCTATTCTGATGCTCATAATGCCACCGATTAAAATCTATATTGAAAGCTACAATGCTACCAGAAGCCATGCCAGTAATTAGAGTCCTAGAAGAAAGACAGAGACAAGCATTGTTCATGTGAGAGTTTGTTTTTTTGTTTTTTAAAAACTTTTCTTCCCATATAAATCAGATTTTTAGGTAAATAAACTGTACTTGTACTAATTCCAAAACAAATACTTGAAAACTTGGGGATTGGAGACATAATCTGCTAAGGGTGGATGAGATCTGGTTTCATTTCAGTCTGGTTTCCAACCTGGTTATTATTGGTTCATAGTTTGGGGGTATGCTTTGTCCCATTATTAGGAGCAAAGCAAGACATCATCATCAACATCATCGACAACAATAGTATCATAGATGCATTGCGGATCCATCAGAATCTGTCCATGTGCACATGAGCAAGCACATAAGGGACCATGCACTAACTGTGGTGATAACTGCACAACTTTAGAGGTATTGGCTTTGAGCTGAAGCTCCATCTCCTGTTGACATGTAGACTATACGCTTGTCTAGAGCAGTTGAACCACTGACCTGAAAAATATTCACCATCCACACCAGGGACACAACACTTTAGCTTTATAATATGCCTTTGCATTATAATAACTAGCTCACTTCAAAACAAAATATAGACTTGAACTGAGGTCTCCTTGGTCTGAGACCAAGAATCTATTCAGGACATATCTAGGGCGCATATATATATATAATAAATATCTCTACTGGTTCAGTTTCTCTCTCTAAAATCTAGGGATGATGAACCCATTTCAAAATACCATGTCAAAATGCTTCATCACTGCATCAGATCCATACCAATAAAAACAAATACTATGGAAAAGACAGCCCTCCAAGTGATGTTGGATGACACATTCCATCATCCCTCACTATTTGACGCTGTTGGTTAAGGCTTTTTGGTGCTGGGACTTCAAAATGTCTGGAAGGTGTTGTTGCCTAAACCTGAACTAGGGCATAAGTTACTTGGAAAAAATAAAATGCAGAGTGTCGCCTAGGCTCGATAGTAATCAGGCTATAACTTACCTCTGATCATGGGATAGGTCCATTGCTCTAATGCCAGCATCACAGCCAGGGTAAATGTAGAGCTGCTTGAAGTCACAAGCCTGCCACACTTCCACCACCCCATTATCACCACCTGTAACCAGGTTCTGCCCATCACTGCTCAAGAGGATTGCCTACAGAAGAGCCAAAGGCAGAAGCAATCATAAATAATGAAGACATAAATGTGCTGAGGAATACAGTTCTATGACTGAAGCTTTTTCTTGCTTGACACATTCTGAAGTAATAGAAACAACAGAAAGCTGAGTATATTGTATAGGCAGAATCAAAGAAAATTTCACTTGAAGTCTGTACATATCATTTCTGGCTATGCCTTGCAACTGTAGGTGCCATCACCAACACTTTAAGAAAGGCATCCTTTTACTTCTCTTAAAGTGTCAGTGATGGCTTTGACTCCTTCTGGCCTTGTATTCATTACTTGGCTTCCAGTCGTAAGAGGACAGATGTCAAGCCATATTAAGTTCTTAAAGTACAGGCTCTTAAAAATCTGTACAGCTAAAGCAAAATATGTAGGAATCATTGTGGATTAAATTGAGAATTCAATTCAAGTTCAATTGGAGCCTGCAAAACTCTTCCTTGCAAAGCCACTTTCCCTGTTTTGATACTGGCAAGTTACAATGCAAATAAATTCTATATAGTTGTAAGAGAAATATGTTACCCTGGTTGAATCATTGATCTCCATCTGAGCCAAGAGTTTGCCATTAATGCTGAAATTGCTGAACCTGCCTCGATCATAGTAGATAATACAGTGGCCTTCGCTAGACACTGAAATTAAGCGAGGATACAGACAATTTTCGGTTCCTTCAAGTGCTCGCAGCAAATCTCCAGTGATTGTGTGCACCAGGCAAGGTCCTTCTATATATTGCAAAACAACGTAATAGATTAAACAGATATTACTATGTTAGGTTACCCATACATCACATGTACAATTAAGGCAGTTCAACAGAGATCCCATTGACATTTCTGAAACTTATGCTGAATTTAATATAAACTAACAATGGAATCTAAAATCTCCTTTGTGTAATTAGGCATTTTCAAGTTTTTATTTTACAACTTAATCAGTGAAAGCTTTGTTTATTAATATGTTGGAAACCCTAGCTTGAAAAGTTCAGTAACCTCTCTCTTGGTTTCCTACATCTGGGTGTCAGGCTTTTTCTTGCCCTATAGCAGGTATGGGAAAACTTCGGCCCTCTGGGTGTTTTGGACTTCAACTTCAAGAAATCCCAACCAGCTTACCAGCTGTTATGAGTTGAAGTCCAAAACACCCAGAGGGCTGAAGTTTGCCCATGCCTGCCCTATAGGCACCACTGCTACTCAGCTTCCCAGCTCTTAAAATGTTACCTAGACACTCAGTTTTCTGAATGTTTGAAACCAAACTGACTTTCCACTTTCCCCACATAGCCATATTCACAAACGTTCAGTTACTGAATTTACATTTTATCAGCTGAAATATCACACGATAGCAGTGAAAGGCACTTGAGGATACAGGGTACAAGTTAATAATGAGGAAAGCTGGTGATTGCTCAAGTCCTGAGAAGAATATAGAAACTAAAATAAAATGGTTGGCACCCTGTTCAATATTTATGATGCCATAAGTTATAATATCACCAACCACACCTGGTAAGCTTTGCTATTTATATTCATGGTCATGATACCATGGCTACAAATGCTAATGTTCCTAAACCCACCTTAAAAACCAGGCAGTCACATCCACCAAATACGTTCTTATATCACTGGAACATAGCATGTTGATGCATGATGCAGCCCAACTCCTCCTGTCAGCTGCCCAAGTGCAGAAGTGGTCTGGATATTACATCCTTCAGCACTTCTCAAGGTTGCAAAAGTCCTTTGGTTGCTGCATCTCCTTGGCTTTTAAAATGTTTTTTTTTTTGGGAGGGGGGAGGAGGGGGCAGATCAAGAGATGGATTGTAGCTATGTGGGATCTTAGCCACTGTTGGTAGGAGAACAATGATAATAACTTCAGGCAACTTTGGGTTGTTGTATGTTTTTTCGGGCTATATGGCCATGGTCTAGAGGCAGAAGAGAATGCCTCTAGACCATGGCCATATAGCCCGAAAAAACCCACAACAACGCAGTGATTCCGGGCATGAAAGCCTTCGACAATACATTCAAGAAACTTTCACTGATGACAAGTTTCAAATGTGCAATACTAAAAATGTTGCCTAACCTTTAGCACCACTTATGACAAGTCCCAGCTCAGCACAAACTGATACACAGACAACTTCATGATCATGGCCAGTTAGAACAGCTCTGGGAGCAGGATAGTCACCTAAAACAAAGCATAGAGAAAAGCAAAGAGAAACAATGAAGGCATTCCAATCAAATACAGTACTGCACAAGAAATCAGAATCAGACTGATTTCAATATCACACTCTAAGACTGCAGGGCTGTATCTCTCCCTGTGAGCCTACCTGAGTTTTAATATTTACAGGAGAGGGCTTTCAATCCTTTCAAGACATGCATTTGGTGGTGGGGGATACAGGGAAACATACATTCAGTGGTCACTACTAGGTTATGCAATGGCTCCTGAGGGAGATTTGGCTGGCTCCTCTCTGTTTGCTGACAGACCAAGCTCTTTCTATTCAGGAAAACCTTTAGTAATACACAGTGTCTAAATCTGTTTTGTCTGTATGCGACTTAGGATAGCTTTGAATGCAGCCACAACACAAAATCAGAAACTTATTTAAAACATTATGATAATTTTTTGCAAATTTTTGTAACCCAATTGCACAGTTCTTGAGTGGAAACTTTGTAGACAACAATAAAATGGAGCAGAATAGAATAATCAGAGTATGTCATATCCTCAAATATTATCCTTAATTCACATTATAATTGCTAAAAGTTCAACCAGAATACCTGCTCAGCGATTTTAGAAGACCCGCCAAACCTTGGGGAGGGGGGTAATTAAGATTATTCTGTGAGGTCTTCTGTTACTTATCTATGTTGGTGGATATCACAAAGTTATATTTGTTGCTCATCAGTTATTGTTAATATTTGTGTATTTTATGTGTGGGTCAAGACAATTCTTCCAATGTGGCCCAGGGAAGCCAAAACATTGGACACTCCTGGTTTAAATGGACATGGTAGACGTTTTTAATGTATACATTAAGGTGGCATTTTGAACTACTTTAAGAACTATTTTAAATTAATATACTGCATTTCCTTTTAATTATTTATTCTACTAAATGTTTTAATAAAATGTAAGCTGCCTTGCATACTAACCATGAGAAAAGGGAAGATATAAATAAAATACTAACAAATAAAAGTTTGTATTTTTATCTTTTTTGTAACTCGTTTGCTTCACTTTCTGTTTTGCTTGAGTGTAAGAATTCACAATGTCTTTTTCTATTTCTACAAAAATATAAAACAATTACTACAAAAACAGTTCTGTACTTCCTCTGGGGGGACGTCTCTCCCTATTGAAAAATTTCCTTCTAAAATAATCACAAGATTGAGAAACAACATTTACTTATTTTATTTTCAAGGTCTGGCATAGACATCATATTCTTCATCCATGTGAGTTGATCCTTAAGTGCTCAATTGCATCAGCAAGTAATGTGATTACATGAGCAAACAACTGTTTTATTGTGCATACTGGCCTACAATGGGTTCTGTACACTTCGTGGCTAAAATGATGCTTCATAAATTTGCTGTAATTCTTTGGTTCATTCATTGCTCAGGAAGCAGAAGAACATACTGTTTCAACTAGTGGCTAATAGAGGAGATTCATGAAACATTCACATGCTTTCAATTGAAACCAAGACTTAAATTCATGTCACACTAACAAACACCCACTCATACAATGGGACTGTCTTTCTCCCCTTTCCCTCCACAGTGATATCACTGCCTGAATGTCTGCTTCCAACCTGCTCATGTATTAACAACTGTTAAAGGGAGGATGTCCACTCTGAAAAGTTTTTGTGGAAAGCATTTCAAAATACACTACAGAATTAGTGTAGTTCAACATCACTTCAATGTCTGTGGCTCAATGCTATGGAATCATTGGAGTTGTAGTTTTACAAAAATTTTAGCTTTCTCTACCAAAGAATGCTGATGCCTCATCAAGCTACTACTCCCATGATTCCACTGCACTGAGTCATGGGAGTTAAAGTGGTGTCAAAATGCAATAATTCCACAGTGTAGATGCACCCTCAAATAGCATGCTTTGCAATCATTTGGAATGCATTTAACTTTTAACACATTACTCACAGTTACAAGGGAACATAAAAAGCACTCACACGTAAACATCTTATGCTAGGAATCTCATCACATTAGGTGCCCTAACGTGGGTGACAATGGGGGGATTTGCCGGGCATTGCGGCAAATCTGTGAGGTGCCACCTTTGTTATCATACGGGGGAAAACACCGCTGCATGGCTTCCTCCCTCGCTGTCCCCGTTGTTGGCAATAAGAACATGGGAAGCCTCCTGTGTTTTCGTTGTTCCATAGGACACTTACATAGTTCGGGGACGGAGCCCCGGTGGATATTGTTATGCATCATTTGATGGGATCTGGCTGGTTCTGTCCCTGAATTGTGCTAAAAGCGTCCTACAATGAGTATGTTTGCTGTGTGATGGAGCGGTAGGTTACCAGGATATTTTATTTAAAAGATTAAGAAACATTAGAGACATGCTGGCGAGGAATGATTTTTTTTTAAAAAAGGTACTCATCACCTAATATTCTTACTTTGCCTAGGGCACAGAACCACCCATGTCAACAATATGTCCACACTTCAAAACTAACAAGAGTTTTAGATCAGCTTAAGCACTAAAGGTATTTATTTTACCGTTTAATCATATTCAATAGTAAGGTTGCCATTTATGGTATCCTGTACAAATGCTGCACAATTAATGGAGGGGAAAAATAAATAAAATGCCTTTAAAAGCAGAAAAAAGAATACTTTGTAATACAACCAGTGAAAAACAGCTGATTACAGAATTTTCTGAAAATAAAAATGGAATGGGCACTAAAAATCATGAATTCGAGCCCATGAACACTCAATAAAGAGGCGGATTTTCTACCAATTATTGAAAGATTGATCTGAAATCTAGAGTTTTCAGATACTTCTTTTTTGCTTTCAGTTCAAGCATGTTGACATATGAGTGTCATTGAGTACTGTCAATATACTTGAGTAGCATTTGGCCGATCAAAATACAGCCTTCTATTCAGACACTTTTTGCTGCCAAAAGGATTTACTGGAAATTATTCTAATAGAATTTTCTGTAGACTTTGTCTTTCAGTAACTTAACTGTTTTAAATTATATATGTTTAATATTTACGCATCTGAGTTTATTGTCTAATGATTTTACCCCCACCTGTTTAATTTTTAATTATAAATTTGTTGCTATTTTTGTGTATTATTTTGTATTATTTCTAATGTTGTTTGTTACTTTGTAAAGCATTGAATGTTTGCCTGTTTTTGTGCTGTAAACCACCCTGAGTCCCTTTTGGGAGAGAGGTGTGGCCTAGAAAGTTGTTGTTGTTATTATTATTATTATTATTATTATTATTATTATTATTAACTGTGTACCTTCAAATGTATTTCAATTATTAAGCATATTACGTTTACATACATACAAATAAGTTACATGCACATCAATAAATAATGAAATATTTATGTGCTTTTCCATATATTTCACCCCTGAAAATGACCTCAAAATATTAAAGATATAAAAATAAAGTAACTTTAAAAACATTTAAATAAAATCACTAATCAAAACAAGTCAGTAAGGCAAGATTATGTCAAACTGTTAAATTTTTAAATTACTGGAATGTTAAATGCCAGCAAAAAAAAAGTGGAAACAAAATCAAATCAAATAAAAATCAAGAAATGAATGCTTTAGGAAGGTTTTACCCTGTCATCTAATTGCTACTAATGAGGTTGCCCGGTGGATCTCTTTTGGGAACCCATTCACAGGTAGGGGGCCATTACTGCTGAGGCGCTTCCTCTTGGACGCGTTCCATACTTTAACCTCTCAGCTCCCCCCCCCCCCCTTTACTGATACTTTACTACGGAAATATGTTGGCAGTTTGCCAAGATACAATTTAAAGGGATATTTTGAAGGTGAATTCACTGTGCAAATTAGTAAAATCTTTGTCTAATATTTTACTCGGGGTGTTCCATATGGGCCCAGTGTACTAAGCTATGCTTCCTGACCAGTTTCCAATTCAGAATAACTCAGCTGGGCTTTCCTTGGGTGCTTTTAACACTTTAAACACTTTATATGCATCTACACTGTAGAATTAATACAGTTTGGCATCACTTTACTGCAGTGGCTCAAGTCCCTGAAATAATGGGAGCTGTAGTTTTGCAAGGTTAGACTTCTCTGTCAGAGTGCTGATGCCCCACCAGCTACAACCCAAGGATTTCATAGTATTGAGCCATGACAGTTAAATCAGTGTTAAACTGCCTTAATTCTACTGTGCAAATGTACTTTCACCTTGCAGTATGGGAAATCAATCAAGAACTATGGAATACAAAGGATCCCTGCAGAATGAAAAGTAGCATCTTTCCATAATCTGATCAATTTAATACTCTGCTTATGAGAACTATAAAACAGTCAAGCTATTAAATATAGTAGTAGATGTCTTCTGCGAAAAATATTATTTTTTCATGTCATGAGTGACTTGAGAAACTGCAAGTCACTTCTGGTGTGAGAGAATTGGCTATCTGCAAGGACATTGCCCAGGGGACACTCAGATGATTTATCATCCTGTGGGAGGCTTCTCTCATGTCCTCACATGAGGAGCTGGAGCTGACAAATGGGAGCTCATCCCACTCCCTGGATTCGAACCACCGACCTTTTAGTAAGCAGTCAAATGTGGAGGGTTAAACAAAGTATCCAAGACAAAAGGGAATAAAAATTGCTAAAATGACTCATTGCTTCCTTTAAGAAATTTTGTGAAAATTTATACTCCAGACATGGCCTTGATTTGAAAGAAACGATTTCTCCATGTATATGTAAATGCCTTGTAACATCATTTTTAGATTAGGATTACGTTTGCAAGGGCTATGTTACATTTTGAACTTTTTAAGTTTATTGTATCACCTTTCAACCCAAAAAGACTTGTATAAATATAAGCTTTGCTTTATTATTGCATGTACAAGATTAAATTAAATTCAGCCCAAACCTTCAATTTAAAATAAATAATTGTATCTTTTTGTGTGGATACCCAGATACTCAAGAGCTAGGAAGGTAGTAGTACAAGATGTCTCTGTCTGGCTTTTTGTGGAGAGAATAAGAAACAGTAGGAATAGATCCCCTACTTTGACTGGTGTGTGTGTGTGTGTGTGTGGTATTAGGACTGTGAGCAGGGAGAGAAAGAGAAAGAAAACTTGGAAAGACTCAGATATATCACCTCTGTGTCTCTAAACCAGGTGCACTAAATTTGGATATCAAGGAACTTTTTCACTTGTTTGCTGCATATTTAAAAAACTCTACCTGTGTTTCAAATATGAACAAAATAGAAGTAGCAATAAAAATGATCAAATGGGAAGATTCAACCCTGTAATTGTCTTTTGTATCATTCTCTATCCGATCTAGATAAAACATCCTGTTACAGTGGACCAATCAGAAACTGCAATTTTAAAAAGAAATGTGTGAATGCTATATGCCATAAAAAGTTAAGCATTAAGAACCATCCTAGAAATGCAAAGGGAAATAAGGTATCTTGGTTAAGGACAAAATGCTGCAAGAACACAGCCATACAGCCCAGAAACCACACAACACCCCAGTGATTCCATCTGTGAAAGCCTTTGACAATACATATCTCAGCTAAATTGCACATTTCTGGAAGATGCAAAACTACAGCCAGCATAGGCTATGAACATCTACATATTCTTATTTTGAAATGTGTTCCTCAAACGTGCATTACCTAAGTTAGCCCTTGAAAGAGGTTTTTTTTTGATAGCTAAAAAGAAAGCAAAGCAAAGAAAAATAGCCGATTTTCTCTATTCCCACACAATTATGGAAGTATAAAACACACAGTAGCTGCAAGTTATAGTTAAATTGAATCAGTAATATGATCCACTTCATTTGCATCTGAGAGGATCAAAGTTGTCCCTGTAAATAGCCAGATATTTAGAGAAATCCTGTCTATACTATACTTCCAAAGCCTTTAGAATCAATCATAGCTTTGCAATAACAGTGAATATCATTTCACCCTTTAGCAAGACATGAAAAAATATAGCTTCAATCAGTGATGTAGTCTTCCAGCAAAGATGTTATATGGAAGATGAGACTCTTACCCCACATATATTTCACTACAACTGTATAGACCTCAACAATCATTCCAAATCTAGCAAAAGATTCTGTCATCATCACATCACCACTGATTGATGCAGCAAGAGGTTAAGGGCTCTGGCACCAAGGGAGCTTCAGGTGAAACTTGACCACTGCGAATTGAAACACCATCACTTTGACCTCACAGTAATTTCCTCAATGTGGCACCTCTATATCTGTGATAGAAATCACTTCAGGGCAAAAAGATAAAATATACAAGGCCCATCTACCAACTCAGTTTGCTCAAAGTACTTTAAAATAAGAATGTAGCTTTTGTTCACAGACAGTAGGTGACAAATTACTGTGGAAGACAGCATGGTTTTAAATGAGGTATAATAGGGGTTGCTGACAGTTTTCCAGGCTGTATAGCCATGTTCCAGTAGCATTCTGTCCTGAGGTTTCATCCACATCTATGGCTGGCATCCTCAGAGGTTGTGAGGTCTGTTGGAAACTAGGCAAGTGGGGTTTATATATCTTTGGAATATCCAGGGTAGGAGAAAGAACTCTTTGTCTGCTTGAGGCAAGTGTGAATGTTGCAATTGGCCACCTTGATTACCATTGAATGGCTTTGCAGCTTCAAAACCTGGCTACTTCCTGTCTGGGGGGTCCATGGTTGAGAGTTGTTAGCTGGCCCCAATAGTTTTATGCCAGGAATTCACCTGTTTTGTGAGTATTCCTCTTTATTTACTGTCCTGATTTTAGAGTTTTTTAAATACTGGTAGCCATATTTTGTTCATTTTCATTGTTTCGTCCTTTTTGTTGAATTTGTCCACATCATTGTGGATTTCAATGGGTTCTCTGAGAGTGGCTCAGCATTTCTGTGTTCTCAAATAATACGATGTGTCTAGGTTATTTTATCAGGTGGTCTGCTATGGTTGACTTCTCTGATTGAATTAGTCTGCAGTGCCTTTCATGTTCCTTGATTTGTGTTTGGGCACTGTGTTTGGTGGTCCTTATGAAGTCTTGCCCACAGCTGCATGGTGTACAGTAGACTCCTGCAGAGGTGAGAGGATCCCTCTTGTCCTTTGCTGAATGTAGCATTTGTTGGATTTTCTTAGTGGGTCTGTGGATAGTTTGTAGGTTGTGTTTCTTCATCAGATCTGCAATCGGCAGGAATCATGGGGGATGGCCAAAAACTCCAACCTCCTCCCCAAACTGGAAGTGTCCAGGAGTCTACTTCTAGGTCTTATTTAAAAATGCTAAATCTTCTTAAATGTTAAACAGTTTAGCAGAACCTTACAGCCTTTGGCTTCAAGAATTCTACCTGTTGTTGTTTTTTCACAAGAAAAGCATGCACCTCCATGGACTCATTTCCCTAACTGCCTTTGATGTTCAAAGGATGTGTGTGCTGATGAGTGAACTGATGAGTACATATGAAAAGCCAAAGCAAATAGGGAGGCAAAGCTCTGTGTGCTGATAGATGGTCACTTGCTCTATTTTGTAAAGATCAATGAGTTTCAGCAATCAGAGTTCTCTTTCCTTATGATATAAACTAAAAGACAAATATACAAATATAAATATAATTCCATTTAATACATCAACAAGGACAACACAATATTAGTTATATTCTTTAAAAACATTAAGGACCTCATCGTATGAGGAAATTTCTGCATCCTAGATGCTTTCAATGCAATTGGGCCACAGAGCCCATGCTGCCCATCAGACGATGCAGGCTCACTTCCGGTGGGGCTCCATGGTTCAACTGGGGCAAAAGCATCCTAGAATGTTGCACTGGCAACATGGGAGCCTCCCCATGTTCCATTCAGAACAATGGGGTTAGCATGGGAGGAAGCCATGTGACGCCGCTTCCCCACATATGATAGGGAAGCATTGCTGCCAGTGAGGCAGGGCACAGGATGCTGGGATTGACCCAATGCCTTGCGGATTAGCCACAGAGGCTGTTGAATTGGAACACGGGACTTCAATGTGATGAAGTCCTGTGTTCTTTGTATATACACATCTTTACAGTGACATTTCTGGAGTTTTATACTACATGCCAAAGAAATGAACCATTAAACAGAAATCATTAGAGAATAGTAGTATCCATACTACTATAGGAGAAAATTCTTGGGAGTACAACTTCTAAATGAAAGTAGGTATGATATCTGAGCAAAAACATTCAAGATATTCAAGTCTACATTGGTGCAGATTTTGTCCATAAGCACTGGTACCATGTCGTATCTTTATTCTGGTATTCAAATATAAAAGGGAATAAGTAAGTAACTTGTACTAATGTGATATATTGCTACAATCAGGTAATTTTAATCACTAAATACTGGAATGCTGGATTTGAGTTTGCTAGCCAAGTTTGCTCAGTACACATATCTGACCCACTGCTAGTCTAAAGGAGTGAAATATGAAACTACAGAGGGTATGATAAATCCTATGATCCCCTCCTTCCAATTAATCTATAGAAGATTATTTTGGATTTGAACTTGAGTGAATATGCCCTCAGAGGCATTATTTACAAAATCATGGCTACTTTGTCCCTGGAATTTTTCTCTGACACATTGAATATTTGCAGTACATGGACACTTTACCACGCTTATTTCTTGAAGTAGTGAACATTCCCTTTATACTTTATACTTTATTCCCTTTATACTTTATACTTTATACAAAATGTATCAGCTGAAACAAAATGCAATATTATGCCTTTAAAGAGCATTTGCTGTAACTGGTCCAAAAACCGAGCTTTGGGTCAGTTGACATGATGTGCGCATTGTGCTCAATGCAAAAACAGCCAGGAAAAGCAACGTTAACTCACACCTCTGGTGACTATCTGGTATGTAATGAGAAATGTCAAGTCGTAAGATCAATGAAATTTCAGACTCTGGGGACAGAGCAGGAATAGCATTGATCCTTTTAAAGAAACCAGTCAAAGGCTGAACACAATATATTGCACAGATAGGCTCAAGAGGATAAGCGGCCAAGTCCAGCATACCTACATGACAAAAAATTCAATCAGCTCTTAGCACAAGCTGCTGGCTCAATTCTCCTTCTTTTCATGCAGGGAGAGGGTTCCAATTAAAGTGTGCAAATTATTTTTTATCACTTCCAAATTAGTTTCTGAATTTGTGTCTGTTCCAGAAGAAAACATCTGCCCCTTACTCACTCCTCCTTTGCTTCATTGTTGAGCTAGCTATTTCATTATTTGTTCCAAGAACCAGTTTTTTCCCCTAACCCTATTTGAAGAACTAAAACATATTGAAATGAGGATGAGAATGATGACTGTGATTAAGATGATAATTTATGAAATGTACAGATGTAGAAGAAACTATAAACATTTAGCCAAAACAAGATTCTCCAAGTTATGGAATAAAAAAAAGAAAGAAAAGAATTGCTCAGTGGCATAATGGAAAATGTTCAGCATCCCAAATATCAAATTTTACTAAATGATGTATACAGTATATTTCTGACACAGTGACCAGGCATTGTGATATTTTACAGACTGGTCTATAATAGTATATTTCTGGTACAAAAATGCAGACAACCCAGTATACCCCAACCGCCACAAACAATGGACTGCATTCTGTCATCTTTTCATGGAATCTCAACTTTGCTGTCTGTAGACCAGGGACATAATAAACCAACTGGAATAGGGGAGATGCTAAGGATCTAAAGAGAATGACACATCTGTATATGTTTTAAATTGCAACATAGTTTGAACACTACAGTATGGCAGGCAGCTAATGTGGTATCTTGGGCTGTTCCCATGACTTGTAGGTTACATGGAGCTCTGCCTCACGAAGCCCAATGCAATGTCAGGCAGAAGAGCTGTCACAGACTACAATTCATTGACATCTTGAGAGCAATTCACATCTACAGCATATCTAATTTGTAAGCTGACACTTTAAAAATGAAAACCTTTTTTGTGTTCTAAATTTCCAAAGCTAATATGTATAAGACATGAAGTCTGATAGTATATTTACTTTTAGATGTATATACATGGGCAGTTTCATGAAGAACAACACAACTAGAGCATTATTTCAACAAGCTATTTCCAACAAATTTCATTTATGTTTTTAGTAATTATGAGACTCCAATTGTTAATTTTAACTAAATCATAACTGTTCAATAAGCTGTTGAATCAGATATTAATGCTTACGGAAACCTCACTGATTCAATGGTTATGTCCTATATGGGATTAAAATTGTATTTAGGCCTAAGTATGTGCACACTTGGGTATGTGAACATGAAAGGGAAGTTTCAAAATACATTATTAGTAAGTGTTGATTAAAAAAAATTAGGAAGCAAATGATTCTCCTCCATATGATTCTCTGAAACAACTAAAGTTCCTTTTGGTAATTGGATGCAATGAAGCTGAAATTGATAATTAACTGTCTTTCAGCTTAAAGGATCATTAGAAAGTCAAGCACCTGGCCCACATAACTGTAACCTGACATTTTTCTTTTGAATTCCTTATGCACTGTGATATAAAATATCTTATCTGTGTCTCCAGATGACAGCTTCTGAGAAACTAATCCTTTTCTGAAAATATCATCTGCATCTTTCTAGAGATTCATTTTAAAGATGTTAACTAATTGGATTTAACCTACACTGAACATCTCACTTTCATTTTTCTTACAAGGTAAGCCCTAATCTCCTGGCAGTTTATGTGCAGGAACTGTGAATATTACAAAGAAATATTTCTTAACACAACTTTAAGCATTTACATTCATAGGTAAAATATATAATATGCTATGACTAACATCATTCCAAGTTACATTTAAAGTAGAACTCCATGCAATGTCTTTTAGTTTTGGTTAGTATGGTTTGGGGTTAGAGACTCTTTGAGATTTTTGCTGCTGTCTGCATCCTCATTAGAAAGGTTTAATCTCACTTCCTGTCTTTGAGACAGCAGGAAGTGAGAGGAAATCTATTCTTAGGAAGGGAAATTCATTTCTGGAAGAGTTATCACAGGAAAAGGTATCTCCACTGAAGCTCAATCACCAATCCTTGTATCTGCAACAACCCAAATATTTCAAAATCCAATTGTCACAGGGATAGAAAGTGAGGTGAAACCTTTTGAACAGGAGCAGAGACAACAAAATCAATGTTATAGGGTGTTAGCCCTTCCCTAAGCTATCCAAAACTAAAACTCAAAAAATTGGTTGTGGTTATTAATAAAAATGTACCTGTTCCAATTTACATACAAATTCAACTTAAGAACAAACCTACATAATTTATCTTGTTTGTAACCCGGGGACTGCCTGTATGTGAATTGGTGATTTAAGGATTATGGTTCTATGAAGCAAAATGATTACTGCAGCCTATAAATACAATTTTTGGAAATTCTATGTGTCGCAACTAAGGCTTAAACTACTTAAACAGGTAATACATATAAAGCAATGGATGAACTTACTGCTGTTTGGATTGTCACCAATGATATGATGCCGACCACTCCAGTACCATAGCAGTAATGTAGCATCACGGGAGCCAGAGACTATGTAGCAGTCCCCACCAATATATGATTCCGATCTGGCAAGGCAAGTGACTACATCCCAGTGGCCAAACACAATCTGAGTCAGTTTCCCTGCAACAAAGATGGCTGTGTTATTCATTATTATGTTTCAGAACCTTAGAATACAAATGGAAGCAAATGAATTTGAAGAATATACCCCAATTAAAAAACTGGAGTTTAAAACTGACATCAGGCAGACTTGGTCAGACCTATAGCTTTACTAAGTCTCTTCCAGCGGAACAATTCTGGGTGCAGACACCACCAAATATTAGGATACCTCCAAAATAACTCACGTTTTCCCTTATAGAATCTGAACAGTGCACTTTCTATTACCTCTTTATAGTTAATGTAAAATGACACTTGAGTGAAAGTTTCAGATAACAGGTGGCATTTAATTTGACATGGAAAAAACACAAGGTGCAATTTTTTTCATAGGAATACATGAAATTGTCTTATACTATTCAGACAATGCGTCCATCTAGCTAGCATTGCCTGTTTTTGACTGGCAGCAGCTCTCCGTGGTCTTTCCCCCATTAACTGGTCCCTGATCATTTTTTTGATTGGGACCAGAAGTGTTTTGGGTTTCAGGTTTTTTGGATTTTAGAATACCTATATTTGCATGTACTTACATACATTCAGAATCTTAAAAGATAGGATCCAAGTCGAAATGTGAAATTAATTTATATTTCATGTTAACTTATACACGTAGCCTGAAGGCAATTTTACACAATATTTTAAATATTTTTTGTGCATGAAACTAAGTTTGTGCACACTGAACTGTCAGAAACAAAATAAGTCACTCTCAGTCACCCATGTGGACAATTCTGGAGTATTATGGATCTGGAATTCTAGATAAAGGATGCTAAACCTGAACATGTGGATTTCTACATGAAAATGTGCTGTTATCATATATTTATTCCCCACTTAAAATGCCCAATAACTAAAAGTCTCTGAAAGGTATTCAAAATAGTTAAAACATCTCAGTAATAAAATAGTAACTGCAGACAATGTTTAAGAAAACCAAGTAGCAAACAATAAAACTATGACAGCATATACAACAACCAAAGAAAATATGAATCCAGCAAGAAAATGGAAAAGTGCTACAAAATGAAAACATTAAAAACATTTATTAAACAAACAAACAGTTTCTACACTCAGGCTTCCAAGTTGTGTTTGAAGCTCTTAGAAGTTTAAATAGTACTTTTCCAGATTTTTTAAAAAACTATTGAAACAAGAAATCTTTACTAATGTGCATATCACCTGCTGAATATCTCTTTTACAATTCCTACAACAAATATGCATAATTCTTTAGATCTCAATGATATTGAAAAATCAATTAGGAATTCACAGTAAAGAAATATATAGCTCATAGATACCACAAAAATGTGCCTGATGCTAAAAGTACAGCGATGAATGTACAACATTTACCTGTTTCTGTGGAATAAACCCGAAAGCTCTTGTCCCAGAAACCACAGATAAGAATGTAGCGATTATCTGCTGTGACCACAAAACAATGAGCATTGATCTGAATGCTTTGATCCACAAGGTCTGTGATCTGCCGTTTGTTCACACCAGAGTTATTGGCTAAACAAAATGAAGAAAAAAAACCCATATAAGCAAGACATCTTGACAACTTTTTGTCATGCAGTATCCAGAAAAAATAATAATACAGAACTGAGAATTCAATGCTAACATGGCCAGGCTAGCTTTCAGGAATATGGAAGTACTCCACATTATTAGCATAGGTCTTGCTAAACTATAACATAGTAAAAATGAACAAAAGAGCCACAAAATCTAATGGGAAAGTCACCTCGTCTCAAAACTCAAAGTATACTGGAGATAATTTAACAGAGGTTGGATCACTATCTCTCAGAACTACTTTAGCTATCTATTTCTGAGTGGAAGGGGTTGGACTAATGACCCTACCACATTTTAGAACATGTTGTAGGCCCAAAGTAAAATAAAATAAACTTTGAGGGCTACTGATCAAATTCTCTCAGTTGAAGGTGCTCATTTCAAAACACATTCCTACAGTGCTGTCCAATTTCTTGTCCTCATTTAACCACCAGCTTTATTGCTTAAGAGCTTTCAGCATGACAACAACAAAATGAAGAGGTGGTCATTTTTATCTTGGGCAAGACAAGACTTGGCTTTCTGTAAGGTCAGAGGGAACACGATTCCTCTCTATGTGGTTAGAACCATTGCATTATTCTGGATGATAAAATCTGCAAGGATGTCTCAAACTGGATATGTAGGCAGTGAGATGAGAACTTCTGCTGTTGATTCTATAAGATAAGTTGTGCGACCCCCCCCCCCCCCTCTCACTATGGTATATACTTATTTTCTACATAAAATAGGGGAATAACCCTTCACTTGCTTATTGGAAGTATCTTCATAAACTTTATAGCATGCAAACATTTTTTTTTCAGCACATGCTGTAGGATGCTCACACACTTCAGTGATCTGGGAATGTAAAGACTACTTTGCAGATTTTCTCATCCTCAACACATTTAGACATGCCAAAAGAAAAATGGCAAGAAAAATACAACAAGAAAACTCCACTGAAAATAAAAAAGAAACCACCATGTTATGGCTTTTTGCAGCAATGAAGTGATAGCCACGGAAGAACCCATAGAGACAATACCTAACATTATTGAGGACTTTGGAAAACTAAAATAATGATTAAAAATGTCCCGCAGCAAGACCAGAGAACCTTGAAGGAAAGGACAGGTTTTGAGATATCTGGGAATCTACATGACAATGAAAAATCTAGACCTATATGGAAACAACTATGAAAAAGCATGGAATGGAATCCTAAAAGTTTAAAAATGATAGACCCAGCTAGAACTTTCTTTGCTGGGAAGAGTATCTACAATTAAAATGAATGTTCTCCTTAAAATGATGTTTCCAAACAATACCAATATTATTAAATGATACCTCCTTCAAACAATGGAACAAAGATATTAGCAAATTCATTTGGAATGGCAAAAAACTAAGAATTAAGATGAAATCACTGCATGATGCCAAGGACAGATGGACTATGTCTCAACCAAACTTCAAGGTGTAGTACAAAGCTGCAGCTCTAGTTTGAATAAAAGAATGGATAACTCTAGATAATACAAGATTACTGACATTTGAAGGACATGATTTAAGATAGGGATAGCATGGATACTTAATATATGAAACTACCTGCCTTATTCTCATTATTAACAATAACACAAAAGTCTCCTTCAGCTGATCCATATGTTAAAAGGTTTCCTAAGAGATCCAGCATTATGTTAATGTTCACAGATTTCCAACTTGGGATCTGAATTTGGGAGTTTAACAGACCAAACGGATTTTGAATTTTCAGTCTCCTGCCTCAATCATCTGGTGCAAAGGACTATCCAACTAGTCTTGAACTGCTCCTTCAGTTATTCTCCGTCCTATTATGGCCAAATTCAAGTTACTTTCGTTTGAAATTAAAGTAGTATGATCATCCTTTTTCTACTTAGAGTGACTGCTATATGTATAACAGCATTAAAACATTCAGCTGTACCACATGAAAAATGCAATGAGTTCATTAGGTCAGTATAACACTATAAACTAGGATGAAGCAGAAGCGCATTAATAATTACAGTAAAGTCTAGAAATGATTCACCCATAAATTGAAAATGTGTATTTTCTAACAAATTTATGCAGGTTGGTAGATAATATTAAATTATTCTGGATGATAAAATCTGCAAGGATGTCTCAAACTGGATATGTAGGCAGTGAGATGAGATTTGCTATAAGTAAGTGCAAAGTAATGCATATTGGATGAATAAAAAACCCCTCTAACTTCACATATACATGACTGAGATTGAAAATGACTGTTTCAGCCAGTAGGAAGGTATTGCAAGACAATAATTGGCAACTTTCTGAAGATGTCAACTGAGTAGTATAAAAATGGATTAGCAGAAGAATCAGAACTTCATTAACATATGGACTTCACAGGCACTATGTTTAATAGTCTGAAGAGATAAAATCATGCGCCAGAATTTATCAAGGCACTCTTAGGCTTCATACTTCTATTAAACATCTGCATTCAGGTGAAATACACATCTGATGTCAGAAACAAACATCAGGGGACGGCATCGACTATATTTTCTTGCTGAAATGGAAGAACCTTTCATTTACTCCAGAAGTACTCTTACCTTGATGTTTTATATCACAGTTTTTCATTCTAAAGCTAAAGGTTGATTGTCATTATGGCTTTCCATTCTGAAGCCTTCATAATAAAACATAATTAGAATGGAGTGCACACAAACATAGATGAACACATTGTTTTCTAATAAAAGTTGTTATTTTTTTTCCTGACATACCAATCAGTGGATCCATTTCAATGGGAAGATGATGAGCTTGATCCAAAGAATATCCAGGGGCTCCCCTGAGGCCTAAGGGAGAAAAGAAGTTACACTAATAAGAACTAAGGAGTTTTATCTTACTAAAAAAAGGACATCCTGTGCGATCATCATGTATTTTTTTAAAATGCACATTTCCCCCAATACAAAATAATTTTCCTTGTAAATAATGTTTATCATATATGTCAAAAGTCCCTTCACTGGAACCAAAGCCTTCCATAAGATGTTGATCTAAGGTGAATATGTGATGGGAGGAAGTGTTCAAAGATCATGTGATGCCAGAATGTTTTGACAACAAAAAGATAGAGTCTGTAGGTTTCCTGTTGTTTCATCCCTGTTATTAATTATGAGTCCTTTGTAAGTTGGATGTTTGTAATGCAGGGATTGCCTGAAGTTGGTATGGCCTGTTGGAAACAATCTGATGGACTTTTTTTCATGAGCACTTCAAGTAGATAAACGATGGCAGCTGCTCTGGATATCATTCTTTTCTTATCAAGAAGGTGATAGTATTGATCTAATTATTAACTGGAGTGCTGTATTGTTAAAGAATGACTCCCATGCTGCAGCAGCTCCACTGGCTGCTGGTCTACTTTCGGGCTAAATACAAAGTGCTGACAATTCCCTTTAAAGCCCTAAACAGCTCTGCTCCAGGCTATTTGACTAACTGCATCTCCTCCTATAAACCAACTTGGGCACTGCAATCAGCAGAGGAGACCCTGCTCTCAGTTCCACTCCGTCCCACACATGGCTGGCAGGGACGAGAGAGAGGGCCTTCTTTGTGGTTGCCCCCCCCCCCCCCACCTCTGGAACTCCCTTCCTTCTCTCCTTCAAAACACAATTGAAAACTTAATTTTGCTCACTAGCTTATGGAGAGGAGGAGGATTAAATGACGAGAGACCATCACTAATTTAAAAAACTGCTATTGTATTCAGACTTGATCAGATCATGTTTGTCCAATTAACATCACTGGCTACATAATCAATAAACACACCTTAGTGAACTTCCGTGGGTGTTTGTAATGGAATGTGGATGTTTTGTGTTTAGGATTCTTATGTGGAGATATTTTTGGTTAGGTTATACTTGATTTAATCTGTGAGTATCATGTTATAGTTTATTTTTATAAGTGGGATTATTTTGGATTATTATGTTTTATCTGGTACTGTACTGAGGCACTGAATGTTTATTTGCTTGGAATCTGACCTGAGTACCCTTGGGACAATAGTTTGTATTATTTATTATTATTAGTAGGTAAGCCTGTCCCTTACTCTAACAAATTACATTTTTGACTTGTCTTTGCCATCTTTCCCTTTCATTTTGCTGTGTACATTCAGTCTTCCTCTTATTATAGTCATTGTTCGTAAGTTCCCTATATCTACCCTTTATCTTATGGTTTCACCCCACTTTCTTTTCTATATGGACTGTGTCACACATTTCTAAAAAAAATATGTACTGTCAAAATAGACAAACAGGAGCCAAAATGGCAGTTGTTCACATCTCTGCCCTGTGTACACTAGAAATAGAGTGAGAGAGGTGTATCTATCATTGTATTGTAGAAGGCTTTCATGGCTAGAATCACTGGGTTGTTGTGTGTTTTCCAGGCTGTATGGCTATGTGAGGTCACAATCTCTGAGGATGCCTGCCATAGATGAGGGGGAAACGTCAGGAGAGAATGCTTTCTGGAACATGGCCATACAGCCCGGAAAACACACAACAACCCACTGTATCTATCATGTTTATATAAAGTAAGGGGTGCTGAAACCTTCCCCACTCCATGAACCTGATTCTGATGTCAAAAGTAGCCATGTTTCTTGGCAAGATTTCTTCAGAAGGGTTGCCTTTGCCTTCTTCAGACACTGAATGTGTGTACCTTGTCCAGGGTCACACAATAGGTTTCTATGGATAAGCAAGGATTCAAACCCACTTCTCCAGAATTGTAGTCCAACACTCAAACCATGACACCTTTCTGGCTCCCAATATCCAAGTATTGGAGGCATTCAAAATAATATTAGATGAAATATTTAGAAGCAATTGTATGAACCTGAGATGGCAACTAACTATACTAGCATTTATGTTTAGAAGGGAGAGATGTTTCAGAATTTTTTTTAAAAAACCAACACTTTGTGTTGAAATTTATTACTTAAAACACCAGCTGCAACAACAAAAACAACAAAAATCTATACTCAAATGCAAAACTATTCATGCTTTGGGTTGTTGTAGATTTTTCGGGCTGTATGGCCATGTTCTAGAAGCATTCTCTCCTGATGTTTTGCCTGCATCTGTGGCAAACATCTTCACAAGTTGGGAGGGTGCTTTCCACAGATGCAGGTGAAATGTCAGGAGAGAATGCTTCTAGAACATGGCCATACAGCCCAAAAAACCTACAACAACCCAGCGATTCCGGCCATGAAAGCCTTCGACAATTCATGCTTTGTGTTTCTGTACAAATATTAACCTTATACTGAAGTATACATACCAACTGTGTTGTGCCATCTATTCACTGCAAAGAGGCGGCTGCAAGTCACAGTCACTACAGCAGGAATAGTAAGATGGGGAAGCGTGTTGGCTGCCACATGAGTGACAGGAGAATTTGATGGAAATTTGAGGACCATTATAACATCCTGCTGCATCTGATCTTTAAACATAAGCGGGCTCTGTGGAAGGAAACACTGTTGAGTAGAAAGGAGAAGAGAGCAGAAGAAAACAGAAGGGATAACACAATTAGTGAAGAGGTCCGAGGGAAAAATCAGGTTAAGAGAATCAGGAAACATTTGCACATACAGGGGAAACAAAGCTATCTGCACATCTAATGCTACAAATACAGGGCAGGAAGATTAGAAAAGCTGTTGCTGGAGCATAACACAGGGCAAAAAGAGATGGGAAATGATTAAGGGTCATTGGGTTATTATTGAAGGGTGTGAATGATTAAGTCAGCATTAACAGAAAGAACATCTCAATGAAATGGCTATAGTACTTCATATAGTAAAGAATGGGATCAAAAGAAGCAATACTTAAGTCATCCATAAGTTTTACATTATAAATGATATGATAGTTGAATGATAACTTAGAGGAACTCAATTAATAGAAGTTAATGGCAAGATCTTATTTATTAACAGTGCCAAATCAACAAAACTACACATTGTAAGGAGAAAAAAAACCTGAATTCTATTGATAATGACATTTTCATGAAAACCTCTTCTCCCACATAACATGCAGAAATACAATAACAGCACATTAGTAAACTATTCTTATTGCATTAAGCTTTTATTTGACCTGCTTGCAGTAGTCAATAATAAGAAGTGGTGAAATAAACAGGTTAGCATCCTATTTGTGAAATACGTATGTCCACCTTATGGTTTCATCTATCTTTTTGTGTTGCTGTGGTGGTTGGTATTCTCTTCCACCCTTCACAACAATGAAAGCTCCCACTTAGGAATCATGCCTTTGCTGCAGAATTCCATAGTTAGAAGGACTGGACAACTGTCTGATTATGCCTCACAGCCAGGCACAGACTAATGACCACATAACCAGATAATTTACCAACCCGCTCCCCCTGCTTTCCGTTAAGTAATGAATGGCTGTTCATGGGAGCTATTGCAGAAAAAAGGTGAACCTTGAGAATGATAAGTGGTGAACTATAGTGTTTGGCCTGCAGTGAGCTAAGTAAGATCTCAGTCATTTTGTGATGGCATCAGACTGTAAAGCAATATTGTCATATACTGCAAAATACGTGTTTGATAGCAGTAATCTTATGATTCTTAGGGTGGCAGGTCTGCCCTCAGAAGCATCACAGCGTTTAGTACTATGTGGAATATCAGTAGTATTTTTCAAAATGTAGAATGGATATCATGAGTCTTCATCTATAGGTGTGCAATGGCTCATCTAGACCAGGAGGGCTTTATCATCTCTTTCCAAACAGGACTTCGCACTTCGTGCATCACAAGTTGTTATGTAAACCCCTCTGAATGTAAACATGTGGGATGTGATCTGCGTGGCTGCTGTTTCAGAAAGAAAAAGAAAGTGCCTGCCTAGCCAGAATGCTTTCACCAATGTTGTGTGTGTGTGTGTTGGAGCCCTATGTTTGACTAATTATAAACTCTTTTACAAATATATTGCATTATAGTAATACAACATTATCATATGTTTTAATGAGAAAAATAAATAAAAGGACACTACATATTGAACATATAGAATATGTCTTTAGGCATACCATGTCCTACTAAGATCAATGAGACACTCCTGATGGGATCATGGTTTAAATACCTTTCTAGAATATTAACAACCTCCTAAGGATCTATGTTGCTCTTCAAAAACGTTCAGTTTGTTTTGAAAATTTCAGATAGGTTTGACAATCTGAGATTTAATCGCTAGCACAGTGGTTCTTGACCTATGGGCTCCCAAGTGTTTTGGCCTACAACTACCAGAAATCTCAGCCAGTTTACCAGCTGTTAGGATTTCTGGGAGTTGAAGGCCAAAACATCTGTGGACCCACAAGTTGAGAACCACTGCTCTAGCAGGTAAGGTGCCAGATGTTCTTCTCTGAACCCATGGAGATCCATGGCACTTAGTCCATAACATTGGGTAAGATGAGCCAATGATCTGACTCAGTATGAGGCAGCCTTTCACTATTTCCATGGTATATATTGTTCATGTTTATGCAAAAGAGAAGGAAAAACAGTTAAAAGAGCAATATTACTTAGTATTTATGTTATCTTGCTCTATATTTTGTGGGCTGATATAAAGTTCAAAAGTATTATAGCTTGGATTTTTTTTAAAAAGAAAACTTCTAACGGTGAAATGCTTCAAATCATAAGTAAAGACAAAAATAGATCCCATTGTTTACATTCTAGCTAAACAATATCCTGCCCCTCTCAACCTGGAACAAATACACAAAATAATGAATTAGGAATGATTTGGAAGTTCAAACCAAAGTTAAAGTGCATGCTGTGTCCTCTCAGAATGGCCAGGAGCTTTCCCACATGATTTGAACTATAATTCCTCACTTCTGACAAGTAGCCAATGTTAATAAATCACAGAAATCATTTCCTAATGCTTCCTTCTCCTCTTGCAATACGATCTCCCTATAAGAAAATGGAGTCACCCCCCCTCCCCGTCTTTACACACAATGGTATTCATCAAATACATATTTATGATGATAGAAGCTCATTTAAAAAGTCAGTAAACTGGCTCAAAGCAGTCAGTGAGTGTTTTAAAAAAAAGATCCACACATTTGCCTATATATTGCAGTCAGCAATGTTTCTGCCTAGAAAAGAGAGCTAGTGTTTGTGGGGAACTCCGGGCATATAAAAAGAAAGTGTTAGTTAAATTGGTATTTTATGACCTATAAAAGTATTTTCAGATTCAGAGGAAATAAATTCCCAACAAGCAGTTATAGCTCACCAGGTGCATGGCAGAGCTCCGAGGCGGATGTGGCTCAATAAGCAACTGAGATGGCGTCTGTCCAAAGTTCTGTATCTGTGCCTCCATGGCCTGCAGGGAAAGGAGAGTGATTGTCATAATCAATATGCATCAAAGAGATAGGTCAACACACTCCTTGACAATGCAAGCATATCCCAAGTCAGCCATGAAAAAAGTCCAGAAAATTCACCGGGTGCTCTTCTCCCAGGCTGCAGACTCATCCAAGTGTTAGTATTTTGTAGACAAGCTTTGCTTCTCCTTTCAAGCATGCTTCAGTTAACCAACTAACCATTCCTATTTCAAGTAGCTGGAAATGCATGTGAAAATGTTAACCTGTAAGGACATGCAGCTAAGCTCTGGTGAGATTTCATTGTACTAAATACATTGTTTATACCTTAATAAAGTCCTTTGTAAGGAGGAATGTATGAGGATCTCTAATAAAATAAGCTTCTGGGATCTTGAATGGGAAAAAATGAGAAATAAAATTCATGGAGAATGAAATGAAAATACCACAATATCTATGCAGTTATAAATGATTAATGCAACAGTATCACAGCACACATTTCGGAAATAAAATAGGCTGTCAAAATAACCTGACTTGTTTTGCAGATAATCAGTCCCACAGGTATTTTATTTATTGACTTTATTTTTATCTCGCCTTTCTCTGCATAGGGACTCAAGGCGAGTAACAATGACATAACATGATAATATTTTAAAACCAGGCAGATGCATATACATATGTATACAAAAATTAAAAAGCAATTAAATATTTGTGTCATAGATACAAAAATTAAAATACAGTTAAAACAGAATAAAAATACAATTAAAACTACATTTAAAAGCTAAACATTCCCTCAAAATCCCAGCCATAAATCCAATAATTTGTTTTTATTAAGTAAAGGTTTTTTAATGTCTCTATTTATGAATGTCTGTGATGATGAAAATATTGAAAGAAAGAGCCCACACTTCGGTATTTTACATTCTTTTAAAATGCAAGATGCAAAATTGGCTGCAATCCTGTACACATTCACGTGAAGGGAAGTCTCAGTCAACTCAATGGAAATTATTTCTGGTGTGTACAAGATGGCAGTTTTAAAGTAGAAGGGAAAATAAACTGGAATTCTACTGATAATGACATTTTCATGAAAAGCTCTTCTACATAACATACACAAATATAATAACAGTGCATTTTGTAATTTCTATTCAAATAAAAATATTTACAACAGATTCCGTAGCTATAATCTTTGTTTTGATAGCAGCTTTAAGTGTAACAAACCCATGTTATTTTCCTAACTAAAATGTGAACATTTGAGTGAATGAATCCTCAAGGCATTTAAAAATTGCATCAAAAATAAATACTAATGCAAATAATGTTTTTCAAAAAAACTACAGTCATTTAACTACAGTAGACTAGACAGCAGTAAAACACACACACACTGTCATAAAAGTTACAGTCATATAAATATCAATCAATAATAGCAAAGAAGGACACATTTGACGAAGGGTGTACCTACTCTGAAGAATTAATGCAGTTTGACATCACTTTAACTGCCATAGCTCAATGCTCTGGAATCATGGGAGTTACAGTTTTACAAGTTTTTAGCCTTCTGTGCTCCCAAAGATGGCGGATGCCTCACCAAACTACAAATCCCAGGATTCCATAGTATTGTCGATACTGTTAAAGTAGTGTCAAAAGGCAGTAATTCTACTATGTAGTTGTACTCTAAGCAAGGTCATAGTGTGGTCAAAATGGGAAAGATTAAAATAGCCATTGGCAAGTTTGATGCCTCTAAGGTTATCCTGTTTTTGTGTATATTTGACCTGCTCATTCCAAAAATGGCACTTTTTCCCCCCTGCCAGCTCTGGTTTTTGAAATACAGCATATATGCCATCTACCATTCGCTTGCACATAGAAAATCATGATAACAATATCTAAGAAACTAGAGCTGATGTGGTCTATCCAATGCAATGTTTTGAATTAGTGCTCCAACCAAGCCCAGCAACAGGACTAAAAATCATGACACCAAACAAATTTTCTTTGGGATATGCCATAATTAAAGAGGAAAAGCATACAGGTTATGATATGCTATAGCAGATTGCTTTTGCTTAAGTATATTTGGAAGTGTAAGATTCTGCCCATCCTCTCCTCTCTCTGCTGAGGAAACTGGGTACATATGACTATTTATTTATTTATTTATTGAATTTATATCCTGATTCTCTCCCAGACTTTTGCACTTTGAACATAGTTCGCAGTAAATTAAATTAAATTGAGGAGAAAAGCAGATTAAAAGTGGGACAACAGAGAATTAACCAGGAGTGTCCATGTCAAATCGGGACAGCCGGACAGTTGCTCCAGTTTGAATCTGAATTCTATGCATATAAATGCAGAGTTTTGTTAATGATGGCCAATGTTAACCTTTCCATACAGCTTAGACAACCTGCATACAATGTGGATTTATCACTGAACATGTCCTTCCCCTATAAGTAGTAATTATTCTCACTTTGCATATAAACTTGCTTTTCATGCAGAGGCAAACATGGTGTATAAACTGTTCTGGGTATATTTTATTGCCCCAAGCAATATTCATATGTATATTGTGGTAGTAAAATCTTTCTCATACAAAATTGTATGAGTGGTTAGAAAAAAGGACAATAATTTCCCTAGCTTGGACATTAAAGCTGCCTCCATGATAAGGACAAGAAGAATATTTGAAAATATTTAAAAAGTTGTAGAAAAACAATTGCCGAGAAACTCAACAAGAAGAATTCTGGAGTGACAAGTTCAG
Source organism: Anolis sagrei (assembly GCF_037176765.1). NCBI lineage: Eukaryota > Metazoa > Chordata > Lepidosauria > Squamata > Anolidae > Anolis > Anolis sagrei. Next base: position 34,900,829 of record NC_090023.1, on the reverse strand, counting down.
GTCTTACTTTGCATAAAATGTGTATCTGTATTGCTAGCTTTGGGAAGAAACTTGGTGGAGAACTATATCCCCATTTGCAGGTTCAGATTTTGTTTCAGTCATTTGCCCACAACATATTACAGGAATTCCCTGAGTTACAAACATCTGACTTACAAATGACTTATAGTTAAGGACAGGGGTGAAACAACAGGAAGTGAATCTATCCCTAGGAAGGGAAATTCACTCCTGGAAGAGTTATGGGGAAAGAGGGTCTCCTCTGCAGCTTTATCATCAATCTTTGTTTCAACAAAAAGCCAAATTTTCAGAATCCAATTATTATGCGGACAGGAAGTGAGGTGAAATCTTCTGAACAAGGGGCACAGACAGCCAAACAAACATGACAGGGGTGTTAACGCTACCTTATGCTATCAAAAGCATGCACGCACGCACACATACACACCCAGCTGGAGTTGCACTCAAACATGTACCTGTTCTGACTTACATACAAATTCAACTTGAAAGCAAACCTACAGAACCTATCTTGTTCGTAACTTGGGGACCATCTGTACATGAAAATGACACAATTATCCTGAAGCTATGAATTTCATTGGTTTTTCTAGTGTGTTTATTATATCAAGTACTCTTTATTCACAGAAAGAAAAATGTGAAAAAGGTAAAAGGATGGAATGTGGAAATAAGTTTTGGAGGACAATCATCCAGGACTGTATTACAGATCTACTTCTATGTAAAGTTAAGAATGAAGAGCACATCCAGGCAAAGGTTTATCAATAACATTGAATAATGAGATTATAAAGATCTGCTAGTCAGATAATCTTTTGAGAAAGTCTGACACCGTTAGACACAATAACATCGTCTCCAGGATTTAAGTACAAGAGAAAAATAAATCAAATACATCGTTTTTAGATAACAACACTGCATCACGCTCCTTCCTGGGCAAACAGTCTTCTTCTCCCTATGTTAAATATTTAATCTTAAGAGTGTGTGGAGAAGTAATACAAATGTTTAATGCCAAACAATGTCTGTTGAAGATATAAAGGTTTCTAGAAAAAGCTCTTTTGATTAACAGTTCAAGCAAATAACCCTTATTTTTCAGTATTTCAGAAAACATTCAGGCAATTTTCTTGTGCTTTTAAAGCATCATGTTGATATAAAAATGTTATATTTAGTAGCTATATTATTCAAGGACATTCATCTGCCACTTTTTACAGCACTGGGTGAAGCATGTTTCATTTCTTCTGCAGATGCAGCAGAGAAATGAATTAAATCTTGTACATTGCTGCTGCATTTTAATTTACACATTTGCTTTCACGTTGACCAGTCTCCAGGAAACTCTGATTATACAGCTACAAATTCAGTTTATACTGCTGCTATTGATTTTACCTCCCACTTATAACAGATTTATGTTAACAGAGAGAGAAGCTGAAAACAACAGTAACTTCTAAATAAGATGGTCTGTTTAAAGGATAAGAAAAGGACTCTTAAATTTCTTCTGTCAAAGGAAACCATTATGTTACAGCTAAGTACATCTCATTTAGTGGGTACTGAGTGACTGTTTTACCACCTGATTTTTCTCAAATAGAAGCCAATGGCAAATGTTAGAATTTTCAGTACATCAAACCTGCTTATGCACATCTTCTGCAAAACTATGAACTGCAACCCTGATAACCTGATCAAATGAAATTGTTATCTATCAGTTTAATGAAAGTGATATATTCTATTAGTTCTTTAACAGAATATTTGGTACCAAAGGCAGAAAGAACAGGGATAGTTTTCTACACCAATGAAAAAAGGGGTTCGATATGTTTAACCAAACTTTTAATTCAAACCTAATAATATCATCAGGGGAAAAGAAATGATCAAATCAGATAAACTAATATTTTGAAACTTTGATAGACCAGTTGAAAGGACCTTCCCATAATGTATCAGATGACTTTTTATTTCACAAGTCTTCACTTATGTTTGCCATTTCAGTGATATTTTTAACAAGTTGGAGAACAGTTGATGGGGTAGGTTTATCTGCTTGTCCTTTACTGTGTTTTGCTGCTCATAAGTGCTCAATAAGGGATTCCGGAGGCAGCTGAGTCTATCTTGTCTATTGTAGGCTGGCACACACAGCTAGACTTAGGCTTATGGCAACTCTAAAGTGAACCTAAATTGGTTTCTTGGCAAGATGTGTTCAGAGGGATATTGCTATTGTTTTTCTCTGCGGTTGAGAGTCAGTGACTTTTGCACCCTCATCTAGTGGCTGTACAGGATTCAAACCCTGGTCTCCAAAATCCTGATCCAATATTTCAACCATTATATGTACCATGTAAGGAAGGCTGAGTGAAGGAAGATAGACGCTTTTGAACTGTGGTGCGGGAGGAAAATTCTGAGAGTGCTTTGGACCGCAAGAAGTTCAAACCAGTCCATAATCCAGGAAAGCCTGACTGCTCACTGGAGGGAAGGATATTAAAAGCAAAGATGAAGTACTTTGGCCACAAAATGAGAAGACAGGAAAGCTTGGAGAAGACAATGATTTTGGGAAAATGGAGGGGAAAAGGAAGAGGGGCAGACCAAGGGAAAGATGGATGTATGGTATCCTTGAAGTGACTGGCTTGACTTTGAAGTCGCTGGGGGTGGCCACGGCTGACAGCTCTGGCATGGGCTGGTCCATGAGGTCATGAAGAATTGGAAGTGACTGAATGAATAAACAACAAATGTACCACATTGGCTCATGCTTGCTGACTTCTCTTACTTGAAATGTTGTAGGATGAAAACCACATATTCTTCAATATGTATGTTCCCTGCAATCCCAAAGCAATTTTAAAGGGGGTGGAGTGTATTATGTTTTTCTCTCACATAGAGGAAAAGCACCATCAATATTGTAGAAAAGGTTTGAACTCTAAAAAAAAGTTAAGCATGCATATTAGTATAGCCTTATGAAACAGTAAAGGATTTCTAGTTTACTTGTTACTTATACTTTTGTCTCCATATCCTAACAGCTCCAGTTGAAGCCCCCAGACTTTTCTAAATCCAACACACTAAGATACTAAGGTAGGGTAGGGGAATGCAAAACCATCTTAAACATTTTGAATTATGTATGATAATGATTCAAATGACAAGCCCTTAAAACAATTGACTATAAAAGTGATTTAACATGTATTTCTTTTATTTTTCTTGTACAGGTTTTCTTATTGTATCATTCCTCTCCCTTTTATTGGCCCACCAAGGCACAACCATACAATTCTTGGTGCTATTTCTTGTACAAGGCTAGCATGTTTAATAGCCTTTAAGCATACTGTTCTAAAGAACAGACGTGACTGACAGCCCTCTGGGTGTATAGCATAGCTTGAAAATGTTATTGTTTCATACTAATAGTGTGAGATATTGCTTTTTTATTTGTGTTTACAGCTGTTAAATAGCATCAATATCCTTAGGACATGTGATACGTTAGCTGAAGAATATTGATTTCTATTTGGCATTTCCATTTGTTAAAGCATGGGAGAGATTTCTTGCAGAAGCAATAACCACAGCAATTCAGGAGCTTCCATTTTGAATTGTTAGGGTATGGAGGCAAAATTATGAGTGACAAGTAAGCTAGAAATCCTTTTCAGTTTCATAAGACTATTTGATGGAAGTACTAATATGTATACTTAACTGTTTTTAGAGGTTATATCTGTTGCACAGTATCAGTGGTGTATTTTTGTGTGAGTGAGAAAAACACAGTACACTCTGCTCCCTTAAATTGTTCTGTGATTGCAAGGAACATAGAAAAAATTGTGTTTTTTGTCTATAGCTGTAAGTCATTAATGGAACTGAATACTATTTTAAATGGGAATACTCAGTTTGAATCTCTGCCCTGCCATGGAAACCCATCACATTTTTTATCCTCACCACCTCATCAGACGGGGCTTGGGAAGCATCCTGGGAACCTGCCAGTGTTGTGCTGACACTAATGGAGCCAGGAAGGATCTGTAATGGGGGAAGCATCACTGTGAAGGAAGCAGCATGTGGAATGACGGATTTGTCCCACTGCCCCTCTCTTTGGTGGCAAAATCTGGTGAAGTGGGATGCTTTGCCTGATCTTTGTGATAAGGTCATCAGGGGAACACAAAGCCAAACCTCCTCTAAATAAATCATACCAAGAAAACTCTTAGGGTTGTCATAGGTCAGCAAGTGGCATGAAGGCACATGACAACGCAACACCTATATTACTTATCAAGAATCATGACCAAAAAGCAGCCACAAGCATGTGCTCCAAACCCTTGAACATAACCTTAGCTTATCATTTGTAGTTGTAGATGTTTCTGAAGGGTTATCATCTATCAGTCTGCAGAGATGGGCAACCTCCCCCCCCCCCCAGCCATATTTCTTCAGAGTTAATGTATCCTGGACTACAAACAATTAGTGAGTATGACTAGGACTAATAGCAGGAAAGTCCATACTTTCTCTCCCCTACCCCTTCCTTTTTTTTTTCAACAACAAAATTTCTTCCCACTTGCATCAAAGGAGACCACAGCTAGGAGAACATCACACAGAAGAAGGTTTATAACACCAATTTTGGGAAAGCTAAAATGAATGGGATAATGAGGAAGGCAGGAAGCTACAATTAGGAAGAATATTTTTGTTTTGGATGCACTACCATCTAAACATACACCATCGTTAGGGTTGTTGAGATGAAAATGGGAGGGGACTCCAATATCTTTAAAGAGTTGAGTGGAAGGAGGAATTTCAACAGGTGTTGCTTCTTGTCTGACTGTGTGACAAGCAACACCTACTGAAAGTCGCTATTTAATACAACTATTAAAGGTACAGGAGCCTTCTGCAGTTTTTGCTTTAGCAACTCTAACCAAAGAAAAGGTAAACTAATGAAAGTTTAAATATGCAGGGGTACTTCTATTAAAAGAATTAAAAAACATTCTGGTTCTTTTTTCCTTTGTTTCCCTTGCTTTCAGAAGTACTACAAAACCAGAAATACAATGCATTTATCAGACATGGATCAGGGAAAGTCACACAGTTTTCCCATACTGCTTACTGCTTTTCAGGAGTTACCAGTGGGGTTGCTTCTTATGAACAGGTTTCTTGTTTTCCCTTTTTCCCACCCACCATTAGCTCATCAAGCCTAACTTTTTATTTGGTAAGAAACAGCATTAGAAAACATCATATTACCCCTTTCAAAATTAAATGGTAAAGTTACAAAATGCATTTTCGAATAATTTTAAGGCAAAAAGCTTTGATGTTGATTTGATGCTGCTCCCTCTCTCCTGATAAAAATGCTTTTTGGTGCTCATGAAATTTGACAGCAATTGCTTGCAGCTGCCTAGTTAATTTTTTATTTAGAGACCTCCAGAATGGTCTTTGAAAATTATCATCCTAAATTAAACTGATATATGCCATGCTTATTTGTGAGGATTTCACGTTTTATGACATCAATTGAGTGGTCTTGGTTTTTTTAGTTAGGATTGTATTTGAACCTGGCAAGTTTGGACAACTCTTTTGTTCAATGTTGCTGTTCTAAATACTTGAATACAACTTTTGATCATGCCAAAGGGCTATAATACAGCAGCCCATTTGCCTTTTAAATAAACAAGACATTTATTTAAATAATTTATAAGTTACAAAAACAAATAAGTATACAGTATGTAGCTAGCATTACAATTAGACAGTTACATAGCCAGCGGGTTGGTTCTAAATACTGTCAAGATTAGAGATCTAGAAAAAAAGTTAGTTACAACTGATGCCCTGATTATTTTGATGGGTGTAAACTATGATTTCGCCCACTTTGAATGCCACTCATACCTCTCGAAAACTCTTGTTGAGCTATACAGTATTTATTTATGTATTTATTTATTTCATATACTTGTACCCCGCCCTTCTCACCCCCAAGGGGGGACTCAGGGCAGCCTCACAGCAAACACCATTCAGTGCCATCATAATGATAAGAACAATCAACGAATTCATTAAAACAAAACACGCCAATTAAAATCTGGTACATGTGTGTCAGAAGATACATTTATAAATAATCATTACTCAGTGCTGTTTTTAAAATGTTAGGGTATGTGTGTATATACAGTACTTGTTTGACATAATTGTCCAGGACATGAATTCTTCAACATTATTTGATAATTTATGACTCCAAAGTTCAAATCTTTTCATCAGAATTTCTGTATCTCAATTTGAGATGGAAAGAATATTCACTGTTATTTGTTTACTTGACAAAAAATGTGTTTCCTGATACTCAGAAAGCCCAGTCTGAGAAGAATAACACAATGGTGAGATTGATTTGCAGTTTTTTCTTGGCATTGTCAATCCTGAAATATTTTAGGGAGCTACTTTGTGCAGAAATACATATTTTTTGGGTGAGATTGTAGAATTTTGTACAAGAATAATTTCCAAACAGCCATGTAGTTTGGGTACAAGACTCCCTGTTTTTTGTATTTTTTTTGTACAATATTATTTTTCTGGTATCTGGAATAGAAAAAAACTACATTGATATATTTATTCTTTTTTGGCATTGGGGATAAAATTGTGGAAATTACTTGCTGTGAATTGCAAGGATGACCTGATTCAGTACTAATACATTTGTTGTTTGTTTATTTGTTTATTTATTTATTTATTGTAGACTGATTTTTCTCTCTTAAGAGACTCAAAGCAGTTACCATCAACTTGATATTTAAAGAATCCCATAAGTACAATGAATCTTCAAGGAATCTCAAGGAAAAGTGTTCACCTTGTTACCAGATACATCTTATCAAAGCCAGTCCCTGGTCTGAGCTGATGCAGAAATTGTGGCAAGATCAGTTGCAGACTATATTCATCCTCCTCTTCCCTCAATGACAGATTTACACAGCAGAATCTTAGTACTTTGCTTGACAAAAATCACCAGTTTCTCCAGCAACTAAAGAGTCTTCTACTACTCAGAATCAAAGTAAATACAATTTCCAGAACCAATAATGATTGTCTCAGGGCCTATATTTTCCTGTTGTCACTGCTTAGTCCTTAACAAAAAAGAGAAGGACAGAAAATCTATCTCTTAACTGATCATACTTGAAGGCGAAACTAGAAGTGGGAGATGTGGTTACACTCTACTAACTTGTTAAGAAGCAAAGATCACTGGAATGCAGCTACAAAGTCCCATTTCTTTCCCCACACATGGGAGAAAAACTAAAGGAAAATATGTAGTTATACAGACAACTACAAAAGAATTAAGCACTCCTTTCATACCATTACTATTTCAGCCTCCGTTTTGTTGTTCCTTAAGAGCCCATCTCCATTTTCTTCTCATGTTCTGTCATAATTTGATATAATACCTCATAGGTTTCAAAAACAAACACACATAGAAATCAGTGCATATTTTACTCATTTATTCTTAACATGCACATTTATTTATAGACTTCAGGTAATTTATGGATGCTCGCATTGACTCAGACTTTGGGCTCTCTGTTTCAGAGGTACTTTATTCCTGTAAGTCGTGCCTATAGGGCAGTGTATGTTTATCAAAGGAAGCTATGGGATATGGCCATACAGCCTAAAAAATTCACAGCAACTAAGCTATGTTTCTTCCTTTAAAAAAACTTCAGTTGTATGAAAATGCAACTTTCACTGAGACTATCAAATTTAGTGAATTTTCCCTATCTCTAACAATTTCTCCTATCAGATTTGGCCCAGATTATATTTCTGTCTCATTACATCCCATCTAGAATTGCTTGCAAGAGTTTTCAAAAAAAAGTACCACAAGAAAATTCATACATATTCTTGTATGCATATTTCTCTAATATATGTAGTTTTGTATACATTTCCCCATAAAAGCTCCATTCTTGAAATGAATATGAATAGCCACTTTGAGTCCCCTTTGGGGAGAAAAAGCAGGGTACAAATAAATATAATAAATACAGCAAAATAACAACAACAACAACAACAACAATATTCCATTGTTATAGCAAGCATTTTTGTAACACAGAATTGCACCATAAAATTGGCAGAGAGGGACAAAAGGTGTAACACATCACTTTGGGAAGTGTAAATTAGGTTTATTCTCATTAAAATGAGAACCATGCAATATTTTCCCTCATCCATAGTGCTTTTCAGGTAACCTCCTTATTTTGACACTGTACTGAATAATACAGAATTTACTGTTACCACCTGATAATCCTGCCCTCGCTAGAACATGAATAAAAAACCTGAGCTGTCTTCTTTTGCACTAGTAACATTGGATAGGATAGGATAGAAATGGACAGTTGCTGCCCACAAAGTAAATATCTCCTAAATTATTAACATATGCTCTATTTTTCACAAGTAACTTAACTTACATATTTAGAAAAATTAATAGAGCAAATAAACACAATGCGAGATTTTGTTTCATTTGCATTGTAGAAGCTGGAAAAACTTTCTGCGGGATGTTACACAGAAGAAATAGGAGAAAAACGGAAATGAATAACCATATAAACCCTGGAGAGACACTTGATCATGAAGGAATGTATTTTAATGGTGGCTTTTTGTTGTGCTTCTTCTGGCTTATTATAGAAATAAAACATGATCATGTAAAGTACTATTTTTAATGCCCAGAGTATAGAAATAGACACACTCAGTAAATCAAGTATGTAATATCCATGTTTTTCTTGGTTTATATACATAAAAACTATATTAAAAATTTAAATGTGATTTTATGTTCAGTCAGTTTATGGAGGATGTTAGAAAAAACATTTGGCCACATAAGGAATGGCTTTCTTTCCTTTCTTTCTGATGAAAGCAATATATAAAAATCCTACATTTTCAGCCCATTGTTCTATTAAATTGATTGCATATTTTTCCTGCTAATATTGTTCTCTGCCTTGATTACATGAAGTAGTACTGAATATGAAATATGTTACATAGAAGAAATATGCTACTAGTCTGGGATTTCTCCAGATTTTCTTTTCAAAACTGACATAGAATAATAAAATCAGAGAACTCTAGAATTTGAAGAAATCACAAGGGCCATTCAGTAAAACCCCCACCATAAAGGAATGCATAATTAAAGCACTCCTGACAGATGGACATCTAACCCTTGTTTAAAAACCTCCAGAGAAGGGGACACCACCACCCTCTTAATAGCATATTTCACTATCATAGAATCATAGCGTTGGAAGAGACCTCATGGGCCATCCAGTCTGACCCCCTGCCAAGAAGCAGGAAAATCGTATTCAAAGCACCCTTGACAGATAGCCATCCAGCCTCAGTTTAAAAGCCTCTAAAGAAGGAGCCTCCACCGCCTCTGTTCAGCACAGAGTTCCACTGCTGAACAGCTCTCACAGTGAGGAGGTTCTTCCTAATGTTTCTTTCTAGTAGTTTGAAGCCATTGTTCCACATCCTAGTCTCCAAGGCAGCAGAAAATAAGCTTGCTCCCTCCTCACTATGACTTCCTCTCACATATTTATACTTGGCTATCATGTCTCCTCTCAACCTTCCCTTCTTCATCGAACAGCTCTTACTATGAGGAAGTTCTTCCTAACCTCTTTTCCTGTTGTTTGACTCCATTGCTCTGTGTTCAGTCTGAGCTAACACCTAGGACCTCATCATATGCAGTGAGAGAAGCGTCTTCTCCCTGCTTCTCTCAGCTGCCAGCATAGAATGGCTTAGAGCCCATCACATGATGCAAGGCTACTTCCGGCAGGACTCCGTGGGGCTGTGTGTCGGCAGTATTGTGGCAGCGGAGCCCAGAGGAGTCAGGTGTAGACCTGACTCCTCATAGAACAAAGCAAGAAGAGCTGAAGAGGAAATGGGCACAGACAGGGAAAGGTTGTGGGAAGCGAGACTATGGACACCACCACTGCCCCACAATTTCCCCCACTGCTCCTCACTTTACCCCTGGCTGTCTGAGAAGGTCCTATGCTAAAATTTTGGACCAGTTCAGAGTGACAATACTCTGGACTGGTACTTTTGTTGACATCAGCAAAAGTACCCACATGACTAGGAGGAAGGGATGTCACGTGATGCTACAGCAGCAGGTCAGTGATGTGGGCCCAATTCATTTCTACTGAACACAGAGGAAAGTAGGTGGCAGCACTGGCCCATGTGGCAGCAGGCTCATTCTGATTAGGCATAGGTTCACAGCTTGGGAATTCTCCTGGAACCTCAGGTTGCGGCATGGCTGGGGGGGGGGGGGGGGGTGGTTGCAAAATTAAAACTTGTGCACCAGTTGTGCCCGTACCTTGGTAAGTCAGACTTGGCTACAATGCTCCATGCTATAGTTACATCTTGGATAGACTACTGCAATGCACTAGTCAATGGCGGGGATGAGAGAGAGGGCCTTCTCAGTGATTGCCCCTTGGCTATAGAACTCTCTCCCTGGTGAAATTAGATCAGCTCTTTCTCTCGTCAGAAGCCTTGTTAATTGAGATATGCCTATATATGACTTTTTTCTCTCATGTTTACTCCTTCAGATTTGAAAGGAAATGAGCCAAGAGAACCTAATTTGATGTTCTGTCAATAAAATGCTGGAAAAGTCAATAGCAGATGGAAATACTCTCATTTATGCTGAGCAGCATTCAGCTAGCTGTTGTTGGTACAATATAGAAGTCAATGCCATATTGCTTGATCTTACCTTTTAGCTAGCAAGTATACCTATTTCTCAGAAATTAAAGTAACAACTACCCCCCTCACATACACACAATTCTAGATATATGTATTGATCAGCATACCGAAAAAGACTCAGAGGGGTCCAAAATGTTGTGGAATGCACCCATTGTCCCCTAAAAGATATTTTCAAGCATTTCTGCACCAAAACATTTAATATATATATAAAGGTTTTGGTTTGTGGTGCTCTCTGAACATTGTGGAAATGCCCACCATGCTCCCTAAAATGTATCTGGGGACATTTTGGGCCATTTTCTTCACTCCTGGAGGGCCACCCCCCCCCAAAAAAGTCCCAGGAGGGCTGCAAGATGGACTTTGCTCAGCTTTGATGTAGAACCTTTTCTGGAATACATTTTATGAAACAATTACTCTGACTACTTACTATAAATAGTCAGTCATTACTCCTGTCTCACTGCAATAAACTCACAGTACTTGCTGAACATGTTCTTATATCTCTGACCCCATAATTCCTTGAAGTTACTACCAACTTCTTGTTGGAAATGGATAGATTTGCCCTGAATAGAAGCCCTGCATTTGAACTGTCACCTTTTCTTTTGTTGATTGTTTGCTTCTGCCAGACTAGATATACTAGATATACTAGCACTGATCTGACTCTGAACTTCCACAGTCCTTCCCCACTCATATTGAGCACTGCAGTCACAATGCTGATGCTTTGCAAAATGCAGTTTAAAGACCAGAACTCTACTACAGAAATGTATTTATTTGAAGTATTTGGTATCATTTCTATGTACACAAGGGCTCTCGAGGGATGAAGTAATGCAGCTTGGATTATGCAGTTAACCCTACTTATGGCTAAAAATGATCTCTCTTAATCTGGAATGTAAAAACACTTGGAACTGTATTTTCAGATTCTAGTTCGTCTTCATCATGTTTAATACCAAGGTAAATAAAGCTCCATCTAATTTCAAGAAAAGTGGAGGCGTTTTCTTCAGAGGTGAGCACTGAAGTACATGTTGCTGAAGCTGGCTCACAATATATGGACTGTACCTAGTAGTGTGATATCTGCTCTGCCCCCTGGTAAAGATTCTTTATGCCATCAATGAAGTTCTAAAACCAAACAACAGTTAGAGAACTAACAAAAACTGTCTTACAAGGTGAAGGGTTAATCAAAACATTTATATTCAGCTATTTAGATATTAGATACTGCATCCAAAATCTAGATACTGGAAAACGTCATTGAATATTGTCACAGAAAGAGAATCATGAACATCTTGTACATACTGATTCTAAAAAGCCATTAAAGAGACATATTATCAATATGTTTAAAATGGTTAAAATGATCAGCTTTGTTATTTTCTAGGAGAAATATCGAAATTGCTCTGCAGTCTTCATTGCAAGAAGGTGATGAATGCAAAACATTGTAGAATAATAGGCAATTTGTTCTAGGGTAATGACTGTAATATAACTGAAATCTGTGCTAATAGTTTTTAAAGAAAGGCTTCCAGCTATTTCTGCTATAAGCAGCAGTCAAGTAATTTTCATCCTTTTACCCTAGAGAAAAATATTACTTTACAGTGAATGCTGAATGTTTGCAAATAATTTCTGAAAATCAAAAATTATTATCTGTAAACAGAATGCCATAACAAGTAAAATATAAAAGGAACCTTCACAAATAAGATCTATATTCTTTTTGTTTTGCAAGTAACAGATGGAGAAGTGGCAATCTTTCCAAGTAGTACCTTGAGTCTTAATGACTACAAATTTAAATTTGAAACAATATTCTTTGTGGGCCTCAGGTGAATATATAAGAAATTAAAACCTGAAGATGTTGTTAAATGGATGAATCAATGCAATGTGTCTGCAAGTATATGTGGGAAGATGACAAATATTTATAAAATACTATGTACAGATGCTAAAAAATCTGATTGGTAAGAATACAAGATCAAATTAGAGATCTGCTGGTACTTACTTACTTACTTACTTAGGCGATCCCTCGTTGGACGAGTAAGATGGTCTTCCATCATGGGTTTCCTTGTGGGTCCGTAGGTGGCTGTGGAGCCCTATTCTTGCTCTGCATCTTCTTCCGCAGTGAGGGCATTGGTTTCCAGGTGGAAGGCGGTCCCGGTCGGGGTTGGCTTGACGCGCCTTCCTCCTGGCACGTTTCTCTTTCACCCTCCACTCGTGCCTCCTCGAATTCTGCAGCACTGCTGGTCACAGCTGACCTCCAGCTGGAGCGCTCAAGGGCCAGGGCCTCCCAGTTCTCAGTGTCTATGCCAGAGTTTTTAAGGTTGGCTTTGAGCCCATCTTTAAATCTCTTTTCCTGTCCACCAACATTCCGTTTTCCGTTCTTGAGTTCGGAGTAGAGCAACTGCTTTGGGAGACGGTGGTCAGGCATCCGGATAACGTGGCCTGTCCAGCGGAGTTGATGTTGGAGGACCATCGCTTCAATGCTGGTGGTCTTTGCTTCCTCCAGCACGCTGACGTTTGTCCGCTTGTCTTCCCAGGAGATTTGCAGGATTTTCCGGAGGCAGCGCTGATGGAATCGTTCCAGGAGCTGCATGTGACGTCTGTAGACAGTCCACGTCTCACAGGCATATAGCAGGGTTGGGAGGACAATAGCTTTATAGACAAGCACCTTGGTATCCCTACGGATGTCCCGGTCCTCAAACACTCTCTGCTTCATTCGGGAAAATGCTGAACTTGCAGAGCTCAGGCGGTGTTGTATTTCGGCGTCGATGTTGACTTTGGTGGAGAGGTGGCTGCCAAGGTAGCGGAAATGGTCGACATTTTCTAATGTTACACCATTAGAAATCTCTGGCATTGGAGAGGGGACGGCTGGTGACTGCTGGAACAGCACTTTGGTTTTCTCGATGTTCAGTGACAGGCCAAGCTTTGTGTATGCTGCTGCAAAGGTGTTGAGAGTGGCTTGTAGATCTTCTTCTGAATGCGCACAGACGACATTGTCATCAGCATACTGGAGTTCTATAACAGCTGTTGCTGTAACCTTGGTTTTGGCTTTCAGTCTGCTGAGGTTAAATAGCTTGCCGTCTGTCCGATAGATGATTTCCACTCCGGTGGGAAGCTTCCCATCAACAAGGTGAAGTATCATAGCGATGAAGATGGAGAATAAAGTTGGGGCAATAACACATCCCTGTTTGACACCTGATTCCACCTTAAATGGGTCACTTTGGGAGCCACTGCTGTCCAAGACTGTTGCCATCATGTCATCATGGAGGAGCCGCAGAATGTTCACAAATTTGCTTGGGCACCCGATTTTTTGGAGGATGGTCCAGAGAGCGCTGCGATTCACTGTGTCGAATGCCTTTGCAAGGTCGATGAATGCCATGTACAGAGGTTGGTTTTGTTCCCTGCATTTTTCTTGGAGCTGTCGTGCAGTGAAGATCATGTCCACAGTTCCTCTGGAGGGGCGGAAGCCGTTCTGGGATTCTGGGAGGGTGTCTTCTGAGAGGGGCAGAAGGCGGTTTGCAAGGATTCTTGCGAGGATTTTTCCAGCAGAGGTTAGAAGGGAGATACCTCGATAGTTTCCGCAGTCTGTTCTTTCCCCTTTTTTGAAGAGGGTGATGATGGTGGCATCCTTGAAGTCTGCTGGGATTTTCTCGGTCACCCACACTTTTCCTATGAGCTGGTGGAGTTGGTGTGTCAGCGCAGGTCCTCCCTCTTTAAAGATTTCAGCAGGGATCCCATCCGGTCCGCTGGCTTTGTTGTTCTTTTGTTGGCTGATGGCATTGCTGACTTCTTCCAAACTAGGCAGTGCTGCAAGCTCATCCCTGGTTTGTTGTTGCGGGATTTGTGAGAGGACCTCTTCGGCCACACTGGAGCTGCGGTTTAGGAGGCTTTGGTAGTGTTCTTTCCAACGTAGTGCAATTGACTTTTGGTCCTTCAGGAGTTTGGTTCCGTCTGATGAGCGTAGAGGCTGTATGCCATGGTTTCTTGGCCCATAGATGACCTTTGTGGCTTTGAAAAATCCTTGAGCATTATGGGTATCTGCCAGGTGTTGGATTTCTTCAGCTTTCTTTGTCCACCAGATGTTCTTGAGTTCTCTTGTCCTTCTTTGGACCTCAGCTTTTGCACTGGCGTAGATCTTTTTCTTAGCAGCACAGTTGATGTCTCTCTGCCATGTTTGGAAGGCTTTCCTTTTCTTGTTGATTAGCTGTTGGATCTCGATGTCATTTTCGTCAAACCAGTCTTGATGTTTCTTGGCTTGGTATCCAATAGTTTCTTCGCAGGCTTGGATGATGGAGGTCTTCAGTTTGTTCCAATGTTCCTCAACATTTTCGGGGTGTGCTGTGGGTAGATGGTCCTTGAGTGCTGTTTGGAGATGGGCTCGCCTGGAGGGCTCCTGAAGGGCTTGGGTGTTCATTTTGTGCCTTGTCTTTCTTCCTTGGAGTCTGCGCTTGGGGGCGATCTTGATAGCCATCGTGGATCGGATTAGCCTGTGGTCGGTCCAGCAGTCGTCAGCACCTGTCATGGCTCTTGTGAGGAGTACGTCACGGCGGTCTCTGGCACGTGTGATTACATAGTCTAAGAGGTGCCAGTGCTTTGACCGGGGGTGCTTCCATGATGTCTTGAACTTGTTTTTCTGGCGGAAGAGCGTGTTGGTGATGACAAGTTTGTGCTCCGCACATTTGGTGAGAAGCAGGATGCCATTCGAGTTGCTGTTTCCAACCCCGTCTTTTCCTATGGTGCTTGGCCACAGGTCGAAGTCTCGCCCGACTCTTGCATTGAAATCCCCCAGGAGGATGATTTTGTCCTCCTTAGATATCCCCGATAGGATGGTGTCCAGCTGACAGTAGAATTTCTCCTTGATGTCTTCATCAGCGTCTAGTGTTGGTGCATAGGCACTTATGATGGTTGCCCGTTGGTTTTTGGCAAGATCAATTCGGAGGATTAATATATTAAATCACTTACACACAAAGAACTTACAATGATGTTTAAAAATGGTTTAAGGACGGAATTAACCTAAAAAGGTATTATTGCTCCAATCATTTCTACCACAGAAGTAATAGCTGAACATATACAGTATTAAGGCGAACTGTTGGGGCTGTGCAAAATTATTGTAGTCCAGTAAGTCGTTAGTAATTCATTAGATTTGTGCAAACGAATCACTATTATGAAACATGCAAAAAGGAGGGAGAAAAATTTAAGAATCGAAACATACACCAATAATTTTCGTTAAGATTCTGTAATATTTGGAAGCCTCCCAAAGTCAGTTTAATTTTCAGTATAACCATTGAGTCACTTTGGTAAAGCCAAAGGGGCCATTGCTAGACAGAGGCTGCTTGCTGGTTGCTATAAGGAAGAGCAGGTGGCTGGGCTGTGTGGGAGACTGGGAATACAGCATCCTGGGAAATGTAGTTTGGGAATAAAAGGCCCCCTGTAGCAGAGAATTCAAAAGGCCCTGCCATAAATTACATTTCCCGGAATGCAGTGCTCAAAATCAGAAAGTCCAATGAGTGCAGCAGCAGCTAGCCGTTTATCGAGTCAGCCTAATAATAATAAATACAATTATTGAATCTGCAAAGAGGACTAAAGTAAGTAATAGTATACATTTATGCTAAGTTGAAGTTCTATGATTGTGTGTCATACAGACACACTGTTAGACATTTAAGGGGATTGCTGTTGTGGCTTTTGGGGATAAATGTTTTTGTCTAAATATTTTAAAAAACCCCAAAATTAGTAGATGTGTGAATCTTTCTGAAAGCTCTTGGGATTGATGCCCTGGTTATCCTGTGCATTATATATAAAATTCAAGTAAATAGCTCTTGTAAGTTTTTTTAAAATGTTGGTAAACAATTCAAAATTTTCCCCAAATTAGTGGATGAGTGTATCATTCTGAAATTTGGTGAGCTAACAGTGGAAAATGTATGGTACAATTATAGCAGTGGTTCTCAACCTTGGGTCCCCAGATGTTTTTGGCCTACAACTCCCAGAAATCCGAGCCAGTTTACCAGCTGTTAGGATTTCTGGGAGTTGGAGGCCAAAAACATCTGGGGACCCCAGGTTGAGAACCACTGAATTATAACAAGTTTCATCATGATAGCTCTAAAATGAGGGAGAAATTAGCCTCTTAAGTTTCCCCACTTACTCAATTACTTCATGAAAAAGTAATAAAAACCATTACTTCATTATAGTTACATTTTTAAGGTCCATAATTTCAGAAACACCCTAAAAAAGATTAACCCCTTCCCCAATTTCGTAATGAGTACCGAAACATTTTTTTTTCATTGACTGCTTAGCCCTACTAGCTATCTCTCTTTCTGTACTCTGTTCAAATACGTAGATACATTTATCTCTTTAGGGAAGTCTGGTGGAAGTCCAACCTATAGCATATATCTAATTCATGCCTATATGTATGGGAGTGGCTGGGTTTCAGACCTCATGTATGCTTCTCTGTTTTATAAGTGTTGGCATATACCACCTTGAAGGAAATGGAAAGAATGAAGTAACATCAATCTGATTATTGTGACTGCTCCCTTGCAGTCAGGTTTCCTGGCAATTCAGACAGTCATCTACTGTCAAGATTACCCACTAAGTTCCTCAATGATAATTACCCTTCCCAGGTCAATAAAGCCCACTATATGAATGTACTTCATTCTCTGCATAGAATCAAGAAGCTATTGATCTGTAACTGACAAAACATTTGGAGTGGCATTCAATACAAGGTAACTTGTCCATGGAACAAAATCCATACAGGAGATCTGTAGAGATGATGTAGTCATGAGTTGGGTTTTGATTTTGGACCTCTCAGTTTTGGGGGTCTCCAGATCAAAAGATCATAGAATCATAGAGTTGGAAGATAAGAAGACACTGACTGCTGCTACTGTAAGAGTAAGAGAAAGAGCACAATGGAAAATTGTCAAATATATTTTTGCTTTTAAGGAATTCCCCCAGTCTTTCCTCTTCTTTTCTATACCCTCTTCTCCTATCCTCTGCTACCCTCTCTTCAGCTTTCTCTCTATGCCCCTCCCTAGTCCGCGTCCCCCTCCCCTCCCCACTCCCCGAGCACCCCCTTCTCTTTGTGAATATGTTTAAACATGTAGTGTGTGTATATTGTATGTATGTTTGTATGTATGTTTTTAAATATCTGAAAATTTAATAAAGATAAATTTTAAAAAAGGAATTCCCCCAGTTTACAAAGATGTTGTGTAAACCTTAGGGACAGATGAGAGGATGAAGGTGTCAAACTGGAAATATATATTCCAAGAGGATGATCTAGAACAGGGTCTCTTTCTTTCTCTATACTGTTTTTCACCAATGGGAAAGTTGGCTCTTGTCACCTCTGTTTTTTGAATATCTTTTTTCTTGTCTTGGCTCTCCTGACTGAAGTGCATGATTTAGTGGTTTGAGTGTAGGATTAGGACACTGGATTTGAATCTGCTTGGCCATGGAAACCCCTGGGTGGCCTTGAGCAAGGCTTTGGTTGACAGCAATGAATGCAGGTTATCATCTTCTCCACAGACCTGGAATAAAAACCTTTCTACTTACTACATGTCATCTCCAATTCAAAAAATACTTCAAATCTTTGGAATTCATTCAAAAGGGATAGTGGGAAATTGACCTTGATAATTCTGTCAGATAAAAACCACTAAAAAGTAAACAAAAGACATTGTGAACATAAAAAAGTATAATGTTCTTAATCAATAATCAAAGTGGATTTTTCATGAAATCCTTCTATTTGTGAAAGAGTTTTGTTATATTCCACAGATATTTACTAGCCTCCATGAAAGGATAGCATCTATTTTGTTAAAGATATATCTGTCTTGTTTGGTCTTGACAGCCCGATCATGTCAACTCTCTGTAGCAGCACAGTTTCCCAGCAAAGGGAAGAAAAAGTAAAAACTATGCTTCCTGTGGGCATATTTCACTACTGCAGATCCTGAGGGATGATTTGTTATTCCTGTCAGATCAAAGAAAGAGATAAGAGAAGAAAATAAAAGATGAAAACTAAAATCTAGAAATGAGGGCGGTTGAAAAAACCCCCATAACAATGCCAATACATTATGATACCACTTAAAATAATTAAAATGTTGGCTATCAAACACCTTCAAAATAAATACATATTGCATAGACCATATGTTCTGCCAGCTGACAGTGAAACTATCTTTAAAGGTTTAGAAATGGTCAAAAAAACCTCAACTGTCAAATGCTATTCGTTTACTGTTATTTTTTTCCAATTGACTGTGTTGCCAATGTGATCCCATCTTTTGACAGGCAACTGTATGAAACAAGTAACAGGGGACATATCATGATGAAGTTCTCCTCCACAGAACTAGTTTCCATATATGAGAGGTGCACAAGTGCATGTTCACTTATGCACAAGACTTTTCTGTTGAACTGTATCATTAACTGTTTCTTTGGCTTCAAGAAAAAAAAAACAGCTGTTTTTGAAGAACCCGAAACACTCCATATCAAACTGCATAGCCCAGATTACTCCTACATACTGTTAAAAACTGTGGTAGAAGTAGCATACAAATGAAAGTGGACTAATCTAATTTTTCACTAAAATAGTAATAAGTATGAACAAGCTGTGTTCAAAAAACATAGATGAGAATCTGGCAAATATTTGAAACAAGAATAGGTAAATAAAATAAACAGTGCCTTTGAAATTCTAACTTCTTGTAAACATATACATAAATGTCTGTTTTCAATGGTATACCTGACAAATTTAATTATATTCAATGTCTGAGGCCAAGTATTGCCATTTAACCATTTTAATGTTAATTTATGCTGGGGAAATAAACCATTACACATATATCGGCATCACTGGGTTAAATTACTGTTGTGTAAACACACAGCATGTCTTCTTTACTAGAGGGAACAAATAACAGCATCATTTAGTAATATAAGAATAAGTGTATCTTTTGTAAATCCAACTTTTAAATATAATAAAAAGGAAGCAATTTCTTGGATTTGTAAATATGGAATTGTAGAGAATAGAGACAAGCAAACCAGCAATTGCATCCTCCCACTTTCCCATGTGTCTTGTGTATTTTAGATTCTAAAAAAAAAAGAGAAATTTAACCTTTAAACGAAAGGTTTATTTATTTACTTCACTTATATATCACTTTTCTCACTCCTGGGGGGGATGACTCAAACTCGTTTACAACATATTCACGGCAAAATTCAATGCCTAACATACATACGAAAAACTCAATATGAAACAACAATGACATATGACTATCAATTAAATCATAAAATGTAATAACATGTAGACATTAAAATGTGAGGTTAAAAACATATTAGTATAAACATTAAAATCACATAATCCGGAAATCATAACATTTTAACATTTGTCCAGACAGTTCTATAACATCCGTATAAAGGTTGTGAATGAGAAAAATACCACCTTGGAAGGAAGGGAGAGAGGGATCAAATAATAGCAACAACATGCAGAAATGATCTGAAAGCACCAAACTTTAAATAACTCTGTTCTATGAATCAGAATTCTTGAAGTAAGTCCTTTAAAGACAGCCAACCCATCTAGGAGAATAGGTTTGGATTATGATGTACATCAACAATTCCAAACAACATCCAGTGTCCAATATAACTACTGTTTACATATTAAAAAGAGACACTGGCTTTGTACAAGGGATGTTCTGTCATGTTTCTCCACAGGAGAAGGCTGTCATGGTAAAGTTCATTATCAATTACTGCTTTACAAGTGCAAGATGAGTTAAGCTGTCATAATTTTCTCAACTAGAAATCCTGTGCTGTCAAAGAATGTCAATTTTTAATCTGACACAAGGAAGAAAATTATATCTTATTCTGACCTCTAATTTCTTGACATTTTAATGCAATAATTGCTGTGGTTAGTGCTGCAACCATGATTTCACCTGTCAAGGAAAAATGAATCAATATCCTTGAGCTGTTCATTAAATTTTAGCTTCAACTTTACTAAATTTCTTAGGTTTGAGGAAGAAAAGGAAAACCAGTACTGTATAGGCACACGTGCAAATGTTATATATTAAAACCACAACTAGCAGTGTTTCCAATTTATTTTCAAATCTGACAATAGTTCCTTTTTTCCTATGCAAGATTGAATTACACCATGAATACAGTTTTGACATATGCAGAATAATTAATGTGATGGCATTTCATAAGTAGAGATTCTGTTTAAATGGAGCGCTACATTTGGAACATGTTGCTTCTCCTAATGAGAAGCAACATAAACATTTTAAGCTGGCCTGTCAGAGATTTGCATGTGATTGGATATACATCCAGAACATTTCTATACAAAGAGAACCCCATCAAATTCAATCCATTTTTCAAAAATGTGAGCACACAGGTATGTTTCCTCCTTTAAAATGACTGGACAAATCCTACCAGGAATGTGTTAGAATGGGACAATGACATGTGTGGCTTTTGTCACTTCTAATACATTACTCTAACACAAAACATTCTTGTAGATGGGACTGGATTTCTTCCAGTTTGTGTATTTATTATTAAAATATTTATATCCTACTCCTTAGCCAGAGTGGTGTGCAATAAAACCAACCTGACAAATATAAAACAGTGTAAGTAAGAAACATGATTTGAAAAGATGAAAAACATCCTAAACAATTTAAGAAATTCACAGTTTAAACATGTTTCAATACTTCAAAATGATTTTAAACCATGCACCAATGAGAGTTTGTATGGATCGGTTTAGGTCTCAAAAGTTCTGCTTTTCCTTGTCACCTGAATGTTGGTGCCAATTTGGCATCCAAGGGGAGGGTGTTAAAAAACTATGGTGCCACAGCAAACAAGGCCCTCTCCTACATCTTCCCACTGCATATTGTTCTGACTGATGGGATATAGTAGATCTTAATCCTCAATTACACAAATATATTGATTAATTAGTGAATTTACTTACTTAATGCCTTTCCCCCAGTGTGGAGACTCAGGGTGGTAAACAGCAAACATGACACAATACTGAGGTCAATATGATGGCAATAAACAAACAATGTACTGTATTGGGTTTGATTCAGACACAAGGACTTGCCTACACAAACACAGACACATGTAAAAAATCTGGACCTACACTGAATGGAAGTCTTTATAACACATAGTGACTTCTGGTGAGTATTGTATTTTTTGTTGGTGGATTTTTTTTTAAAAAAAAACCTTTTAAACTGACTTTGTTTGCTTTGAGCAAAGTCAGGAGATACTCTGGAGCTTCCTGATAACTCTGGAGTATCCCAGAGTTTTGGGGCATTCTGGACAGCTAGACTGGGTCCAAATCAGCTGGATTCGCTGTCCAGATTGAATCCTGGCCCCATTACCCTGCACATCAGCATAGGGAAAGGGGGTCATGGCTATGCTGACATTACCACTGCTCTTAGCCAGCCATCTCCTAACATCAGAATGAGGAACATGTAGGACCAGAACAAAGGAGGAGTTGATCTCACCTCCTTCTTCCTTGTCACACAGGAATTGGGAAGGGAGATCACCTGGTCAAGAGGGTGCCTCTGCTTTTTCTATTTTTATACCTATTTTCCTACTTTCCCTGCTTTCTTATAACCTCATTGTTCCACCTCTTTTAAAATAAAATCATTTTCTTTTATGTTTAATAAAAAATAATTGGAAAAAAGAGGGTGTCTCTGCTGATGTCAGAACGGGGAGAGATCAACCCACAACAGCAGGAAGAAAGGGGAGAGATCAACCCATAATAGCAGGAAGAAAGGGGAGAGATCAACCCACAATAGAAGGAAGAAAGGGGAGAGATCAACCCCCCACTCCCCGGGCACACAGAAGACTGGGCAACTTGGAAGACACCGAACAAGCTGCACTCCGGCACTATGAAATGCAGAGCCAACATTAAGAAATGGGGCCACAAAGTGGAGTCCACAACTTTCGAGTGTGGAGAGGAGCAAACCACAATCCACCTATTATAATGCAGTCTGAACCCTGCCACATGCACGATGGAGGACCTTCTTATAACAACACCAGAGGTACTCCAAGTGGACAGCTACTGGTCAAAGGACATTTAATATAAGGCCAAGCGTTTAAACTTTTTGTTTTTTAATACATTACAACTGTAGCCTTGGTTCACTTCTGTTACAATAAATAAATAAACAAACCCCCTGCTTTGTACTGGTTGTGTGGGCACAACTGTTTTTGATGGCCAGGAGCTTGCATGGAGCTCTGTTACTGATCAGGAACAGCGAAAGGGGTATGTTCCCCAGCTATCTTAATAATCATCCAGATTTGCCAGTCTAGAGCTGCACTGGTCATAATTACTCCAGACTACACTGCAAGGTGTAGGTGTGACTTAGGCTACTCAAATCAGTGGGACTTTAGTCTTAATTCATTTTAAAACAACAATTCTCCCCAAAGTATGCAATAGGTTCCCATTATTTTTGTGTAACAGGACTCTAATATCCCATGGCGCACAAAACCATATAAATTGTGCACATTTAATAAAAAATATTAATTTATGAATATATTTCTGAAGCCTCCTGCCTAACAAGCTCTACATTTGCAAATTCCAGGATGCAAGAAAAAATGCCGTGTGTTTTTTCACTGCTAGACAATGTATAAATTATTACTTGTTTTGCATACAACAGATGGCAGATATCAAGGGGCATGGAAGCTTGTATATGTAGCTTCACCACAGCAACACTCATCTTGCAGCTGTTGCATCTTTACACTTTTCAACCAAATTGAATCCTTTTACAGAGTGCTCTAAGACTTATCACAGTAATCTTTTCATAATTATTTTGCTAAGGTGAGTTGACACAAGTGAAGCAATACATGGGAAAAAATTATGCATTTCCTGCATGGATAAAACTTAAAAACCACCAAATTCCACTATGAAAAAAATGTTCAAATGACAATCTACATTTTCACTACTTTGCTCCCTGAACAATTGATATGATAACAAATAATAATTTAAAAATTCATTTCATAAATAGAAATAGAATCCATATAAATCCATATTGATCTTGCAAAAAGTTTAACTAATTTACTAATTCAGTAAATAGAGAAACAAACACATCTAAGGGTACGTATGCACATAATGTACCTTCAGTCAATATTACAAACATGCTATGAGCATGTCCTTTTTCTAGAGAAATATTAGCCTTTATTGTGATAAAACAGTTTATGTGATGTATTGGGACTGGGTCATTTGTTTATTACACATCGACTACATGACACTATAAAATGAGTGATCTCCCCTATGTTTTTCTATTTGCCTATGAAGTACAACAAGGGATCTCGGATTCTTAATGAAGGTCTCTTAGGTTTACATTTAGCAAAGCTTGAAAAAAGAGGAGCCAGATACCTACCTCCCTGAGTACAGGATCGGTGATACTGTCAAGGTTAACAGAACCTTCATATGTCAGGTAGTGGAAAACATTAAGTGCCCGAACTGCTTCTGGTCCTCGTTGTTTGTAACCAAAAATAAGGTCAATCCACTGGTGAAGTTGACAGGATACAAACTCACTTTCCAGAGCCTTGAAATGAAACCAAGAAGATTAAATACATTTTATTTCTCAAATTTCACATTCATGAGGATCTTCTTCAATGTGACACACAGGCTGTGGAGCTTCCCCTTAGTCATGTATGTACCTCTGGTGTTGCTTCAACTACCTTTAAATCACATGAAGATTTTATATAAACTTATATATATATATATATATATATATATATATATATATATATATATGCTTTATTTATACTCCGCCACCATCTCCCCGAAGGGACTCAGGGTGGCTAGCATGAGGCCAAGCCCAAGAATTACAATAAGGCAAAATAAAATACATACAGCAAACAATAACATCAAATAAAATACTAAACAGTAATAAAGTAATACAATAAAATAATGACAATAATATAATAACACAAAACATTAAATGGTAAAAGAATTAAACAAAGTGAGCTGGGCAAGATGCAAAGGACAACATTATAAAATCTCAGAGTGACATAGATAAATAGAATGGTCAGGCCCGTAGCCAGGATTTCGTTTCGGGGGGGGGGGGGCTATAAATTTTTCAGGGGGGTTTCGGGGGAGGGGCTGAGTTTCGGGGGGGGCTGAGTCTGAGTGAAAGAGGGTCTAGCCTAGCAAACCTTTTGTATCATTACCCCAATACCCCCATGCATATGGGATATATTGATTATGGTGATCAGATCATGATATGAATAAACATAACAGTTTAAATAATGCACCAGTAAGGCCTTTTCGTGAACCACCATGAGAATTTCGGGGGAGGCTGAAGCCCCTCAAGCCCCCCCCCCCCCCGCTACATGCCTGAGAATGGTGTGTCTAGTGGAAGACTCAGGTGGGATAAAACAATGGAGTTAATCTTCACTGAGGGAAGAGATAAAGTGCATCAGAAGGACAAATTCGTACCGGGACAGGCATGGTATGGGGATTTGTTGTTCTTTCCTCAAAAGCACACCAGAAAAGCCAACTTTTCCTAAAGGCTTTACCTTTTATTATTTAACTGTTTCTAAACTCTCTCCATGATTATGCTCAGTTGTTTATATTGATTTCGATTTTAATGTTAGTTGCCTTGATAACTTAGGTGATAAGATAGGATATGAATATTAGAAACACATACATAAATAAATGATATATTTCTATTTATTCTCAGCCTACATGGGAGTACCAGTTCTAGTAGTCTCAATCTTTTAGCCAATTGTATGGGGAATGGGAGCTGCAGGCCAACAACACCTTGAAAACCTCAAAATCTATCATGTATCTTATTCAATATTCTCTTCAAATACAAATGAACAATATTAAAGCTATTAATCAATCTTTCTCTCAAAAGTTTTTAGTTTTTTAAAAAATGAAGGTATAGCATAATATTCTCAGACTATGAACTGCAAGATAAATGGAAAAAAGTAGAAACATATATGCAACATAGGCATAAAATACTCCATGTATTAAAAAACCCAATCTTATCTATATTATTTAATTACTAGATTTCTACCCTATGTTACAAATTAAAATAATGAGAAAATACAATGCTAAATCTATTATTGCTGCATGTGGGTTCATCCCTCCCAACTAATCTTCAAAAGCAGCAAACAGAATCTCCTAGCCACTCTTTTAATCTGCATTAGCATATTATAATATTTGTCAAAACCAGCCACTTGAATCAATGTGTCTAAATCAGCTTAAAACATAATATGTCAGATTAACTAGGCTGTAGATCAGACTGTAAGATTGGGCCTCTCTTTTTTTCAGAAGATTAAAATTTTCCATTTGTTGTTCTTTATTATCTCCTCACTCTTCCGTTGTTAAAATGAAATAAAAAACAACTGTGTTTGTAAAGCACTGATTTATTATACAGGGAATCTTTAAATTTTTATATAGAATTTTAAACAGTACCAATATATGAAGTTATGAATATCACAACAGAGACCCTGTGTGGATAGTGGACAACAAGATTTCAATTCTAATGTTTTATTCCTACCTCAACCATTTTGTTTTAATATTCCAAACATATTATTAACTATTCTACATATAGAACAAGAACATACTGAGGTTTCAGATGCAAATTATTCAGAACACTAAAATGGTCTTCTCTCTCCTGGTTTAGATTTCAGTTAGTGTTAAAATTGTTTGAGTGATCTTTATTGGTTTCATTGTTATTATAAACTGCTTTGAAGATGCTTCTAAGGGTCAAAATGGTTAGGACCAGTTGTAACATTTTATTCTCACCCTTTGGGGTTTTAAAAAAAATGTTAAAAAATATACATGTATATTTCAGTTAATGAAGTGCATGTGTTCCTGGACCTTAATCACACCAGAAGCGACTTGCAGCTTCTCAAGTCGCTCCTGACACGGCAAAAACAATATAGGAAGAATATGGGTAGGTTCTTACACCAGAACTTGGAAGAGCACTCCAACATGTTTCAACAATTCTTGCGAGCCTTGCATTAGAAAACAAAAATATTTTTAGTAACTACTGGAAGATTTTTAAAATATGCAGCCAAGGATTGTCTTTTATTTTCACCGGCCTCGACTTTCCTTATTATTTTGAACATGATGTCCAAACTTATAAATCAATTGTATTTAATATGTTGGTAAGGTGGACCTGGTGAGACAGTCTTATCTGCTTTGCCCCTTCTCTCTGTTTTTCTGTTCATGCAAGCTCAGTAAGCAATTTTGGAAGTGGCTCCTATTGATCTTGCCAGTTGCAAACATCCAACTACAGGAAGATTAGCCAGAAGAGAATCCTATTCTTTTCCAAATCAAGCCTTGCTTGATTTTCTGCAAATATGCTGGTACAAACGTATGCTAAATGTTGGTTCTTCTACAGATAACCCTCACCATCCTTGGCAAAACTGATTTTAGAGAGCCGTGGTGAAGTGGTCTGTTCACTAGATCACAACTCTGGAGACAAGGGTTTGAATCCACCTCAGTCATGAAAACCATTGAGGGGGTGACCTTGATTGAGTCACTCTTTCATCTCAGAGAAAAGCAAAACTGAAGGCAGCCCCCCTCTGAACAGATTTTACCAAGTGAACCCTCTGGTAGGCTTGCTTTAGTCTTGGCCTAAGTCAGAAACAAATTGAAAACATAACATTAAAAGCTTCTAGGTAGACAAAGAGGAAAAGGAGGATGAGATGGTTCAAAAAGACTGCTAAAAGGAGCTTAGAGGCTTGCCAACTGAAATATGTTCGCATTCCCTTCTCTTTCAATTTTCTTTAAAGTACCAACATACCTCAGTAGTGCATCAATGAAATAACACTTTTGTACTTTAATTAAATTTTCTATTTACTTTTAACTCAGAGATTAGAAAGGTCCCTCTTCAAATAACCTTATCTTATTTTAAGACCTCTCCCCCCCCCCCCCAATGGATTGCTTCAATGTGGAGGCAACAAGAATCAGCAAAACCAAGGAGCTATAGAACTGCAATTTTTTTTTACTAATCTAGAAGAACCCCTTTGCCCCAGCCTAACAACCTCTTCTAGAATATTATGCAGTTAGACACCAATCTATAAAGGTAAAGGTTTTCCCCTGACATTAAGTCCAGGTGTGTCCGACTCTGGGGGTTGGTGCTCATCTCCATTTCTAAGCCGAAGAGCCGGCGTTGTCCGTAGATACCTCCACGGTCATGTGGCCAGCATGACAGCATGGAGCAGTACCTATTGATCTATTCAAATTTGCCTGTTTTCAAACTGCTAGGTTGGCAGAAGCTGGGGCTAACAGCGGACACTCACGTCGCTCCCCCAATTCGAACCTGCGACATTTCAATCAGCAAGTTCAGCAGCTCAGTACTTTAACCCACTACGCCAGCGGGAGCTCCAGTACTAATCTATACTGTTTAAAATAATTTAATTCCATAGGTTAGTAGCCTAGAAGATTATTAGTAATCCTCACAATTTTCTTGAAATGTTTGGCGAGGCCTAGAACCAGTGCAAAATGGTGCTCATCTCTGTCCCATACCAGATAAATATCCCATAAGGATTCAATGTCTAACAACGACTATGGCTCAGATGTCCAGCGGAAGCAGCAGGAACACACTCCTCACTGTCTAGGTCCTGGTGTAGATTATTCACACAGATCAGGAAAACTAAACAGGAGGGAAATATTCAATTTCATCCAAGAAAGTATAGTTGATCACTTCATTCCAAAAAAGAAACTAGAAACTGGGTATAAATCTTCAGCTTTATTCTCTAATTTCTAATATATTATAATCTATATTTAATACAAAAATATCAAAATTAATTTAGGATTGTTGCAGATCATATGTTCAAATTACAGAATGCCTACTGCATAGGTTTAGCTTTCTTGCCTTAATTTAACATGGTTGGCTTGTTGGCTGTTCTATTCCTGGCTCTCAGTATCACCACAAGCCTACTGGGATCAAAAAGCTCAGCAAGACTACAAAGTCACATCTGTGAAAAGGTTTTTCCCCCTTTTTTGTAAACCGGTAGATTATGATTGATGAACCCAGCATTAGGGTAATGTTAGCAGGGACACTTACCGCTTCTGTCCTCTGACATCACTGAGGTCAGACCATAATCATGTTAGCATTGAACACAATGCTTTATTCATGTTTCATGGGTATGTCAGTAGCAATCAGTGTAGCTTGCTATGGATAAATTAAACTGGGCCAACAACTGCTGGTGTATAAATTGAATGCTTTTAAAATCTACTGAAACACCTCCTAAAAGTTACCTGACTTAATCACTTCTCTAGTCTTCCTAATGAGACCAATGTTCACAGGAATTTCATTCAATGAATGGCTTCTCTCTTAAAGATATATTTTATAAAATATAAAATGCTTTAAATTGACACCAAGCTTTCAAAAAATCAGTTCAATTTTGAAGTAGGGGGGAGTTCTTCATAATGCAATGAATATATAAACAAATTGGAGAAATATTTAGGTATATCTGTATTTACCTATACATTAGTACCTTAACATGTATTTATCAGGGGAGGGGTGCAGTAAAGTAAGCATTAATATGTGCTATTTCTACACAAACAGATCTGCAAAAGAGCAAGGAATCCCAATTAAGGTTTCAAGATACTTGGGTGAACCTAGATTTGATGCCCATTTTAAGTTGTTTTTATATTTTGATTCTTTGTTTATATTGTGCTCATTTTTCCCTGTCTCTGGTATAACCTACAGTAGTAGGTTATAGTGAAATCCATTATGGCCTGCCTATCTATCTATCTATCTATCTATCTATCTATCTATCTATCTAAATATCTATCTCGTAGTTACTAGTTCCAATTACAGTAGACTCATTCAACCAATAGCTGAATAATAAGTCAACACTTATATGACTTATTAATTCAGCAGGTCTGCTTTAATTTGGACTGATTTAGGTTTCAATATACACAATTTCCTCTCTTTAAAATTACCTTAATGTGGCTTCATTGCATTGATTTTATGTAAAGCACCCTCTCACATTGTACATATTATAAAACAATAGTAATTACTGTCATTTGCAACAGGTAGCTGATGTTTGTTAAGAATATTTGGTGTTGCAAGTATTTTAATCTAATTGTAATGTTTGGCACCAAACATCCACTTTTGTGGGTTGTATGATCTACCTAATTTCTAAGGCAAACACACAGGGCCCGTCCAGACAGCCTCTTTATTGCTGAAACTTCCGCAATAAAAAGGGGGTTGTCCAGATGACGTTCTGGCCAGTCCCACATTAATTCAGCACAAACCAGGAAAACCCTGGTTTGTGCTGAATTAATTTGTTAGTGCATTTATTCGTGCCTTCTTGGAAGACGTGGGATAAATGCTCTATTTCTAGTGTCTGGACCACAGTCCACACACCATTCCCACAGTTTACTGGGCTAAATAAGCCTGGTAAACTGTGGGAATACCCATCTCCCTCCCCCCAAGCCCCTAGATCCCTTAGAAAACTAAGAAATACTTACATGGTCTCCATTAGAATCCTGGCGAGGTCTCCCGGCATGTAGAAATGATGCAGCAGAAGAGGGAGGGAGGAGTAAAATCGCTCTCCCCCCTCTCCTCGCACATCATTTCTATGCACCGGGACTGCTCGCTGGGATTATAATGGAGACCATGTAAGTATTTCTTAGTTTTCTAAGGGATCTAGGGGCTTGGGGGGAGAGGGAGGGCCTCCCCACATTCTCTCCGACTTTCTGGCGTTGGTGCGGACAGCCCCCCACAAACATCTTCATTTTTTTAAACATAGATGTTTGCGAGATACTTCCCACAGCTTTGAAAAGTTTTTTCCCTTTTTAATGGATAACATCTATACTTGTTTAGCAATGCACAAGCATGCGTGAGTTTTGTAAAATGGACTTGCAAACATAAAAGAAATGCTAAATTAAGAAGAGAAATCCCTATATCACTTGCAAAGTTGTGCAGCTATTTGAATTACTCTTTTTAAAATGAAAGGACGTAAAAGAAGGAAATGATGGCTTTGCAGCCAGAGGTCCTCTCAGGTTTTTGCCAAAAGTGAAATAGCAAACGGTTTGGGGATGGGGAATTGAAGCGGTTCAAAGTGGTGCCCCAACTCATCCACAGTCACATCACTGTCCCCAAAGGCACTGCATAAGCACTTTTAAACTATCACACTAGGTAAAAACACTTTGAACACCAATTCAAAGCACTTTCACATGCCTAAAAACCAGGTTATTCTGTTTGTCAAAAAACACTGCTTTGAAATGAGTTGACAACTGGTTTGGTGTGAGTTTAGGATGGTGTTGTGTTATAGTAAACACTTTTGTGTATGGGTAGGGATCTTCAGGCACATGCCACACATGTCCTGCGATAATATCCTAAGTTGAAAATGTCCTAAGTTGATCCCAAGGTCTGGTGTATAACACCACTTTGTCCGATATATTTTGATGGAATGGGGTAGCATGACATTTTTTTTAATGATAAATCATGATAGATATTGAGGACAGTCACATATTTCTTTCCAAAATCTCAAAAAAGGAATGCATTTCTATGTACATGCAAGAAAATGTACTATTAACATGGAACCATAACATAAACATTTAGTGTTAATTAACATGTTCACTTCCTTTCATACAAAGGAAATGTGTGCTAAGGGTGAAGATATTAAATGAATTATGAAGATTCTCTCAGATGTGTTGATTTATGCAGAGAGAAAGCTGCTCCTGGTTGCTGAAATCCACCTTAATGAATACCTTGAAATAGTCTTATTAAATACTAGTACCCATTAATTCTAATTTAGCTTATAATAAAAAGTAGTATTTTTTGGAAGCTTGGGAGTATATGGAGAGTGTTGTATCCAGCCACTGTTTTGTTAGAATCGTTTACTTATATCCCTACATTTGTGGAAAAGACCTACATAAGATACGTAGAAAAATAGAGACACTGGAAATAAATATACAAATTCCTCATAAAAGGAAAACCCCTCAAATTGCACTGTATTAATGGACACTGTCACAGGATAGTGTTAACGATCTCGTCGGCCAGCTACTGAAGCTTAGATTGTTAAATCATTCAACTTTTTAACCAAGTTGATTAAAATCCTTCTTACCATCCTATTTATGCGCACAAAATCTTCAGGCTTCTTTGCCCAGGGAGGGAGCTCCACATCATTCACAGCAATTTCATCTTCTCTGATGCCAAGATTATATCCATTACTGTTGACAAACATTTCTGGTAGGTAGTAAAATTCTGGAATTAATTCCTGTTGTGGAACAAACAAATGTTATTATTAGATGATCATTTGATGGCCTTGCGTTGTGTAACTTTTCACAATAATCTTTGTATTAGTTATGGAAAGAGAATTCAAACACTATTGTAACCTTTTGCACCTTCCTCCTTTATGTGATATTGTATTCAATGAATCTTTATTTATTTATTTACAGTATTATAATCTGCCCTTTTCACCCCGCAGGGGACTCAGGGTGGATTACAGTTCACATATATATATGGCAAACATTCAATGCCATCAGACATACAACATATATAGACAGACACAGATGCAATTTAACATTCCAGCTTTCTAGCTTCATGAGGGTATACTCAATTCCAGTCACTGGGGGAGCTGCCACTTCATTGTCCACTTGTGACACCGAGTCCTTGATGGAGTACTTTCTCATTCTTATACACACTGCTGGAAGGTTTTATGATGTCATAAATTAGTTGAATTAGCCTCCTTGCATAAAGCGGTACCTGAATTTCCTATTTGACAGATGCAACTGTCTTTCGGGCTGCATAGGCCAACAACAAGCTAGACTATTAATGGTTGGGAGCTCAATCTGTCCCAGGGTGGCTTCGAAGTCATGACTTCTCGGCCAGTAGTGATTTAATGCAGTTCGCTGTGCCATAGCCTGGTTGTAATATTAAGGTTGTGTTACATTTTAATCCAAATTATTCATGTATTAATAAATATAGCAACAATCTCTGTGCAGTCAATTATAAAGACAATGGCTTAGACGCTTATTTTAAAGTTTTAAATCTCTCAACCCTTAACACTGATATGCTTGTATGGGACTATGTCCCCTTTCTTTCAAAATTGTCATTGGCTGTAAAAATGTGAACATGAACTGCTTAGACCAGTGTTTTTCAAACTGTGGTCCTATAGGTGTTTTGGATCTCAGCTCCCAGAAATCCCAGCCAGCTTACTGGCTGTTAGGAATTGTGGGAGCTGAGGTCCAAAACACCTGAAGGTGCACAGCTTGAGAAATTCTGGCTTAGACACTCTTCATTAAACAAAGAAGTGGTGCACTTGAAATTCTGTCTTTTGTCGGCTATCCCTGGAAAATTCATACTCAGCGGCTTCTCAAGATTTCTCTGTGTCTTAAAAATAACCAACCAATTAATTACAGAAAATGTAGCTAGGTTCCTTGCTATAACTATTACTAGAACTTCAGATATTCAGATATATATGCCAGATCATTATGGGTCATTACCTCATACTGACGATTTTATTTTAGTTTGAATGTTATGGCTTTTTGGTTTGTTGTACAATTTATTGTTTTGAATCACTTAAGTATTTTATTACAAATAAGTAGCACACATAAACAGGTGTTCTGTCTGATTGGTTTTTGGTCTATAATATTTGCATATTCTCTCAAATTCTCTTACATTACACTTGATTTCCTGGCTGGGAATTCCTGGCCGTCTAGTCAAAACTTGGAAAAATGAACCAGGTACAGGACAAACTTTTAATTTGAAAATGAAATTTTGCTTTTTTGTGG
The DNA here is from genome assembly GCF_037176765.1 of Anolis sagrei. NCBI lineage: Eukaryota > Metazoa > Chordata > Lepidosauria > Squamata > Anolidae > Anolis > Anolis sagrei. The sequence continues at coordinate 34,867,645 of NC_090023.1, read as the reverse complement.
CAAGTAAAAGAGTACAATGTAAAATTCCTTAAACCATCTATTTCTACTCATATCCAAACAAATTTCATGCTTCTATCAAGTGTATTTGTCTACACATTTACTACTTTGCATAAAACACTTCTATTTCCATCCATCAGTTGCTTCCACAGCAATCCAGTTGTCTTGTATTGGCTAAGTTGACAGACCAGTAGCTGAGTTGAAATGTACAAGTAAGTCCAGTGAATTTCATCAGCTTTATTAAAAGGTGAGCAGATATATGATTGCATGTTACTGTATTTGTAACGCATTAAAACTACCATGAGTTTCAAAAGGCGAAAAATGAATATTATAACAGACATGCTAGGTCTTTAAATGTGATCTCCAGTTATTTTAATAGCTATGCTAAAACCCAAAGGTATTGTTAATAGTGTTGCATATGTTATGTCTTTATATGAGAGGAAAATTTGCCAAGACACATTTTCGGTAAGCTTGTGATGAAGTCAAGCTGCTGAAAAATTAAATTTTAAAAGTATGGCTTGGTGTTATAGAAGACCACTATCAACACTATCATAATCGTATAACATAAGCATCAAATCCGACATTTCACTTTAATATGTTTTGCCAAGAGCACACTATTTTATGTCTCTCTCTGAAATAAAATCTACTATAGGTTTTCAGTGTTCTAATATATTTCCAAGCAAACTGTTAGAGCTTTCATTTCAGCCACTCCTGCTTATGTGTTTCCTTTTTTCCTCCCAAAAGGGTGCTCCCCTGGTATCCATTACTTCACCAGTCACTTTATATAGGAGGGAGGTGGTTGACTTTCAGTTATAAGAAAATCCATTAACTCTATTAGTTTACAATATGTCACCTTAATGACATTTTTATCACAGCTACCTGTTCTGTCATATATCTATACGTTTTTGTCCAAGAGCAGTATTTCATGTCTGAGAGGCACTCTAGAGACTAGAGTGCTTTGGATATCAAAATTACACATATTGAAATGAAGGGGGGTTGCAAAAAAGGGGGGATGAGCAAGTTATGGTCATTTTCAAGGCGTGTGTATTCTAAAAGATTCTTCCACGAATAGTAACGTAGGCAAGAAAAAGTGCAGTGCTACTCAAAGTAGAGGTTTCTGGACCAGTGCTAGTTCTTGAACAATAGGCTGAAGTTCACTGAAGAGCTTCCAAAAAAGATAGAAATTGATACAGTCAGTGGACATATATATAAAGCTGGTCCCTGGAGAAAAGGGGGACACTTCACCTATCTTAAGGAGCACAGTTCAGGGGAGACAACTGATCCATTAGACAGTTGATCTATCTGGATCCAAACTGTCACCATCCACTTGTAGTGGCTCTCTGTGTGTTTCAGGCAGGATCATTTCTTAGTCCTAGTATTTCCAGATACTTCTCCTAAAAATGCCAACAAGACCTGACTCTTCTTAGCTACTTAAAGTTGACAAGTATGTCCAGTATGAATTTTCTGTTCTAGTACAGGAAAACACGCGAATGCTTAAAATAACAAGAAAACAAACCTCCTTTATTCAAGGTTCTTCCTTTGTGTACAATATGTGAAGTTGTCATGCTCAGAATTGTATTTTTTCTATTTGCCAAAGGGTGAGCTCTGCATTTGAGAATTGAACAGAACATTCTCCTTCTGGTCCCATTGAGATGAGATGGCGTGTTGCTTGTTTTCTTAGTATGCGATAAAGCAGACTTGTGCAAATAATTTACACAAACCAATGTAATTTGAAAACCAGAATTTAGATCAAAATGCCAAATCATTGCTCATTACAAATAACATGACCATTTATGTATCACCAAACAGAGGAAATAGAAAGCGTGTTAGCTAACATTAGTTGGATTTGATTTTAAAAAAACCCTTTTTATTGCTGTGGCTTTGTGACACCCATAAATGGAACATATTTACATATCTCTTTTGTATCTTATTTTCTTGTGCTTTATGGGGGTCAGGGGGAAGGATTCAAGACTTGTGAGACTGAATAGTTTTTTCCTCTTTTAATTATTGTTACTACTTGTAATAACAAATTTTAATTAGCTATTACACTTGGATTGTGCTGTTGTGTTAAAAATATAAGCACATATATAATTCAATGTATGCCCTATCTATATTTTCATTATCTCATTGAGAATGAATCTGGTAAAGGTGGGGGCGGATTTATATGTTGGCTAACAATATCAACATCAATTATTTACCTTCAAAATGCAAGATAAATTCTAATTCATTTAGAGAAAAAGAAACACCTGTCATTCTGTTTATATGATGCCAAAGGAAAGAGAATAGTTTAAAAGACGGTTTGAAAAGTGATATTTTGTTAATCTTTTCTGCACACCTACATGAGACATAATCACTGTTGTATCGAATATGCCATTTTATAATGTACTTCAAATTTTAAAGAAATAGCTTGTTGCTACTTCAACACTGGGAGCTGATGCTCTAGTGCCAACATAACACAAAACCTTTTTCCTGGCTTTAGCAATCTGATTAGTTAAAGCAATACTTACCTTAGGCTAAGTATGCAAATAGTTTCAAGATATCTATCAGAGATGGATAGTATTTTTAGCACACTTTTGGTATTAAAAATGTAAGAAGTAAGTCCTGGTTCAGTGGACTTCATCAACAGGCGAAACAATCCCAGTTACATTTTCAGAGAGAATCTGATTAAAACTAAAATGTTCATTTTGGTGTTCTGAAACTGACTGTGATATGAAATCATGGTTTCATGCTCAAGGTGCTTTTTCTTAACACACAAAATGAGGCTTTAGGCATCCAGAAACATGGATAAATACCATCTCCACACATGCTAAAGTGAGATGGAACATTACATCGCAACATAAAAGAAAAGAGGCAATTGTAAAAAAAATGTTTGTTATTTTCATTTGTAAAAATATGGTTGTTAAATAATTATACTTCCTGGTCCCAAAACACTGGTTTCTTTTGTAATGCTGATTATATATCAAATGGCATTGATTTGCAGTAGAATCCAAATCATTTAAGGAGCTGGTAACAGTTTATGAGTTTCCCTTTTTCTTTGTTCAACCAATTATTTATCGCTCCTAAATCTGAGCACAAACTCAATACATAAATAATGTAACTCCTAGTAACATTGGTATGAATGGATTTTGAGATCATAAATACCTATAAAGAAGACTGAAACAATGTGAGTTCTAAAAAAGACAAAATGAGGTCTAGGATAAATACAGAGCAGTAACTTCAAACATCTTCACTGGAAAAAAATATACACAACTGTCATAATATGTGTTTATTTCACAAAAGACACAACTTCGCAAGATTTAAAATGAAACTATAAGGTAGCATCAGCATTTGCGATGGAGTTTGGAAATACCCCATTAACTGAGAACTGGAATATGATATTATTTCTTTAAATAAGCAAGAACACAGGGTTCCCTTTAGCACTTTCATGTAAACATAGAAAAACCTTTATATATAACAATGGAGGGTTACAAAATTATCCTGCTCTCCAGCTGTTTCTATGTATTGTGTAGATATTGGCTTAATCTAATGTGTACTGCTGCATGATATCCTCAGGCACAGCCAAGTAAAAGCTAAGGCTTATGGAAAAGCATACATTTTAAATGTGTCTTGTCATTAATGCTTTATTAATTGCTGCAGGCAATGCAAAGCCAGAGCACGGCAAGCTATAACAATATGACACTTTAAGGTCAAATCTAATCTTGCTGTGTTTATGGAATGGGCCAAATATTGAGTTAACAGGAAAGAAGAGCAGTTTGTTGAGATTTTCTTTATGTTGCAAATATTTGATTTAAATTAGTATAGAGGGCTTTTTTTCTCCAGGAACAAAAGAGCTTTTATACATGGAAATATTGGAAAGTTTTGCCATTGTATATAATGTCTTTTGAAATAATTATGCCTAACGCCACTTTTCAATGTTTTCTCTTCTTGTATGAGAAAAACATCAGAAGCATACTTAAATCAATGATTTCTGAGAGTTATTCAATCATTTGGCATGTATGAGCATAAACATTTTTCTCACCTTTACATCTGAAGTGTCTCTTTGGCTGTTTCTCCAAGACCTTGCCACTGATGAAAAGGTTCGGTCTGGATGATCAAATTTTGCATCATTTGCATTCAGAAAGAATGTTGTAAATGGTTCCTGCCACCAAAATAAATACATAAGTATACATTTATGTATGAATGTCATAAGCAAAAGGATTACATAATGTATTTTTTAAAAATACATCCGTTCTAAACTTAATGTTTAATCTTAATTATGGGAAATTTTAATAAGGAATTAATCAGTACCTCATAATAATGACTTATTATTAATCTCTTGATGCAACTATCACTATTAAAGAAATATAGTGCAGCACAAAAGCATTTGAAACTGAGAATAGAAGGATTACAATAAAATGTTGTATATTAAGAATATGGTCTTCAAATGTGTGGCAATCTATGTCACACATGTAAGACTTCAAAATCTAGTAATATTTTCTTTTTTCTAGCTAGACTTCATAATCTTTTTTTTTGGAAAAGCTACTATGTGAACAACTTGACTTACATACACGCAAACACACACACTTCAGAAACAAGTGATTTACATATGCCAAGATCTAGATCTATCATGTATTTTAATAGAACTTACCCAACAATAATTAAGCGCATTTAGAATTTTAAGCACACACTTAATTTCGTCACTGATATTTATTTATTTATTTACCACACTTGTACCCCACCTTTCTCATCCCGAAGGGGACTCAGAATGGCCTTGCAAAGGCAACATTTGATGCCACACATATACATACATATCAGTAAATAAACAACACATTAAAACCAAACAATCAAAAACATTAATATTAAAACATCAGTTAAAATCATAATAAGGATTTTGAAGGTGCTTAATTTTATCAGTATCCTCCAAAAATGCAAAGCTATGAAATGCACATAGCCCAGGATCATTAACACATTGAGCATAATCTATATGTTAGTCTGAACCCATTGAATCAACTGATACTTGGTAATTCAACACTTATGTAAATTGCATTATTACAGTGCGTATGTTAATATTTACATTAACCTTCTTTGTTTTAGCTGTTTGATATGTAATGAAAATGTTATTGTAACAGAGCTACTACATTTGTCCTACCTAAAATAGATCCATAGAAATAAATGAGATTTTAGTTATTGGTACTATTGATATCCCAGTGATTTTAATGGGTCTGTTACATGAAGGGTTGAATTTAGCACTCAGTAATGACCCTGCATGAAACAAAATAATTGCAGTCATTGGTTATGGATTTGTTCTTTATTTTCTCAATTTATTTTTTTCTTTTTTGATCCTTAATCCTCCCCCCTCCCAAAAAAACCCCGTCTTCTCTTCCACACTGTTTTTAGCTGCAAAAGTTCCTAATAAAGGAAACAAGAGGTGACAGTGAGGTGGGCAAGGAAGATGCAAACAATTACTAGTTATACCTCCTTGCCGAGACTATTGGAAATAAGATGATAAATTATTCAGTGATGGACTGGAACTGATATTTAAGATATATACCAATTGCTGGTGGTTCCAAATTATTTAGTGATAATTTTGTCTATACTTTAAAAGGAACAGATGTCTCAACTCAGTCCTGTAATACATCAATAATCTTTAAATAATTAATTCAAGAAAAAGACAGAAGTATCTGAACGTGCTTTCATGTTTCTTTCATTTTTAGTTTCCACCAAAAGAATAACCAACAGTTAACTCCAATGGTGGCGTATGTCCCTGCCCCAAATAATCTGCAAATCCATATTCCCTGAATGTATGTCCTTAGATTATCATATTATCTATGCTGTTCTGGCTTATTGAACCCAGTCATGCCTCAGACAAAGAGGGTCTCCTTAAACACAGCCATTCCCATTGTCCTCCTTATCCAACTATATGACTACTTTTGAGGAAATGAGAAGCTCCAGGTTTCATTCTGAATGGTAAAAGAGCTATCCAAGGTGCTGAACCTTGACTGAAAAGAGCTTCAATGCCTTTCATAATTATTTTACACTTCAGAATATAAGCTGAAATGGCTTCACTGTCCCATTGTTCATGGAAGCTATTATTATCTATTGGTGAGAAGTCTGTACATTATACTCTAATTCTTACTATTTTCTCTTCCTCTATGCCAAGATCACAACATATGTTCTGAACATAAATAGTGTACATTGGACAGAAGGTATGTTTTGATTTTTTTTTTCATATCAGGAGCAACTTGCGAAATTGCAAGTCACTTCTAGTGTGAGAGAATAGGCTGGCTACAAGGATGTTTCCCAGGGGACGCCCGGATGTTTGATATCTTACCACCTTGTGGGAGGCTTGTCTCATGTCCTCACATGGGAAACTGGTTACAGACGGGAGCTTACCCAGCTCCCCAGATTTGAACCGCTCATCTTTCGGTCGACCAGTTCAGCCGGCACAAGGGTTTAAGCCATTGCACCACCAGGGGCTCGAATTTTTGAAATGAAATGCTTGCTCAGGGAGGTCGAAGAGAGAGGAAACAGGCATCTTTTTAGTTCTGCCAAGATTCTCCACATTCTCCCAGCTTTATCTGTTCCAAAGTCTGCTTGACCAGACAGAACAGATAGAAGTATCTTATGTATATGTGTCTACCATGAAATTTTAGGGAAGCTAGTAATTAATTAGGCAGATAATGGAAACAATCGCACTTGCTAATTGTCTAGTGAGCATCCAGACAACAATCCAATTTATTGTCTCTATTGACTTATTAGAAAAATCATCCTTGAATATGATGTTTTCAGAACTTTGAAGAACTTCAGACCTTGAACAAGGTTAATTTTCTACCATTTAATGATACTAAACTGAGTAAGAAATTACTTCATATACTGTTCTTAAGATCCCCTAAAATCTTCTATTGAGTCTGCTGATGGGTCTGGTTTTTCAGTTGCCCTTTCTGGCTACAAACTTATCAGCACTGACCATCTATGTTCACTATTAGAGAGGATGATGGTATTCTGCAACATTCGGTGTATTACAACAGTGTTATATTAGTATAGTATTAGTATAAGTATTGTTTGTTACTTCTTGTAGGAGACACAATATGTGTACCATTATAATACTTATAATTTTGTGCATACTGTAGCATTCATATAATAGATGGAATAATGTGCAATAGATGCTTATAATGTTTTAGTGTGCATATAGTGTGAATAGGAGACTGACAGAAATGTACATGTAATAATATAGAATAGCAGCAAAAACTTCTCACTTGTTTGTTGGTTGTCCCAATCTGATTACGTTGTCATCATTACCTGACTTTGCAGTTAGTAGGAATAATTATATGCAACAGGCATGTCAATAACATTCAACTAATGTATAAATGTTTTAAAATAGACACTTTCCTCTGAAAAAAGTCTCCCACTCTCCTCATACAAATACATGGACACATTCTAGTAACTGGTGATAGACAAAATTATCAAAATGCTAACTGGTATATGAACAGAGGGTTCATGTATGTTTCTGCTGCTCTATCTTACTTTCTATGAAGAGTTTATGATTCTGAGACAATATGAAGAGGGAGAGCACTGTGCATCACAACTATAGTGCAGGAAAGACTATTGCTGTGTGACAGGTGGCTGAGGACAGCTACACAACTACAAAGCTGAAAGAAGGCTATACAATCAAATATGGACATTAGTAATGACCGAGCTTTCAATTATAACTTCTCACAACATTCCTCATGTACAAGAACAAACTTCAAATAAACAAATAATCTCATTATTTCTCTACATTTTTAAGTTAAGTTGAATTGATCCTGTTAAATTGCTCTACCTCTATGCTGCCATTTCTATGCTACTATACGGTACTATCCACCTTATTGGCCACCTTATTCTTTATTGGCCCCCTCCCTCCCCAACAATGAGTCTGTTGTTGCTTATGATGTTTTTTTATTATTGTTTATGTTGTCTTTGTGCTATTTTATTGTTCTGTTTTAACTGTATGTTGCTTTGGGCTTGGCCTCATGTAAGCCGCCCCAAGTCCCCTCGGGGAGATGGAGGCAGAGTAGAAAAATAAAGTTCTTCTTCTTCTTCTTCTACTACTACTACTACTACTATGGACAAAAATAATTTGAAACTTGTGCCATAGTATTTTTAAAAAACACAACAAAACCTTTGCTTTGATTTGGAAATAATTTCAATTCTACTTATTGGTAGTAACTAGGATTCCAAATCAGAAGCAACTGGGGATTACACAAACCAGTAGGAAACTGTAATTACAGTAAATTATGTTAAAGCATAATCCTAAATTCCATGACAACATTATTTAAGAGTCTGAGACAAACACAAAAAGCAAGAAGATTCACAGTGAAGGATTAAGCCTTTCATAGTTGGAACACTACAGGGTGCCCCATTATATCAATGTATGGTGTCTATCTTTGGGATTTTTTAATCCTTAACAGGAGTGCCTAGACTCCTCTACATTCACTACATAGCCCTGCATTATTAAAAAAAAACATTTCTTGCCTTCAAAAATGATTTTATAAAGGTATCATCATGCGCTCAAAACTTTCCTGTAATTTTCTTTAATTTTAAAAAGGTAATTCCATGTTCTATAACATTTAGTTAATAGTTTTGGGGCTATGAAATAATGGATATTCTTCATAGACTCATAGTGTTTGAAGGAATTCAAGTACTTTAACCCCAAGTTTATCTACTAGAACTCCATTACCATCTCAGATCACATGAGAAAAAAAGGAGAGGAGAGAGATAGATGATGATGGGATTGATTGTATTGTAGATAGCTTGAGAATATCTTATAGTGTTAACAGTTAAGATCTAATTGGCTGTTGTTGATTTTAAAGCCTCTCCAGAGTCTAAAATAGCCTGACCCCACTCCCATTGTGGCAAAACTTTCCTGACTTGTCGGGAATACTGGGGAATCATTTTGGAACAAACCATGGGGGGAAGAACATTAAAAAAAATCAGTGCAACAAGGTACAGAAGGATGGTACAAATCAAAAGAGTCATTGCTTGTGCATAAGTATGATACCTCGCTTGCCATCAGCCTCTGTATAAAATGTTCAGTTATCATAGTTGTTTAAAATGAAAACAATCGCACACACACACCTAAATTCAGCAAGCAGTACTGACTAGGGGGCACGTCGGCTTGACATAGAAACAGATTTACTGATTATTAGGTCATTTACACTGTTGCTCAAGTGTATGTGAAATCAGTGTGATATCCTCAATCATAGAGCTAACCTCATCAGCTGTCTTTATTTAACTAAAAGTGAACTGACAATTACTATTTAACTTTATTTAACTAAAAGCAAGTTGAATGTTACTATTGGTAATACTTTTTCTTTCATCTCAGATCAATTTTTAATTCAAAAGAACATTTAAATACCTGTTTTATTTTTGTTTTTAACTCTTTTATCGTAATGACTAAATTGTTAATCTGCATTCCACCACTGCCCAAAAAGTACAGATAATGGTACTGTAAGTATGTGGGGTAAACATCATCATCATCATCATCATCATCATCATCATCATCATCATTATTTATCATGATCAATATTCTGTTTATATTCATGTTTATTCATGCCCCACTTTTTCTCTCCACAAAGGAGACTCAAAGAACCTTACATTAAAAGTTAGGCTGAGACAATGCCCCCCCCCCCCCCGCCCAATTAAAAGGTATGGAATCTTTTGGGGGAATATTTTCTTCCTTGATCTAAATTACTCCTCAACAATGACATTTGTCTTATGAGAAAACATGTAGGGTACATGTATATTTTCTCTTACAGGATGAAAAGATGCTGGGATTATATGAATCAGAAAAATGTCTAATTAATGTAGGTGTTTAATTTATCTTGGTCTGTTGTTGTTTGTAAGTTTTTTATTATTTTTCAGCCGATATCTGTAATTTGCAATGTAAGATATTTGTAACTTGAAAAGTAAAATTCTGATACTAGTTCTTCGTGATTTTAACCATACATTTTATGCAAAATTATTTATGCCATTTTGAATTCTTATAAGGGAGGGATTAAATCAATTAATAACAGTAGCAACACTATGGAGTCTTGGATTTGCTGCTTACTTCATACATATTCAACACTCTAGGGGCTCCTGGAGTTCTATGTTTTAAATCTGAATATTTGTCCTGCTGTTGACAGTCTTAGTCAAGAACAACTTTCAGAAAAGACACTATAATGTACTGGTGCTATCATTACCATGTCAATTTCATTCAATACTCTGTCAATTTTACTGCTTTACTATATGGGTAATTTTTAAGTCCTATTTTTTTATTTAGTTATGCTCATTGTCTTGTCTATTCCTGTTGCCTACAGCACTCGGAGATGATGGTTCAACTGAAAGATTAAGATTCACCTGTCAGTTTTTCTGATTGACTTGTTAAATCAATGGCACAATCTACCTGCTTCACTACAATTTTGCTGAATGAAGTGACACCCATACAAGTAGCTAGAATAGAAAAAATGCTGTATGGGTGGAAGATAGTTGTACATTTCTGTGTTTTTGCTGATATACAGTGGCTGCATGTTTATAATGGGAAAGATTGGATTTTACCAAGGGGGGAAGCAGAAATACTTACAATGCGGACCAGCCAGGATAGTGTACAAGTGGATGTTGAATAATGGGTGTTATAATGATGAGGTGGAGTTTGATCATCTTCCCATGTTTCATAACGCTCTGCATAAAAGACTGCTCTTTTGGGGTTCAAAGCACCAATAGGCTGTAAAGAGAGAAAAATATATGACTTTATAAACAACTGGAGAACAGAATGCCTTAGAAATGTATATCACACTTTTAGTCTGCATCTTTCAATTAAAGATTCACAACAGATGATATTCTGGAGCCAAATGTTGCTCTGCTGTAATCTGTTTAGACTACTTGAGATGGAGTGGAAATTTTATTTCAGAGGCTTGAATTACTGAACATATGACTTCTTTTAAAACCTTCAAAATGTATGCGATATACATCTGCGAATGTCATGATCAACATAAGGCGGAAAAATCCCAGTTGATTCAGAAATATCCTTCTGGAAGACTACTTCTAGCCTACATTTCAAACGCTTTCAAACCGAAAGTAAGATTGCTCTTGTCATACAGTATAATGGCATAGCTAATGAAATGTGACTTCCTTTCAAACAGGCTACTTTGTAATGCACATTTCATGATGAAAAGATTTTGTACAGAAAGCTGTGTGGTGTTTGGTGATCTTATGCAGAAATTCTTGAATACATCCATAGTCAAAAAGACAGTAACTATTGCCAAACAATTTTCATATATATATTTTAAAATGTTCTTAAGTCACGGACAGAAGAGAAGAATAAACCATTTGGTAGGAAGGAAAATAATGTTCCTATCTCATTCTCCAGGTCTTTCCATATGCTACAGAGATGTTTCAAATATGCCAAGTAGGATATGACTGCTCTCATTAAATAACTTGCATGAGTAAAATTATTTTTGCTTCTTTCCAACTTTTAAATGGTTTTAAAGAAACTTCTAAATTTGTTATGCAACTCTTTAATAAGAAGCGCCATAGCCTACTTGGCATATGTGAAACAACTCTGTACTCTAGGCAGCTTACAAATAAGAGTAGATACAACAGTTACAATGTGAAAGCTTAACATTAAAATAAAATTAAACAATTAACAACATTAAAAGCAATTCAAGACATATAATTAAAATGTTAAATCTATTTAACAGTATGACGTACATCTACTTCTGGTGGGGCACTGTGGTGAAAGGGAAGTGGAATACGCTGTTGCGCCAGCAACATGGAGGGAAACCGGCTGGCAGACACTTCCCCCTGTGGGATGGGGGCAGCAGTAAATTGGGCGATGCAGGGCGTGGGGGAATGGGTTCTCCATGTCCCTTGCTGGGGCTCCACGGATTTGACATGATGTGTGGCAAATCCGTATACTAATGTAATAAATTCCAAAGAAATGCTTTGCCTGCTGATGGTTGTGAAGCTCTAAGAAGCTTTAGGTTGTATTGTTATGTTGTGTTTGAGGCCTTGACCTTTGTAAGCCGCATTGAGTCCTTCGGGAGATGCTAACGGGGTACAAATAAAGTTAATAATAATAATAAGAAGAAGAAGGAGTTTCACAGCCTAATGGTATATTGATGAGAGCAGTGGACTATGACTCTGAAGACAAGGATTCAAATCCTGACTTGCACATGGACACTTACTGGAAAACCTTGGGCAAGTCACATTTTCACACCCTCAAAGGATTGCAAAGGCTATTCTGCACAAATATTGCTTTAAAAAAACCTTCCCCATTATATATTCACCTTAGGGTGACCGTAAGTCAAAAACAACTTGAAGGCACACAACAATAAAAGCCATATAGGGTTCTAAAAGTTATAACCAACATATAAAGACATATACACAATTTTTAGGATAAACTGTGGCTATCTTCCCCCTTGGCAGTGACATACCCTCAGGCTTTAAATAAACAAATTAGGAATTATTGAGTGAGTCTTCTTGTTGGGGGCCCTAGTCTGTTGTGGGACTGATGTTAGGTTACATGACAGCCTTAAGGGATAAGAAAAATATATAATGAAAAAAATGAGTTTGAGAATGGATTTGCCAAAATCTTAATGGACAGAAAGACTCAAAATTATATATGAAAAAATTAAGATCCAGAGCACATCCTTTCCTTTCACATACAGATTCTTTTCTCTTGATTCCTCCCCTCCATATTTTTAAATACATTTCAAATACATGCTGGAATGCATGACTATTTTTATATGCTTTAATTTTCTAGATCATATATACAACTACCCTAAGCCAAAATGACTGTTGTTCTAAAATAAATTGACAAAATGTGGTGACAACGAAGACTGAGTTAAATATTTGTTTTGCTCACTCCACGTTCTAAAGAGGCCAATGTTTGGTAAATATGTAGAAAAGTATACATTTTTAAAGTGACTGCCCACTATTTTGTAGTGGTTCTACCTTGTGGCTCATATAGCTTAAGTCAATGTTATACCAAGATTTTCATTTCCCTAAACACTTTGATTATTTAATATTTTGCTGTGTCAAGGGTATGCTAATAGCTTTCTCATGTGTGTAGAATATTTTAGTAATCCCCGAGGATCAAGCTTATCTGATGCAGATTGTACTGCAAGACCTCACAAAACATTCTTGAAAGAAAAGCATGACCCATTTCTTAATCTTTTCCAGGCATCCTTCCAACTACTGAAACAACAATAAAGTAAATATTTACATTTTTCATTTTATTCAGGTTTCATAGCCTTCTCAATCTTTTCTATGTTTGCCATATAAAATTCAGCATTGTGTATGGCAAAAGTTGTTCTCAGTTCTTTGAGTATATATCTTTGTAATAGTAACAAATACATATTTATTCTATGCCATCCACCTTCCTATTGATCTGACAAATTAAATCATGACATTACCATGAATTGGCGTGATAGGATATTGTAGTGTTCATACTGTAAAGTGTGAGGCAGCACTTACTATATTTGCCAGAATAGCTATTGAGGTTAGAATAGTAGAGGTTAGAAGAAGAAAGTAACATTTCATTTTAAATATGTTTGTGATTAGTCTTGACAGGGAAGGAATGTTGTCTAGTGATCACAGCAGGGATCGGAATTATGAGACCAGAGTTCTACTTCTATCTTTGATGGCACAAAAAGAGTTACTCATTGCCCTCTCAGCTTTATGACCTCCTATATATATATATATATATATATATATATATATATATATATATATATATATATGAATTCTTAGCATGGTCAAGTTTTAGCTGCTGCTTTTCATTGCTAGCTTTTATTGGGATAGGCCTTAGTCTCTTTGATTTTTCTGGCATTACTTTTTTTAGATTTTGCTTGAAAACTGCCATGGGAATGATACTAGCTGGAAAATGTATAGGAATTTTCCAAATAAACAGAATAAAATTGAAGCATTCCAAGTAATTATTGCTTTAAATATAATGTTGTGTTTTCTTCCTGGGCTGTGTCAAGATGGAAAAGTTAAGAGAGGCAATCTAATCCTCTGCACTATTTAAGATTGTGTTTTTAGCCAACTTATATGAGAGTATGGAGGCAGTCTTATACACATTTACCTGGAAATACAACCCATTGAATACAATGGAGACATACTAATAATATCAACAGTAAGATGATACTACTAAGAAAGCTAATCTTAACATAGTTATCCCTATGGCTATGTTAATATAGGGACAATTAACAAAGTAATAACATAGCCATGTGTGGTTTCCGGGCTGTATGGCCAAGTTTTAGCAGCATTTTCTCCTGATGTTTCGCCTGCATCTGTGGCTGGAATCTTCAGAATGCATTTCATGTAGGACTGCTCTTGAACATGAATCAGAAATTGCAGGTAGTGCAAAATGCAACAGCTAGATGGATGCCATACAAAAATCATATAACACCAGATTAAAGGATGTGTACTAACTACACTTTCAGAGCTAATTTTAATACTGGAAGCAGCATCTCTCAATATATATTCCTCCTTGAGAACGGAGATATGTGTGAATGGCCTACATTTGGTCCCCATTAGCACGGGGAATATGTTTTGGGAGGATATGGGAAACTTCTCTGCTGTGGCACCTCAGTTATGAAATTATTTCCCATGAAAGTCTGATAGGTGCTAATATCACCACCATTCAAGCACCATGAAAACATTTCTGCCTTCCAAAGCTTTTGGGACCATACTGAGTTTGCACAAAGCCCCATATGTATAAGATTTTCATTTTCTTTTAGCATGTTAACTAGTTTCAATCTGTCCTTTTAATTTTTTTAGCCTGTAAAAATCTTTATATTTTACATAGCTTAAATTAGGTTGGTTTTAATGTGCACTGGCTAGAGATATTGTGATAGAATGAGTGATATAAATCTTTATATCAAATCAAATCAGAAGTTTAAACAAATAACACATAATTCCCATTGCAATCTTGGTCGAGAACAGTGGGCTGCGGCCCAGTAGTGGGCCGCGAGAATGAAAATTTCTGCTCCTTTCTGCAGAGCTAACCAGCCCCGCTCCTTTTGGTACTAATGTTGGAGTGGTCCCTGGTTAAAGTGCTTCCTGGTCAAGAGGGTCGTGGTCAAAGTGGCTTCTGGTCAAGAGAGCCCTGGTCAAAAAAAAAAAAAAAAGGTGGGGAACCACTGGTCTAGAAGAAACCAGCCTTTTTGCCAATCTCAAGAATTTTATTTTCTGTAGCTCTCTTTGAATTTGCCTGTTTCATAATATCACCTTTTCTTTTCTCTTTCAAAAGTAGCTGTGATTTTTTAAAAAGAATTTTAAAAATATAATTGCAATAAAGGGGGGAGTGAGAAGAAATGTGATATGAAGGTGTTACATACATTGATTTTTCAGACATTTGTCATAGGTGAGTTAGGAAGAAATCTTATTATAGATAGAAAGGTTTTCCACATTGCTGCAGCCAGCCTGTTGCTTAACAAAAAACATGAAAAAGTGCTAGCTTGCAAAATTCACAGTTCTGTGCATTTATCTGTGTTATTATATTTATAAGCCTACAGGCATTATCACTTCCTTTCCTTTTAAAGTGGAAAAGTAATTTAAGAAAGTGGTAATGCTTATAATCATCTGCCAGTCAAGCAGCTTGTGAATTAACAAAATATAGTTTCCCCTCTCAGCAGATGGGCGTGTATGATTCATTTCATGTATGTCAATATTAGTAGGAGTTCTCAGTTAGTGAAAAAACTATTTTATTTAGCGGAGTGCATGACTAGAAGTAAAAGGGGAAAAATTCCATTTACACTTTAATGAGCAGGAATAATACAGCGTGTCAAAGTAATGTACTCACTGCACCCTGGTAATAGGCATTATACAATTTTGCACAGGAAAACCACATTAAAGTACTGCTCTTAAATGAAATCTAGCATGCAGTAAAGGTTGCAAAAATATTCTCTGTGCTAATGCTTAGTGGTATGTTGTACAGGAAGATCCAATCAAGATGAAAATAAGCAGATCACCTGATAGTTTGTAAGTGCAGAGATAATCTGTATATCTATGACAGTCTCTTTCACTCACTTTTCAAGCTGTCAAACAATAAATGTAACCTTTGACCTTGTGTATATCTTGAATGAAATGGGAAAAGCCTGAAATGTGTTTCTCATAGAATACCTTGACTGAAACTCTTTTTGGGCTTATTTTCAAATTTCTAATTAAAATATATAATTAAATATGAACACGGGAACTTCAAATAACACTCCTGTTCTCAAGAAGACACGTTGGGCAAAACCCAGAAACTGAAATTATCAAGCCATTTTTAAGAGTATCTCCTCATTTAACTGTTCTATCATTTAACAGTAATAACTTGTATATTGTCTTCTTCTAGAATATCTGCTTCTGGGACTATTTTGATTGTCATTGGAAAACAGCATTCCTTATTTTAGGGCAAAGGTGGACAAAGGGATGCATATGATTTCTATGGCCCCTTCTACAATGTCATATAAAATCCAGATTGTCTGCTTTGAACTGGATTATATGGCAGTGTAAACTCATATAATCCAGTTCTGAGTAAAAATGTGGATTATCTTATTTGATTACCTAGGTAATATGGCAGTGTAGAAGGGACCTAAATTTAAGGGAGCACAGCATACTTTTGATTATTTGATAGGGCATTTCCCCTGCTCCCAGCTAATGAATGTAGTCAAACAGTGGGGTTTTAAGAATGGTGTAGTTCTTGAGTAAAACATTAAAATTGCCAAGGTCTGTTAAAATTAAGTCGGCTTCATTGTTGGAATCATTTGTCAAAAAAGGGAGTAAAAATAATTATAACAAAATTTAGAGTTTGTGTATGTGCGTCCACCATAGAAGGTGATGCCTGATCTCTTGGGGAAGAAGTACTTGTCTGCGTCTGCCATAAAAAGGTGACTGCTTGAAATGACCTGTGTAGTCACTGAAGTGGTTGAGAATGGAATCTTGCCCACATTCCAAATGAAAGAAAGGCATCATGAGCCACAGATTTCAAGTCAGGACATGAGATCTATGTATTTTGATCTGGCAAAAAACAGATCACTTGGATCTGGTTGGAGAAAGTAAAATATATCACTTCTTGGTGTCTATCTGGGCTCTGAGGTGAACAAGTCACTTCTTCTCATTTATTCCAAACCCTTGTTGTTTTTCTGTGGATATGATGGACAATTATTGTTTGGCTTCTTGAAATGAGATTCCTTTTACAAGGAAATCATCAAGGCATGGGAAACGATGTACTCCCTGTAGTCTCAATGCTGTTAGAGGAGATATTCTAAATTTTGTAAATTTCCTGGGTGCCCAGATAAAAAGGAAGTGCTCCAAATTAGTAATGGATGTTGTGATAAGAAGAAAAGGGGCTTTTTTGAGGAAATACGAACAACTGATGGATGGATGAAAATATGTTTCTGAAATGTCCACAGACACAAAACATCTGGGTGCCAACATACATGTGAGAAGATTCTTGGCAGCAGTATGCCAAGCAAATGGCAGGGAACCAAGAAAGACAACAGAAGACCAGAAGAGACAAGCAAGCAACAGTGTGATGTAGTGGTTTTAGGATTGGACTAAGTCTTTGAAAAGCAGGGATCCAATTCCCGCTGTGCTCTCAAAGCCCACTGGGAGACCTTGAACAAGTCACACTCTCTTAGATCCAGAGGAAGATAAGGCAAATCCTTCTGAACAAATCTTATCATGAAAATTCCAAGATAGCTTCATCTTAGGGTTGCCGTAAGTCAGAAATGACTTGTAGGCACACAAGAACAACAACAACAACAACAACAACAAGGAGTAGAAGTACAGTTTTGGACTGAAACTCTTGTACCATTTTTTGCAAGAAAACTTGTGTAAGTGTATGCTTTAGAGATCAGAAAATTCTATTCATGAGTGCATGAGCAGGCCTTAGACAATATATTATATCTAGTGCTTGATCTCCATACCTGCCACCACTTCAGACAATTGTAAAGCAGCACTATTAGAGTGAAGCTTGGATGCAAGACTGAGTTGCCGCTGTCCTCAACACTGATAAAGCCAGCTTGGACTGATCAGAGTTACAATCCAAGTTACAATTTGTTAACTCCAGTCTACAATTTAACTTGCACAAGGAAGTAACTGCTAAAATTGCTAACCTCCTCAGATCCAGTGAACCTAATTTCTTATAAAGAGCAGTCTCTTTAAAAATTATAGTCAGTTAAACTTGTTGGTTGGACACCATCCTTCAATGAAACAGCAGCATGCGTAGTCAGTAATCTAGCACACCTGCACAGGTGTCAATTCAATGAGTCAAAGTGGAGCTATTTATTTCCGGTTACACCTATCTGCTCTTCCACTCAATATTAAGCTTAGGCAAGCCTCATTAGCTCATGAAAACGTATGAAATCATATTCGGAAATAAATTTAAGGAAATACTTTAGATGATCAAGTTTTAGAAGAATGCTTTTTCTTCCCTTCCCAATGGAAGTATCCTTATTTGGTTATGTGAGGTTTAGCAAAGTAAAACACAAATGTATTCCTGCATACCTGATCCTTTGTATAGCCTGATCATGCCCATCTTGGTATTTCTGACTATTGAATTTTTGTTGTGTATTGTCTGAGTGTGTTTTAAGGCTGCTGTTTTTATACCCCTATGTTTTATTTAATTGTGTTTTATCTGATTGTTATAATTTGCTAGGTTTATTTTAATCATATTTTTCTTTTAATGGATTGCTTTTGCTTTGATGTTCTGTGGACATTTTGTCCCATGTATAAGCCGCCTCGAGTCCCTTCAGGAGATGGAGGCAGAGTGTAAAAATAAAGTTATTATTATTACACACTTTATTCTAATAAAAAGCAGCAATGGCATTTATGCCTCATTTCATACTATGTTTTTCATAACTGTTGCTATAAACAACTATATAAGCTAGTCAGTATACTAGTCATATATAGTGGAACCTTGATCTAAGAGTGTCCCAACTTAAGAGCATTTTGAGTTAAGAGCCATCACTTGGCCCAGGTTTTGATTTGGCATACAACTAGTGTTTTGAATTATGAGCTAGTGCCAGAGGCAGCACTAGTGCTAAAGTATATGGCTTTAGGGCTTCAAGGGAACAGCCTCCATACCTCGAGCTCTTGTCCGCTTTGAGGAACTTTGGGTTAGTTGATTTTATGTGGTTTTCATTTCTGGTATGTTTGGCTTCATGAAGTGGGGAGTGGGGAGAGAGAGCAGGAGATGGAGGGAGGCTGGAATGAGTGCAGTATGAAGAATATAATGCTTCTGCCTCTTTCACTTCATGCTTCCTTGCCACAAATTTGTACTACTGCAATTTTAAAGTTGATCTTGCATTTTTATTGTTCCATATGACTGTGCATTTATATGTTATTTGTTATTTATAAAGTAAATTTTCTTATTTTAAAAAATGTTTAAAATGGGGGGTTAGGGGGGCTGGAGTGGATTAATAGCATCTCAATGCATAAATTTGTTTTGAGATAAGAGTGATTTGAGTTAAGAGCTCAGTCATGGAAAACCTCTTAAGTCAAGGCATCACTGTATACCACACACAGAAATATGTCTTTGTTTAATCCATGTGTATAATTGTCAATGTTAATTAGATTATTTTGGTTATTAAATATAGGAAATATTATAGTTCATAGTATTGGTGAAGGCTTTCTTTTATTTTGTATTTTGCAATTTATAACAAACCTTAATTATATTCAACAATAGGTCTTTACACCCTGTTGAGAACCTGCCCTAAAAACTGGAATTCATTCTCTCCTCCACCCCTCTCCCCCAAATGGAGACTGTATACAGGCAGTGCCCAAGTCACAAACAAGATAGGTTCTATAGGTTTGTTCTTAAGTAGAATTTGTTTGTAAGTTGGAACAGGTACATTTTTAAAGTGTTATTTCATCCAAACATATCTGTCTGTCTGTCTGTCTATGTATCTTTGGATAGGATAGGGAAGGGTTAACACCCCTGTGGAATGTCTTTTGCTATTGTAGATGTGTCCCTGTTCAGAAAATTTCACCTTGGGATTGACTAATTGTTAGGGTAGGGGTACAGGATCAAAACAACCCATTCTTTATGAAAATGAAATTTAGTATTTTAGTGGAAATATCAACAGAGGAGCTGCTCCAGTAGGGTTGGCATCAAAGCCAGACCTTGTGTGCATCTGCACCTCCATCTGCTCCTGCTTAGGGAGAAATAACTTGGAAACAACTATGACATCCCTGCTAAAGTGTACCTTTTGTGTATTTTGTGATTTAGGAAGCAAACTATGCCTTAAAATGGGTTGTTTTTTTATAAATATACAGCAACAGTACAACTGACAAAATTCATTGACAATCTATCTAAATAACCCCCCTATAAAACTTACAGTAACAGGCACATACTGTTTCTTTCTAATCAACATTTTAATTGTAGTCACTTACAGGCCCTACTGAGACAACTGAAATGCATCATCTAACCAATTCTGGAGAATAGTACTTGCAAGTTCTAGTAGGCAGGCATTTACTGGCATCCAAACAGCCTCCAAACCTTAACAGCTACTCACTTACAATAGGATATATCACATAAATAGGAATACGGGGACAGGATCCTGCTACAAACCCAAATGGTAACTCTGTCTCTACATGTATTCTGGGAGCATTATTACAGGGGGCAATAATATCTCCCACAACATCAGAGATAGCTCCCTATGTATGTACAGGACAGAAAGTAAAGACTCTATTCAAGAGGTTAGGGATTTACAGGTTGAGATCCTTGAACAAGGAAAAACAAAGAAAAACAGTTGAACCGAATAATATTTTTTTAAAACAATCCATTATTAAAGATATAAACAAAGGCAATGGAGCACATGTATGTATTAATGCAGGAATCTCACTGCTGCACATGTAACAACAGGAATCTTACCAGAGAGACCTTTGAACCCTGGTAAATTGACTTTTGGTAAGCAGATATATTGTTTTCAGATATCAACACTAACCACTGTAAAGATCTGAAAGTCCTATATCACTTTATGCAGCCCTTGGAGAAGATATTGTGATGATTTGCATCTAGATCCTATTACATTTATTCTGTACTGTATTCAAATAAGTGGGTTTATATCTGCAAACACTCGTGTTAAAATAATAAAAAAAACCCAGCTGATCTTAAAGGTGCTGCCACACTTTCTTTCCGTCCCCCTCCCTTACCCTTCCTCCTTTTAATGCTGCAAAATACTAACATGGGTACTTTGAAAACCTTTTAACTGGTTCTTAAGGAGAATAATGACCCATACTGATATATAAGTACGCAGGTTAGATAGTTCTGTTCTTGTGTGATATCAGAAGGGATTCAATGATCTCCATTATAAAACTACAAAGTAGTGATTAGCTCAGTTGATCAGACTGTGTTGCTAATAAGGTAACTGAGCTTCATGCAGGGGCGGCTCATCCATTACACGAAGTAAGCGGTCGCAGAACACTTTTTTTTTGCCAGGGGCGCTGAGGCGCCTCTGTAAATGCCCCTCGACCGCCACTTGAGGAGCGCCCCCTCAGCTCACAACAGCCCTAGCAGTCCGGGGGGACGTCGGCTTTCTTGCCTCGCTGCCGGGCGATCCTCTTTCCAAAGGGGCCAGGCCCTTGAGCCTCGCCTAATCCCTCTCATTCCTGCTCCACCTGGCCACCGGGTACGCGAGCAGAGCCGGCGCTCAATCGTTCTCTGCGTTCGATCCCTTCCCCATGACCGGCTCCCTTTCCCGATCCCCCAACGCTCCACCCGCCTCCTCTCCTCTCCCCAATCCGCAGGTGGGCCAAGGGGCGGAGCTGCCGTGCCTGGCCTGCTTCGGGTCCGGAGGCATGTCTGAAGACCCCAGCGTACACACCAAAAGTCGCCTCTTCTCCTGACTTTCTCTTCAGCCATTGGGACCAAGAGAGAGAGAGAGGGAGAGCCCCTCCGGATGGAGGTATCTCCCACCTCTGCTCCCTCCTTTGTTTTTGCGCCTAGCTTCAGGAAAGGTGGGCATCTCCACCTCTCTCTCTCTCTCTTGGTCCCAATGGCTGAGGAAAAAGTCAGGAGAAGAGGTGACTTTTGGTGCACACGCCGGGGTCTTCAGGCACGCCTCCGGACCCAAAGTGGGCCAGGCAAGGGAGCAAGTGCGGCAAATGTAGTTACTGGGATGTATAGTTCACCTACAATCAAAGAGCATTCTGAACTCCAGCAATGATGTAATTGAACCAAATATAGCACACAGAACTCCCACGATGAAGAGAAAATATATATCAATGATTGCTGGGGGGGGGGGGACGGACCAAAATACTGTTTGCTTACCGTTGAAAATTACCTAGGGCCGCCTCTGGCTTCATGTACCAGTTACCGCAATCTAGACCACATTAGAGCCTTGTATTCAGGTTTGGGGTCTATTGTTTGGGTTAACTGGAAAGAGAGACTGGTATGCCTTTTGCATCACAACTAATGGGAAAGTCCTGCTGGTTTCTCTGTCTTAGAAAGGAGGAAAGCACAGTGCTTTTGTAGAGTAGTAGAGCATGTGCTTTGTATTCTTGGAGACCTGTGATACCCATTACACCTGGGGTGCCACGTCCGAGAGCACTGGCTGGAGACTTAGGCTGGTTCTATACTGCCCTATATCCTAGGATCTGATCCCAGATTATATGATTTGAACTGGATTATATGAGTCTACACAGTCAGATAATCTGGGATAAGATGCTGGGATATTTGGCAGTGTCAATCCAGCCTTAGGGAACTGCCATGCTTTTCTGGGTCTCAAGGGTGATTATACAAATCTCAGGGTGGTGGCACTGGAAAAATAGATTTCCTGATTTTATTGTATGAGATTATTTTTGAGCCTAGGAACTCAGTTCCTCCCTGCTCTCATTGGGGACAGGTTTAATATAAAATAAAATAAATTGTTCCTCACTTCTCCAAAAACCAGGAGCAAAGAGGGCAGAGAAAGAGTCAGTGGGTGCATGCACAGGGGACTATCTTGTCATTTGAAGCAGGGCTATGAAGAGTGGATCGAATTTGTGTCTAGTAAACCTTTCCTGGAAATTGATGTCGGTATTATAAATGCAAAGAGTAACTCAAATAATAGATCCACATTTTAAAACTGTTTTCTGCATGAGATTTTGCAAATGTTAGTTTTGTGCCATCACAGGGGCCCACTTCTTATTGTCAGATTTTAACCTATGAACTAAGAAGCTGCTGGATGTTCTTAAATGCAATTCTAACAACTTTTACAAATAGTTGAAACATACCTTTGAAAGATCTCTGAAGTTTCCTGGTAAGGTTAAATCCAACTCTTCCGATTCATAATTTGTTAATACCCATGGAAAAACAGGATATTGGTTCAGATCGTTATATGTGCGTCCTGATAAAGACAGAATATTGTAGAACATATGGAATAATTATTAAACATAAAAACTTTACAGTGATGCAGCACAACAGAAATCAATGAAGAATGATTTGCTTTACATTAGGGTAGCCCTATACAGGCAGTACCTGAGTTGTAAGCATTCAACAATTCATAGTTTAAAATGAGGGTGAGACAACAGGCAGTGAGAGAAATTACCCCTAGGAAGAGAAGTCCACTAAGAGTTATCATGAGAAAAGAGTGTATCTCTTTTTTGTGGATAACGTGATTTTATAGCTGTTAGTGGTGTTGTTTATGCTTTAATTGTTTTTAATTTTGTTTAGATATTAAACCAAATGTTATTTAATTGTTGAATTGTTTAAGGCATTGAATTTTGCCTCTGCTGTAAGCTGCCTTGAGTCCCCTTCAGGGTCAAGAAGAACGGGATATAAAAACAGTAAATAAATAAATAAATATCCATTGAAGCTTTATCACCAATCCTGTTTCCATAACAAGCCATTTTTTCAGAGTCTAATTATCACGGGGATAGAAAGTGAAGTGAAATCCTCTGAACAGGAGCACTGACAGCAAAACAAACTTCACAGGGGTATTAACCCTTCCCTATGCTAGCCAAAGCTATCTATCTATCTATCTATCTATCTATACATACATACATACATACATACATGGGGCTGGTAGGTTTGGGCCCAGATCAGTTTGACAGAAAATGATTTGTAATATTTGGTGGTATGTTTGGTGTAATCCCCCGAAAACAGAACAGGAAGGAAGGAACTGTTCTGGAGAGGATGGAGTTAAGTCTGCATTATACTGAGGCAGGGGTTTGCTGCAGGGCTCGTGGAGAAAATCCTGCAGCATCCTTTCTCTCTCCCCAACAGTGGAAAAGATCCCTAGGCTCCTCCTCCAGAGAAGGTCCTGCTGGGCACTGAAAAGTCTCTGAGTTCGTCTCATGGCATGATGGGAGTTGAAGTTTCTCTCTCTGTTTCTCAGCCAATAAAAGGCCTGGTTGTGGCCATGTTCTGATTGGCTGATATTGAACACAACTGGTGACTACAATTCCCAGGACCCTCTCTTGCAGTTTGTCTTTTTTTAAAAAAAAAAGTTACAGTAAAAACGTAAAAAAAACCCAGTAGATGAATTATTCTGAAATTTGGCAGGCCTGAGGTAGATTTCATGCAGATAGGCCTTAAAATGACTGAGGATTGAGTCTTCAAAGTTTCCCATTGTAGCCAATGGGCTGAATCTTTGCCAAATGAAAACTGCAACAATCCTCCTGATTCAAGTAAGTTCCTGGTAAACAGAATGAGGGTGAGCTGAAGACCGACCCCGAAACAGCATGTCTTTGGCCCCATTTCACAATCTAATGGCTGGAGTTACATAGATGGATAGATAGATATGTTTGGATGAAGCAACACTTTAAATATGTACCTGTTCCAACTTACAAACATATTCAACTTAAGAACAAACCTACAGAACCTGTTGTGTTTGTAACTTGGGGACTACATGCATTTTTATTCTAAAGCCTGCAGGGACGGTTCTAGAAGCAAGCACATCTTCACAAATGTGCATTCATTTTCAATCCTGAAGCCTGGCTAAGAATGAACACTTAAAGCTCTTGTTACAGTAAGATTAAAAATGAAGAAACATCCAACACAATTTGTTAATTTTGTTAAAGTATCACAAAATTATTTGTTATTTTCTAACGATTTCTCAATGCATACTGCATGCTAATAGCTTGTAGGTCTATTTAGTTTGTCCTGTAATGGATCAGCCTTGAAAAGTAACACAATGCTTGAAATAAACTAATGAATGAATAATATCAGGACTTAAAACTTCTTAAGTAACTAGGACCAATGCACCCCTATGTCATATATTGTATGTAGCCTGCCATGGTCATCTTCTTTCACACATGTTTTGTAATCTTGTGCAGGCATGAATCCAGAAGTTGATAGCCACCATATATGATTATGCCTAAGTTGATGGTCATCATATACATGTCCAGCTGTATGATCAATAACGATACATCACTGGTTTCCTTCCTAACCTAATCTTTCCCTATGCTTTAGCAACATCTCACAAACCAGCTGGTGATGTGTGGTTGCTTCAACTTCTGATGGTTACATGCCATGAAGCTCAATATTTTTCTCACATTTGTGTGCATGCATTTGTGGTTGTTCATATTTAAGTGTGTAATAAAAGAAATCTGCTTTTCCAAAGAAGACTTCAGCTTCCAGTATAGAATTAGCCAGGAGAGAAGAAAGCCACTGCTTTGTTGAGGACTAAAAACAAAATAGTTGCATTCTTGCTAGACTATCCCTAGTTACTTGTTAACAAGAATGTCCATGTTTTTATAACTAAATAAGGAATTGCAGAAATGTATGCTGTAATTGGCGTATGTTTTACCTTTACTGAAGGAGCAGATTTTCTTCCAACTAGGCTTATACAGATTAATGTTAAAGACTGAATATTAAATATTGCAATCCTATGACACTAATCTACTTTAACAATAAAAACTGAAGAGCAGAAAATGAAATCTTAGAAATATAGAATATGTTTCTTCATTAAAAATAACTTTTTAATTAAACCATCCAATTTAATGTTTTTATATGGCATTTTAGTTTTGAAGGTAGAGTGATCTAGAGACAGCTGACAAAGAAATTATAACCGCAATTCCTTGGTGAAAATGTTAATGACAGCAAAATATTGTTTAATTAGATGATTGCAGCATCTGGATTAACACTCTTTAAAAGCGATGTTCCTGTGCTTGTCTGCTTCTTCACACTTTACAGACATTTTGTCATCTCTAGGTCATTAGGAAGGAATTTTAATGGTTTTCTAGAAGGAAGCAGTTCGAGTTACATCTAATTAGATGACAATAATAAGCCCAACACATGCAGTAGCTAAATATATACATAATTAACCAGTGGGGCTTATACATCACAGACTAAAATGTGGAAAATGCTAAACAGGAAGGAGGAGGCAAGTGGAAGAAAAGAAGTGGGGCTGAATTCATTACCTGAATATGTCAATTTCAAGTAACATAGAAAATAGTTTCCCTTCTAAATAAAGGAACATAGCTTGTCTTTTGCAGTATAAAGTTTTCAACGCACTGTAATACTTATATTATTAATCAGAGGTTTAACATTGCATTGTGTAGTTAAGAAAAACTTTACATCTAATTTTCAACAAAATGAGTTTACTGTTTTTTCTGTTTATGAGTCATTAGGTTTATTCGTTTTTCATTTTATTTTAAAATTATTAACTGCTAACTCAAAATAAATGTAAGTGCTGCAGTCAGTTGATACTAGCTTTAAACAAGTGTCTCTGCCATTTTCAAATGTTTGCATTTTCAAAATCCATACAATTTTAGGGGATATATTGTTTAATGTTCTAAATAAGTGAGTTTCTTCTTGAATATATTTTTCACAATCTAGTGATTAAATTATACTGAATCAGTTGAAAGATCCATTAGACATTCCATGAGAACTGTGCATTACAAGAATTATTTATAAAATAGTCCAGTCAGGAAGTCTTAAGTCTACAAAATGAAGACAAAAACCAGGGGCAGGCAGAGTATAAAACTTAGTCTGACTGATAAGTAGCAGAGTGCCATGTTTACCTTTGGAATAAAAACACTCTGAGCTGTAAACATGATGAAATATGTCCAGTGACAAGAGGGGCAAGGAAGAGGTGAAGACCTTAGGAGCAGAACGAAGTGGTGAGAAAACAACTGGGTATGCTTGTCAAGACAAGAGTGCTCCGATTCAAAGGAACAATTTTCATTCTACACTACAGATACAGTGAGGGATATAATAAAATTTCAGCACTAGTGAAGTCCTTCCCTGGTTCATTAATTGTTATTTGATGAGTGACTCCTGCAATCCTATGCTCAGGTATTTGCAAGTAAGCAGAATTCAATTGATCTCCTTTCAGTAGGCATGAAGAGAATTGCATTGTTTGCCAATTATTTTAAAATTGAATACAATTAATAGGTGGCTTTTTTGCATATCTGTAGAGTGAAACCTTTCATGATTTTGCAGATGCTTTAAGAGTGGTCTGCCTGCACCAAGTTATACCATTACCAAACATGGGGAAACATAGGTTGCTTACCTGTAACTATGGTTCTTCGAGTGGTATTCTGTGAATTCACACCTATGGGAATAACTGCGCCTGCGCAGAGCAATTTAGAACCTTCTAGTTTTCTAAAAGATACTTTTAGGTGGTAGCCCCATTCCCCTGAGTGTATATATACCATGGCAAGCACCTTCATAGCTTTGTCAGAGGTTAGGACCAGATAGCAACCTGACAAATGTCCTCCAGAGGAATTCCTTTCAAGAAGGCGGCTGAGGTTGCTGCAGCTCTAGTAGAGTGCCCTCGTGCAGTCCTTGGTGGGAGGATTTTTGCAAGTTCATAAGCCAGACAAATTGTGTTGGGAACACAACTGAAAAATGGAAGCCCAAGTTTGGTGTTGGAGTAGCTTACAAACAGTCTGGGAGACAGTTGAACAGTTGCAGTCCGATGTAGATAAAAGAACATGCCGCACATCTAGGGTGTTAAGCTTCCTCTTAAGGTCAGAAGATGGGTTTGGAAAGAGGGCTGATAATACAATGTCCTGGTTCATGTGGAAGTGAGACACCACTCTGGGCAAAAATTAAATGTCCGGGTATAACGATGTTACAGTGGAAATTGAGAAATGGTTTGTCAGCCCAAAGAGCTGAGAGCCCACTTACTCTCCTGGCAGATGTTATTGCCATAAGAAAAGCAGTCTCCCAAGATACAAGTGGAGATCCCAAATCTCCATAGACTTGAAAGGCTTCCGGGAGAGCTGCGACAAGACAAGCTCAAGGTTCCAAGATGGAATGGGTGTGGGAACAGGAGAGTGTAGATTAAGGTATCCTTTTGACCAAATGGGATGTTTTCCTAAATCGTTTGAGATTCCAGGATAGCACTGCTAAATAACATTTAGGGATGATGCAGAGAGACCCTTTGAAGCAAGAAAGACCAAAATGTCTGGTGCTCAAATAAGACTCAGGTAATATCTGCCGCAATTGCAGAAACTGCAAAAAACACTCCCACTTGTATGAATAAGGCCTTTTAGTAAATGGTTTATGTGCAGCATTTAATATGTGCTGAACTGTGTCAGCATAGGTTTCAACCTGTCAGATGTAGTCTATGGGCATCTGGGTGGCAGGCCTTGCCATTGTAGATGGCAAGGAGATCTGGATGATGGCTGAGATGTTGGTATTGACCCCATAGCCTGAATTGGAGGGTCATGAACCAAGGTTGCCTGGGCCACCATGGCGCGATGAGAATCAGATGTGCCCACTTAGTTATAGCCTTGCTGATAACTCTTATCAGTAGCGGCAGTGGAGAAAATGCATACAGCAAAGGACCTTCCTAGACATTCCTTAGGAACTCGTTTTGAAGTCACACTTTTTCTCGCACAGAATAGGGGCAGCTGCTTGTTTGTATTCCATGCAATAAGTCTATAAGTGGTGTACCCCACCCATTGAAAATCAGCTATAATTCTGTCAGGTGAAGTTTCCACTCATAGCACGCATGTGGGTTCTTGCTAAGATCATCCTCTGCGAGAAGATGTACTGCCATGTTGTCCATCTCGTGGAGGATATTTTCCTCTCTGGAAGAAGAACTGCCATGGGATGAATGGTCTTTGAAAGGCACCACTCCCAGAGAAGGACAGAAAGGGAGATGACAGTGAGAGACCAAGTGCCGCCCTGCTTGTTGATATAATAAACTACTGTTGAATTGTCTGTGAATTTCTGCAACTGTTCGTTTTGAATCACTGCATGAAAGGATTTTTTATGGCAAGAAGCTCTAGTGCATTAATGTGTAGGTTTCGTTCATCAGAGACCAGTGTCCTCTGACAGTCATGTCCTGGCAATGTGCACCCCATCCCTGTGGTGATGGAGGTGGTTGGAGTGTGGGCCTTGAACATATGTTGGATTCAAGCAGCCATCACAGGAGGGATTTGAAGACAGCTCTGGGTATCGTGAGGCATTTGGTCTGTGCACTGCAAGGAGGTTTGATGATGCCAAGAAACCAAGCCTGTAAGGGTCCTATTCTGAGTCTTGCAAGGGATATTAACCGATGTCGTAAATACAATGTGGCTGAGTGTTTGGATATATCTGGCCCTGTGACGTTTCTTGGTCAATATAGTTGCAACCATTGCCCAGAGTTATTGGAAGTGGGTCTATTGTAAGGTGGCTGTGCCAGTTGTGGAGTATATGGTGGTCCCCACAAAGTCTATATGCTTGTTCTTCTTGAGTGTGAGGCCTAGCTTTCTTAGTGTGTTTAGAACATAATGATTGACACAGCAGGAAAGAAAGATCACTGAGTTAACATTCGGGTGGAAGGCTAGCCATGACAGGTACCCTGTATAGATTATCTAGCTTTCTCAAGTTGAGGGTACTGAGGAAGGAGTGATTGAAACTGAGCCAACTGAAGCTGGCAAGGCAGGAATGGAAGCACTGTTGGCATCTCTGTATGCTGGATCATCTACAGGAAAGGTTGTAATTTTGATCTGTAAGCCAAGGGCACCTGCCAGTCATGACATCACGTCAGCAAAGGCATGGATGCTGTCAGAGGATGACGGGTCAAGATGGGAGGCTTGTGGCTTAAGAGAATTGCCCCCAACCACACCCAATGAGGAACTGTGTTCCCTTCAAATCCTCTTCAAAGGGGACACTGGCAGTGGAGTAGTTGGAGTGAGAGTCTGGCATTGTGGTAATGCAGAATTGGGATCTGGGATGAGTGCCCATAAAAGTAAACTCAGTTGGAGCTTCCCTTGAGATTGAAGAATGTCGAACTTGATATTGGGATCAATAGGCAACAGCTGGTGGTTGGTAGTAGAAATGCCTCTTTGGAATTGTGGAAGTTAAAGTCCAAAATACCTGGAGGGCTGAAGTTTGCCAATGCCTGGTGTAGGGAGTGATGCCTTTCCAAGACTGAGGATTTGGAGCTTCAAGATTGTAGGGAGCAGCCGCTTGAACATTGAGAGCAAGAGTGGTGTCATGAGCCTGATGGAAACACTAACCTAGATTATCTATGCTGGGTGACACTGAAAGATGATCAACCCCGTCTCGATATCCATGGTTTGATGTGAAAGTATTTGTGAAACATCTCTCAACTCCTCCCTGATGGCTTGTGAAGGAGTGTAGGGAAGTATGTGTGCACGTCTGTTCAAGCAGTGGGACCTGTCAGTGGCTCAGGAAAGGCACAATAACCTAGAGTACCAAGCAGATGGAAAGTGTAGGAGATGGTAATAAGGGGTGCTGCGTTTGCTCTTCTTCTGTGCCTTACGATAAGAAATTTGACTCCCCCCCCCCCTTCCCAGGTCTTGGAGGTCTCTGCAAGGGGGTCTCCGTCCCCTAGCCATTTGCTGAGGATCAGAGTGAGAGGTGTTCAATACCAGAGGTGTGAATCCTGAAGATGAAAGCCACTCACTCTTACAAACATGTCTAATCTGGCCATTAGAACAGTCAGGAAATACTGGAATCTTATTAGAAACATCCCGGGATGCGAGAAACCCCCATTGATAGCACACAAAAGGACTCGAAATATTGGTGACATATTAGTACACTCAGATGTAACCCACAGAACCCCGTCCTCTAGGTCGGTTTTGGTCAGCAACTACCGTTGTGGACACTGTTCAGTTTGTTCGCTACTGGTGGAAACTAAAATTCTCGTACATCCACATCTATCATTTGAGTTCAAATTTTCCCATTTTGCGACCTGCACCTCAAAGGGATTAGTTTATTTACTCATTTGTAGTTGCAATCTTTCCTATGTGGGTCAAACACGCAGAGAGATAAGATCTAGGATTATTGAACATAGGAGTAAAATCAGAAACCATTCCAGGGAGTCTATACTCTACAAACACTTTGATGATTCACACCATAGCCCAGAACACTTTAAGTTCCATATCCTTGAAATGGTCACTCATTCCCAACAAACTGATTTCCACAACAAACTTCTACGGAGAGAAGCATACTGGATTTTTAGATTAAGGACAGAATACCCACATGGTTTGAATGAAACTAATTTGTACAATTGTTACACATAATTTCTGGACCTTTACTGTACTATGCATCCCTTCTTAAATACATGGAGAGCATCCACAGTGCCATCTGGTGGTTGCTGTTCACAACCCTTGCTCCTATGGCTTTAACTGAGCTTCACCTGAAGTAGTTCTTCCCCTTTAAATGGAGGAATACCAAAGACCTTTCCCATACTTGCAGCCAGAACTAAACTCAAAGCAGAGTATCTCGTGAGTATCCTCTCAAAGACTTAGTCAGAATTGCCAAAGGTGAGGAATGTTAGGACTTGCAGTTCATCAGCAACTGGAGTGTTGTATGATTCCATCACCTGTTTTTTTCTGAAAGAGTATAGAAACGCTGGAGGAAATGCATTCCCAGAACATCACTTTTAATACTATAGGAGAAAGAATATTACTTTACCCATGAAAATTTTATTTGATTACATTGCATTAGAGACAATCTGATGATCTTCCCTAGAAATTAAGCTCCTAGGCAGAAGAAAGAAAAAGGCAGCTTTTGCTCATAATTTGTCCACCATCCATTTCTGAGAAAGCATGGCATTATGCCTTTGACACAGTCTTTCTGCTTTTCAAATGACAAGCCAGTGGCAAAGAATGGCAATGCTAACCTGTCTCTCAATATGAGGACTCAGATTAAAGAAACAGTAGTTTGCCTGTGGCCGCCCAGCAAGTTAAAGGCTAAGCCAGTATATGCACCCAAAACTTCTTGTCTCATATATTTAGAGGCTAGGGAGCCACAGAATTGAAATCATTTCTGCAAGGAGGATTCATTCATTTTAAAATGGATGAAAACAACTGGATGCAAAAGAAAATATCTAGATAAAATAGAATTCTATAATAATGTTAGGCTGTCAAATAAAGTTATTGTCAGGCTTAATTAGGGGAGCTGACTTATACTGAATAAGACTATTGGGCTATATAGTCTAAGACAGCTATGTGCTAGAAATGGCTGTTGTTGTCATTGCAAATGATCTATGATCAATTACTATGGTAGTTGATATAGAAACGAAATTAATTAGATAGAATCACTCTTGTACATATGAATGGCATCTAAAGTAATATATCACCCATTAACAATAAAGAAATTACTCATATTGATTTATCATAAAACCAAATTATTTCCTTTGCATGGTTTTTGGCCCAAGCCCTCTGAGGAGTTTTGATTGAATATGATACTAAGCAAATACAAATTTTTTAATGGTATTGGAAGAATTGTTTTAATTTCAGCTTCAGTGAACTTCAATTTCACAAGGGAAAATTTACCTCTAGTAGTATTTCTATTAATATTTGTATATAAAAACCCTTTTGGAATAAAATGACAAACTCTTGTATATTTCAGTCAGTGTTAGGAAATTGCAACAGTACACATAAATTAGCTAACCACTAATATCAACCACCAATTCTATTACTCACATAGAAAGGTGTAGAAGATTAGGCCTACTTTTAAAAATCTGATCTCTAACATTTCAGTTCAAAACACTAAAGAAAAGGGAAAGATGCAGCAATTTAATAATAACACCACCCAGGTGACATCTGTACTAGGCAGAATACTAGTGTTATTTTGCTGTCTAGTTGCTGTTGCTAAGAATGACGAAGTAGTGAAATTACATTTTCCCATTATTATTTCCAGACACATACTGGCAATGGTTTGTTGACTCTAATAAAGCTTCAGACAAAGCTGTCAGCAGAGGAAATGGCAGCAGGAGAGCAAAGAACAACCACCACTACAATAAATAAATCTGAAGCCTGGGTGATAGGTTGCGCATTTTCCGATAAAATTTAATGTGAGTTTTTTTTCAGAATCTATCATAGAGCTGCAGCTAAATTCCAGAGGGATGAGTGTATTCTATCAAGTCACGGTGCTCAGGATTTTGACAAACATAAACATATTATAAAGGATTAAAGAGGCAGAAGACTTACCTGCTATAGTGTTGAGAAACATCAAGTATTCAAAGTTTGAAATCTCCCTTCGCTGCCACCGCTGAGTCATATTGGAAGATTTGTACAGTTGACGGGGAGTGGCCAGAGATATTCGTCTAGGAATTAAAGAATTGATTCTAAGATTTGCTCCTATAGCTACTTACACATTCAAAGTAAAAATAACCTATTCTTGTTATTATAAAAAAATCATTACTGGAAATTATATTATAAAATAATTTAATCATTCTCTCTTCCATCGCAATTCACATTCCCTTCATACTTATTCAATAATTCACAAAACATGAAAAATAACAATAAATATAATAGTTTACAGAACCTTTGTAGCAGTAGCAACCATGAATGTGAAATGGGACATGTCCAAGATACGTAGCATTTTGTAATTGCACTTTGTAATTAGCTAACGGAGGGATTATCAGGGCTAACTTTCTTGAAGACTCAGATTGTTTTGTCCAGCTCCTCCATTAATCATCTCTTCCTTAATGCTTACCCACCTGCTGTCAGTCTATTTCCTGCCCCCTTTCATTTCCCTTGCCCTTTCCAAAATGTGCTTGCTCATTTACACTGAGTTTGTTCTTCACTCATTGTCCACTAAGCAGTTGAATAGCAAATGTACTAAACAGTAATGACAAGCTTGCCCCAGAAATATTAAGGGTACTCTAAGCTGATGCCATAACAGCAAAATAGAGGTGAAGTGAAAAACAAGGGTCTAACCATATTTATGTCCACCCTTAGTGTAGTAGGCTGACATGCTTTGATGTGAACGGGTGTTGTAATGAAAAATTGTTCACAGAAGTTGTATATATGATTCTATACTTCAATTTTTACAGTGCTTGTGTCAGTAGTTCCCTGGATCTTCCTTTTTGTCTTGTTTTGAAGCAAGAGCCAATATTTGCCCTTCTCCAGTCCTTTAGCACTTCATGTGGTCTCCAAGATTTTTCAAAAATGGTGGCAAGGAGTTTGGAGAGTACATCACCATGTGCTTGGAAATGCTGTCCTTGGTTATTAAAAAATGTTTCAACAGTCCAAGAAAGCAATTTCCTAACCACAGATTTGTCACCCTAGCCAGCATGCTTTTCAACAGGAAATGGTGAGCACAGATTGGGAAACTCTGTCTCATGGGAGTAGAGTACAGACAAAACCATAATGGTTGTGTTTGGAATATCAGGTTTGGAATTGTCAAATGACACTGAGGGAGACCACAGAATGAATCTTATATGGTCCATTCAAGGTGTAATCACTGGGGAAAATCCCAATGAACTGAATAAAACCTCTGACTAAATACTTCAAGATAAGTCTGTCCAATTACTCATTTAATTTCAAGCTGGCAATAAGTCCAAAATGTCTGAAAATAACCAAATTCTCATGATACCCACAAACTCAGTTTAAATTGTTGTATTTTATGATTTTATTTTAAAGTGTTGCAATTATCCTGTTTTTGTAATATCTGACATTTGATAGATGTTCAATGTTATGAGGTCCCCATACATTAATCATATAACAAACTTGTATGAAGCTATTATCAAGCAAACCAGAAAATAAATAATACTTTTAATACCTTGCTTGCGGTAAGCCATAGCTGGTCCCCACTCCAACACGAGGTAAGCTGTACACAACTTTTTTTACTGTTGCTTGGTCAGGAAAGTTGAACATTACGGAGGCTGTAATGTGAAGAGAATTGCAGCATTATGGAATATTGCTGTGCAAAGGAATGTATCTTATGTATCATTCTTCCACATATCCCTCCCAATAAAGCTGAACAACCCAATCAACATTTCAAAAATATATTTGAAAAGGTACTCTAACTACAGGCATACCCCTGTTAACAAAGTATTTGATGAAGGGTTTGTCTACATGGGTCACAAATCACAAATCTGGCCAGAAATCGCTTCCAGATGATTTCCAGGGACTTCTAGCTCCTAACATGTTGTAAGACTGGTTAGGTTAACTTGATTATGAAAAGTTGGGGAATGCCCTGGAGCTTCTCAGAAACTCTGGAGCAACCACACACTTCAAGGTTGGTGTGAACAGCTGGGCCAGGGGATGATACTTCCCCCCCCCCCTCTGTCATTTGACTGCCTCTATGGCAATCTTAGGACTATCTATAATTGCTATTAGCCCAATTCACAGAACACATCATCATCATCATCATCATCATCTTTATACCCTGCTTTATCCCCCTGGAAAAGGGACTCAAAGCAGTTACCCTTGATTCCTTCTTTGTCAAAGTAGTGAGATAAATGCCTGAAGATTGGTGGGGAAGAGGGGAGTAGGTAAACAACAACACTTTTAGAATGTTTCTGAGTTCCTAACAGAACCTGCTGCATTCCTGAATTCTCTGACAGATTTTCCCAAAGGACAAGAAGTGGCAATATTGCCAAGGTAGACTATTGACACAATCACTGTTGAATGCTTGTTCACTGTAGTGCTCATTTTGCTCCCTGACATTCCAGCAAGACGGGAGCAGTGAAAAAAGCTGAATAGTTGGAATGCAAATGGTGTTAAACTCTTTGCAAAGCTGACGGAACACATGCTCATTGCTTTATTATGTGGAACTGGCAGCAGGAAAAAGAAAAGAAAAGCTTGTATTGCTTCTTCCATTGTATTGTCAGCAGAGCTCTTCAGAGTAATCAGGAACTCTTTAAAACCTACTTTTATGAATGAGGCCTAGATCCTGATTTATTTGTTTGTTTGTTTGGCTAAGCACTTTCAGGAAAAGTCTCCCATCTTCTCAGTAACCTCATGTCAAGTCCAACCAAGATTTCCAAAGCTGTGTCTTTCCAAGTTGTTTGGGATTAGTTTCAGTAGATGTGGCCTGAGGACAAAGTAATCATGAGAGTAATGATGTGCTCTCTTGCGCTTTGCTCCTCATGGCTGTTTAAAGATTGATGGTGAGGCCAAGTGGGTCTGGAATATGGTGCAATGCATGCTTCTCTATGTGAGGTCATGGTGCCTGCTGTCTTCAATGAGGCAGTGCTACAGTTCCTAAAGAAACCCATGAATTTTGACAATTATTAGCCAACTCCAAACATTACTTTGAAGGGAAGGTGGAGCAATTCCTGGCACATTTTGGTAATGATGATTAACTAGGGCCATTTTAATCTGGGTTCAGTCCTGGTTGCAGGAATGAATTATCCTTAGTCACACTGATAGAAGATATTTATCCTGAGAGACACTGCGGTAATGTAATCTTGTTGTTCTTTCTTGATTTTTTTTATCACCACTGAATTAGCTCAATGGATAAAGATTGAGTTGAGAGCATGCTACGTCAGTGATTTGGCTCTTACTTAAAAAGTAGATTGTTTCAGGCAATTTGGATATGAAGATGGCAGAGAGTATAATCTTATCCCCAATGCTGTTTAATATCTAAATGAAATTATTAAGATTGGCCATCGGGAGATTTGGACCCAGTTCTACATTTCTTTCACATATGAATCAGATGCAGCTGGATCAATACTTGGAGGCAATGGTAGACTGCATAAGGACCAGTGAGCTTACACTGAATTCTGACAAGATTCCTTCTTTTCCTTTCATGTCTTTACTACCTACCCATGGGAATTATATTTCTTATGCAGAGCAGGAGGCCAGTGTGCACATGGCTCTAGAACCCCAGTTCCCTGTAATTACTGCTTGAAAACTGAGGCTGGATCTACACTGTCATATACAGTTTGAATGGCAGTTTGTATTACGTGGTCAGTATAGACCTATATAATGCAGGACCTAGAAATTCCTAGAGAGGTGTCCTCCCAGGTAAAAGCAAAGAGGGGTTTATTTCATGGTTTTTCCACTTTCAAAAGGAAAATGTGATCCCTGTGGTCCTAACCCCAGCAAACGTAGAGGGATTGCTGTAGTAATTTTTGTGAACCACCCAGAGTCCCCTTTGGGGTTGAGAAAGGTGGGATACAAATACTGCAAATAAATAAATAAATATTTTTAAGGAACAAATATTTTAACCAAAATGCATAGTAACATACTTCTGTTTGCCATGAACACCTCCAACGCTGTATTCTGAAGAAGATATCGTCTTGAGAAAACAGCTCGTATTTCACTGAACATCCATTTTCCATGCAGTCCCTCAGTATAAGCAAGAACCTATAAATAAATAAATAAATAAATAAATAAATTGTATTGATGACTGGGTTTTGTGTTACAAACAAAGCCAATTAAATGTATGATCTTTAACAGTTTACTTTTGAAGGAAATAATGCCATTAGAAGAGTCAGAGAAAGCTAAGCGTATCAATATTGTATTGTTGGTGTCTATTCTTTCCCCTGATCATGATGGCTTAACCTCCCAACAATATCAACATTTTAAAACAACATTCATATATACATAGGTAGTCCAACATAGGGAATATTTAATGAAAACGTCATAGAGTCTTTGGTTGATTTTTCTTTAAAGAAGCTTGCAATAATATCCCATGTTTGACAACGTGGATAGGATTGAAAAAGAACAGGGGGCAACCTAATTAATAAGCACGCATCCCTCCATGCTATTTAGTTTTAATAATACTAATTGCCTAACAAGCCAGAAATCTGATACAAATCTATTCAGCTTTACATTTAGCTTTCTGTGCACATGTAAAACTTGTTCTAAAGCAAAAGTAGGAATCATAGAACCTAGATGTTATTAGACTGAAACTCCCAGAAACTCTGATACTGCTGGGACTTATAGTCTGACATCTTCTGAAGGGCTGCATCATTCTTATCACCCCATTCTAAAGAGTTCATGTGACAAAGTATTGGCTAAAGTAATCCAAAGATGATCTCCATTATTGATTGATGAATGCATCTTATAGCAGAATGAATATCAACATCAAAATATCCTCAAACAAATAGCAGATATCCTCAGCAGTCTAATAACACATAGAAACCCACCCAAATTTGTACTAGATGTAATTACAGAGATATGCAACATAATTGAAAACATGAAAAGAATAATCCATAAATGTTAGCAGTATGAAAACTGGAAACTTTTCATATATTTAAACAGTGCTAGCATTCGTCCCATCCCTATCTTCCCTAGTCTAAGCAAATGTTGCCAGTTCAACACAAGGACTTATTTTCTATACTATTTTCCATTCCTATCTTCATTAACTTCTTGTGAGCCTATTCTATAACTGAAAATGTAGCACTGCAGATTACATCCGATTAGTGCAAAATAAAGTATAATTGATGTTTCCCTTGATTTGGAGTATTTTCGTTAATGTACCCTAAAATTGTATTAGCTGTCTCATGTAGAGTTTGTGATTGACTATAATCCTAAAATCCTTTCACGTGAACTACTGCCATGTCAGGTATCCCACATGCTGCACATATGTATTTCCTCTTCAATCCAGAAGCACAAGCTTTCTATTGAATTTCATTTTGTGAGTTTCTGCACAGTTTTTATTTCTGTCAAGACAATTTTGAATGTTATTTATGCTTTCTGAGGTATTAACTATCCCTATCAATCCTGCACCATTTTCAAATTTGATCGGTGTTCTCCTTTTCCTCCTTTCCTGAAGTGATTGCAAATGTGGCTAATGTAAGAAAGTGACATGATATATTTTTGGACTAGAAATCTCAACTATAGTCAACACAACCAATGAAAAGAGCTGGGAGTTGAAGTCCCGCAATATCTGGGGGTGGGGGTGATCTACTATATACATTTAATGAGGGCGAGTACTAGATTCAGATTAGAGTCCTCTATCAACTCACCACTTTTAATTGCGGCAAGGACAGGGCTTCCCGTGCGCATCCTACATGATGCATGGCAGGCCATGCCCACATTCCTCCCAAAGTGGAGGGGAAATGCCGAAAGGAGCTACCCACACTTTCCTCCCCTTTTCCCTGTATGATGGGAGAAAAGGTGGCGGGGCAACACGCCATCCTGTTCCGTCTCCACCATGTGATGGGGTAAGGAGGAAGTGTGCATGGGATACCATGAGCCACCCTGTGCATTTTCTCTTTTGCCGGTGACTCGCTGTGAAATGACATGGTCCAAAAGGGTCGTGAATAGGTCATAGGTCTCCCTCCATTGAGGAGACATTGCGTGAAAAGTGTTCCAATGAACTATGAATCTTTTTGAGATTAGTATAGCCTGAATATCAAGTTTCATCCCCATTTCATGGGAGAGCTTGTCAAATGATATGCCAAAATCAAGACACATTGTATCCATATCTTTCTTATAATCTACTAAACCAGTGACCATTTTTTTTTAAAAAAAGAATCTAAATGTAGGCGGGCAGAATTTATTCATGATAAATTAGTGCTGGCTCTTACATATCCTATAGATCTTTTAATTGTGGTCAAATTGCTTCTAAGCATATTCCTTATAATCAGCTTCATGTATCTTCCAGAGCAGGACAGTCTGAATGACCACTCTGATTTCTTAGAACTTCCTTTTGTACCCATCCAAATTAATTTCCCAAAATTCAGGCCGGGTTGGCTAACAGCTTTACATAAGATAATAAATTCTAGAATTGCTTCCTCCCACCTTGTAGTTCTTACAATTTGAATCTCAGTTATTAAGATTTTCACATTTGAAATCCTTTCATTCATTCATTCATCCCACTACCATTTGAAATAGTTACTAGCAAGATGTGTCAAGAATGGAGTCTTCTTTAGTTGTAAGGATTATCTCTAAAATTAGAAGGAGTAATTTTTGACATTCCTACATGAGAAGTTTCTTGATATGAAACAACACATTTCAATATTCTCAGTCTTTCTAGGTCTATAAATATGAAAAATTGAACATTAAATATTA
This sequence comes from Anolis sagrei, assembly GCF_037176765.1. Lineage (NCBI taxonomy): Eukaryota > Metazoa > Chordata > Lepidosauria > Squamata > Anolidae > Anolis > Anolis sagrei. Next base: position 34,827,568 of record NC_090023.1, on the reverse strand, counting down.
TATTTTTCAGTATTTTTTGTTTGTTTGCCTCTACACATAGCAAAGAGAAACAATTAGAAGCAAAATCTTATGAGCTGCTGTGCAGAAGACTGTTTCCTATTTGCCTCTTTAGCAGTTTCTCATAGAACGTTGTATCCCTGGATCATGGGAATGCACTGGGCATGCTGTAAGTAGGTTTGGAAGTTATGACTTAAGAATGAAAGCATCCACATTTGGGTTCCTTTGGGTCTTATCTGAATTTCCATGCACATTTGTAATTAATACTAGCAATGGAATCTTTCTCCTGAGGCAATGAAATAAAAACTATTATTAGAACTGAATAAGAGAGGCTTCTTTCAGTGTGTGCAATCTGTTAAAGAGCTTGCATTCCCTCGTCTCCTACTATTATTAGTCAATATCACTCTCTCCACTGATTGCCATTCCCCTGTGGCCATTCTCTGCTTATGCACTGTTGGCAAACAAGGGTATTGTGTGCATATGGCTAAAGATGGTTTTCTTATCTGTCGCACACATCCTCCAATAAACTAGCATCCGCACAGTTGCAAGTGAGGGGAATGGAAAAGTCCAAGCTAAAAATAATTGTAATGTCTAATCTTAAACTTGTTAGCATTGGGCTAGCTCGGTTTCACAGCAATCTTCCAAAGAAAATCCAACATATGCCAGATGACAATTGCAAACTAATCCCTTTCCTACTTTCTATTTCTTTTTGTGAACTGCAAAGTAAGGTCCAAGAGACAGTCTCTGATGCATCTCAAGTCCAGTACATGCCTTTCAAACCTAATCAAGAGGGTGTAAAATGTATATAGAAAGATGAAAGTGCCTTTGCCTTTGTAGCATATGGCAAAAAAGCAGGAAAAAGGCTGAAAGAGATGTTCCATAGGGGAAGGTTAAGTCTGATGCTAATGCTTATTTAAAATGGTGACAGTCTGGAGTAGTGAAGCCTTGCTGGGCTGCTTTAATTTCTCTCTGGAATAGCTCTCTTCCAACCTTCTGCAGCACATCAAAGTCTCTGGAGCTCAATTAAAATTGGATTATATTGAAATGCCCTATCTATGGGACTGTGTGCTCACTAACACTTTTCTTTGGGTAATACTCCAGATGACAGTTGCCCATCCCAATTTAAACAGTTGTCATAGAGACCACAAACTAAAGCAGCAGTAACTAACAATACAAAGGAAAGGTAAGTGCTCCCATTTCTGTGAATGAAGCGGTTGGCTTTCAGCTGCACTGGATAGACCACAAGCTGTTCAACGCAGCTAACATAAAAGGCTGTAATATGCCAAGCAGCTTGGCAGAAAGAAGCAAAGTAAATGATTCCAGCAAAGAATTTCATTTGTGTTTTGATAGCATCCTTGTAATTAGACAAGCATTTTGCGTGTGGCTATTCTTCCACCACTTAAAATATCCAAAATTAATAGACTCTCTCTAAGGATCACTACTGAAACTAGTGCATTCACAATGGCCAGCAGTTAGTAAATTGAAGTAGTCAATAATTACTTTCTAATTACCAGTGTAACATGACTGGGATAATTAGTGGGTACAGTATTTCAATAAAAGATTATTCATTTAATAAATATAGAAGACTAAATGAGTGCATAAAATAGAAGTGCCTTTACATAATGTACAAAAATCATGACATGAGAGTTTAGATCCATTTATATAATTTCACTAGTGAGAGAAAACAGAGCATTCACCATGCACTTTTCCTCCAGCCCCTGTCCGGAAACTATTGCATAAGCTCCTAGCCCTCCAAACTCAGTATTTATTACTGTTCAGGCTATTGATTGTTTTATACTGGTGTGTTATGTTTTATGATGTGTTTATTTATTTCATTTTATTGCGTCGTGTTTTTAATCTATGTTTGCCCGGGTTTGTCCTCATGTAAGCCACCCCAAGTTTCTTTGGGGAGATGGAGGCAGAGTATAAAAATTAAGTTATTATTATATATTGGTTTTGTACAGGTTTTTAAATATTATATGCTAATGTTTTTAATTGTATTTTATGTGTTGGGGGCATCAAACTGAGCCGACTGTGAACCGCCTTGAGTTTATTGGAGTATATAAATATGTTAAATAAATATTGTTATTATTATTGTTGTTATTGTTATTATTATTATTATTATTATTTACTTGAATGAGTGTTCTGCTGTATTCCACACACTGAAATCAGGCTGCCCTGTTATTCCACATTAGGCAATATGCATGGCATATTATAATACTCCATGAAACGGTGCTGTTTATAAATCTACTTAAGAAAATTTTCAGTTAAAACTACTCAACTAAATGAATGCAATAAATATTCCTAAATAACAATTAATCTGTAAACATGATTGATTTTAGTATCTTGCCTCAAGCCTTGTTAATTTTTTGTTTTAAAAAACCCCTACATGAATCGATTCTGGCAGTTTTCAAAAAGGCAAAATAGTGTTATGAAGACAGCTTATATTTCTGGCAGCACCACAGAGCAATACATTTGACAGTGTAGATTGCTAGTAATGATATCATGTAAATGGCATGTTTCTGGCACCATCAGAACTCTCTACTTTACTTGTAATTGGCTTCATGAGAGTCCCAAGGTTTTCTCTCCCCCCAACCACACCCCCCCCACCCGACTCCTTGTTATTGTGCTGATTACCATGGAAATGAACAATTATTGTTAGTTTACTGTATGGCTCTATTTTTGTTTTAAAACCCCTGGACAAGCATGCTCCGCGCTCTCCTGGGTGAGCCTGTGTTAGGATTTTGAAGCAGCAACAAGGCAGAGAGCGCAGAGTGCAGGCCAAAGGGGAAGGAAACAAAAACGTGTCAGAAAACCTAAAAAGTGCACAGATCAAAATTTGTCAAAACAAGGACTGGGTTTAAACCAACAAGAAAGGCCCCTACAGCTTGGGCCTTGACAAAGCACGGCCTTATTTATTTATTTTATTTTATTTTAAGCCCAGCTGTGGAAAACACCATCTAATGAACCTGTCTGGGGTTGCTGTCCCCATCCTGTCAGGCATGTCAGGAAATGACAAGCACTGGGGACAGGCCGCCGCCAGTCATAGACAGGCCTGCCAGCTGGAGAGTTCAACCCCAATCTAATCACACCACCAGAAAATAACTTTTCATGCTTGCAGTCTGAAAAGATGGGCTCAGGGAGAGAGAGGGGAAAAAAGAGAGAAATTGAAAGAGAGAGAGCGAGAGAGCGGCTGAAACAATGCTGTATGGTTCAATTATATATTGTTCTTCAGACAGAAATTATTTTATAGATTTCATGCTAATTCAAACTAAGAAAGTCTTGAGTTTTCTTTCCTAACATAGTCGTATCAACTAGCCAGAAAAATAGACCACATCACCCATATCTACACAAAGAAATGGCTATCATTTCTAAGGAAATGAAACAGGCATTTACATTGTGTCGTATTTTAAAATAATGAAATGTGATTATTGTGATTGAATCACTGTCTTACACTAAACTGCTTTTTCAGTTCACATTGGAGGATACAATTTCTACAATAAGATAGAGAACCTTCACTGGGCTGAATTAATATTTTATATTAATATTTTAGGAGAAAACGAGAAGAAGAAAGACAAATGAGGCAAAATATATTCTTTTCAAATTTCTTAGATATTAATAACAACAAAGTGACATATCATAAAGAACTGGAATGCTTCAGTTACATCAGTGGTTCCCAACCTTTTTTTCACCAGAGACCACTTTGACCAGAGACTACTTGACCAGGGACTACTTGACCATTGACCACTTTGACCAGGGACCACGCTCCAATATTAGTACCAAAAGGGTTACAAATTGGTTTTTCGTCAACTTTAGATTCAGTTTGGGGTGCTGATTCAGAAAATTGTATTGGATAGACCACTTCGGCTCTAGTTTCTGATACAGAACATATGCCATGGTCAGTGACAGGACAGGAGTGGCAGATGGCATGAAAGGAGCGGAAATAAACTAAATAAATAAAGAAGGAGGCTCGCGGATCAGATTTTTTTCCTCGCAGTGCACTGGTGGTCTGCGGCCCACAGGTTAAGAACCACTGTTATATGAATAATATCCAAAGTAGTATGAAGAACAATGCAACAAAAGTACATGGCAAAAGTACATCCCTAGGTCCCAAAGGTTCCTAGGACAATGCTGCATGAGAATAATTGGACTGCACCAGACAAAACAATTTAATTTTTTTAAAAAATCATGAAAGCTGAGTCTGTCTGGTCAAATACTCAGGCACAAAATACTACCAGAGAAGCATTAATTGTACTACCCAGCATTGGTTATTGGTACAGACCTTAGTCATAAAAATTTAAAATGCTTTAGGTCCCATCTACACTGACTATTTAATGCAGTTCAAAGCTAGTTTCAAACTGTGGTGGCCAGACAATAAATTCCCACAAAAGCATACAAAAGAAAGCCATTAATGAGCAACACTGCACTATGGTTTATGTAATCACCATCTGAGCTTCAAACTAGTTCCAGGATTTCCTATGTAATCAACTACACACCAAAACCACTTTCTTTAATACCAGTCTGAAGCAGTGTTAAATGGTCAGTGCAGATGGGGTCTTACACAGTGCCAAAAAAGATGTCTTCTGTCATTGGATTTCCAACTTTTCTTCCCTTTGAAGAAGTGATGGTAATAGGTCATACTTATTTTGACCGAAGCATTGAATGAGAATGTGTAAACTTAAATAGCTCTTTTCTCAAACTTATATTAACACTTGTTGTTTTGTGCCTTCAAGCTATTTCCAACTCATGCAACTGTAAAGTGAACCTACTACGAGCTTTTCTTGGCAGGATTTGTTCATAAAGTGTTGCCTTGGCCTTCACCTGAGGGTAGGAAAGTGTGAGTAGCCCAAGCCAGTCATTCAATGGGTTTCTATGGTCTCCAGACACTACACTGTGCTGGCTCTCATAAGATTAACCATACTTGGGTTGTAATATTAACCATACTTGAATTGTATTATTAACCATATTTGGATTGAATGGTTATATGAATATGATATAGCTAACCAATTTTTTCATAGAACTCTTAGGTCATTAATTGCACGTAATAATCCTCTGAGATCAAGTTACTAAAAGGGCTTGTTGATGTTGAGATGCACTTTATCATTAGCTTAATCATCATCTTCCTGTCAACAGAGAACTACATAAAGAATTATAGCTTTTTTAAGTTTTAGAAAGAAAACAGTCTACTGGTTACTATCTGCTTTCCCTGCCCCATCCCTCTTTCACTTCTTTGTCTTTTAATTTCTGATACACTTACTCATACAACCTCCAGCTGTTTTGAATTTCTCCCTAAGATAAAAATAACTACATATTTCTCTTTTTTATATAATATAATATATAGTATGTTTTATATATAATATGGTCATTCACACTGAAGTACAAGCATGCTATATAAGTTCGTTAATACTGAAGTTTTTGTGCCCCATTAAAGATGGGTGTAAAGATTTCACAGACCAAACCTACATGAAATGTCCAAATGAAAACAAAAGTATTGGCTAGACTCCAATGGAATCTCTTTGGAGATTTTAAGTCTCAGTAACTGATCCTTTCCCCACCTCATTTCTAAAAATAATAAAGAATTTATATTAGGGAAGCCAAACATTTATTTGCATCTATAAAGTCTGGCAAACTTCAGAAATTTGTAGAAACATCCAAAGGGAGAAGGGAGGGAAACAAATACAGTATGTTAAGACATAATGGCAAACAACAACTCTACTTTGCTCAACATTTTGGCATAAATTGAACTGCTAGTTTCATTTGCTATAAGGCCCCTTCTACACGGCCATATAATCCAGATTATTGAAGCAGATAATTCACATTATCTGACTGAACTGGATTATATGAGTTTGCACTGTCATATAATCCAGTTCAAAACAGATAATCTGGATTTTATATTGCAGTACAGAAGGGGCCTTAGACTCACTCAACTGATTGCTGAATTAGCTGAATTTTGTTGATTCAGTGGTTCTAGTCTAGCTGGGACTTGAATTAACTCCACAGTCTCAAACATAGAATCATAGACTAATAGAGTTGGAAGAGACCACATGGATCATCCAGTCCAATCCCATCATGAAGGAAAAGCACAATCAAAGCACCCCTGACAAATGGCCATATATCAAAAGACGTTGAGTCAGTTCTAATTTCTCCAGAATTCTCTATTATTTCCTCATTTTCTTGGGTGGGGGTTCAGATGGATTTTGTGAATTAAAATCTGACAGTATGCATGCCTTAACAACCAATAAATGACCTAAATAGTGATGATTTTTGTGCTATCTATATTTTCCATCTCCACTTTAGCAATCTGTAATTGCTAAATATTAGTCTTTTTTCTCTAGCTCTCTTGAGTTCTCAGATATTTGTAACATGAAAAATCTAAGGCAACTTTGTAACTGTAGTTCACATTCTAGTATTTCAGGATTGAGAATAATTACTTTTGATATCTGATATTGCTCCAAAATTACTTCAATTACTCAAAAGACCAGGGTCCTGCACAAATAAAGGTATGTCACTGGCGTAAAAAATGACACTGTCCTTTCAACTGAACTATGCTCTCAGGTAAGCACTTAACACCCCCTGCAAATGGCTCAATTGTAAAAGTGAGCAGAAAAGGCAAGAAGAGGCATTCTTGGTTCATGCCTTTTTATACTTAATAAGTTGCAATATTTTTGTATGTTTATAAGATGAACCATTGTGTATTTGTTTTAATATAGAAACAAACTACGAAAGAACACAAGAAAAAGGACATCAGGGACCTCATCAGACATCCTTCCCTCATTTCGTTTCACCAGCAGTTGCCGCATGGTGCCTCATTTGTCTTCCAGTGCCCCCCCCCCCCCCGGCATCAGATGGAGACAATGAGACAAGGTGTGTTGGTGCCTGTCCCCATCAGCTGGGGAAAAGTGCAAAACATACCTTTCGTTGTGGGTGAGGAAGTGTCTTGCGACACTTCCTCAGCACTGAGGATTGGTGAGGGGGCCTGCCGAGAGTCATGCGATGGCGATCAGCAGGCCCCACCCCCAAAGTGCTGCAAAGGAGTAATTTGCCCAAGTGTGATGAGGTGGCAGGATTAATTATTTTCAAGTATTTTGTCTTTGTTTTGCTATTTACATATGCAACTTCAGGCTTGTCAGGTATTTATCAAGTGTTATTGTTATTTTTATCACATGCACTTAACTTTACATTAGAATTAAAGAAATGTACAAAATGGGTAAACAATTTAGAAGCTCTCATCATACTATCAATGTTGGATTTCACTCAAAATGAACAAAACATAAACAATCCTACTAGATCTCAATACTGGATCTCAGAATTTCACCTTTGTCAACAGGTATTTGCTGCCAACATCCTTTGGATGGTAAGAGGAATTAATTTTTTTGCATAGATTAGTTGGTCTGTTCTACTCTGCTTAATAAAAATGTTGAAGTGCAATCAAAGCCTTCATTAACACAGCAACCTGTAATTGCTGTCAAAATGGTGACCTATTGTCAGGTTAACAATGAGAAATCCAATGTGCTGTTTGCTCGAATTTCATTCCAATTATTTTAATACACTTACATCTCGATGCTACAATTTCCATCTGGAGGTCATATCCAATCTAGTATTCCCAGGATTTTTCATTTTCTTTACCTACTCACTTGTATGACCAAAGTTTTTCATCTCTGACACTATAATGCAACTTGGAACCAGTTCGGGAGGAACTGGTTTTGAAGCTCGCTAATTAGATAGATGGGTCTGGAACTGGTTTGATAACATTAACTACAGAAGATCAATGCCAGGAAGGTTGATGACATAAACCATGGAATCTGGCTTCAAACTGCTTTACTGCTTTTTCTCAATTTCCTGCAGATATGTGCATCAGCACTCCAGAGGCATATGGGCTGGAAAAAAGAGTAAAGTAGCAGGTAGGAGCAGAGGTAACTAATTACCCCTCCCCATGGTGAATTAGCACCCAGCTGACCAGTCATGCCCTTGGGGCATATTTCAGCAGCTCCCATTCTGAATTGTATAATGTGGTTTAGTAGAGGCAGGTGTCTACAATGTGCTCCACTTTCTGCAGAGCCAATTTTGACTGCTGCAGCTCATTAAGCTGCAACTCATTAGATTTTCCTGCAACTTTCTTTAATGTGCTGTATACACTTAAATCCATGTTGCAGCATGCATTGGCGGTGTGCATTTTGTGGCTGCTACAGATTTGAGTCCTCTTGAAGATGCATTATAGGGTCAGTAGAGATAGGCACTCAGTCATATGAGTTTCCATGGATGCAGAGTTTTGTGGCACTGTGAATGATGATTTGGAATTGCAAATATTTAATTATCACGTTTCTCAGTAGAGAGTTAAATGATTTATAAGTTTTGCTTTTGTTAAGATTGTCCTAATACAAGAATTGTTATATGAGAATTTCAGCAGCCTTATATTTGATGTTAGAATACTAAGAGTATACATCGCGTGTATTTAGCATATCTTGTAAATCAGATGCGTATATGGGATCTTTGTGGCTCAAGACCCTTTCTTTTTGTTACACGTTTACATTATAGATGAATTATAAGCTGGAGCATATTTCATTTAACTAACATGGCTGTATGTCTCTTTTCTTCATTTCCAAAAATGCCAAAAAACTGAAAGCCGAATAATCAGTTTTGGTTTTCTAGATCCTCAGTTTTATTTTTCATAGTTGAGATTCAACCTTCTAAGTCTTCAATCCCTTTTCAACCTTCTAAGTCTTCAACCCCTTTTCAATGAAAATCCACATCTCTAAGTCTTTATTCAATGCTCTCCCAATTGTAGTTTCACTTTTAGCTTTTTGTTTACTACAGCTAACTAATAATTCAGTCTGAGTTGTTGATGTCACTGAATGCTCCCTTTAATCTGATTTTAGTTCTGTGTGGGAACTACCCTTTAACTTTGTCTTTTGATCTCTTGTTCAGTACAGGTGCCCTGTTCCTGAGTGGTAACGTTTTTGTTCTGGTTAAAGGACACTATTAGATTGTATTACAAAGACTTGTTGGTGGTTCCTTGCCTTATAAAACCTTTCAAGGTGTTGTAAATGCTTCTTTTCAGGGTTTTTTGAATACAAAGAGCAAGTTTTGAGCACTGCATATCTGTCTTTGTGTTGCAGACCACTAGCAACTCTGGAAAACTACACACCTTTTCTAAATTTGTCTACTAGCATCATTGTGTTCATTCTGGATGGCAATCGCTTTTTCTTTCAACCTCATCATACTTACTAAAATAAGCGTCCTAGGACACTTCAAGCCTTCTTCAGGAATGCAGCCCTATGTCAGCCATCACACGTTATGGTGTGGCTTCCAGTTAAAGCTCCGCCCCTAACCTTTGGACGTTTCTCCCCAAACACTGAGGCCTTCCCATGTTGTGCTGGCTTCCATGTGATAGGGAAAGCGCCGCCACGCCAGAGTGGTGCGCAGGGCGATGGAGTTGCCCGCAAATGGGGGAGGGGGGGGGAGGATAAGATGATTTGTCTCTGAAACATGTTAAACATATTTAAATCCATTAAAGCCAGCTGCTTACACTCACATAAGGTTAAAGGTAAAGGTCCCCTGACATTAAGTCCAGTCATGTCTGACTCTGGGGTGTGGTGCTCATCTCCATTTCTAAGCCGAAGTGCCAGCGTTGTCCGTAGACACCTCCAAGGTCATGTGGCTGGCATGACTGCATGGAGCGCCATTACCTTCCCGCCGGAGCGGTACCTATTGATCTACTCACATTTGCATGTTTTCGAACTGCTAGGTTGGCAGAAGCTAGGGCTGACAGCGGAAGCTCACGCCGCTCCCCGGAATCGAACCTGCAACCTTTCGATCAACAAGCTCAGCAGCTCAGTGCTTTAACCCACTGCGCCACCGGGGGCTCCTACACTCACATAGCTCACTTTAAATTGTGGCCTTTATTTGTTATTTGGTATCTATCTGGTTTGCAGGTTGAAAGAACTCATGATGGCTTTGACTATTGTAAATCCTTTCTCCTTAGCAGAAACTAAAATCGATTAGGAGACAATAAAATGGGAACAAAGGAATGGAAGAATTATTTTATCTTCTATATGAAAGATAATTATGAGATATAAAGCAAACGCAGTTTAGATGTACCATATAATTTTTCTTATACATAGCATCTGTATTGAAACTTCTATTGTACTGTTTTGTCATCATATTATATATTGCTGTCTTACAGTGGCAATATTCAATTCACTTCATTCATCTAGAAGCAAAGAAAACTCTGACCCTCCTGACCCCAATTTTCACTTAAAGAAACAAATTTCTTTTTGCAAACAAATTCAATTTTTCTCCTGTCAACCTTTAGCCTTGCTTTAAAATATTAACCTTTTCCCCCATTATAGTAAGCAATCAAGTTTCAACTATCCAAATTAATATCTGTTTTATCATCTCTTCAGAATGCTAAATTCATTTTACCTAGCTACTGTCCACACAGTAGACCTTACCTTTGCAACTGAGGAATAATTCAGCTTTTCAGTCTAATAAACAACTATGTAATTGTCATTGTTCTACATTTAAATTCAATTGCCTTTTAAATTCTAGGTGCTAAAAGAAAGGGCACATAATCCTCATCAAAACAGGCCCATGAAGAATAAGGTCTGTCCAGGAAATTTAAGAAAACTAGCCATCCCCTGTCAGATGTTGCTGTGGCCCAGTCTGTGTGTATGTGTTTGTGTGTGTATATATGCATATATGTGCATATACATTTGTGTATATGTGTACATGTGTGTTTGTGTATATATGTGGTTTTGTGCATGTGTTGCAATGTTTTGGTTTTTTTTGGCTTTTAAAGCCTCTTCTGCTGTGTTTTTCAGTGTTTTTATGAGTGATGGTCACTTGTTTGCCTGATAGGTGTATTGTGTCCAAATTTGGTGTCAATTCGTCCAGTGGTTTTTGAGTTATATTAATCCCACAAACGAACATTACATTTTTATTTATATAGATGGTCCTCCCTTTCACTGGAGCAGTTGTTTTGGGCAGAGCATGACAGACTCTGACTTTCTCTATTCTGTTTTAGAAGTATAGGTTGGGGGAGATGGGACATTTTTCTGGTAACATCATTACTGTAATATGCTACATATAAGTTCTGTTGTACAGGAGGAAGAACAGCATCTGAGTTCCTATTAGGAATGGCAGTATGTTCATTCGTTCAGTCGTCTCCGACTCTTCGTGACCTCATGGACCAGCCTACGCCAGAGCTCCCTGTCGGCCGTTACCACCCCCAGCTCCCTCAAGGTCAGTCCAGTCACTTCAATTATGCCATCCATCCATCTTGCCCTTGGTCGGCCCCTCTTCCTTTTGCCTTCCACTTTCCCCAGCATAATTGTCTTCTCTAGGCTTTCCTGTCTCCTCATGATGTGGCCAAAGTACTTCAGCTTTGTCTCTAGTATCTTTCCCTCCAGTGAGCAGTCGGGCTTTATTTCCTGGAGGATGGACTGGTTGGATCTTCTCGCAGTCCAAGGCACTCTCAGAACTTTCCTCCAACACCACAGCTCAAAAGCATCGATCTTCCTTCGCTCAGCCTTCCCTAAGGTCCAGCTCTCACATCCGTAGGTGACTACAGGGAATACCATGGCTTTGACTAGGCGGATCTTTGTTGCCAGTCTGATGTCTCTACTCTTTACTATTTTATCGAGACTGGACATTGCTCTCCTCCCAAGAAGTAAGCGTCTTCTGATTTCCTGGCCACAGTCTGCATCTGCAGTAATCTTTGCACCTAGAAATACAAAGTCTGTCACGGCCTCCACGGTTTCTCCCTCTATTTTCCAGTTGTCAATCATTCTTGTTGCCATAATCTTGGTTTTTTTGACGTTTAGCTGCAACCCGGCTTTTGCGCTTTCTTCTTTCACCTTGATTAGAAGGCTCCTCAGCTCCTCCTCGCTTTCGGCCATCAGAGTGGTGTCATCTGCATATCTGAGGTTGTTAATGTTTCTTCCAGCAATTTTCACCCCAGCTTTGCATTCATCCAGCCCCGCACATCGCATGATGTGTTCTGCATACAAGTTAAAAAGGTTGGGTGAGAGTATGCAGCCTTGCCGTACGCCTTTCCCAATCTTGAACCAGTCTGTTGTTCCGTGGTCAGTTCTGACTGTTGCTACTTGGTCCTTGTACAGATTCCTCAGGAGAGAGACAAGGTGGCTTGGTATGCCCATCCCACCAAGAACTTGCCACAATTTATTATGATCCACACAGTCAAAGGCTTTAGAATAGTCAATGAAGCAGAAGTAGATGTTTTTCTGAAACTCCCTGCCTTTCTCCATTATCCAGCGGATATTGGCAATCTGGTCTCTCGTTCCTCTGCCTTTTCTAAACCCAGCTTGAACATCTGGCAACTCTCGCTCCATGTATTGCTGGAGTCTTCCTTGCAGGATCTTGAGCATTACCTTGCTGGCATGAGAAATAAGGGCAACTGTACGGAAGTTGGAGCAGTCTTTCGCATTTCCCTTTTTTGGTATGGGGATATAAGTTGATTTTTTCCAGTCTGATGGCCATTCTTGTGTTTTCCATATTTGCTGGCAAATGGCATGCATCACCTTGACAGCATCATCTTTTAAGATTTTAAACAGTTCAGCTGGGATCCCATCATCTCCTGCTGCCTTGTTGTTAGCAATGCTTCTTAAGGCCCATTCAACCTCACTCCTCAGGATGTCTGGTTCTAATTCATTCACCACACCGTCAAAGCTATCCTCGATATTGTTATCCTTCCTATACAGATCTTCTGTATAGTCTCGCCACCTTCTCTTGATCTCTTCAGCTTCTGTTAGGTCCCTGCCATCTTTGTTTCTTATCATACCAATTCTTGCCTGAAATTTACCTCCAATGTTTCTAATTTTCTGGAAGAGGTCTCTTGTCCTTCCTATTCTGTTGTCTTCTTCCACTTCCATGCATTGCTTATTTAAAAATAGTTCCTTATCTCTTCTGGCTAACCTCTGGAATTGCGCATTTAACTGGGCATATCTCCCCTTTTCACTGTTTCCTTTTGCTTTCCTCCTTTCTTGGGCTACTTCCAGTGTCTCAGCAGACAACCATTTTGCCTTCTTGGTTTTCTTTTTCTTTGGAACGTACTTTGTTGCCGCCTCCTGAACAATGTCGCGGACTTCTGTCCATAGTTCTTCTGGGACTCTGTTTACTAAATCTAGTCCTTCAAATCTGTTCTTCACTTCCACTGTATATTCGCTAGGAATGTTAGTGAGCTCATATCTAACTGGTCTGTGTATTTTCCCTGATCTCTTTAGTTTTATTCTAAATTGGGCAATAAGAAGTTCGTGATCTGAGCTACAGTCAGCCCCAGGTCTTGTTTTCACCGACTGGATGGATGTCCGCCACCTTTGGCTGCAAAGAATGTAGTCAATCTGATTTCGGTGTTGACCATCTGGTGAGGTCCATGTATAAAGCCGTCTTTTAGGTTGTTGGAAGAGAGTATTCGTTATACACAGCGAGTTTTCCTGGCAGAATTCTATCAGCCTGCGTCCCGCTTCATTTTGTTCTCCCAGACCATGCTTGCCTGTTATCCCAGTTGTCATTTGACTTCCCACCTTGGCATTCCAGTCTCCTGTAATGAAAATAATGTCTCTTTTTGGTGTATTATCCAGTAGGTCCTGCAGATCCTCATAGAACTGATCTACTTCTGCTTCTTCAGCAGCTGTGGTTGGGGCGTATATTTGGATCACTGTGATGTTGAAAGGCTTTCCTTGCACTCGAATTGAGATCATTCTGTCATTTTTTGGGTTGTATCCAAGCACCGCTTTAGCGAATTTCTTATTAATTATGAAGGCTACTCCATTTCTTCGATGTTCCTCTTGTCCGCAGTAGTAGATCTGGTGGTCATCTGATGTGAAGTGGCCCATTCCAGTCCATTTCAGTTCGCTGACCCCCAGAATGTCTATCTTTAGTCTTGACATCTCACCAATAACAACATCCAATTTGCCCTGGCTCATAGATCTTACATTCCAGGTTCCTATGGTGTGTTGATCTTTAGAGCATCGGATTCGTCGTTCGCCTCCAGTACCGTCGGCCGCTAGCCTTCCTTTCGGCTTTGAGCTAGCTGCGTCATCACATCTGGGGCTAGTTGAACTTATCCTCTGCTCCTCCCCAGTAGCATTTTGGCCATCTTCCGACCTGGGAGTCCCATCTTCCAATGGCATACCGACATATCTCTGGTTGTACTGGTCCATTTAGTTTTCTTGGCAAGGATACTGGAGTGGTTTGCCATTGCCTTCCCCAGGGATCACGCTTGGTCTGACCTCTCTGCCACAACCGTCCCGTCTTGGGTGGCCCTTCACGGTTTCGCTCATGACATCATTGAGGTGCTCAAGCTCCAGCGCCCCGACAAGGCGGTGATCCTTTGCTGGAGAGGAATGGCAGTATTAAGTGAAAATCACAGAAGTTCTATTATTGTATGAGATTTTTTAGATGCTCACTTTATGAATTGTGGATTCCAGCTGGTATTTGTATCCTTTATATTTTTGTATTTTTTCTGATTTGGGTTATAAAAACATCCCTATAAGAAGCATGCAGAACATCAAAGGATTTTTTATATTGGCCTGTAAACTAGAATAGAAAATCAGTATCAAACATGGTTGAAATAGTCTAGAATACAATTATTATTTTTCTTTAACATTCGTGAAGGATATTTTTTATTTATATTAAATAAACGGTCTCTATCAGATAAAGAACGTAACAAACGATGAAATAATGTTCAGTGGCAAACAATTCTTTGGATTGTCATTGTCTCAGTATGCACATTGTTGCTTGGGGATAGGTGACACACCCCCTGCCAGCAGAACCAAAGATGACACATAGACCAGGTTGGGATATAAACAACAAGGGTTGGCCGCCATGCATGGGTCCTGAATCAAAATCGGGCAGCCCACGGCTGACCAATACCGCTTATCATGCCAGGGTGCTGCTAGCACAATACTGGGCAAACAATTACGCTGTATCCCCGGTAACAACCAGATGCTACCCCCCTTCCGATTGGGGGGGGGATATAAACAAGCCAGATCCAGGGCCTATGCCACATGCCAATCTGGGAGTTGTGATGGAAAACCAAAACATGTCAATTATTAACATGAAACCAAAACATAACATTATGCTGGGTGGGTGGGGTGGATCACTGAAGCAGGGCCAGTGCCTGTACCAGCCCGGGGCGGCCTTTAGAAGGCTGCTGGCTGAAATGATGGCCAGTTTCGGCAAAGGAGGAGGTGGGGCGGGGCATGCCACCGGTTGGTCAGCTGGCCAAGCGACAGGAAACTTTCCTGCCAAACAGGGGGGCTTCTGGGAGCAAGAAGTCATCCCCCCATTGACACCATGGCCTGGTGGAGGACACCCACACCGCAAGAGCCCTGCCTGGTGAGTCAGGCTAGGCATTTTCCATTTAAAAATAGTCACTAAACATTTCTCAAGTACAAATAAAAATCCTTTGAAATTTCAGATCTTTATTTATTTATTTATTTATTTATTTATAAGCCACTATATGTGTGGCTAACTAGAATTATCTTCTTAACTTGTTCTTTGTTCACATCTGAAAGAAGTGTTATGTACCTCGATCAAGGTAAATGGAAGAGACAGAAACATTATCTGTCCCAGAGTTCTCTGTCTTGCTCCTCCCTCTTTTCCTTTCCATAGACTGTAGTGTCTCTGCCTTGCCCTTTCCAGAATTAGAGCACAGATAATCTTTACTTACAAGTGCTATAAAAAGCAGCAACAACTTGGTAGTATATGATTAGGATTATGTTGGTAAAGAACCACTTGAATTGGTTTATAGATATTTTGTTTTGAAAACTCAATTCCAGTTAAGTTTTTAGCCAACTGAGAGAAAATAAAAAAAACAAACCCTCTCAACTGGATTTGAGGTTCATGATCAGGTTCAGTTATGCTCCCAGAGTTAAACCGTGGTGATAACATTCCAACTACACACTGTCTGGGTGAACCTAGTATTATGATTAACTAGAGATAAAGATTTTACAATATTGTAGAGAAGGAACCACATTTATATATGTATGTGTGTGTGTGTGTATATATATAATTTAGTTCTTTAGTGCCTGCATCATGGTATTATTGGTAGATGCCTGATAATTTTTTACAACCACAAATAAATGCAGTAGAGTCTTGCTTATCCAACATAAATGGGCTGGCAGAACGTTGGATAAGTGAAAATGTTGGATAATCAGGAGGGATTAAGGAAAAGCCAAATAAATGTCAAATTGTTATGATTTTACAAATTAAGCACAAAAACATCATGTTTTACAACAAATCAACAGAAAAAGCGGTTCCATACATGGTAATGTTATGCAGTAATTACTGTATTTACGAATTTAGCACCAAAACATATCAATGTATTGAAACAGCAGTGGATCCGGGCAGGAGACAGACTGCATTGGATAATACAGAATGTTGGATAAGCGAAGGTTGGATAAGTGAGACTGTACTGTAGACAAAATTGCCTTCAATTGCCATTAAATATTATTGTTGTTTTGTGCCTTCAAGTATTTCTTCAGAGTGGGTTTGTTTTTGCCATCCATTAGAATTATTGGCGTCCAAACTATCTGTAGCTAGGAGTGGCTTCTCAAGCCTACATTTAGAGACATGGACACCAAGCAAAAAACAATTTCCATGGTCAAAAGCAACGCATATAGACAAGCATTTCTTTTTTAAAAAAATGTAAGTGTATTTAAGATAGGAGATTGCAACAAAGGGAAAAAAGGAAACCTAGAAATGAATGCTCTGCAGGAGTTGGTCTATACAAACAAAGTGGAGTCAGAAAAAGTGCCCTGTCAGTTTCCTGCTCCCTTTTGCCAGCTGCATTAAAATGTGGCTCTTAGCAATTTTTTTTGTCTGGAATTTCAGGAGCACCGAGTACAAAAGAGCTGATGAGCAATGAATGCTTCACCCTTCCTCAATTAATCTTGTCTTTCTACCTTTGCTTTTGCTTTCCCTCTACATGAAGGTAATAATGACACCCTCATCCATTATCCTTTTATCCCTGTTATTCTCATGAAATTGCTTAATAATATGTTACAGATTCGTCTTCACTCACATAATTCTTCCTGTCATTTGCAGTATATCATCCTGCAAACATACAGCCCACTTTCACTGGCCGTTCTTTGAAGATTATTGTCAGTGACATCTTGAGGATGCGTTTGGAATCTGGAGCATCATTTCCGTTGCGATGGGGAATTACACTGACTTATCTGTCATTGCCAAAAGCACAACAAGCAATTCAGTGTTAATGCAAAGGTAACACAGGTTTTTATCATGCCGCCAGAACAAGAGCTCTTGTGAATTTATGCTAATATGGCCCTTTTATAGTCTAATAACCCCCTCCCCTTCTGTATTCATGCATGTGCGCGCACACACGCAACCACACAGGCTCACGGGTAGTTTGATAATCTATGTCACAGTGTGGTAGATAATTTGTAGATGATCCTCTTGTAATTATTTACCGCAAATCTTTTTCTGAATGCTAATCTCATGGAATACAGGAGGCTGTTAGCTATAATAGATATGGTAAAGCAGAAGACACAACCAGCTTTTATTTCTCAAGGCCAAAATGAATCACCCAAATTATTTTTGGACTATTTGTATTTCTTTCTCCAAAATAAACATAGGATTAAAACAACAGCAACTCCCAAATTTGTGATTGCTGGTTCAGTTTATTTTCCCCATCAAGCGATCAGCCATACTACAAGCAAGCAGTTTGCCCTGATCCAGGGTGGCATTCCAGAGGGACCAAGGCTATCCAGCATGCATGCCAAATCTGACAACACATGACAAGCCGGTCGGCGTGCAGTAATTTGACTAATTATACTGGATTAGAGCATATTAATGCAAGCTGTTTTCTCCAGAGTTAATGACCTGCTGACTGGGTTCTGTAAGGCCCCACTAGGTCTACAGACAGCTCAAAAACAAAACCCTGCTTTCTAAGCCCTCGTCATTTCACATCAGCAAATGAGTATATCAAACTACTGAGCAGCAAAATGCAAACGACATTTTGTCTGCTACAAACCCATGCATCCTCCCCTAACTTTCCACCTCAAGGGTTTCTTTGAGATAAAATTAAAATCTGATTTGTGTGGGTCTGAAAAACATTGCCCAGAAATAGAAAAACTGCTTTCTAGATTCCCCTCCCCCTAGTTAAAGGCACAGCGAAATACACTGCATAGATGGAAAATGTGGATCTTACCTATCTACACAATGGAGTTCTTATAAATACCTTTCTTTTACAAATTTCAGTTTCCGTTAATGGAATTTACTAACTGATTCATATTTCTTAGATACATCACATTAATAAAAATAGTTTTTCAATTGTGAAGCCACCTATTTAGTTGCTTGTAGGTTTTTTGAAAAATATTTGTTTGTGGATGTCATTATCTCTGGCTTATCACAAAGAGGCACGTTGCTGGCAAATTGTTAGCAGTTTATAATATCCTGAACAGCATAATATTAAGAAAAATATTAACATTATAACATATTTACTGGTTAATTTCAACTTAACAATTCTTAGTTCTAAATCTGAAGAAAGGCTATAAAATTAACATTTGAAATATAAGCAACATAAATAGAGATCACTAAAAATAACCTTGGCACTGAAAGAATCTTTTGATCATTAAATAGCTGTCCTAGTTATGTACCATTCTCAAAACTCAACTTCATTTTAAAAGAGAATGCCATTTTCCATGAAGATATTGTCATTTCAAAATGTTTCAAAAATATGGAGTGCCTGTCTAACTGAAAGATCAGCCACACACATATATTTAATTGTACCACTAACCAGATGGGTGGCACAATATGTCCATCAACTGAGGGTGAGAAGAAGGCTTGGATTCAGTTCTACAGAACAGCTGGTCAGCATTATTAAACTTGGCCACATCGCTAACATGCATACTGCTGACCTACATATACACCCACATTATGACTTCTAGACCTTTGAGAAGGCCTGCACAGTTTGAAGGTCACAAAGCACTGCGTAGTTCATCATCCATCCATCTATGGCAGCCTGCACGGTGAACTAGATCTCCTTCTTTCTGGCCTACTTTGTTAATGGCCCAGGGGAACTGTCAAACACTTGAAATGCCATAGTGCATAGCTGGTGAACTGTGTTCAGCTTTGTGACTCACGTGTTGCACTACTAGTAGTAGGTCCATCCTCTCCCTGCAGCTAACCAGTGTGTCATGTACAAATATATGATGTGTGTCAGCAATACTAGTCTAAATGTTTCAGAACATTACTGTTTTAAAACTCTGAAACATGATGTGGAACCTAAAGAAAAATGTAAACAGTGTAAATACAAATGGGAGCTCTGATATTTTTTATTATGGGAATTTACTGTTTTAACAGTCTTAGGTGATCTTTACTTTTACATTTATGAAGGGTTCAATAGTTAAATAATATATTTTATTATTAGACATTCAGCATTTGCAGGACACACTTTCTGCATGACAGGGTGCAAACAATTTAATCCAATGGTGGCCCACTTATTATTATTATTATTATTATTATTATTATTATTATTATTATTACACCCCGCCTTATTGCCCTAAAGGGATTCAAAATATACAAATATACAAAAATGCGAACAATAAAATAGAATTAAGCACACACAACATTTTAAAAAAATCACCCCCTGACTAGCTCTTAGACACCTTCATCTTTAAAAGCCTGCCTGAATAAAAAGGTTTTGGCCTACTGCCTACAGAGAAAAGAAGGGCATGCAAAGGAAGTGAGATTAATTTTGAGACATCTATATGTGCCAGAAACAGTGATGCTGGCCTAGAGTAGGTTACTCAGGATCAGCATAGCCAGGGCCATATCACCAGTTGTTGCATCAGCTCAATGCTGGCAGGTATCAAGCCCAACAGCTGGATGGCATCCACATAGTCCAGTGGCACCAGAACCAATTTGGTGCCACTGAACCTCATACTTACGTAGCAACCCCTTGACCTTCCAAAACTTTGCAGTAAATACTAGGCATGAAAGTGGCATTTGTCACCACTTGGCACCTGTAATGACGATAACCAAAGCAATGAAGTGATGCGAGTCATAGAAAAGAAGGAATCACTCCCTTCTTTTGCTCCTCCCTTCTCTGTTCACCTCAATACTCCAGTTAGTGTCACTCTAGGTGATGAGAAACAAACACTGCCATTTTTATGTCTGGTGGACACCACAAATCCCAGAATGATAGAGTAAGGTAGATCACATCCCTTGCCCCTAGGCTACCTGAATCCAGGGAAAACAGGATGGCAGGGTAAATAGTCACAGTCGTTTCCTGAATAGGAAGTGTCACAACTCTGTACACTACCCAAAATAAGGATGAGCTCGAGAGCTTCAGGGAATTTCCAGAATATCTCATATTTTTTTAAAACATAGGACAATGCTGCATTAAGTGGCCTTTTCCCATGTTAAGGCAAATGCTACCCTGTACATCATGTAGCCCATGTAGATGGGGTCTTGATCTTCTATATTTCTCAAGAGATATGAAAGAGTGTCCTCTTTCTACCAACCTATGGGTATATAAGGTTATTAGGCAAAGCAGGATGAGAGTGATCAGTGTTGAGTGATTTAATGATCTCTAAAAAAATACGCTACTGCATTCTGCATAAGCACCCTGCAAAGCAAGGTGGTGACAGAGGGTGTCATATGCAGGTAAGAATAATCATATGAATTGTATAGAACTAGGAGAAATTGCCCCATTAATCTAAACTAGTTATCTCTTGCTTTCCAGGCTATTTTCAATGTTATGACCAAGTTGAAAAGCCTTATATATCTTGAGCCTTGACAGAATGGTTGGGATTGAGATGAGCACTATGTTATTTATAAACACCAACTTCTCAAGAGATCCATATGAGCAAATGTTTTCTCTAGAAGTAAGAGTAAAATGAGAACAACAAGAATTCAAATTAAAGATCTAGTTTAGAAACTAAAGAAAGAACATGAAAACATAATGTTTGGAGAGAGCTCATAGCTTAGTTGTACAGCACATCTTCTCAATTCAGAAAGGATTAAATTCCTGCCCTCTTCAAGTTAAAAGGAGCAAGAGACAGTGATGGGAAAGACTTCTGCCTAAGACCCCAGAGAGCCTTCTGGCAGAAATCGAGCTACATGAGATAAAAAGACTGATAAAATAACATTGTGTCCTACAATCCTATAACATTCTAACTATGCACATATCTGCCCCTGAATGGAATCGATGCCAGACAAGCTGTAACAATACGACACCCTCTGATGACCATTTTCACAATGAAATATGCTACCCAAGAAAAATGTACCTTTTTTTCCCTATGAGTTATAAGCCAAGACTGGAGAGATACTTGTTGAAGGTATATTAAAGTAAGTTATTTTTCTAAATTTTGTAATGTATATACTGAGAAGCATTTCCGAACACTACTGATTTATTAATTCCTGGCAGTATATCTCTAGTGATACCAAAGTTAACAGAAAACTAACATAATTCTACAAGAAAGAAAAAAATTGGATATTCCAGTGGGTCAAGAAACAATTCAGGCTGATCATTTTTCTCTCTTCTCCTCACATCCACTCTATCTTATTCCCATATACCCTTACTTTTCCAGGACCATATATGCCAAAAACTAATGGAAAATGAAAGCCATGGAAATAAAGTTTCATTTGAGTAAGAGGAATAAGTATCAACTGGTTTGGCTGGAATTTCTGCAAACAGAACTAAGATATTTTAGGAGCTGTTGGGAATGAAAAATTACAACTCCAGAAAGATCTGTGGGCTCCAGTAGGAAAGCTAATGTTGAAATATAGTCTGTATGAAGATTTGATTGACATCATCATTATGTATGCCTTCAAGTGAATTTCAGCTTACGGTGACCATAAAGTAAATCTATCATAGGGGTTTCTTAGTAAGATTTGTTTAGAGGCTGTTTGCCTTTGCCTTCCTCCAAGGCGGAGAAAGTGTAACTTGTCTTGGCAATCCGAGTATCCCAAAGTCCTAGTCCTGGTCTTAATACTGAATCTATACCATGCTGGATCTCATGCATTTTGACATTATTATTACGAAATAGTAATATTATTGAGATAAATACTGCTGAAACAAAGAGGCTGCCCAAAGATAAATTTTGCCGTTGGAAATATTCATCCCCTGAAAGCTTTTTGTCATGTTCTTTGCCCTTCAATATTAGAAACAGGTGAATAATATTAATAATATATACATGAATACTATTTCTACTATCAATCTTCTGCATCACCTACAATTTTCTAAATGCTAGGCCAAGATTAATAAATAGAGAAGACCCTGGCCAAAGGCCCCAATTTAGACCTACATACCTGGATGCTAATTGGCAATCCTGTCTCAAAATTTCTCATTCTGGTAAATTAGATCTAATTAATCACAATTAATAATCAACAACACTTGTATTTCTTATAAAACAAAACACCACGTGAAACAATGAATTTATAATTCTAGGAGGAAGATGCATACAAATATAGGAAATGTGTTCAACAGGGAAGGGGCAATAGTAAATTCAAATGTACTATAATAAAGACTGCTGGGCTAGATGCTCCCTTAAATATGTTGGGATTTAAGCTTGTATAATTGGGTTCAGGGTTGCAGCTTAAATGGGCATGGATCGTCTACCAGGCTTTTATCCCTAGAGTAGACGATGGGGTCTTCCAGGTCAAGAAAGGGTGAGGCATATCAACAGGGCAGGGTGAGAAACCCTGCCTTGCTAGTGCTCATGCATAAATAAAAGCCCTTTAGTTTTCAGGGCTGTCAATCCAGATCTACATTCTTTTCCTTCTCTCTCATACACACACACACACACACAGTGTGCCCCTAAGAAGAATGTTTAAAGTGGCCGGATCAATATATATAACTGGACAACCACATATAATTTTATATACACTTTGTATAAATATTAAATTGCTTTTTGGTCACATTAATTAATTTCTAATATGAAAAATAAAGCCCAGTCTTACAATACATCACTGTAGGATTTACTTCCAAGGATCTTATTCTTTTCATCCAATAATTAATATTGAAAAAAAAGATAAAGAATGACTACAATATAGTTAAGAGGTAAAGACATCTTAAATGTTAAATTTGCAAGGCTATGAATGTTAGCAATACAATACAGTATTTAATAGCCTTACTTAACATTTTTCAAGGAATGTATTGTTGACAAATCTAGATTAAGATTTTCAATTTGAGAATCTTACAATAATTCTGCTGCCTTTGTTAAATAAAAAGTGATGACCCAAGCCCTAGATCACAAGTCAGTATTCCCTGTTGAAATGAAATTACCATCTTCCCCTCTTCTGATTGTGTAGGCTTTGTGGCAGAAGAGAATATTATTTTCACTTAGCAAGCAAAGACTGCTGGCAAATGGCCAAGAGACCAGAGGTTATCCCTTATGTTTCTAAAACCTTTTTCAGTAGCAAGAAGCTCTTCTTGCAATTATTCTGATTTTAGATTATCCTTCAAAGACTTAAATAAGCTTATCCGTCTTGATGACACAATAACACATAACATCTTTATGGTATTTTCAACTAGTTTAAAAAGCAGTTCATAGGCTTTACTTAGCTGTAATCCTTAAAATAACCTTGTCAGACTTCCCCAATCTTTCCAGAAGTCTTGGGTTACCTTGCACTATGCTATAGTTGATGAAGCATTAGAGGAATTGTAGCCCAAAACATTTGGAGGGCACCAGGCTGAGGAAGGGTTCTGTAAGGTATGGCATCATTATTCTTGAGTCTCCATGGCATGTACAGGAACACAATGTTTGTTCCTAGAAGTCATTTTATGCTAAAGCAGTGGTTCCCCACCTTTTTGTCGCCAGGGAGCACTTTGACCAGAGACCACTCTCCAACATTAGTACCAAAAAGGTTACGAATCAGTTTTGGGTCAACTTTAGATTCAATCTGGTTCTTTGGAGTGCTGATTCAGAAAATTGCATTGGATAGACCACATCATCTCTAATTTCCATATGCCACCTAACAGTTACCATCTGCCAACAGAAAACCATTTTTAATAAGCCTTGGCACTATAAGAGGGTTCCGTGAGACCAGTTGCTCTCATTGCAATGGTGTAGTAACAGTGAGGCTGCAGACAATATTTTAGTTCTTGCGAACCACTGGTGGTCCACAAACCACATGTTGGGAACCACTGTGCTAAAGCAAACATGTAGTAAATGAAGTTAATTGAAAGGTACTCTTCTTTTGCAAATGGAAACATAAGAATTTGTCTATACATGGTCTTGGGAAACCATCTATGTACAATTAAAATTGTTTCTGAATGGTAGGGAGGTTGGACTTGATGGCCTTTTATTGCTTGATGGCCTCTTCCACCGCTATGATTCTGTGAAATAGTAATTTTTGGACACTCTGTACTTTGCCTATTATATATATGTGAAAAATTTGCCCCCGCACAACTTAATAAAATGTTTACTAAATAGACCTCGTAACTGTTCTCATTCACTCAAGTTTCTTTGCATTATAACAAGGCATGGTTCTTATGCATTACCTCTGTGTGCTATAGGCAGAGATAAATGCACACAGCAGTGAGCTATTGGTCACATGCCCAATGTTATCTTACAGATGTAGTAGGTGTAGTAGGAAGGTTCAAATATTTCTATTCCAGATCCTTACAGAGAAACCACACAAGCACATAGGGTTGCCAGATTGAAAACTGAAGACAGCACCTATATTTTTAACAGATGTGTAGAAGAGGGAATTTCAGCAGGTGTTGCTTGTTACCTGGTTCCATAACAAGCAACTCCTGCTGAAATTCCCTCTTTTACATATCTGTTAAAAATATAGAAGCTGTCTCCAGTTTTCACTCTGGCAAGTATACATGCCTACCAAGCACAGGAATAAGACTTAGGGAAAATATGTATTTAAGAATTAGAGGATTTTTTTCAAATAGTTGAGAACCACAGGGAGGGGGAAAGTCTTGGAGTAAGAAGGATTAATACTACTCCACGTAATTATGAACGATGTATTTCATATTAGTTTATTTGACATATATCCAGTTATCTGTAAGTAAGATCCAGTTATCTGTGAGTAAGCCAATAGATGTTATTCCTCAACAAACCTGTATATAATTGTAACTAATCTCCCTGACATGTGGAGCAGTGGCTGGAAATAAAGACTTGTATGTAAGGAAAGGCAATAAAAACTACTTTAAAATTATTTCTTGAATTTTTTTTCTGACTACATCTACAGATTATATCAAGACTATTATAAGAAAGCACAAAAAAGGGTTATTTCTGGTTAATAAGAATCACTTCGTTTCTCAGCTCTATGAATTCTATGTTTGCCATTGAATTGGCAGAACAACTCATGCTCAGATTTAAAAAAGGAAAATATCAAGTTTTATGAAATTAATGGTTAAATTTCAAAACTGACGTGAGCTAGAAGTTTCTTCTGTCTATCCAGCAATATTATTTCTTATTTATTTATAACATTTATATTCCACCTTTCTCACTCTGAAGGGGACTTGGGGCAGAGCATATATATATTGCACGGATTCCATGCCAGAACATAAAATAACTATAAATATACACAAACATTAAATATATTTGAGTGTTCATATAATGCTGCTTTTTCATAGCTTAAATTGTTTTTATTAGCATAGTATCTGTATATGCCAGGTTCATTTATCAATAACGCCACCAATATTCATTGTCAAATTAAAGATGTGTATGGGAACATAACACAGCTAAATAATTTTCTGTATTCTTGTATTTTGTTTAAGTAAAGAACAATCACAGTAATTTGTCTTTTAAACGCACCATTAAATACCACTCAGTCACTCAAACCGACTAAATTCTCTAGACAAGTTAACGAAGTAAGAATGCTGACACAAGTTCATCTGAAAATGGTGTTTCTCTTAAAGATGATATGCAGACTAGGCATAGGGTGGTGCTTCTATTGTGAAGAATGCTTTTGAAAACAACTTTCTATATAATACACACATGTAAATGCAAAAGACAAGATGGAATTTTTAATGAATAGGAATGTAGAAAAGGCCCATTTTCAGGGGGATATGATAAAATATCAACTTTAAAATTACTTTGCTCATTTCAGATCACTATCAAGACATGTGAATAAACTGATTTTTTTTTTAAAATCTAACACTTCTAGCCTCTTATTCCAAATACACAAAAAGACCTGACAAATTCTCATTAATTTGTTTTTTATACTATAGATGCATGTGTGAGCAAGACTTTTAAAACTATGTTCCAAACAGCTATTTATACATCTAGAAAATAGCAAACAATACATGTTCAATCCATTACAGATTAACTCATACAAGTAAATTAAATAAAAATTAAGAGCAAGCGGCAGAAGCGCCTGTGAAGAAAGGTTTGCATTAGAGACTGCATTAAACATTTAGTTGGCGTTGTCTATACATAGTTCCACTGGAAAAGAGAAAGCTGCAAAAAGAAAAAAAGTGCTTCTGAGAATTTCAAACCATATTGTACAGAAGTCACATCAAATTAATACTGAGGACCATTTAGAGCTTTTATTCTGAAAAGCTTTTTGAAAAGGGATTAAACTATGAAAACTCGCATGATACTAAAGTACCTATTAATGGGTTTAGGGGGGGAGGAACAATGGAAGTGTTATTTTTAGATAAATCGTTACTTTGTATGTAGCAGCACAAAGCATTTGCTAAGGAGATACAGCAAGAGTTCTCGGGCAATATCCCACACATCTGAACTCCGATGAGGAGAAGACTTTTTGTTGTTGTAAAGAATAATCTTCTGTGAAAGCGGGGTCTTATCGATCCCTCCTCCACCCACCTCCAACAATTTTAGGAGTTTTATTTTCACTCTTGGGCAAAACATGGATAAGCCAAGGCAATGTGATTATTTATTCCGGGGGAGGGGGAGGCTAAACATAAAAGTATCTGATAGGTGTTCTGTTACAATATATCTTCCCCTATCCTATCAACAAAATTGGGTGAATTAAATTTACCAAGTTTCTTGGATAAACATCTCTAAACACAGGGTGCATCTTAGAATCTCAGGTGCTATATAGAGAGAGAAAGGAGGGGGAAGCTTTTTTTCTGTTATTGATCCCAAAATAAGAGTGTGTCATAATAATAATAATGAAGAAAAAAGTCTGGATTATTGATGTAGCCATACAAGGTGACAGTCACATTGAGGAAAAACAACAGGAAAAACTCACCTGCTATCAAGACCTCAAAATCTAACTGTAAAGGCTCTGGCATAAACCAGTACAGGTGGTTCCAGTGGTCACTGGCACACTGGGTGCTGTGCCAAAAGACCTCAGCCGCCATTTGGAAACAATAAACATCGACAATACATCACACAGTCCTAGACGCTTGGGAAGTGTTCGACTTGTGATTTTTGATACGAAATCCAGCACATATAGATCTCGTTTGCTGTGACATACTGGGCTTTTGTGTCAGTAAAATAATAATAATAATAATAATAATCATCATCATCATCATCATCATCATCTTTATTTATATCCCACCATCATCTCCCCGAAGACACATGGGGAGGCTCACAAGGCACTCCAGGGTGCACATATAACATACAACAGTAAAAATGGTACAAAAATATAAAAGAAGTCACATAAAATTATAACAACAACTCCTGTCAACACATGTAACATAAAAAACAAAATAATACAATTTTAAAACAATAGTAGATAAAACTAATGGCTATCAATTCATAAGGTGCCAAGTGCCAGCTTCATATGGGCCCATTCAGCCTTACAATCAAAAGTGTCTTAAAACAGAAGAAATTCAATATAATCTGAAGCAGTCTGGATCCTACCTCTATATCCCCCCAAAAATCTCAAGTTACCATTATGTTTGGATTATATGATACCCTTAATGGTCAGGAAGATGTTTGGTTTTTTTTTTCCTTTTAAGCCAGAAAACAAGTGCAATGAGAACAAGGGAGCTGCACTGGTGTCATCTCATCAAAAATAATGAATTCTCAGGAGATTTCTAACTTTCATGTCTTCCCAGTCCAGTAACAATATGCTACCGGGAGAGAAATGAGTTAGTGTAGAGCACACACTTCTTCATTGGCTCTGGCTCGCACCTGTAACACCCCCCCCCCCCAAAAGGATGTACCAGCTGAAACCTACAAGACAACGGGCCCCAAAGACAACTGGAAATGTTGTTCCTAGCCTGCTGTGCCTCCATTCAGTTAAAGGATGCACCACATGGAGGATGACAGCTTTGAGTCTATCCCATCTTGTGGCTTTTCCCTCCCCCCGGCCCCTTGACAGCCATGCACTCAGAAAACAGTCTTATGGCTAATGATGCAAACATGAAGTGCAAAGTCTCCTTAATTTGACCCTTGTTAAACTCCTAATTGGATTGAGGCAGACTCCGAGTGGAAAGCAACCCTGGATTATTTAAGAATGCTTTTGCCAAGCAAAGACCAATTTACAAAAGGCTTCCACTTTGGCTGCAGGACACCAAAGAACTAGCAATGAACCGCAGCTGTCACTTAAGTTAAAAATCTAATCAGCTGCTTTTGGGTGAAAAAAGAGAGGTAACTTTGTGAACAGCTTCTCCATTGTGCAACTCTTTGGAGCGTGTTTGACCCAAATTTAATAAGCTGTTATTAAAGAAGAAGAGCAGTTGTATAGCAAACCCTGTGGAATGATACCAGTTGTATTCAGCATCTTAATTATTTTAAAATGATTACAACCACAGCTTCATTCACGAGGCATAAAGCTTATGGCTCTTTCCTCAACAATGTCTTAACACAAACTGTCTGAACAGCCAGCATTCTTCGTCCTTCATGAACCCCAAAGGTCAGCTGCATTGCTGAAAACATCTCAGCAGTTTAATTGTGTTTCTTCTAAGGGAGGAGAAACAGAGAGGGAGGGGAAAAAACTTGAAGATTCCTCCTCTGTGAAAACTAGCCTTTTATTTTTAATTTGCGAGGAAATATACAGCTTAAGTACAGAGACAAGGGGTGCATGATATGCAGACAGGTGTAAAACATGAAGTAATTATAGAAGCTCAAATTAGTTCCTAGGCCTGAGGCAAAAAAGAGAACAGTGCCTTGACAAAAGGGAATAGCAAATAAGGATAGCAAACAAAAATGGCTTGAATGTGTAAATTAGCAAGAAAAATGAGACAGAAAAGCAGCTTTACTCTACTATTATTCCCCACATGAGAACAGAGCAGCTGAACATGATCAAGAGGACTTTGGAAGAGAGAGGCAGGCATCAACCCCGAAATGAAGCCAAAGAGTGGCAGCTCCGCACTTTCTAGTCAGTCACTCATTATGTGGTGAAGTGCATTTGAGAAGTGCCTCTTATACTTGACCTATCATATTACTTCTTCTGTAAACATATAATCCCTGCTTGTTAGGTGGTGTCAACACTTGCATTCATTCCTTGTGGTAGTCCTTTTGTGTATAGGCACTTTAGAAGTGCTGCCAAAGCCCAAGAATTGACACCATAATAAAACAATTTGAATTTCAACCAGGTAAATACGAAGCTTCCTGTGAAAAAAAGGCACACTGTAGAACATTATATCCACTTTTCCTTATTGAAGATAAAGCTGCATCCCTCTGAGTTGAGACTACAGCA
Source organism: Anolis sagrei (assembly GCF_037176765.1). NCBI lineage: Eukaryota > Metazoa > Chordata > Lepidosauria > Squamata > Anolidae > Anolis > Anolis sagrei. Next base: position 34,798,009 of record NC_090023.1, on the reverse strand, counting down.
AGCCTTTTTTTTCACAGCATTAGTTCCTTAGATGTAACAATGACAGCTAGCTAATTAATATGATTTAATGAGCAAGCTCTAAGGTCAGAAATAATAAGAGAGCTGTTCAGTATATTTTCACTGCATATATACATTTTAAAAGAAAAGTCTCTGAGTGGGAAAAAAGAGATAAGCAACATAGGATTACATTAATTTCCAGACTGATTAGGCTACAATATTTAATTTTCTATTCAGTTATACAACAGATACTTGTACAAGGGAGTGTCTCCAATTGTATCCATTCCTCCTTCCTGATTCACTGCTCTCTACTATACCTAGAGGTATTCAGGAGGGTACCATAAAATCCTTTAGAATTATTTTTGAACTAATATGCAGAGGGAAAAAAGATGGGGGGGGGGGGGAGTCCAGCTCTAAAAACTGAATGCGAACTTTAAGATATTCCGGGGAGGCCCTCCTTTCGCTCCCACCACCATCACAAGCATGGTTGGTGGGGACGAGAGAGAGGACCTTCTTGGTGATGGCCCCCCACCTCTGGAACACCCTTCCTAGAGAAATAAGACAGGCCCCATTCCTCTCCTCCTTTCATAAGAGCCTGAAGACCTGGTGGTTTAAACAAGCCTTTGACTAGTTCTAGCTCAGCCCCAGATACTGTTGGATATGGCCATATCTTTTTCCACAAATTTCCCAGGTTTCTTCCTCCTATTAGGCCCTGGAAATGAACAGCCATAGACTTTACCTATTATTGCTGTTGCCTACTATAGCATTGCACCTAATTTCCTGGACCCACTACAAATTGCACTAGTCTCGGCCCGTCCTTTTAAATTGCCTTGAATATATATATATGCTATTGTGATTTTGTATGTTTATATTGTCTTGTTAATTTTATGTTTATGTTGTTTACTTTGTATGTATTGATGATGTTACTTGGAAACCACTCTGAGTCCCCTCAGGGAGATAGAGTAGTATATAAATAAGGTTTTGTTGTTTACTGAATGCTAGAATCACTACCAAATGATAGTATGTTACTATTAAAATATGATTTCAATATATGAAACATTTTACACTGGATCTGGAATATGTTCAGATGGAGATGTGGCAGCTACTCAAACTATTGGAGATAGTATTCCAGTAAAGGAGTGCCTGTGAGCTGATAAGCCAGTTTACACAAGATGGAGTACAATGAACTGGCACAAAAGATGATGTTCAGCATGTATCCCCTGTCACTGGATATATCAGTTACACAGCCTGGAAGTGTTGTTAGATCAACCCATATCTTTCAAAGCCCAAGTACTCTGTAGCAAAACCAGTTTGCATCAGTTGAGGATGGTCTGGCAACTGGTACAATTATTTATGCCCTAGTAATAGAGCTTTGATTACAGTGCAGTGCACATTGGGCAGCCTTTGAGGATTGTTTGGAAGCCAGCATTTGTGCAAAATTCAACAGCATGCTTATTAACTGGGACAAAACACATGAAACATATTATTTCTGCTTCTCAAAATATCTACATGGATTTATGATCTGTTTCTCAACTCAGTTCAGAATGCTGATTTTGTCATAGAATCATAGAATCAAAGAGTTGGAAGAGACCTCATGGGCCATCCAGTCCAACCCCCTGCCAAGAAGCAGGAATATTGCATTCAAATCACCTCTGACAAATGGCCATCCAGCCTCTGCTTAAAAGCTTCCAAAGAAGGAGCCTCCACCACACTCCGGGGCAGAGAGTTCCACTGCTGAACGGCTCTCACAGTCGGGAAGTTCTTCCTAATGTTCAGAGTTGTCCTATACAACTCTTAAGGGATTGGCATTGCGCATGGCCATACATGAGCACTGCAAGCAGCTCTAGTGTCCCATGTATTCTGACATGAAACAGGTATGATCAGACACAGGATCTTTTCTGATGAGCCCTTCGAGCCCAGAACCCACAGCCTGGTGCCATTTCTGTTTCATTTTTAGTACCATGTTTTTGTTTTATGAAATCCATTATAATTATTTAGTTCTTGTAGGAGTTATTAGCTGCTGTTCAGGCAGATTTCTTTCTCTTTCTGCAATACAATTTATATTTGTGTAACTGTTATTCTTACTGTTCTCATTGTATAACTGTCCAGAGACCGTCACCTGAAGTATGACTGGCCAGTATTTTAAATCAACAGATAAACATACATTATTTTTTTAAGACTGCAATCTTGAACACATATAACAATAAGCAAGCTCCAAACAGTGAGGTTTGGAATGGGGATAGACAGAATTGGGTTGTAAATCTACCAAAAACCTAAGTTACTGATTACACCTAGTTAACAGTCAAGAAAACACAAACAATGGTAATTTGAGGTCTTGTGGACACACGGAGATTATGTAGCTTCAAATGAACTGCTGTTATTAAGACCAACAACCATTCTATTTCTAAATCTAATAATCACTAATTCCCTCCACCATCCCTCATTTAAGGAAAAAACAGACTCTGCTTCTCCTGAGAAGCCTACTACAAACTTCATGCAGCTGGTAGCCTATTATATGTAGCTGAGATAAAATCCATCCAATATGCAAAAATTTACCATTAAGAGAGTGAGAGGACTATTGGAAGAATCAGCATGCTATCCCACCCTGGTATTTACTAACTTGATGTTGTAACTCCCCAAAGTCCTGTCCATTACAATCCAACACAACATAGGCAACACTGGGAAGTTCAGTCTAATAACATTAGGAAAGTTGTATGATTCTGACACTTAGCTTACATCAATATTAAAGGGGGAGGTCTTTTGCAACCTTTGGAAATAATTATATGGTAGCCAAATTGTGGAAGAGCTGTTTGATCCATTGTATGTTCTGGACATAAGTTGCGACACACATCTTTCAAAAGTGTGTTATTGGAAGCTGGCTAAAAATGCATTAAATAAAGGGGGAAAGGAAAAAAAAGATAAATAAGACTGGGTTGTAGTAATCAAATGGTGTTTCTTTCTCACAAGGACATCGAAAGTACAAGTGGATCATAATTCAAGGCTATTCAATTACATATTTTAGTAGTCATTTCAATGGCAAATTTAGTTTAGTTATGTTATGGGATTATTGACCATGTAATCCAGGGTGAAATTATGATAGGAGGAAGCGGTTTCACCATGCAAATGATTACATTGCAAGTCCTGGAACTAGTTTGGGGGCTGGATGGTGCTCACATACATCACAGAGGCTGGTCTCAAACCAATGCCAGGATCCATGGCTTTGTTCCACCCCCCCCCCCCCCCACACACACACACTGAAATACATATGTGAGGATCAGCAAAGTGCTTCAGGTGTATATACAGCAATGCGCCTTCTGCTGAGCCAATTTTGCCATATGTGTGTCTTGTACTAGAATGCACTAATGTGCATTAAGGGCTCTATTTTGCAGTAGCCTCTGAGATATAAATAAAGATGAATAAAGAACACACAAAACAGGGGAACTCCAGACAAGAAACAATCAGGGACAGCTAATCACCTCTCTACAAAGGATTCCCCTGGGCAGTAAGAAGCGACACCTGAAACTGCCAGGCCATTAAATGCTAATCAAGGTGGCCAATGGAAACATTCACATCTACCTCTAACAGACAAGAGTTCTTTCTCCCACCTTGGACATTCCACAGATATATAAACCCAATGTTTCTAGTTTCCAACAGACCTCACATCCTCTGAGGATGCCTGTCATAGATGCAGGCGAAACAACAGGAGAGAATGCTTCTGGAACATGGCCATACAGCCTGGAAAACACACAACAACCTAACTACTACAATGGCAAGCAGGCCTTCAGACTGCATTAAATGATCAGAGTAGATGTGCCTATGGTCACGTTAGCATTATCTAAAGCCTTATCCTATTTTTTCAAGTTTGATAACATTTTCTTATCAGTCCCAAGATCCTACTAAAAGAAGAAAGAAAGCAAAAGCACAACACAAGGAATACAACAAGTTCTTTTTAAACACTGCCACTAGTAAAAATAAGGAATTCATCTATAGAATGCGAGTAATGGAAACAAACAATTTTTCCAGTAATTTTTCAGATCTAGGTGTATCTGTCACCTGTTTTCTCTGATTACATTATCCTTACATTAATATAAGAAACAGAGTGGTCTGCAAAACAAACACACACCTCAAGGGACAATCTAAGTACCTTGTTATAATTTAATATATTTTACTTTTGGATGGGGGACGACAACACACATTTCTAAAATATTCTGTCTGTCACAAAACCATAAAAATACATGTTGCCATTGATAATAAATTTTCAAAAAAGGAATTAGATTTCCTTTACCAAAGAGCAGCATAAGTGAGCAGGTGGGGCTTGTTCTCTAGCTTATAAGGCAGCCAGAACCATCTCATTCCTCTTTTGATGTCTTTGACTCATTGTTCCACCTCCTTTCACAGTGTAAGGATACTGGTTACTTAGGGGCCAGGTTGAAACACCCCCGCCCCAATAAAGGGTTTTCCCTCTCACCTATATTATTCTGTCATGAAGAACTGGACAGTTGCTTAAATAGGTCTCCCTGGCAGGTGTTGTGTGGGATATATGAGCTTTGTGTACCATGGGAATTTTGAGCTGCTCCTGTGTATTAAGCGATCTGGAGTTGAGGGAAAACCTCTTGTCTTTGGGGTTGGTCTCAAAGTCTTTTGTTGTCACCAGGGGCCACAAGGCTTGGGGGCCAGTTATAAGAGCTAAAGGACTGAAAGGACTAAGCATCTTTATAAGCATGGAAAATTCTTGGTTTTTTAAGCTACTTATATTTAAAAGTGAACCTTAAAAGCATACAGTCATGAGAGCAAACCATACTTTCCCATCTAGTTCAGTTTGATTTTAACTCATTCATAGCTAGTCACTGCCAAGTTGCATTTATTGAACACTTTCCTAATAAGGCCAGCTATTTAAATAAGTAATCTGAGCCATTCCCCAAAAAATGAAAGTCCATCACAACCATTTGGGCAATTTAAACCAAAATTCATTCAGAATTCAAGTCAAGCACAATATTCACTATCATCTCTGATTAGAAAACAAGACCTTGTAGCTGTTTGTACTGATAGAAAATTAAAAGTTTCACACATTTTTTTAAACTAATACCTATCTTATTATATGCAAGTGTCATGTTTTTATATAACTCTTTGAATTTGCTCATTAACAAGTTCCCTTTAAAAGAAGTTGATTTGTGCAGGCAATGGCCTAACAACTTAATCACCCTAACAACAATTGTAAAGCCACTCAAGTAACAAAATAAAAAAACAAGCTATAGATTAAAACTGTTTTCTGTTTCAATTACAGTTTATGCAGGATTTCTGTTTCTTAGGAAGAGGGTAAAGTCCTAGATTTATCCTTTCCTTATCCTTCAATTCAATAATAAACACAAGGGGATTTCTATAAATTGGGGTTTTCAAGGATTTTTGTTAATTTTTTCTTGTAACTCTGGAGAGTTTATTTTGCATGGTACCCTCCCCATTTTCAAAGCCTGTCTAGCTTATTGAGATTAATAATTAGGTGTTCAGAAACTAAAATTAAGTTGGCTTCCATGTGTTTAAAGAAATGGAATAATGTCAGACACCCCCAGGCACGTCCAAAATATTGTGCATCACAGAACAATCTTACAGCAACTTTCAAGAATCAGACAGGAGACGAATAAATTACTCAGTGAACAAGCTGTGTTCCAGGCGTCATTAGTTGTAATTACACCCCAAATATGCTCGGCACAATGCACACATGTCAGCTTGAAGTGACACACAATAGAGCAGGGAACTTATAAACTCCTTCAAGCACAGAAAGGAGTCCATAAAACAACTGACTTTGTGCATTTGGATTCATGTGATAACACCTCCTACTGCATAAACCACCAGATCACACAGATGGGACAAATCCAAACATGAAAATGCTTCCTTTGTTTCTGCATTAATAGCTATTCAAGAAACAAACTGTGGAAAGCTGTGGACAAAGCACTATGATCTTTGGTCCTTTTATATCCCAGACAGTGCAACTGTTGCATAAAATAATATGTCACAACACACCTGCGGCTTGCGGGGCCTTTAAACAAAAACAAATAGCGTGTTTTAAAATTTGACTACAAAGAAGACACCCGCATTAGATTGGAATGCATCATCTGCATCAAAATAGTAACCTTTGTACATATATATTGATTAATTGCTGCAAAATGTATATGTTCCTTGTTAATTAAACAATAGTCGATAAAGAACCTCTTGCCTCACACTTTTATTCTTAGTTTTAATTACTCACTAGTTATATTTAGAATCAAAAGAAGATCACTGGATGTTGCCCCACATACAAATAAGTAAACTGTCAACATAATGTGAAAATAGCTCTCATAAGAGTTTCTGTTCTACTTAGCCAGTAAGTAGATCAAACTTGTAAAAGTTTTCCAACTTTCTTTCATCAGTTAACATAGTATTATTAATATATTGCATATCAAATATCAAAATATCCCATTATTTATAAACATATCACTGATTTAATGTTACTTTTCTGCTCTGGCTCACTCAGATTATTCATTATGTTGCATGTTTTCCCACTATTTACATAGCTTAATGGGCTTTTCCAAAATAATCATTTCTCTTCCTCCTATTCTTCCTCTTTCTATAGCCACCGAGCCATTATTAGTATGTCTGATGTTTGTTAGATTTCCTTAAAGTGGTTTTATATTTCTGCAACCTTACAGTTTCCTGAGGCTGCTATTACTTCATTTCTAAATATGAGAAGGAATTTGTAGCATCTCAAGAGACTGACTGAGAGATCAAAGTTGATAGCACACACTTTTGTATACTGGGGGCTCATTGACATGGACTTAATAACCTACTCACTGTGTGTTAGATCCTGGCTGTCATTTGTGGTAAGTATTGCAGGGTAAAATCTTCACTAGGTCAGAAAAAAGGAAACAGATCAGGCCCAAGTTGCTGCCTCATTGCTTCCAGATGAGTGCAGAGCCTCCATTACATATGGTGTGGGCGCACTGTGTTGACATGAGCAGAGGCGCTTGCATGACTAAGAAGGAGGAGCATCCTTCTCTTCATGGTCATGCAGGCGACTCTGCTGACGTCAGCAAAACACACCCTAACAGCCTGGAGCTCTGTGCCATTTAGGACCTGTAACAGAAACACAGATGGTTCAGTGTGTCTGGTCTCCAATCTGCTGGCATTGCAGGTTCAAGACAGGGCATGTGGCTTTTTTTTTACAGTGCCAGTTTGTACCATTTCTGCCCTAGATTAATCAGCTAATAGAGATCTCAGATGCACTTCCTTAGGCTTACAAGAATGTTTACTATTACAGGTTGAATATCCCTTATCCAGAATTTCGAAATCCAAAATCCAAACTTATGCATGTGGGTTACTGAGGTGTAGTGCAACCCCTCTGCTTTCTGATGGTTCAAGGTATACAAACTTTGTTTCATGCATATAATAATAATAATAATAATAATAATAATAATAATAATACCCATCTCTCCCTGCAACTTGAGGCAGGATACAACATCATTAAAAGAGATAAAATGCTATTAAAAGACATACAACAAGATACGCAAAGTTAAAATACAAGATAAAATCCACTGATAAAATGCAGATTAAAATTCACATCTTAAAACTGACTGGATAGGCCTGCTGGAAGAGATGGGTCATCAATTGAGTCTTAAATTCTGACTGCTGATCAATCTGTCGAATCTCTTCCAGCAGATTATTCCACAGCCATGGGGGAGCTGATGAAGGGCTCTTCTGGGTTATTATTAAATTATATACAATTATTAAATATATTATATTTAGGCTATGTGAATAAGGTGTATATAAAACATAAATTAATTTGGTGTTTAGACTTGGAACCCATCTTCAAAATATTTCATCATGTATATGCAAGTATTTCAAAATACAGGAAGCTTCTGGTCCCGAGTGTTCACAATAAGGGATACTCATCCTGTATTATTATCATGTTGATCTCCTATTCTCACCAGTGTGAATTGCTTCTGATATATTGATGCATATTAGCTTAAAAGAAAAAGCCATAAGAAATGGTTATGGAAAATAGCCCGGCTAATAATTTCTTTCAAACGCTCAAGTTTAAAAGGTTAAGTTACTATCTGCGGAAAGGTAATCTGGCTGCAGTTCATTGCAGCCTGCAAACTCGACAATCTGCATAGAGAGGGGTATTTGTCATCATTAGTTGAGCTGTGACAGCTGGTACCCTGGGCGTCCCAGATTCAAGAAGTGGCAAAGGCACTTGCTTTATTTAACTTGCCATTAAGTGTAACATGTTTCATAAACAACACAATATTTTGCAATACCGCGTGAGACAACAACCCTGAATACATCTGCGTTTTCTACCATCATAAAAACACCCTGTGTAAGTAATATTTGCCTCTAGGCCAGGAGATGCAAGTTAAGCAACCAATGCTTGCCCTTGAAAAATGGCTGGACTTTATTTCAAAAGAAAGGCGATATACTTGAACATCAAAAAAGGCTTTAACAGTTTAGAGATAAATTAAAACTACATTCCATTTTCCTATATATCATTTCAAGCTTACAATGATCACTTTTAAAAGGACATATTATAAGCCATGAGATTGGGAGGAACGGGACCTATTTATTATTATGGCCATGCTAAATGAAATGCAGTAACTGAAAGCTTTTCACGGAAAGCTTCAAATAACATCACATCACTGTTATCAGAATATTAAAATGTGTATGAAACAGATATTTTACAAGCAACAATGAACTGACTTGCAGCTTGCTATTAAAACATGTAAATAAAGTTTAAAACATAGCTCAAGTTTACTGTGAGATTATCAAAAATAGATGTAAATAGGTTTAAGAAACACAAGCCCAATTCATTCCCCAAAAGGGCTGTTTGCCAGAAATATCCAAGGGTCATTGGCTGTGAGCTTGAAAATGAATGTGTTTTTGTAAAACAAAGTTGAAAATAAGGGGTTATAGGCCTTGACCTTAAACCCTCACAAGATTTTTTCCAATGCGCGAGAGTCTACCGTTTGGTCCTCTGGGTTAATAAACATCATCCAGACTGCATTTTACATTATTAGGGAAACCAGTTTTCCACAAATAAACTAATTTTTCTGTTAATGTAAAATCTATGCAAATACATGCAGTCATTTATCAGGAAACCTGACAAGCATTCCATATTGGAAAGAGAAAACAAAACTGCCTAAAGAATAGAGGCAATTAATTATTTCTGTATTTTTTTCTTTCTGACTTAAGGCAGAAAAGTTATCCATCCAGTTAAAACAGCAAATGAAATAAAGAGAGGTTTTTCTTTCTTTTTTATTTAAACACATATGGCTTTTGCCTGCAATGCTGATCACCACAAGGTCTGCAGATGCCCATGGCGAAATTGCACACTGGCAGATGGACACAGGGGAAAACTGTGCTAATGCAGCATTGTGAGCTAAACAAATGAAGAACCGAAATTGTGGGGGGGGGGGGGGGGGAGATCTTTTTCCCCCATTGAGATAGACCATTTGCTTATAAAACACAAATTAAGTCACTACTAAATTTCATAATTATAGTTTGTAAATCAAAATACGTTTTGAAATGATTGTGCGAAAATAAATGTTGTAAATACAAACTGCAAGGCAGATAGAACTCCTTTGCCCAAATAAACTACTTACACAGTATTACTTTTACTGTAAAACGCCAACTACTCAAATAATGAACATGTTTAATGAGCACAATGAGGCAACTGTGTCCTATATTGTGTTATTTTATAGCAATAGGGGGCAATGTTTCAAGGTGCAGGTGAAGATTGCAAACATTAAGGCACAATCCAGCAAATGTGATATTACTTACATATACTTCCTCCTGCCAATGAGAAGTCTGTATTTATTAACTGTTTCGTTCTACAGGGTTATTAAAAAAACATGTAGGGGAGCTAAGTTGGCCTTTGATATACTTGAGAAATGATTTGCAGCAAAGAAAATATATGGTAGACCATTTGCGGGAAATGGTTCAGTATTATTTATTTAGCAATAACTTTTATGCTAATAGGTCTGTAAACAAGCACAAATTTGACTTGGAATTACTCTTTCAATTATACTGAAAAGTCTAAAATAAATTATTCATTTAATTAATGCTTTGTTGGGGAAAAATAGGCATTTCTTGTTAACATTACACAAGTAAAATTAAATTGTTTCAAAATACTTCTGTGACACAGTGTTATAGTTTTAAAATATCGGAGTATTTGGCTTTATAAATTCTTTATTTATAATGAGTTCTCAAAAGGCGTGTATGCAGAATCTATTTCACCCACACCCTAAAAACCCCTCAAGATGGGTTGCTGTGAGTTTTCCTGGCTGTATGGCCAAGTTCCAGAAGCATTCTCTTTTGGCGTTTCGCCCACATCTATGGTAGGCATCCTCAGATGTAGTGAGGTGTGTTGGAAACAAGGCAAGTAGGGTTTATATATCTGTGGAATGCCCAGGGAGGGAAAAAGAACTCTTGTCTGCTTGAGGCAAGTGTAAATGTTGTAATTGGCCACCTTGATTAGCATTTAATGGCCTTGCAGCTTCAAAGCCTGGCTGATTGCTGCCTGGGGGATCTTTTTTTAGGGATATTAGCTGGTCATGATTGATTCTTGTTTGGAATTCCCCTGCTTTTTAAGTGTTTCCCATAGATATATAAACCTCACCTGTCTGGTTTCTAACAGACCCCTCAACCTATGAGGATGCCTGTCACAGATGTGGGTGAAACATCAGGAGAAAATGCTTCTGGAACATGGCCATACCAACATGGCCCAGAAAACTCACAGTAACCCAGTAATTCCAGCCATGAAACCCTTCAACAACACATCCATCATGTTGTGATGAACACTTGTATACTGTGAATGCTTTGATGATGCATTTAATTAATGCTTTGTATTGTTTTGGAGAAAACAGGCATTTCTGGTTAACGTTACCTATTGTATCTAAGGAGAAACACTATCTTATATTTTAGGTAGATATCTTCAAAAGGGGGATAGAAAATAGTTAATAAATGAATAAAATGTTTAGGGAAAGCAAGTATGTAATGAATCTTCCAGCTGATAGTATCACAACATCTAAGCCACTCTTTCCTTTTATAACTACAGTTTGCAATTTTGCACAAAAGTATTCATGTTACTCATAAAGATAGAACTGGTTTGCTTTATATTTCAAATATCAACCCTTTATGAAAATCACATTCCTATCTTTAATCCACAGCCTGCAACTATGAGTCCAGGAACATCAGGCTTCCTAATGGGGATGTGCCAATACCTCCTGTGAAAAAGTGTTAATCTTATCAAAATGTTAGTGGCTTCTCTTAAAACGCATCTGATGTTGTGCCAGAAAAATAACCCTCAAAAATTTGCTTCAGATTTCATACTCTTTTTAATGGTAAGGAAACCTTCCAGGCATAGAAGCATCAGCCAAAAATACTTATCTCTTGTAAGACAAGAGATCCTCACTGAAGCCATTAGAATTAAGACAATGAAATGTGATCTTCTTGGGTATATCAGTCATCAATACCTAGCAGCAACTTTGATTACTGAATTTGAAACACATTTATGTGTCTTTTATTATTTTAATGTTTTTTATTAATTTCTTTCTGATATGATTCAACCTCATAGTTCCTTGCATTTAGAACTATTAACTAGTATCTCCATTAAGACAGACATTTTACATCAATTGTTAAACATTCTAAAAGAAATTCTAGAATTTTTATATTCTGCAGTTATTTTCTTCAAGTTTAGAAATGTAAGTTATTATCAAAGTTCAAGTAAAGTAACTAAGAGTTACAGAAACATTTACATGTACAACAAATGTTAAAAAATATGTTCAGCTCATAGTCCAATATGGTGCCAACTTGTGATCTGCACATATGGTGAATTGTTTTCTTTAGGCTAAGGCCAACGGAGATATCTGTCATAAACTATTTACTATAAGGTAGCGCAGAATGTCATCCCATACTAAGAACAGTGCTTATGTCTATAGCATGCATGTTAAGTGTGAATTCTGGTAATGATAAAGCAGCATATGTTGAGGAACTTCACAAAATGGAGTCTGTCTGCATGTGGGAGATCTGGACATATTAAGTCAATATCTATTCCCTTTATTACTGTTTTTCACTCTTCTGTTGCAACATGACAACACATTCAAAATGCAGGATTTAATACAGTGCAAAACTAGAAGAAAAGTTAAAAATGGATAATCAGCCCTAGCTCTGATCTAAGTAAATCACCTCAGTGATGACACTAAACATTAAGGATGAATGAAAAAGGTGGGGATAGTATTGAGGTGGGGAGAGTGTAGTGGTTGGTCAGATGTTTCTGCTTTTCAAAGGCAGTAGATAAAGTATAATTTGCTGATGCTAAGAGGTGTTCAACAATGGCATATTCTACCTCGGAGTGTGATGGTGTCTCCTTCTCTGGAGGTTTCTTAAACAGAGGCTGGATGGTCAGGGGTAGTTGTGCATTCTTACAGGGAAAAGGGTTGGATTGGATGGTCCTTATGGTTTCTTGGTTTCTTCCAACATTATGCTTCTATGATTATGCATTATGCATCTAAACAGCTGTGTAGAAACCTTTTGCAGTCCTTTGTCAAAAGCTTTCATGGCTGGAATCATTGGGTTGTTGTGAATTTTCCTGGCTCTATGGCCATGTTCCAGAAGCAGGAGAGAATACTTCTGAAACATGGCCATAAAGCCCGGAAAACTCACAGCAAACCTTTTGCAGTCTACTTAACCAATCTGAAGCTGTCTAACACATTATAAATCATCTCATTATAATTCCTCCCCTCCAGATTATTTTGCCTATGATGCAAAGTGGTAATTAAATGAGTTGGTTTTTTGGGGGGGAGGGGGGGAGGTATCTACCAACTGTAGAAAATTGTAGATCAATGGTTCTCAACCTGGGGTCCCCAGATGTTTTTGGCCTACAACTCCCAGAAATCCCAGCCAGTTTACCAGCTGAGTTGAAGGCCAAAAAAATCTGGGGACCCCAGGTTGAGAACCACTGCTGTATATGGTGCATGCAGTTAAGAAAATGTAAAGAAAACTAAAAAAAAGTATAGTAATTCATAAATACATAAAATGTATGTACTGAATGTTTTATGTGTTTTAAATATGGTCAAGATATTCAAAGTATTTCCACTTACACATGGCTCCTACAACCCTAACCTGTGAAGGTGGAGGGCTGACAATAGGCCTCATCATATTAGCCAGGCGATGTATCTTGCTTCATTTGGCTTCACTACCAAAATGAGGGGCAGCTGAGGTGAATCAGATGGCCCGCACACTGCTCCCTCAGAGCAAAGATTTCCCCATCACACAGGCACAGAAGTGTGTTGGCTCCATTGAATGCTCCCACTCCAGTTGGAGGAGGGGCCTCCACAGGAAGTTCCTCTATGTTGTGTGATGGGAGGTGTGCCCATTTGTCCTCCAGCTGGAGTGGAAGCATTGTAGGACACTTCCAGAGGAAAGTATGATGAGTTTATTAAACTACAACTTGCTACTGTGATTTTAAAAGGCAGTTACTATGTATGGCTACTTGTCTTTCCCTTGAACCCATTTTGTTGAGTGACTCCTTGTTTCACTGTCTTGACTGAAGAAGAAAGTCACACTATTTTTTGTACAACACTAGTCATAACACTTGTATATGCAGTAGAGTCTCACTTATCCAACCTTCACTCATCCAACATTCTGTATTATCCAACTCTGTCTGCCTTTCGCCAAGATCGACAGCTGTTTCAATACATTACAATGCTTTGGTGCTAAATTCATAAATACAGTAATTACTACAGAATGTTATCATGTACTGAACTGCTTTTTCTGTCAATTTATTGTAAAAACATGATGCTTTGGTGCTTAATTTGTAAAATGATAATGTAATTCAACATTTAATAGGCTTTTAATTAATCCCTCCCTATTATCCAACATTTTTGCTTATCTAACGTTCTGCCAGCCCATTTATGTTGGATAAGCGAGACTCTACTATATAGACATGATATATGTCTGCCATGATGCTGTGAGCTTTCCTTTTATTTTTACACTAACCTTTGACAAAGTAAAATGCAAATATTAAAACATTTTTTCCTGAATGAGAAAGATTCCTCATCGATCCTGGTATTTTCATTTGCCTTTCCAGATCCTACTCAGATTAAATAGCTTAGTTTTTTAAAAAAAAAAAACTGTGGTGCAAAAACGGTGAATAGCATCTGTTTGAAAGGCTTTGGTCAAACCCCGCATAATATCTGTTCAAAAGGCCTTGGATCTAGGACATGATCTTTCAAGCCGTCTGTACTTATGGTGGTAAAATGCTGCACCATCCTTTGCAAACTGCAAAACCTCTGCACCATAGTTACTTGAACTGCATCCTCAAACATAACTGGAGGCAGGGAGACCCTGTATCCTTTTGCATCAAGTGACACACTGGAAAAAGAATCTTTGCATTCACAAATAAACACACGCCTTGACCTGCTCCTTGATTAGCATCCTGAGAAACATGCAAGCATCCCTACTTTCTCCCTAATATGCCCTCTTCTGAAATTGAGACTAATTAATCAAGCAACTATAATGATGATGAATACAGCATAAACTGTTCCCAAGACATTTCAAGAAAAGCACCTGGTTGGAGTGACCCTAAAAGGTCAGTAGACATAATTATCTTTCACACAAGGCAGGATAATTCTTTTTATACCAGATTTGTTTTATGTTTAACAACCCTTGCTCTCAAAATACTTTCCAGCAATTTGCCTAGAACAGAAGTTGGCTGACTAATTTGTAGTTCCTAGGCCTCTTTTAAAGGTATTATATTGACCACTTTCTCATTTTTTTTTACGAGGAGGATGCTTTTTTGTGACACATTGCTTCCACAGTGCAGATACTTCATAGTTTCTGGGATATTCGGGGGTGAATGGCAGCGAGCCATTACTCTCAGGTGTAAAATGGGGTGGGGAGGGGATAGCAATTTTTAAAAAGGAAAAAAGAGAAAAGGATGTGAAACAGCCTCTATAGGAAAGTAAACAACAAGTGTACATAGGTAGTAAAATCCATTAAAAAAATATCCTGCAATAAATTTAAAATGGCAGCTATTTTTGGTAAAGCAGCAAACAAGGGGAAAGGAAATGGAAGGGCAACCAATATCATGAAAATCTGGTGATTCATTAGTCTTAACGAATGAGTCCATTATCTATAGAATGTCAATGAACATAGCTAGAGAAAAACCATAGGTGCTAGCTTAAGATTTCCATAAGACTACATCAGTTTGTTTGAAACAGAGGTTGCAGATAGCTAGAAATAGAAAATGCCTCAAAGTTCATGTTACCACCTGTGTCTCGTTCACTGGATTATACTAATATACAAGCTCAGTGTGAACAGTTACATTATTCAGCCCATAAAAGTGAAAATATGACATTCCATATTTAAACCACACATTGACTTTAAAGTGTCTTTTGGGAAGAGTCTGTTGAGTATTGGCTACATGGATAATCCTAAGTCCCTTCTGCTTCAATGTTAGCATTTGTAGTTGTAAGTTCCCCTCAGATTCATTTGACATCAGAATCATTTTAGCATTAAATAATATTTTCTAAAGAACAGTCTTAAAACATGTCTAGAAAACTTGTTATGGGGAAAGGCCCTTTTAAAAGTAGAATTGATATGGAAGATGATGAATATTTGGTAGAATCTGAATTAGTGATGCTAATGATTATGTCATCCCAATTCAGGAATTATTAGGACCATGAGGCCAAATGAAGATGAGGATGATGAGGAGGGTTTCCTCCCAGCAGCAGAATCTGAGCCTCAGGAAGAGGAACAGCCTGATGTTACTAAGACTGAGTAAGGTCCAGGCCTTTCAGGAATGGAAGCACCTGAGCTGATTCAGGAGGAGGAGGAAGAACAGGCATTGGCTCACCTGCCTGACTCCAGCTCAGATTGGCTGAAATAGAAAATCGCAGCTACAAGGTTTTATCAGAGCTGCATAAAAGGCTGGTGTTAGGAACAGTTGACTGCTGGAAGTAAATGTTGTTTAGTGCAACAGTTGTGAACTCTTGATGCTTTTGTACTTTGAATCAAACTTGTGGATATTGGATTTGTCCTTTGATCCTTGTAAGAAGTTTGGACATTAGACTTGTGCTTTGAACCTTGGACTGTGATTTGGATATCGGAACTGGACTTGTGGTAAACTTACGTGTATTTTGACCTTTTGGAATTGACATTGGAACTTGGCTTGCTGGCTCCTGTTTACTGAATTGCCTGCAGTGTTAAATCCTGGACTGTTTCTGACTACTCTTAGAAGAAAGGCTGCAGACTGCTGGCAGGAATGCTCACAGTGATCCACAATTGTTAAAATGGAAACATTAACTCTATGCAGAGGCCTATGGATTGTCAGAACCAGCCCACTTTAGTACAGCATAGGACACTTCTATATGCCAATACCTGTGCAGGAAACCAATACTCCTCAGTCCCCAAGGATACCTCAGTTCCCATGTACAGGGAAGTCCAGAGGCCATATAACTGCCAGTCTGTTAAGACTACTGAAATACAATAAATCCTTTTTTAAAAGATGCCCCAAGGCTTGTGACATTATGTGAATATGGTTAACATACCTCCTATCAATCACATCAGGGATTTTTTTTCCTATAGACTCTGGACCTTGACTTAGATGAACTTCGGTATGTCTCCAATTTATTAGAACAAAAGGATTTTAAAATAATAATAATGAGGAATAGCAGTATGGAAATGAAGAGTGACAGAGTGCTCTCATATTTGCTTTGAATTATACACTTAATTCATGACACTTCTAAAAATCATATATAGAATGATTTACTCCATTACAACATTTCAGTGATCTATGCATTTAAGAACCTGACAGCATAATCCTATACATGACTACTTAGAAGAAAATTCTAGTGAGTTAATTGCAAATGTACATCCTGGTAAGAGTCTACAAGACTTCACAAAATACTAATGTTTTGAAAGTTCCAAATGACATTCTAGCATTAAAATATCAATTTCAGAATTCTCTGATGCAAATTTTAGATTTCAGTTCAAGAATTTTAAAATGTGCAAAAGAGATTTGCATTTGAAAGCCAGATATCTTATGATGACAAATAACCATTTATATGCTCTTTAATAAGAATTGGGAGATTT
The DNA here is from genome assembly GCF_037176765.1 of Anolis sagrei. NCBI lineage: Eukaryota > Metazoa > Chordata > Lepidosauria > Squamata > Anolidae > Anolis > Anolis sagrei. The sequence goes on along the minus strand of NC_090023.1, from coordinate 34,780,891 downwards.
CAAATCAGAAATATTTAGGATAATTTGTGAGGATTTAATTTCAAAACTAATGGAAATAATGCTATTTAATTTGAAAGAGCTGTGTAGGTAACTGCAAGTAGCTTGCATCATTACTACCATGTGTGTATGGTACAGTGGGCTCTCAGTATCAAAAACTGTGGATAATCAACCCCCATTATATACAACAGTATGATGAAATGGCAAACAACAAGGTTTGTTTTCTGGATCCCCTCCCCCCCATATTTTCAAGACATGATGGAGAATCGATGGATATGAAGGGTCACCTCTAAATATACTTCTTATAGACTTCTTGCATTGAACAACTGATCTTTTTTATAAGCTTTTGTGTTATATCTGAAACTTATCTGTTTCAAAAGCATTTTGTCATACACCACAATGAGGGCTGGTAGTGGGTTGTGGGGGACTCTGGAGAAGGAGTTCCATAAATATATTTAACATAGTCTAAGGCAGTAGTTCTCAACCTGGGATCCCCAGTTGTTTTTGGCCTACAACTCCCAGAAATCCCAGCCAGTTTACCAGCTGTTAGGATTTCTGGGAGTTGAAGGCCAATAACATCTGATGACCCCAGGTTGAGAAACACTGGTCTAAGGGATCTTCTTTCACATCTACATGATCTTAACAAGTGGAGAGATGCTTCCTCAGATGCACAAATCCCAGTATTAAAAAGAGGCAGCAGGGTTCACAGAGACTAGTAGGAGTCTGATGAAACCTATTGTAATATATTTTAGATGGAGGGGAGGGAAATGTGCAGCCTTCCAGATATTGTTGAAGTCCAGCTTTCTTCAGGATGGCTACCCTAGCTAAGTCTGCTGAAAGTTACACTCCAACATCATCTATTGGGCTTCATAATTCTCTTCTGTGCTTTAGATGTTGTAGAAAAGCTTAGTCCATACCATGGAACAAGCCAACACAGAAGTCTAAACCACAGAAGAGTGAAATGGAAATACTTGAATTTAAGGTCATGAACCTCAAATTTACACCACACTGAAATTTATGGTATTTAATTGCTTGTATGGCATGGATTTCTGTGGGACTTGATTCACTTAATTGTGCTTGGAGGCTATTTGATTGAAATAGCAATATACTTATTTTCAAAGACTGCAACTGGGAGCGCACACTCCTACATCAGAGGTCACTGAATGTGCAGATGGGAGTTCTGTACAAAATGCTTGTGCATACAATAATACAGATACTGATCTGTAGTGTGTGATACTGAAAATTATATGCCTGTGAAATAAAAACCTGTGAGTTTTTGGCTTCTGCATGGTACCATGAATAGTGACTTCAGCTGTTAAAAATGCCAAAATTCTTATTTTGAGTGAAATCAATCGGACTAATAAATAAGCATTTTTAAATGTTCTTAAAGTGGAATCAAAATCTATTTAAACCTCATGCTCTGCAATAACGACTGTGGGTTGTATTGGGAAATGGAAGGACGTTTGATGTGATTAAAAATCCCATATGATAATTTGTGCACACTTATTTTAATATCTATTTGACTTCTGCTACAGTATTTTTCTTTTGTTACACAATACATTTGTGGTCATTTTAAGCTTCATCTTAAACAATGTATTTGAGAAATCTTGTTTGTAAGAGAGATTACTTTAAGCTTTCAAAGCTGTTTATCCAACACATGCTGCCTTATTTTCAAGGTCAGTATTGAATATTTTAGTTGCTTAATCATATACAACATGAAACAGTAATGAGAGTTCTGTTGGATGACCCACTACAGATGCAGTAGATTAAAGAGAGCTAATCCCTTCTGATTCTATAGACCATTCTAGGTTCAGGGGGGAAAAGAGCATTCTTAAAGTAGGATATTTAAAACATCACTGCTGGCCTGCTTAACTAAAACTGGGCATGCTGAGAATGTCTATTTTTGATGCTGTAGAACCAAACTAAACAAATCAGCTCGTGCAGTCCCTTTTTTGCAATCTAAAGGTCTCTGTGTGAATTTATTTCAAAATTGATTCTTCAGATAACAGTGTTTTAAACATTTATACAAGGGGAAAAATGCTAGTTACAAACTCAATAGCTACTGCCAGTAAGTAGACCCACTGAATGAATGTGATTTACACTTGTATTTATTTACTATTCAATAATTGATTCAATGTGTCTACTCTCACTGGGACCAGCAATTGGCTTTGGATGGTAGTTATAAACAGGGCTTTGGGAGCAAGCTTTTGGTTAGTATATTGGAGCTGTGCAATAAGATTACAAAATAACATAACGATGACTTGGATCAGCCCTGGAGTATGATTTGGATTGTGTGATTTTAATTGATGTTTTAATGTTGATGGTTTAATTGTTTTGGATTTCATGCATTTGTTTATTTATTGGTAGCTATATGTATATGTAGCATCGAAGTGTTGCTTTTGTAAGGCCACTCTGAGTCCCCTTGGGGTAAGAAGGGCAGGGTACAAGTGTGATAAATAAATAAACATAGTTGTAAAGCATTCAAACAACACAGTCTAGTAAAATCATAGTATCTAGGTTTACTCTGATACAGCTAATATGTAAGAATGGACATATACAACATGGCACAATCCTATTGATGCCTATTCAGAAGTAAATGCCATTCCTTTCAATGGGGCAGATATGTAAACAGCTGTGAGCCTAAGGCTACTAGTCCCATACTCTAATCTAAGGCTACTAGTCCTATGCTTGACCCTTTTATAGCCTGGTCGCTATACTACTGGCAATTGGTTTTGTTGAGTATTGTTTTGACTGAGTTTTAACCTTGCTGTTTTATACTTCTACATTTTATTGAATTGTGCTTTTATCTGGATTGTCTTATTTAACTATGTCTTTATTTTAATCATGTCATTGCTTTGATGAATTGCTTTGTATTTGTATCTGTGGGCATTCTGTCCCATATGCAAGCCGCCCTGAGTCCCTTCAGAGAGATAGTGGTGGGATATAAGAATAAAGTTGTTGTTGTTGTTGTTCAATTTACCTGGAGCCATTTTCATGGAAGGGCTGAAACTTGAGAAGCCATGTATAGGATAATACTATAAATGATATTTTTCCACTTCTCCACTATGTGGTATTGATTCACACAATGAGGAGGAGGAGGAGGAGGAGGAGGAAGAGAAGGCAGAAGAGGGGGAGGAAGAAGAGGAGGAGAAGGAGGAGGAGGAAGAAGAGGAGGAAGAAGAGGAGGAGGAAGAAGAGAAGGAGGAGGAGGAGGAGGAGGAAGAGGAAGAGGAGGAGGAAGAAGAGGAAAAGGAGGAGGAAGAAGAGGAGGAGGAGGAGGAGAAAATAATAATGCACTGGCCGGATTTATTCTTCCCAGCAATATTGGGCTTGAGGAATAAGGGCTAATGATATTTCTCAGCCAAGTTCCTGCAGGCCCAGGCCCTGGGCACCTTCTGCACTGTATAGCTGGAAAGACTGTCCACAAGTTCACCTTCAATAGAGCTCAACAAAGCTGAAAGCTGCCATTTAAAAAGCCTTTGGAGAAGGCATAAAGGAGTGACTAGAGATCTTTGCCAAATGTGTAAAAAAGGAATGGTGATTATATCCATGTTTGGTTTTAAATGTGTAGACACTGTCCTAACTGTCCTGCATCTTCCCTCTGTAGAGTGTCCTTTCCAAGCACTAGGTCTAATTCAAAAAACACTAACAGATAACATATCACATGTTAAGCAAACGTGGTGTATTGTCTCAAAACCATTTTTTCTCCCTTTATTCCATCCTCTGAAAATTACAGTAATTAAAATAAATTTTAAAAACTTGATTTCCATTTCAATTACATTAGAAAAAAAATATACGCTTGTGCTTATTATTTTAAAAATGCAACCCAATGTATAAATAAGTGTATTTCGTCTTATGTAAAAGGAAAGGGTGGAAGGGCTGACAGGATGATGTACTATGAGAGAGGGGAAATCGTGTTAGAATATCAATGTATTCAATGAGGCTTCAAATCCGCTCCCACAACAGAGCTAAATAATTTAATTAAAAAACCTTAATATTCTGCTTTCCCAGTATATTAAAAATATACAGATATTAAAAATAAAACTTTAAACTCAGAATAGTTATGCACATAATCACTGTTTAGAAAGAAATGTTATTATCAGTATAAATATTTGCACAATGATATCCATTCTAATAAATCTTTTTTTGGCCAGGCTATCAGGAAATTATTCATCATTTTTCAAAAATAAAGTTGCCCGTTCATAACAAAATATTTGCATGGACACATTTTTACACCCTGGAGTAACAAAGGAAAAATGCTGCAAAAACAAAAGCAAAAAATAAAAATAAATAACACTCCATCCCCTTTATATTAATGCTTGAGAACTGTCGTTCCAGGAGAAATGATAAAAATGTATATAGAAGATCCTATAAGACTGTAGACAAGGAGGGCACAAACATTAAGTTACAATCTATGTTACCTTTATATGTACTATTCAAATAGAAGACTGCGACCCCCTAAAGAAAATGTATTATCTGAGAAATGATTATGGAACACTAATAGCTGGAAAGTATTGCACTGTATGTAACAAAAATTAACAAATGTATGTTTATTTGAATAAACAAGTAAATCTTTTTTTTTAAAACCTGGGTAGGACTATATAAAAAGAAAAAAGAAAAAATGACTAAATCTCAGTGATCCAGTCCTTAACTTTTCCCATCCCTTAGATTACTTACACAATAAATGAATTATTAATCAGTATGTCAATACAACTGTTTTCCATATTTTTTTTCTCAAAAACACATTGTATCTCAATATATAATCTATTATAATATATAATCTGTTCAGTTTATATCAGAATTACAAAAGGAAGAGAAATTTTACTATGTATTTTTAACACAGGTGCATAAACTGGGCATGAGAATCACTCCCAAAATAAGCACCTGGGTTTGTACTGTTCCTCCATAATACTGGGTAATTTTCTGACAAGTCAAGAAAGCCTTTGTGAGCATTCAGTTCAATGCAGAACATTTGGGATAAATGGAAAATTAGGTCATTTCCCTTTTTAACAGATAAATATAAATATAAGCTGAAGAAAGTCCAACTTTGGGGTCATTTCATTTTTCAAAATGGCCAAGTCCTCACTGAACTTTGCAAGCACACCAGTTTGAAATTTCCTCAAAGCTTCTGAACACCAACCAAATTTCCTACAACATTTCTAATATGTTCAATTCTGTATCTCATTCTCATCACACTAGAGAACAAAAAATCCACATAAAATCTGGTTTCTGGAGAATTCTGGGGTTTGTAGTTTAGTGAGGACGTTGAAGGCTCCTCCCTTAAACTACAAACCCCAGAATTCTGCAGGAGGCAGAAACCGGATTTTAAGTGGATTTTCTCTCTCTAGTGTGATGGGAAAAATGTTATGGTCATACAGAGTTAACGACCTGTCCTATTTGAGTATCACATTACAATCTGAACCAAAGTGGTTAATTTAAAATTTAACAAAATCAAAACCACTATGTGAGAAACAACCTGCAACGGAATCTGGCTAAGTTTGGATGAAATCAGTGAAATCTGGTCCAGAAGGAAGTCGGAATATCCTAGAGCTTTAATGAAAGTAAAGGCTGAAGGAGAAGGAATGTCAACATCGGAGTGATCCCTGTTGAACTGGGTGGGTTGACAGATCCAGTTGCCGTTCTCTGTGTCGTGATACAGATGAGACACTGAATTACACCGAATAATCTTCGGTAAGCACCTATGAGGTCTACAGGACGCTCTCGCGGATTTGCAGCCCAGCACCCCCAAGTTCAGCGCCGCTGCTTTGAAAGGGGCGGAATTTGCTCTTTCCTACAGAAGGCAGGGGAGTGGAAGGGCTTCCCCGCAGAAGGGAGGAAGAAGGGAAGGAGAGTGGCCATGGAAGGAAGCCAGAGAAGAGCCTTTGTCTCACGGTTAGCTGCGCATCTGCTGCTCAGGAGGAGTGCAAGGGTCTGCTGAGAAAGGGAACTTGTCTGTGGGTTGCTTCAAACGGTGACCTGAATGCTATCTGTTGGGGAGAAGCAAGGCCTCTTTCTTGGGCTCCTGCTCCAACTGCCACAAACACAAGCGCCAGAAGAACAACGCCCTCCTCCTGCAACCCTTCTATTTCATCACACTAGGAAATGAATCCACTTTAAATCCACTTTAAATCCGGTTGCTGCCTCCTGCAGAATTCTGGGGTTTGGGGTTCAGGGAGGAGCCTTTCACAGCCTCACTAAATTACAAACCCCAGAATGCTGCAGGAGGCAAGAACCGGATTTAAAGTGGATTCTTTCTCTAGCAGTTGTCTCAAGTCTCCTCCTTGTAGACCCTCCTCGCCCCTTCCTCTCATAGAATTATAGAGTTGGAAGAGACCTCGTCGACCATTCAGTCCAGCCCCCTGCCAAGAAGCAGGAAAATCGCATTCAGAGCACTCCTGACAGATGGCCATCCAGCTTCTGCTTAAAAGCCTCCAAAGGAGCCTCCACCGCACTCCCAGGGCAGAGAGTTCCACTGCTGAACAGCTCTCACAGTCAGGAAGTTCTTCCTAATGTATTATCGGAGGCTTTCATGACCGGAAGCATTCTCTCCTGACGTTTCACCTGCATCTATGGCAGGCATCCTCAGAGGTTGTGAGGTCTGATGTTCTTCCTAATGTTCAGGGAGAATCACCTTTCCTGTAGTTTGGTGGAATCTCCTTTTGCCTTGACAACCGCCCTCAAAGGGTGCATCTACGCTCTGGAATGAATGCACTTTGACGCCACTTTCACTGCCATACAGAAAGAACGGGGAAAGGTAATGCTGGTGGACAGGAAGAGAGATTTAAAGATGGGCTTAAAAGCAACCTTAAAAACTGTGGCATAGACACCAAGAACTGGGAAGCCCTGCCCCTATGCTGGTGGACAGGAAGAGAGATTTAAAGATGGGCTTAAAAACTGTGGCATAGACACCAAAAACTGGGAAGCCCTGTCCCTTGAGAGCTCTAACTGGAGGTCAGCTGTGACCAGCAGTGCTGCAGAATTCGAAGAGGCACAAACAGAGGGCGAAAGGGAGAAAAATGCCAAGAGGAAGGCAGGTCAAGCCAACCCTGACTGGACCAACTTCCATCTGGAAACCTCACTGTAGGAGAACATGTGGATCAAGAATAGGGCTCCACAGCCACCTACAGACCCACCGCCAAGACACCACATCTGGAAGACAATCATCCTCCAACTAGGAGGGATCAAGATAAGCAATGCTAGGGAATCCCAGGAGTTGTAGTTTGGTGAGCCTACAATAGAGAAGGCGGACTTGTAAAACTCGGTATGCGTATGAAATCGTTGAATCCATCGTTGAACCATCCGACTTCCAGGATTCCAAAGCATGGCAGTTAAACTGGTGTCAAACTGCGCTAATTCGACGGGAGGGATGCGGGATGCTACGAACAGGTAGGAATGCGGGGCTACCAACAGGTGGAGGCGGCCCAGAAGAGAGCAAGAAGCTTTCTCTCCCGGAAGGCAGTGAGAGGGGCCACCGTCTCTCTCTCTCTCTCCCCTTCCGAAGCCTAAGCTTCTCGTCGTTGGGCGGTCCAGGAAAAATGGGACGAGGAGTATCTTCACAAGACCCAGAGTCCGGAGAAGCGTGGAAGGGCTTGGATGCTGCTGGCGGTCCTTCCCCGGCCGCCGGGATATAGTCAGAGTCGGGGCTCAGGGAAGGAGAATCCTCCACCAGACCTCGCAGCAGTCGTTTCCTTTCCTCGCTTCTGTTGTGCTGCTTGGCTCCTGGCAGCCCTCCGTGCTCTCTAGCCCACACGTCGATTTGCAGTGGATCTGCTCCGAAGACACCCACGCAGTTCTTCCAGCCAGAGCGGGGCTTCTTCCGGAGGGAGAAGGTTGTCCACAAAGCTACCCCGAGGCTGAAAGCGCCTTCTTTCTTGACTCCACCGAGGGGACTTGGGCCCTCCAGGTGCTTTGGACTTCAACTTGGGTCTTCCAGGTGTTTTGGACTTCAACTCCCACCATTCCTAACAGCCTCAGGCCTCTTCCTTTTCCCCCTCAGCCGCTTAAGGAAAGGGCCCGAGACTGTTAGGAATGGTGGGAGTTGAAGTCCAAAACACCTGGAGGGCCCAAGTTGGCCCACGCCTACGTTAAAAGTCTTGTAACACTACAACTCCCGGGATTCCATGACATGAAAAGAATCGCAGATACAGTGGCGTCTAACTGCATTAATTCTACCGTGTAGACACACCCCTGTAGGTGCGCTTCAAGCCTCAATAGCACAACGGCGAAGAGAAAGCCTCACTGTTGTCTTCAGGACCGACTGTGTCATCCCCTTGCTTTCCAAGGCTGGAGAGGACCCACTTCACTGTGGAGATCCATGGGGTCGCGGTGGCTTTCTGAAGCCACTCGCGGAAGGAAGGAAGGAAGGAAGGAAGGAAGGAAGGAAGGAAGGAAGGAAGGAAGGAGAGTCCCCAAGCCCCTCCTCGCCCCCTCCCTGAATGTGTGCTTCCTCCTCAGAGTAAATAAAGCGGGAGGAAAGAAAGTAGGGAGAGGAAGCGATGGTATAAACTCTCTTCAGGCCTACCTGAAGGAAGGCGAGCGTGTTCCCCGCGTGAAAGCGGCCTCTCCTGACCGCTGGCCCTCTCGCCTGTTGCCCATTTCTTAAAACCCATCCAGACCTGAAACGCAGCTCACAATACACCATTAAACTGCACGATGAGATACTTATTTCAGTCAGAAGAAAGCTAGATCCTTGTCTAAGTCTCATGGGCAACAAGGCAACACTTTTGCTACTAAGCATGGGGGATGCTGCCTGCCAGACACGCAAACGCAACCTGGACCACTCCCAGAGTTGGCCAACTCAGTAATCTGAGGAGAGATGCCACAACTCCGTCGACGTCCATGGATTCCCACTTGTCCCGGTAGCTCTTCCTGCTCTTCAACTTGGAGGCAGGGATGGCCTTCCTAGAGGGTTTCTATCCCACCTCCCCATGAGTTGTGACTCATCCGGGAAAGCCCTGCCTGCGCTCCCGCAGAAGGGCCCTTCTCCTCCTCCTCCTCCTCCTCCAACTTCTTTCTCCAGGAGCCAAGCGCCTCTCCATCTCCCTTTGCAGAGTCTTGCAGGGTCGAGGGCGACGTCTTCTCTCTCTCTCTCTCTCTCTCTCCCTCCATGGGCGAGCGAGGGCCCCACTTGGCTGCCTTTCGGCCCCGGTGCCTTGGGTGCGTGGCCTGCCTCCTTCTCACCTCTCTTTCCTCTCCTTGCCTCTCCTTTAAGAGAGGGATTAATTAAGCGGCGGCCCAGAGCCCAGCGAGGCGGCCGTGACGAGCCCAGTGGCGATTGGCCGCCCGCCCGCCTGGCCCTGCCTTTATAATTTCCACCCGAGTGCATCTGGGCTCTTAGGCAGGAAGGCAGGCAGGCAGGAGGCTCCTTCGGATAGAGAGAGAGAGAGAGGCGCAGACCCACGCGAGGGAGCGCGCACGCACCTCCACACTCACAGGCGCGCGCCCCAAGAGACACCAGAAAGGCAGGCACAGACTGAGAGAGAGAGAGAGAGAGAGAGAGAGCACTTTCCTCCCAACCCACCAGTGGCAACTTGCAGAAGAAGCACAGTCCCACAAAGCGGGTCAGCTCGGCATCTCCTTGGAGTGGGTTTTGGTGTGGTTTCCCCAACTCTCGACCGACTTCAGTGCCACAGCCAAGCAAGCTGACTTTCTGGGCGAATCCACAGCCAAGCCAGCCTACTTTCTGGGTGAATCCAAGCCTACTTTCTGGGAGAATCCACAGCCAAAGAAGCCTACTTTCTGGGTGAATTCAAGCCTGCTTCCTGGGTGAATCCACAGGCAAGGCAGCCTCCTTTCCGGGCGTGCTTTTGGTGACCCCTCGAGGGTCTCGGAGGGCAGAGGCCCGGCTTGCTTCTCGGCCGCGGTGTGTCCCCCCGCCCGTGCCCGGCCGCCGCCGCGTTGGATCCCAGCGCCTACTGCGAGACTCCGGTCTACAACCCGGATCTCTGTCCCAACATGATCGCGGCGCAGGCCAAGCTGGTGTACCACCTGAACAAGTACTACAACGAGAAGTGCCAGGCGCGGAAGGCGGCCATCGCCAAGACCATCCGCGAGGTGTGCAAGGTGGTGTCGGACGTGCTGAAGGAGGTGGAGGTGCAGGAGCCGCGCTTCATCAGCTCCCTCAACGAGATGGACAACCGCTTCGAGGGCCTGGAGGTGGTCTCGCCCACGGAGTTCGAGGTGGTGCTCTACCTCAACCAGATGGGCGTCTTCAACTTCGTGGACGACGGCTCGCTGCCCGGCTGCGCGGTGCTGAAGCTGAGCGACGGGCGGAAGCGGAGCATGTCGCTCTGGGTGGAGTTCATCACGGCCTCGGGCTACCTGTCGGCGCGGAAGATCCGCTCGCGCTTCCAGACGCTGGTGGCGCAGGCCGTGGACAAGTGCAGCTACCGCGAGGTGGTCAAGATGGTGGCGGACACCAGCGAGGTCAAGCTGCGCGTCCGCGACCGCTACGTGGTGCAGATCACGCCGGCCTTCAAGTGCACGGGCATCTGGCCCCGGAGCGCGGCCCACTGGCCCCTGCCGCACATCCCCTGGCCGGGCCCCAACCGCGTGGCCGAGGTCAAGGCCGAGGGCTTCAACCTGCTCTCCAAGGAGTGCCACTCGCTGGCCGGGAAGCAGAGCTCGGCCGAGAGCGACGCCTGGGTGCTCCAGTTCGCCGAGGCCGAGAACCGGCTCCAGATGGGCGGCTGCCGCAAGAAGTGCCTCTCGCTCCTCAAGACGCTGCGCGACCGGCACCTCGAGCTGCCCGGCCAGCCGCTCAACAACTACCACATGAAGACGCTCGTCTCCTACGAGTGCGAGAAGCACCCGCGCGAGGCCGACTGGGACGAGGCCTGCCTGGGCGACCGCCTCAACGGCATCCTCCTCCAGCTCATCTCCTGCCTCCAGTGCCGCCGATGCCCGCACTACTTCCTGCCCAACCTCGACCTCTTCCAGGGGAAGCCCCACTCCGCCCTCGAGAACGCCGCCAAGCAGACCTGGAGGCTGGCCAGGGAGATCCTCACCAACCCCAAGAGCCTCGAGAAGCTCTAGGCCCAACGAGGAAGGGCCCTCCAGACTCTCCTTTGGCCTCTCCGGCCTGGGAAGGCCAAGCCTCGCCTCTCCACACACACACACACCCGCACCGCTTGGCCGGAAAGGAAAGCCTGGCGCCCTTGGTTTCCCCGCTCGACAAACGGGGCGCCGATTTCCAAACGCCTTTTTGTTTTCCCTTCTTTTGCTTCTCTTGATCACCAATCACCTGGGGAATTAAAAGGCCTGCCTGTCGGGAAAGAAAAGGGTTTGGCTTCGTTTGGAAAAGTCGTGTGTTTTTCCCTCCCCATTCCAAACCCTAGAACTCGCCAGGGCCGGGAAACCTAAAGCGCGCCTTCTTTTTGTTCCTTCGCTTCCTTCCTTCCCTCACTCCTTCACTCCTTCCTTCCTTTCTTCCCTTACTCCTTCCTTCACTCCTTCCTTCCCTCATTCCCTCCTTACTCCCTTTCTTTCCTCCTTCCTTCCTTCCTTCCTTCCTTCACTCCTTCCTTCCCTCCTTCCTCCCTTTCTTTCTGCCTTCCTTCACTCTTTCCTCCCTTTCTTTCCGCCTTCCTTCCTTCACTCCTTCCTCCCTCCTTCACGCCTTCCTTCCCTTCTTCCTTCTCGCCTTCCTTACTTTACACCTTCCTTCCTTCCCTCACAACTTCCTTCCTTCCCTCCTTCCTTCACTCTTTCCTTCCTTCCTTCACTCCTTCCTCCCTCCTTCCTCCCTTTCTTTCCACCTTCCTTCCTTCCCTCATTCTTTCACTCCTTCCTTCCCTCTTCCTTCACTCTTTCCTTCCTTCCTTCACTCTTTCCTTCCTTCCTTCCCTTCTCGCCTTCCTTTCTTTCCGCCTTCCTTCCCTTCCCTCCCTCCCTTCTTCCTCCTCGCTTGAGAAAGGCAATCTCGGCTGCCGTTGAACCTGACTGTGACCCCCACTCTGCCTCGAAGCCAGTCCCCTGGAATATAATTTTTGGAGGCCAGCAATTGTGTGTGTGTGTGTCATGAAAAATAAATAAAAGCTGCCCTCATTTCACGCAAAACACCGCCACCAAACACGCCAAGCCCAGGGGAAGCTCGTTCTCACCCGACATGGACCCTTTTTTAAAAAACAAAACTTTGTATGGAATCTTGTGATCTCACTTTGTCTTTGAAATTGTGGATGTTCTTAGTGTTTTGTGCTTTGGTGCAAAGAAGGTACCTTTTACTATTTTTATTTTGGATACTTCAGGACATTTCCCACGGAAGAAGGTGCCGTTTTGGTTTTGGTTTTTTTGGAAAGGAAAAGGTAGATGCCATGGCGGTGGTCCTTTTGTGAATCTGTCTTTTGAAGTGTCTCCAAAGTTTACATATTTCCCCCTTTTCCTTTCGACTCTATGGCTCGTTCGGTTTCTAACATTCCATAAATATACTTGAAATGTTATTTAAATATATTCAGAAGACATTGGGGGGTTTTGGCTTATATAATTGTGAATATTGGAATTCTATATATTGGGGGGGGGGAAATGCACTTGAAATACACTGGATATTAAGTACCTTTTTTCGTGGCTTAAATTTTTCTGTTGTTGGTTTTTATTTAATGACAAGCTAATAAATAAAGAAAAAGGAAACGAAAGAGGTGGCCAAGCGTTTCAGTGCTGGAGTCAAAGGGGGGGGGGGGGGGTCATTGAGCAACACTTGGGTGGGTCCTGCCTGGCTGGGGAAAAGCCTCCGAGGCTCTGGGCATAGGATTTTATTTTATTTTTTCTGAAGGAGGGGGACATTTGCGAAAAATCGTGTCCTGGGGGTCATCAGCCTCTGCCATTATGGGGTCATTAACGGAGCCGCGTTTCTACAACCGCTAGAAAATACTTCTCCAAAGACTGACTGGAGGGAGGCAGCCTAGGCTGAAAGAAGCCTCTCAAGGCCACCCTGCAAGAGACATCTAGGCTTCGGGAAAAGCGCAGGGTGTTGACACTCTGAGAGGTGGCGGGGAAACAGGCCACAATCCCAAGGAGAAGAGAGAGGCTGCCTTTCCCTTCAGGCAAATAAACCAAGCCGGGGAAAAGGCCAGCGCCAGGGGAAGGCCTTCCTCTGAGCCCCGGCCGGGAGGACTCTGCCAGAGAATGCAGTTTCCAAATACATTTGATGGCAAAGTCAATGGGGCCTTAATCTCGGACCCCATCTCCATGCTAGGACGGTTCCATTACTTTATCTCTCCACTCTCCCAATATACAAACTATTGCCAGAATATAAAATATAAAAGCTAGGTAGATAGATAGATATAAAAGCTAGTAGGTAGGTAGGTAGGTAGGTAGGTAGGTAGATAGATAGATAGATAGATAGATAGCCTCCTTCTCTCGAATATAAAACAGTTCTATCCGCCTGTGGGCCCCAATAGACACACTAACCATTAGATACAGTTTCAAACCAGTACTGAAGGAAGTTGTGCTATAATAATAATATTGTATGTATAGAATTGATAATAATATTAGAATGTAATACAATATAACACTAGTAATAATACAATATAATAAGTATATCACATGTTATATTACTAATGATGTTGCAGTATAGTACAATATATAATACTAATACTAATAATAATATATATATTATATATATATATATAATGCAATTAACATTACATCTTCTATTACTAATGATGTTGCAGTATAGTACAATATATAATACTAATACTAGTAAATAATAATAATACAATAAAATATTACATCTTATATTACTAATGATGTTGCAGTATAGTACACTATATAATACTAATACTACTAGTAGTAATAATAATAGTAGTAATAATACAATAAATAATATATTATATGTTATATTACTAATGTTGCAGTATAATACAATATATAATACTAATATTGTGCTATGCTAAAATATATTATATGGTATGTACATATAATATTGATCATAATATTATAATGTAATACAATCTAATACTCGTAATAATACAATATAATAACATAAGTATTTTACATGTCCCATTACTAATGATGTTGCAGTATAGTAATACTAATATTGTGCTATGCTAATAATACACTATATTGTATGTACACATAATATTCATCATAATATAATACCAAATAATACTAGTAATAATATAATATAATAAGTATATCCCATGTTATATTACTAATGATGTTGCAGTGTAGTACAATATGGTCATTTATAATACTAATATTGTGCTATGCTAATAATATACTATATTGTATGTACATATACTATTGTTCATAATATTATAATATAATACAATCTAATACTAGTAATAATACAATATAATAATATAGTAAGTATTTTACATGTCCTATTACTAATGATGTTGCAGTATACTAATACTAATATTATGCTATGCTAATAATATACTATATTGAATGTACACGTCACATTGATCATAATACTATAATACAATACCAAATAATGCTAGTAATAATACAATATAATAAGTATATTCCATGTTATATAACTAATGATGTTGCAGTATAGTACAATATAATAATATATAATATGAATTAGTGACATAGACAAACAGGTCTCAATGATACTGGCTGCTCCACATGCTCTCCATTAAGTTTAGGCCTAGCATTTAATTCTTTGGGAGGTGCCAAATATTTAGAAAATTTAAATATCCCAAAATTTCACCTTGCTTTCAGTTGGGCCAGATTGAATGCCCTTAAATAATATACTATATTGTATGCACATATAATGTTGATCATAATATTATAATGTAATACAATATAACACTAGTACTAATACACTACAATAACATAAAAAGTATATTACATGTCATATTACTAATGATGTTGCAGTATAGTACAATATAGTAATATATAATACTAATAATGTGCTATGCTACTAATATACTATATTGTATGTTCACATCATATTGATCATATTATAATGCAATGCCATATAATACTAATTATAATGCAATTTAATAAGTATATTATATGTAATAATAATGGATGATATTGCAGTATAGTACAATATACTCATGTATAATACTAATGTTGTGTTTGCTATTAATATACTATAGTGTATGTACACATCATATTGATCATAATATTATAAGGTAATACCATATAATACTACTAATAATACAATATAATAAGTATATTACATGTAATATTATGAATCACATTGCAGTATAGTACAATGTAGTCATATATAATACTAATATTGTGCTACGCTATTCATATACTATATTGTATGTACATATAATATTGGTCATAATATTATAATGTAATACAATATACTACTAATAATACAATTTAATAATATAATAATTAAATCTCCCCTTGCCTTCTTTCCCTATATTTCTCCATGTAGTTGTCCCTTTCTTCTTTTTCTTTTCCTTGTTTTAGTGTAATTATTAAATATATTTCAATAGAAATATCTTTTAAAATAATAATATAACAATTACCGGTTATATATTGCATGTAGTATTACTAATAATATTGCAGTAGAGTGGTATAGCGCAATATAGTGATAAATAATACAAATATTATGCTTTGATAATGATTATTATTGTATATAAACATATAACTTGAAAGCTGCTCTGAGTCCCCTTCAGGGTGAGAGAGGGCGGTGGATAAATATAGGAAATGCAATACATAAATAAGTGGTTTCACTGTGGGGATGATGATTACAGAAGTCATAGGAGAAACCGATTTTGAGGCCCGGATGGAAAGCACAGGGCACTGATGATGTGCATTAATTAAGGGCTTCCTTTCCCGCGATTCTGTGGGAGTTTTGTTTGTCTGCAAACAGTTTGAAAGTGAGTTGCATTCAGTGCTCAGCGTGCCTCTATCTCCAGGCTGGACTTGGGCCCCTTCCACACAGCTGAATAAAATCCCACATTTTCTGCTTTGAATATATGACTGAGATAACCCAGTTCAAAGCAGATATTCTAGGATGTTTTGCCTTGATATTCTGGGTTATAGGGCTGTGTGGGAAGGTTTTGTGGACGGAAAGAAGCCTCCCGCTCCCGGCCTCTTTCCCCCCTTCTCTCCCCAAAACGCGAGGCAGGAAGGGCCTCTCTTCTCTTCCTCCCTTGGTTGGCTTCCTCCTCCTCCTCCTCCTCCTCCTCCTCCTCCTCCTCCTCCTCCTCCTCCTCCTCCTCCTCCTCCTCCCGAGGGCCGCCCCATCATCCCGGCCGCCTGGGTTGGAGAGCGGTCCCCCCAGGGATTGCCCGGCAATTGGCTTAAGCGCTAAATCTGCCCACGTCCCTACAAAGGCCTTCGGGGAGGGGGAGGGGGACGGGGGGGGGAGAGAAGAGACATAAAGATGGCTTTCAAGAAAGAGCGCTCTGGAGTAATCGAGGATTTCGCGTCATTAAGGCGCTCCTGGGCTTTTTAATCAAAGAGGAGCCGAGGGAAAGGAAGGGAGAGAGGAAGGGATTCCTTCCAGGCGCTTTGGAGACCCAAGAGAAAAAAAAAAGAGAGAGAGAGAGAGAGAGCCTTTCCCCCGGTCCCGCCTCTCCCCCAATTCACCTTTGGGTCGATCTTCTTGAAGGCCGGGTCGTCCTCGTCCACCTCGAAGTAGATCTCGGTGGTGGTGATGGAGAGGGTGCCCTTGGCCACCACCACGGGCGCGATCAGCTGTGCCGGCGTGCTCAGCACCACGGGCCCTGCGGAAAGAGAAGAGAGGCAGGCGGGTCAGGCGCGGAGGAAAAGCCCGGAGGAAGCAAAGCAAGGAAAGAAGGAAGCGGGGAGAAGGCTCTGGCCGGAGGACCCCCTCCCTCAAGGCCGCCAGGACAGAGAGAAACTAAAGGAAAGCAGAGCTGAAGTCTAGTTTCACGCGGGCATCAGGACTCAGCTTCCCAACAGTTGGATGACTGTATTGTCGAAGGCTTTCATGGCCGGAATCCCTGGGTTGTTGTAGGGTTTTCGGGCTGGATAGCCATGTTCCAGAAGCATTCTCTCCTGGCCTTTCGCCCACATCGACGGCAGGCATCCTCAGAGGGCGAAACGTCAGGACAGAATGCTTCTAAAACATGGCTACATGGCCCGAAAAACCTACCACAACCCAGTAGGATGACTGCCTTTTGGGTCACTTTTGGGCCCCCTCTACATGGACAATTAATTGGCGCAACCGACATTGGGTTGCCCTGAGTTTTCCAGGCTGTATGGCCATGTCCCAGAAGCATTCTTTCCTGATCTTTCGGCCACAACTACGGCAGGCATCCCCAGAGGTTGAGGGGTCTGTTGGAAACTAGGCAAGCGAGGTTTATATATCTGTGAACTGTCCAAAGTAGGAGAAAGAACTCTTTGTCTGTTTGAATGTTGCAATTGGTCACCTTGTTTAGCATTTAATGGCCTTGCAACTTCAAAGCCTGGCTGATTGCTGCCTTGAATCTATAATTTGCTGATAGACCTGTGCATTGTATATTTTTACCCTATTTCTCCTTCGGCTGCCTCACCCCTATTGTGCTTCAGTATTTATTTTTATATTTTTAATATACTAAACGTACCAAGTTTGTATGGTTTCAAACTACAAGAAAGGAGATCCATCTGAACATTAGAAAGAACTTCCTGACTGTGAGAGTCCTTCAGAGTGTGGTGGAGGCTCCTTCTTTGGAAGGTTTTAAACAGAGAATGGATGGCCATCTGTCGGGGGTGCTTTGAATGCAATTTCCCTGCTTCTTGGCAGGGGGTTGGACTGGATGGCCCATGAGGTCTCTTCCAACTCTATGATTCTATTCTATGAACGGGTGACTTTTATTTTCTGTGCTGGTCTATGACCGAAATAAATGATTTCATTTGCTGCCTGGGGGAATCCTTTGCTGGGAGGTGTTAGCTGGTCCTGATTGCTTCTTGTCTAGAGTACCCCTGCCTTTTGAGTGTTGCTCACAGATACATAAACCTCACTTGCGGCTGAGGGGGAAAAGGAAAGGGCCTGAGGTTGTTCGGAATGGTGGGAGTTGGAGTCCGAAACTCCTAGAGGGCTCAACTTGGCCCAGCCAGGCCTGATTTCAATCCTTTGCCCGCCAGTTCTGTGTTTGTGAAACTAGACTTCAAGGTTCGGCTGCGAACAGCTCTTCTTTCAAAGTGATTACAGTTATTTTACTCTAAACATTTTTTTGGACTTGCAACAAAATCGCGACAAAAAGGCATTCACTCTATTCCGATTTCGGTGGGGCTTCCTTCCTTGTAAAATATGCGCGAAAGAATGACCAGGAAATACCCAATCCCCGTCAAGAGATCTCCAGGCATTTCTAATCCCAGCACAACCACCCTTGTGTCTGCAACCCTGCTGGAACATGGCTATACAGCCCCGAAAACTCAAGAGCAACCCATCCTTGTGTTTACTAGGAAAGCCCGCGGCATTGTTTAGGGTTTAAAGTAGACTCTAGGACAGTGGTTCTCAATCTGGGGTCCCCAGATGTTTTTGGCCTACAACTCCCAGAAATCCCAGCCAATTTACCAGCTGTTAGGATTTCTGGGAGTTGAAGGCCAAAAACATCTGGAGACCCCAGGTTGAGAACCACTGCTCTAGGACTTCAATCCCGGGCGATAGCTCTGCATTGCTTCCCCGCCTCATCCGCAAAGATTGGGATGGAAAGGTGCCCTCCATTCCCTATGCAGAACTCAGCTCAATAATCTTACAACCTCTGAGGATTCCTGCCATAGATGCAGACGAAACGTCAGGAGAGAATGCTTCTGGGACATGGCCATACAGCTCGGAAAACACACAACAATCCAGGGATTCCGGCCATGAAAGCTTTCGCCAATACATCACCCCAATAAACTGAAACGTACTGGGGATCCACGAAGCAGGCCTGTATAGCTTTTTATTTATTATTTAGTACCCACCAGGCGTTGCTGTGGCCAACCTTCCCCCCTCTTTCTTTCCTTCTTTCCTTTTTTCTTTCTTTCCTTCCTTCCTTCCTTCTCTGCATCTTTCCTTCCTTCCCCTCCCTTTTTCTTTCTCTCCTTTCTTCCTTCTCTACCTATTCTTGGACTGCAGCTCCCAGCAGTCCTCCTGATCGATCGATCTATTTACCTACCTATCTCTATCTAATTTATCTATCTGGAGGATTGCTGGGAGTTGCAGTCCAGGAATAGGAACTATGCAGGGATTGGGATGCTCTCAAAGAAATCCAAGGAGAATCAAGTTTGAAGCTTGGAAGCAGTGCATTTGGAGAATCCTCCTCCCCTAAAGCTCCTGCTCTAGGGGATGCTGGGAGCTGTCGTTTTCATACATGCGCTGTTAGGGGTGTAGTGCCCAAATTTCGTGTCAATTCCTCCAGTGGTTTTTGAGTTAAGTCAATCCCACGAACGAACATTACATTTTTATTTATATAGAAGATTGTCAGGAGCGACTTCACGTCGCTTCTGGGGTGAGAGAATTGGCTCTCTGCAAGGACGTTATCCGGGGACTCTCGGGTATTTTGATGTTTGACGATCCTTGTGGGAGGCTTCTCTCATGTCCCCGTATGGGGAGCTGGAGCTGACAATGGGAGCTCACCCGCGCTCTCCCCGATTCGAACCTTCGACCTATTAGTTCTCAGTTCTGCCGGCAGAAGGGTTTAACCCATTGCGCCACTGGGGGCTGCATAGCTAACGAATGGGAAATGCCTAGATACAAGGAGAGAGGGACATCTTCTTTCCCCCTTTAAAGCCCCATTCTATCTCCCTCGGTCTAGGGATGGAGAAGTGATCTGATTCCAAGCCTGAGGCTTCGAGAGTGGGTTTGGATGCTGCTGCGAGGCTGTTCCTGCCTGGCTGCTGAAACCCTTGGCTTCTCTCCTTTGGAGGCTGGGCTTGGCAGGCTGGAGCTGGGCCTGGGCTCACCCTTAGGCCACATCCACACCGGCCCATTAATGCCCTCGAGTGTGCATTAATTGGCCAGATGATCACACAGGAAATCAGGCTGAGGCCCGGGTGGGGGGTGAGTGACACCCGGGCCTTACTCAGCTGTGATTTCCCGGCAGCCGATTTAAAGGCATGCACACACACAATAGCCCATAGTCGCTGCTGAAATCCATTCTCTGCCCAGGTACAATAAGAACTACCGCTATGTTACTGAATCTGTTATGGTGAAAGCTTTCATAGACTTCACTTTACTTCATTGGATACATGTAAAGTATAACTACCAGTGTACAAATCAGTGGTTCTCAACCTTCCTAACAACCTGGCAAAATGGCACTACCTAAAAGAATCCCACACCTCGTGTGACTGTGGAGCAGAACAGACAACTCCGCATCTGTAAGCTTGTCCACTATGCCCTGCCTCATGTACAGAGGAAGAACTGCTGGAGGCTACAGACAATGCGGTTGCTGTTGCCCGTTCTTGGTCAAAAGATATTTAGCAGCCTGCGCTCCTTCTACTTTCTTCAGTTTTATACTAATTTATGCAATGCTTTTGATACAAAATAAATAATCTTCCTAATGCTGCGACCCCTTAATACAGTTCCTCATGTTGTGGTGACCCCCAACCATAAAATTATTTTCGTTGCTACTTCATAACTGGAATTTTGCTACCATTATGAATCGTAATGTAAATATCTGATATGCTGATGTGTTTTCATTCATTGGACCAAATTTGACCCAATACGCCCAAATTTGTATCCTGGTGGGGTTGGGGGAATTCATTTTGTCATTTGAGAGTTGCAGGTGCTAGGATTTATAGTTCACCTACAATCAAAAAGCATTCTGAACTCCACCAACGATGGAATTGAACCAAACATGGCACACAGAATTCCTATGACCAATAGAAAATACTGGAAGGGTTTGGTGGGCATTGACTTTGAGCTTTGGAGTTGTAGTTCACCTACATCTAGAGGCCACTGTGGACTCAAACAATGATCGATCTGGGCCAAACTTGGCACGAATACTCAATATGCTCAAATGTGAACACTGGTCGCGTTTGGGGAAGACAAACTTTAACATTTGAGAGTTGTACTTGCTGGTATTTATAGTTCACCTACAATGAGAGAGCATTCTGAACTCCACAGCAGATAGAATTAGACCACACTTCCCACACAGAACCCCCACAGACCAACAAAAAAATCCTGTGTTTTCTGGTGGTCTTTGATGACCTCTTTGACACCCCTTTGCAACCCTCCCAGGGGTCCCGACCCCAGGTTAAGAAACAGTGTGTTATGGTGTAAGCTTTCATAGACTTCACTCTATGTATTTATGGCATTTATATGCCGCCCTTCAGGGGACTCAGCGGTTTACAAGATATATATATACATACAATATATTATATTATTAGCATAGCACAATATCAGTATTACAGTATATATTAATATACTGTAGTATACCATTATACTGTAATATTATTAGTAATATTACATGTAATATAAAATACATAATTATAACATTTTATTATTAGTAGTATTATATTGTACTGCATTATAATAATATAAATATTATATGAATACACAATGTTATATTATATTATTAGCATAGCACAGGGGACAAGACGGAACTGTCCCCCTGCCCCCCACCTTCATTCTCGCCCAGAGCAGCAATTGGTGCTGGGGGAGGGGCTCCCAACTGATGGCACAGGCAGGAGATAAGATGGCACTGTCCTCCTGCCCCCTCTACTTCATTGGATACATGTATCCCTAACTACCACATAATACACATGGTTGGAGGGCAAGCACTGATGGGCATGAAGGAAAGGCTTTCTTCACTGCGCCCTTGTGAGAGTTTGTTGTCCGGCCACTTGGAAGCAAGCGTCGACGGGCATGAAATAGTCGGTGTAGACTCGGTCCCCGTTCTCCACAGCCTCCCTTCGCAGGCCCTTAACCCGCATCAGCCTGTCTGCACGGGGCAGAGGCTCCAAGGAAGCCCAAGCCCGCCTTGCCTCGGCTTCCCCTTCCCCACCCACGCCGCCTTTCCTCCTCCTCCTCCTCCTCCTCTCCTTCCCTCTCTCTCCCTTGAACAGCTTTCAAGCCAAGCCCACCAGGGGATGGATAATATTGAGACAAACTCTATTTTCTTTCATTTTCTTGTTTTTCCCGGGCCTAATAGGCCGGCCTGGCCTCTTGACCCCAGTCAGCTGATCGGGATCACATGCCCCCTCTTCCTCTTTCCTCCCCTCCTTCTCCATCTCTCTCCCCATCCCTCCTCCCTCCCTCCCTCCCTCCCCAACCGGGCGGCGAAGGGCAGGGGATCGATCCGCAACGGCGCTTTAAAGGCTCATCAATCTTAATCTAGGTTGCTCAAGTAATTATGTGCGATTCTCTCGTGCGATTACAAGTGGATTTGGGTTGCGAGTCCCCAGGCCCCTCGCCTTTGTGTTTCAAGGCAAACCGGGGGGGGGGGGGGCGAGGGGAGGGGACACCTCGCCAGGCAGGCCTCCTCGCTCTCTTTCTCCTCTCTTTCTCTCCCTCCCTCTCCCCCTCTTATCTTTCCTTTTTCTTTCTCCCTCTTTCCTCCCTCTCTTTCTTTTTCCCACCCTTCTCTTTCTCTTTCTGTCTTTCTCTTTTTTCTCTTTCCTTCCCATTCTCTTGTTCTTTTTCTCCCTCCCTCTCTCCCCCTGTTTTTCTTTCCCTTCCTCTCTTTCTCTCTCTTTCTGTCTTTCTCTTTTTTCTCTTTCCCTCCCATTCTTTTTCTTTCTTCCTCTCCCCCTTTCCCCCTCTTTTTCTCTTTCCCTCCCTCTCTTTCTCTAGCTTTCTCTTCCTCTTTCTCTCCCTCCCTCCCTTTCTCTCTCTCTTTCTTTCTATCCCTCCCTCCCTTTTTTCTCTTTCTCCTCTCTCTTTCTCTTCACCTCCCTCTTTTTTCTCTCCGTCCCTCTTTTTTCTCTTTCTCCCTCTTTCTCTCCCTCCCCCCTTTTTTCTCTTTCTCCCTCTCTTTCTTTCCCTCTCCCCCTCCGTCCCTCTTCTGCAACCCCCCCTATATATATATATATATATCCATCCATCTATCCGACCCCCTCTCCCCCTCCCCTTTTAACCCTTCCTTTACAAGGCGGGAATGAGGCGGCGCGAAGGCGCCTGGCTCTGGGGCGCCGCTGGCTCGTCGATCATTTTTAAAAAGGCGTTTAGTGGGGCCCGCTCGCTCCCAGAAGGAAGCTCGGGTAGTTAACCCAATTACCTCCCCGTTCCCCGCTTATTATATGGGCAGAAATAAAAGCCAAGCGGCTGGCAGCTCGCGGTCAGGAGGCCACAGCCTATAACGAGGAAGCTTTTCCGAGGGAAACGACTGACGCTTCCGAGGAGGAAGAAGACGAAGGAGGGAGGGAGGGAGCGCCCAGCGAGACTAAACAAGGACGGACCGACATTCCCCGGCTTCCCCTCTCCCTTTTGGAAAGACTGCTACTCAAGTGAAATATACAGGTCTACTTCCAAAGCAGGCGAGTCATTCCTTCCTTCCCCCCCCCCCCCCCCATCCCTTCCCCAACTATTCGAACAAACGACCTTGTGAAACCCAATCCGGGTCTGCACTAGGCAAAGCAAGCTACTCTCTCTCTTCCCCCACAACGTTTCCATTAATATGTTGTGGAAGCTTTTCGTGGCCTTCCACTGGGTTGCTGTGTTTTCCGCACAGTATGGCCATGCTCCAGGTGTATGTATGGCCACCATGAACCGACCTGGGCACAGCATATTATTTGAGAACACAGAAATGCTGGACCACGCGAACAACACCGTGTCAGGTTACACAGAGAAGCTGTGGACAAGTCTACATAGGGACTACCAAACCAGAGAAGCTGTGGACAAGTCTACACTGTTGTTGTTCATTCCTTCAGTCGCTTCCGACTCTTCCTGACCTCATGAACCAGCCCACGCCAGAGCTCCCTGTCGGTCGCTGGTCACCACCCCAGCTCCTTCAAGGTCAAGCCAGTCACTTCAAGGATGCCATCCATCCATCTTGCCCCTTGATCGGCCCCTCGACATAGTCTACAAGTCTACATAGGGACCACCAAACACAGCATTGCCCAAACACGAATCAAGGCACTGCAGACTGATTCAACCAGAGAAGTCAGCCATAGCAGAGCACTTGAGGAACCAACCTGGACACAGCGTATGATTTGAGAACACAGAAATGCTGGACCACTCTGACAACCACCATGTCAGGCTACACAGGGAAGCCCTTGAAACCCACAGGCGTGTGGACAATTTCAACAGAAAGGAGGAAACCCCAAAAATGAGCAAAATTTGGCTACCAGTATTTTAAAAAGCTCTAAAATCAAGACAGTAAAAAACTCAACTCTGAAAACCGGAGAATTTGAGACAAGAATCAATCACGGCCAGCTAACACCTCCGAAGAAAGGATTCCCCCCAGGCAGGAAGCAGCCAGACTTTGAAACTGCAAGGCCTTTTCAATGCTAATCAAGGTGGCCCATTGCAAAATTCACACTTGCCCTAAAGAGACGAGAGTTCTTTCTCCCACCCTGGACTTTTCACAGATATAGAAACCCCACTTGACTAGTTTTCAACAGACCTCACAACCTCTGAGGGCCCTTCCACACAGCCCTATATCCCAGAATATCAAGGAAGGAAATCCCACATTATCTTTCTCAAATAGCCCGGGTTCAAGGCAGATAGTGTGAGATTTTCTGCCTTGATATTGAGTGGAAGGGTCCCAAGCATGCCTGCCATAGATGCAGGCGAAACATCAGGAGAGAATGCTTCTGGAACATGACTATTCAGCCAGGAAAAATTCCATTAATATTTTTCCCTCCTAAAAAAAGCGGGGGGAGGGTGTCTGCCTTCGGAGCCTCGAAGCCTTCTTGTCAAGTTCTTGGTAAGGATACAGCGTAAGGCTGGGTCTACACTGCCACACCAGGTAGTTCGAACTGCGGAATGTGGGTCTACTCTACACTAACCAGAAAATACAGTTCGATTTGCATGACATGGCGGGATGGATCCTGCCTCCGCAGAGCCTGGGAGCAAGGCTGGGGAGGAGGTGCCGGAGGGGGTCCCTACTTCGGCTTCTCCATCCGGACACAACCCGGTTCCCAGGCTCGTGGGACGGGGGGGGGGGGGGGGGGGAGGGGACAAGCCTCTTCGGGGCTGGAAGGGGAACCTTTAAACCCTCTCTCCTCCACGAAGAAGCTCAGGTGCGGCTCTCTAGAAGAGGGCTTCTTAAACAGTGGGTCCTGACCCCAAATGGGGTCCCCTTCGCTCAATATTGGGGTCCCTCAAAAGGGACCCGAATGCCACCTAGAGACTGTTTGAGACATTGACACAAATCTGTGGCCCGCTTACAGCGACTCTGCAGAAGATGCTTTCACTGTACTTCATTAAAAGGAAAATCAACTCCCAACAAAGGATTCCCCCATGCAGAAAGACGCCAGACCTCGAAACTGCTAGGCCATTCATTGCTAATCAAGGTAGCCAATTGCAACATTCACACCTATCCCAAACAGACAAAGGATTATTTCTCCCACCCTGAAGGGATATATAAAACCCAATTTTCTTAGTTGCCAACAGACCTCACAACCTCTGATGATGCCTGCCATAGATGTGGGCGAAAAGTCAGGAGAGAATGCTTCTGAAACATGGCCATACAGCCCGGAAAACTCACAAGAACCCAGAAAATCAGCCTGTTTAACCAAGTCTTGGGAATGCCGACTCCTTATTAGGAAATTATTTTATACCTATTCTAGCTATCTAATCTATCTATCCCCCCCCCAGGACACCTTCCTGCTCCCTGAAATCCAGAGGAAAAATGATAGGAATACATCTGGGGACCCACAGGTTGAGGACCACTGTTCTAGAAAATGGGCATACAGCCCGACAAACCTACAACCCAGTGATTCAGGCTATGAAAGCCTTCGGGAATACATTTAGGGTGGTTGCTGAGAAATCTCAGCCAGAGAGCTCTACATCTCCCTAAACAACAAACTCGAGGATCCCATAGGAAGGTATCAAGGTAGTTCAAGTGGCGTGACTAGAACAAAAGTGGAAGTGAATGGCACTGATGGGAACCACAGCTTTTCTCCCCATTTTCCCTCTTAGGGCCCTTCCAGCCAGTCCCTATATCCCAGGATCAGATCACAAGTTTTCTGCTTTAAACTGGATATGAGTCCCCACTGCCAGATAATCTGGGATAAAACAGAAAACCTGGGATGAGATCCTGGGATATAGGGTCTGTCTGGAAGGGCCCTTGGATGCATTTTTGTGGGCTTTGAGATCTGTCCCTAACCCTGTATCCCTCCAGACCGGCTTAGACTCTGAGTGGCACACTTCCTCTTTCTTTGTGTTTGATATTTCTTCCTCAGCCTCTTCCCGCCCCTTCTACTCAGTCCTAGCCCAAGACACAACGGGACGAAGCCTTCCCTCTTCAAAGTCTTGTCATTACTCCCATTTGGAAGAGCTCCCATTAAACCCTCCCCAATCCAGGGCGCATTTAAGGAGACGGCGTCTTTTTTTGTTATTGCCTACAGGGAGTAAAGAAAAGAAAAAACCCCACCAGCGCCTGAGAGAGACTACGAAATTAATCCAACTAGAGCTCTAGAGCGAGAGGATTAGGCCTTAATCCCCCCATTGGGAGAGGCGCCGGGTTTGAAGGATCCCACGCGAAAATGTTTACACGAGGCGGAATCGGAACAGGGCAGATTTCCTCTCTCGAGAGAGAGAGAGAGAGAGAGAGAGGAAGAGAGAGAGAGAGGCGCCTCCTCATTCACCTGAGCCTCCCCCCCCCCCCCGCTGCCCCTCTACCAGATCATCACACTAGACTAGAGAGACTAGACTGCAGAATTCTGGGGTTTGTAGTTTAGGGCGAAGCCTTTAACAGCCTCACTAAACTACAAACCCCTGAATTCTGCACGAGACAGAAACAGGGTTTTATGTGGATTTTTTTCTCTAGTGTGATGGCACTTAGTGCCGTTTCAAACCGGTATAGTTTCCCCTCGCGATGTGACTGGTATCTCTGGTGCACGTTAAAGTAATGAGTCATTTGAAACTGCATCATATGACAGTGTAGATGGGGCCCTAGATGTGCCTCCTCCTTTTCCAGGGCTGCATCTACACCAGGCAGGGGCAAACTTGGTGGGCTCCAACTCCCACCATTCCTAACAGCCTCAGGTGTTAGAGGTGGAGTTCAAAATACCTGGAGGGCCCAAGTTTGCCCATGCCTGGGGTAGATCCATATAATGCAGTTCCAATCTGTATTATTCGGCAGTGTAGATCCAGCCACACACATCACCCTTTGAATAAGATGCCTTCGATTTAAAATAATGTTGTTTTCATGCCACTCTGTGATGCAAAGCCGCCTCACACAAAGACTGTCGAGTCTGCCAGCGTTTCTCAACCTTGAACTATCCCCTATGCCGGGTTTCTCAACCTGGAGGTGTCGTGAGCACGGGGGGGGGGGGGGGGTGTCAGAGGGATCGCCAAGGGCCACTAGAAAACACAGAAATGCTGGTCCACTCTAACAACTACCGTGTCAGTCTACACAGAGAAGCCACTGAAATCCACAAGCATGTGAGTAATTTCAACAAAAAGGAAGAAATCACGAAAATGAACAAAATCTGACTACCAGTACTAAAAAAAAAACCCTCTAAAATTATAACAGTAAATTAAAAATACCCACAAACACAGGGGAACTCCGGCTAGGAAACTATCAGGAACCCCTGGCCACATCTCAACAAGGAAATTTCCCAGGCAGTAGCAAGCCACACCTAAAAACTGCCAGGCCATCAAATGCTAATCAAGGTGGCCAATAGAAACATTCACACCTTGCTCCAAGAGACAAGAGTTCGTTCTCCCACCCTGGACCTTCCACAGATATATAAACCCCATTTTGCTAGTTTCCAACAAACCTCACAATCTCTGAGGATGCTTGCCACAGATGCAGGCAAAACGTCAGGAGAGAATGCTTCTAGAACATGGCCATACAACCCAAAAAACCTACAACAACAACGCATTTTCTGTTGTTCATGCGGGTTGTGTGTGGGAAGTTTGGTCCAATTCCATCGTTGGTGGGTTCAGAATGCTCTTAGATTGTAGGTGAACTATACATTCCAGCAAGTACAACTCCCAAATGTCGTGGTCCATTCCCCCCAAACTACACCAGTGTTCACATTTGGGCCTATTGAGTGTCAAGTTTGGTCCAGATCTTACTGTTGTGGACTCTAACAATTATGGTTGTTAGAGTCCACAATGCTCTCTGGATATAGGTGAACTAAAACTCCCAAACTCAAGATCAATGCTCAACAAACCCTTCCAGTATTTTCTGTTGGTCATGGGAGTTCTGTGTGCCAAATTTGTTTCAATTCCCTCTTTGGTGGAGTTCAGAATGCTCTTTGATTGTAAGTGAACTATAAATCCCAGCAATTACAACTCTCAAATGACAACATCAATTGTAAGTGAACTATAAATCCCAGCAATTACAACTCTCAAAACCCCACCAAATTTGGGCGTTTTGGGTATTTGTGCCAAATTTGGTCCAATGAATGAAAATACATCCTGCATATTTACATTACGATTTATACCAGTAGCAAGACTACAATTGTAAAGTAGCAACGAAAATAATTTTATGGTTGGGGGCAGCCATGTAGCGGGGGGGGGGGGGGGCTTGAGGGGCTTCAGCCCCCCCCCCCCCCAAATTCTGATGGTGGTCCGCGAGAAGGCCTTACTGGTACATTATTTAAACTGTTATGTTTATTCATATCATGATCTGATCACCATGCTCAATATATCCCATATGCATGAGGGTATTGGGATAACAAAAAACAAGGTTTGCTAGGGTAGACCCTCTTTCACTCAGACTCAGCCCCCCCCCCCCCCCCCGGAATCAAAATCCTGGCTACGGGCCTGGTTGGGGGGTCAGCACAACATGAGGGACTGTATGAAGGGGTCTCGATTGAGAAACATTGCCGTAAAGGCAAAGAACGCTTGCCTTTTGTGGAGCGCGCCTGTATAATCAAGCCAGGTCGATGCTAATTCAATTGGGGAAAACCCGAAGAGCTTAAGCTCAGCGCCAAAGGGAAGGGACTGTCAGGCCGGCGAGACCCCCGCCTTCAGCCCCCCCCCCCCAAATGTCCCCCGGAGCGAAGGGGCTGCCAATTGGGGCGCGGGTCCCCCTGAAGAGCGCTGGGAAGGAAGGCTGAGCCAGAGAGAGGCGCAAGAAACCCCCGCCGGCACTTCAAGCCCAGTAGCTAGCCAGCCGCCTCCCCGAATCAATCCCCACTTGTAACATCTGCACAGGATTAAAATGTATCCTTCTCCTCGCCTGGCGTTTGGAAGGACTGCAATGGGGGGACTTTGCATCGCAATGCAGTGGGAAGAACTACTTTCCCTCCCTGAGGCAGCCACCTTTGCAATGAGGAGAGTCATTCACATTTTCTATTTATTTTGAGTGGGAGTTTTACACTTACTCTGGGGAAATGCTACCATTAGACTAGACTCTAGAGCAGT
Organism: Anolis sagrei; assembly: GCF_037176765.1. Taxonomy (NCBI): domain Eukaryota; kingdom Metazoa; phylum Chordata; class Lepidosauria; order Squamata; family Anolidae; genus Anolis; species Anolis sagrei. The sequence goes on along the minus strand of NC_090023.1, from coordinate 34,751,565 downwards.
GGTTCTCATCCTTCCTAATGCCACAACCCCTTCATACAGTTCCTCATTTTGTGGTGACCCCAACCATAAAGTTATTTTTGTTGCTACTTCACAACTGTAATTTTGCTACTGTTGTGAATCGTCATGTAAATATCTGATATGCAGAATATGTTTTCATTCATTGGACCAAATTTGGCACAAATACCCAATACGCCCAAATTTCAATACTGGTGGGGTTGGGGAGGGATTGATTTTGTCATTTGGGGGTTGTAGTTGCTGGGATTTATAGTTCACCTATAATCAAAGAGCATTCTGAACTCCACCAATGATAGAATTGAACTAGACTTGGCATACAGAAATCACATGACCAAGAGAAAATACTGGACAGGTTTAGTGGACATTGATCTTGAATTTTGGAGTTATAGTTCACCTACATCCAGAGAGCACTGTGGACTCAAACAATGATGGATCTGGACCAAACTTGACAAGAATACTCAGTATGTCCAAACGCCCACTAGTGGAGGTTGGGGAAAATAGATCCTGACATTTGGGAGTTGTCTTTGCTGGGATTTATTGTTCACCTACAGTCAAAGAGCATTCTGAACTCCACTAATGATAGAATTGGGCCAAACTTCCCACACACAATCCCCATGACCAACAGAAAATACTGTTGTCCTTTGCTGAGCAATTGTTGGATTTTCTTAGTGAGTCTGTCAATTGTTTGTTGGTTGTGTTTCCTCATCAGCTTCCCTATGCAGCCAGTGGTTCCCTTAATGTATGACAAGAACAATCTTCCTCTGGGTGGATCTTTGTCTTTACTCTCTTGGCTTGTTCTTGTTCTTGCAGCTCTTCTGATGTCTGTGGTGGAGTATCCATTGGACTGTAAAGCCCAGTTTAGGTGGTTCAGTTCACCATAGATGCAGATGAAACGTCAGGAGAGAATGCTTCTGGAACATGGCCATATAGCCCGAAAAACTTACAGTAACCCCGTGATTCCGGCCATGAACGCCTTTGACAATACAAATCTTCCTCTGTATATAAGGCAGGGCATTGTGGACAAGCATACAAGTGATGAGTTGTTTGTTCTGCTCCACAGTCACACAAGGTGGAGGATTCCTTTAGGTAGTTCCATTTCGCCAGGTTGTCTTTTGATCTGCCCACTCCACTTCTGATTCTGACCAGGGATTTCCAAGTTGCCCATTCTTGGTTTGCCCTTGGAGGCAGACCCTCGTGGGGGACCATCCAATTGGGGTTTCCTGGATTAGCCAGAGGGATGCTCTTGCTGTTACTGGGGGAACACTTAGAGAAGTGGTGGTTCTCATGAAGTTTTTCCTTGATTTGAGTCTACTGGGAGGAGGCTGATAGCCATGCAGTGGATGGCTTTCACAGTGTTCAATCCCATTTCTCTCACAATTAGCAGCAACTTCCCATTGCACATTGGGGGAAGGGGGGGGGGCAATGCCAGCGAGCTATCAAAAAGTGTAGTCCTGAGACATCCTTTGATTATTCTGCCAAGGCACAATGCCATGTACTTTGATGAGGTACCATCAGAATTTGGGAGAGAAGGCTAGAGTGCAGATGTACTAAGTAAGCATTCTGTAGCATTCACACAGAAAAGGCTGCCTGTTCAAAGTCCACTCTTCTTCAACCACATATATCCAGGTGAAAATGGAAGCGGTGCAAAGGGTCACCAAGATAATGGCAATGCCTGCTTGCCCTCAAACCTCCCCCACCACCCAATTGCAATGCAGATTAGTTGTACTCATACAAATAATTCTACCTGTGCTCATACAGTCTGTGGGACTACAAGGGTAACTGGATGGGAAAAGTACAGCTACACACAGACTTCAGGTCCTCCTTACAGCTTTGCACATGGAGGCAGGGAGGGCTATTAATGCTCTGGGAATAATCTATGTATAAAATCCACGTGACCCTTGTAGATTGAATCATGCTTTTTGTTTCTAATTTTAATACAACTGCGTGTCTAATATCAAGGCAGTATTAAATAAATGCAACTTCAATAGAATCTTTTGGAATTATGTCATATTTCTATCAAAAGAAAAGAAGGAGATAATTATCTCTCAACGCAGCTTGTAAAGCAATGGCTAGTTTACAAACAAAGAAAGAATGCCTCATACAGCTGCAACCTATAAACCTTACAGATTATGGAGTATCCCCTTGCTGTGAGGACTGAGTCACAATGTTATTTAAAGAAAATGATGAAAGAAATGAAATAATGCTAGCTAACAGTAGGCTGTAAAGCAACATTTACGGAAAACATCCAGCTCCTATAGAAATGTCAAGAACTTATCGTATCCAAATAATCATCGTTAAACTCTGAAACAACAAAAGGTCCCCCAACTCACAATTTTTCTTTTTGTTCATAAAAGGGAATTAAATATATTAACGTTTAGATTTTCAAGAATTGCTTTCTAATTACACAAGCTAACAAAATCAAACTTTTAGTAGCAATTTAAATATTTTTTGCTGATTTTAAATATGTCTTTATTTTTTTCCATCACGTCAACTTTTTAAAATATGATGAATGGTACATTACAGTGGACTACAGTAAAGTCTGCAAATTTCACATCATTTTTGTGTAACACAAGCCATCAAGTTTTTTTTTTTCATCAAATATGATTTTAGGTCATTCTTATAGAGTTTTTTTGTGCTGAATTCAGATCTGTGTTTATTTTTTCTATATCACATGGAGTTTTGTGATGAGGCTAATCAAATAATTAATGCATTTATGCACTGATGTCAATAGAATATAATTAATCACAAGCCAACAAATATTTTTCATCAGATATGCTTTTAGGTCATTCTTATAGTTTTTCATGCTGAATTCAGATCTGTGTTTATTTTTTCTCTATTTTGTGAAGTTTTTGTGATGAGGCTAATCAAATAATTAATGCACTTACAAACTGATATCAATAGAATCTAATTGATATCACTGCATAAATACATTAATTACACATGATGGAGAAAAAATAAACACAGACCTGAATTCAGCGCAAAATAACTTTGCAAGAAGGATCTAAAATTATATCTGATGAAAAATACTTGTTGGCTTGTGTTATTTTTGCCAAAAAAAATCTCTAGAAATTAGGCTTTTACAAGTAGGGCTAAAATTTAAAAATAATGTACATTCATGATAAATCAGTGACTTTAGAGACTCAATAGTATTTTTGCAAGGCTTATATGAAAAAAGAATCCTTATATGAATCCTCTGTTTTATACATAGCACAGCCTTCATATCAAGGCTTGCTTGTTTGCTTGCTTGCTTTACACATTCATATCTTCTTCATGTTTACAGAAAAAGCATTTCCTTTGTATCTATCTTTATCTTTCTACTAAAGCCATGCTTATTTTAATCAACACTTGTTTCCTTTCTTCCTTAAATCAAAGCCATATAATACTTTGCACATTAAAACAACTTAAACAGTTTGCTGAGTCAACTTATACTTAAACAACTTGGATTTACCATTTTACTCCATAGTATTATGAAAACGTGGGCTCTTGATTTCTAATGTAGATTAAGTTTAAACAATGCTTTTGAACTGTGTTAAACACTAAAAAGTCACATCAATTTAACATGGTTACAAAGTTTAAAAACCCCTCTTATCTGAAGCCAAATGCTCATATATCTGCAATGGCCATGGTTACTTTTAATCAACTGCATCTGGCACAGCAGTTGGGACCATTTTAGGCAAAGAATTTAATGTAATCTAGATATCTTCTGTTGCCCACATAGTTGTTGTTGTTTTTTTTTAAATGGCTACCAGTATTAAAAAAACTCAAAAATTACAACAGCAAAACAACAGAGAGTAAACAACCAGGCACATCAAATCACTCTCAACAAAAGATTCCCCCCAGGCACTTCCAAGCCATTAAATACTAATCAAGGTGGTCAGTTGAAACATTCACACCTAGCTGCAGCAGACAAAAGTCCTTAGTCCCACCCTGGTCATTCCAGATATAAAAACCCATTTTCCTACTTCCAACAGACCTCACTACCTCTGAGGATGCTTGTCATAGATGCAGGCAAAACGTCAGGAGAAAATGCCTCTAGAACATGGCCATATAGCCCGGAAAAACCTACAACAATCCAGTGATTCTGGCCATGAAAGCCTTCGACAATACATTGAAAAATGTTCATTCTTCATCATAGATGAGAAGGGCTTGTGGTTGTATAAACTGTCACCTTCTCCTTAGGTGTTAACCAGATATGATGACAAATCCACATGAGAACATTGAAAGGAAACCAGCCTTGAAAGATAAAGGTTTTGACTGGTGAAGGAAGACTCCATTTCATTTCTTTAACTGTATGTGTCAAAAAGGAGTTGTGGATGGGAGAAAGCACTACTGTATCTGGTATACTTTTTCATACTATACCATTTTTTTTCCTTTTTCAAGTGCCTGCCTGACTAGTCTAAGGTTATTTTAGAAATGAAATTCAAATCTCTCATATTATACATTTTATGACAATATTTCATCTTCAACCTATATTAGATCTCATCTTCTCTTGGAAACTAACCATGGTCAGCCCTGGTTAGGGCTTGTTTAGGAGACCACCAACAAGTACCAGGTGCTATATATAAGCTATATTCCAGAGGTGCCTTTTGAAAGTGACCCACAGAAATAATTAGCAGAGAGAGAGGATGCAAAATTAGGATATTGTCCCCCTCAAGAATCCCCCTATTTTCTAGCAATTTCTAAGTCAGAAAGTAAAATCTTTCTGAATTAGAACTCTCATATTTGTGATGGTTGCATTCCCCTGCAAACTTTGCCTTCTTGTTTTCTTTGGATCCCTAAATTCAGCGAGAGAAAGAAAATTTCATGGGGGGGGGGGGGAGTTCTTATGAGAGCCATCCTCTCACTTTTCCCCTTCATAGCTACACCTCTCAAGTGACTCAAGCCTAGTACATCCCTCTGTTTTTGTCCTCTACGCTTTTCCTGGCTTCAGCTTCACATACATTATAAAACAGGCTTGGGCAAACTTGGGCCCTCTAGGTGTTTTGGACTTCAACTTCCACAATTCCTAACAGCCTATCAGCTCAAGTTTGGGCTCAAGTTTGCCCATGCCTGCTATAAAACATCATGAAGGAACCACAACTCTATATCCACATGCTGAGAGGAGGACCGAGTAGGCTGGATCTGAAAGGCTAGGTGTAAATATGGGAAAACATACAATATTCTAAGGATCTTCTAATATTTTCCCCAGATTGCTGAATACTGTCTGGAGGGACAGAAAGAAATAGACTTCTTGGGAGAGGGATCTATGAATACATCTTTGTAATCAAAGTAGCCTTTAAAATGATTAACTAGAGAACAGTTGCCTACTTCCTGCTTCTCTCGATTCACTCTCTCCTACTTGCCTCTAGGACAGATATCCTGGGTACAGTTCTTTGGCAGATGCTCCTAATAGTTCCATTCTGTCATCTATTTGGATGCCAGAAAGAAACGACATGCTCTCCATCAATCAGATTTGCCAGTGACATCAAGTTATTTAGGGAACAAAAATGGATAGCTTCAATAATATCCAACTGGTGAAATGGGTATTAAAATGACAAATGAGATTCAGGGTATGCAAAGTGAGGCATATTGGCACACAAATAATCCTGACTTCATATTTATAATGATGAGACGTATGCTGGCACAGACTGACCATGAAAGTGATCTTGGAAGAAAGTAAATAGTTTGATAAAATATTGACTTTGTATGAGGCTGCTATTTAAGATAGTAAATTCAATTTTGTGGATAATTACAAAAAAGAACTGGAAACAAAATTATCAGGATTGTAGTGGTCATACCAGGCCTGGGTAAACCAAGGCCTGTGGGCTGGATGCGGCCCCTTGGGCTCTTCCCTCCGGCCCTTGTCTGCCTCGGTCCTCCTCTCAGCATGTGGATATAGCGACCCTCTGTCTTCCCAGACTGATAGGAGGGCCAAAGCAAAGACACGTGGTTGCTGAGAGGTTTCAGCAGTAGCCTGTTTCCTCCTCCTCCCTTGTTTAAGTAAAGTAATGTGGAAGTATCCAGAGTAACTAAACAATGGAAGATTCATATCAGATATAAAGAAGAAAAACAATATTTCTTTACAGTACACAGACTGTGGAATTTGCTATCACAAAATATAGTACCGACTACCAACTTGAATAGATTTAAAAGGGGATTAAACAAATTAATGGAGGACATGGCAATCAGTCAGCATGCATATCAGTTGCTGAGCAGGAAGAACTCTTGTGTTCATGCCATACCTATGGGTTTCCTACACGCAATTGAGTGGCCATGCGGCAACATATCCCTAGACTAAACAGGTCGTTGCTACATAGTTCTTCTCATGACCTAGAGCATGGATGGGTAATTTTGCAAAGTATGGCAGTCACTTTTGTTTCTTGGTACATTCTCAGTCACATAGACTACTCAAGAAAAAAAAACCCCTCAAAGTGGCTGAAAGTCAGCCTTTGAAAGAAATATGTTTCTACAAAAGGAGGCAATGTAGCAATTCAAAATATAAGCTGGGCTGGGTTTAGGGTTAAGTTTTTGGTTCACAAAAATATATTGGGAAGAGGGCTAAGGGTCACATGTTACCCATCCTATAGAGCAGGATATGATCTGCCGTGCCCCATAGGATGGGTAACATCTGCCTAATGTAACATCTGGATAATGTAAAGCAGGGTGGGTAAAATGAAACCTCCACATGATTGATAATTCAGGAAAGATCTAAATTATAGGTGTTGGAATTTTTTTTGGTTTAAGACAGTGATGTGAAACTGCTTCTGAATGGAGCTGTACTCCTCTTGAAGGACCAATTGTAGAATGTGGAGGTGCTCCTGGAGCTTATAATTACCTGGTAAGGTACTGGTAGTGTCTGTGGTTAGGAATCCCTTCACAAGCCCCAGTTTGTATGCTAGTTATACACAACTATCTGGAATGGTAGAAATAAACATCATTTACCAATGTGCCAGTTACTTCCAAAATGGACTATGCAACACATAAACCTGCCTCTGTAGATTATTGGTTCTAAATGTGGCACCAAGATGCTCATGAGGCTAGGATGCTAGGGGGAAAATCTGTTCAGAGTATAGCCTTAGCATATAATCCTGCTTGTAAATTAAGGTGTGCATTCACATTTCTTAACGGCAACCATAAAGATCTATTAAATTGAATGCCAGCACTTAAGTATAGGACATTCTCAGTAATGGCTCCAACGCTGTGGTACATGTGTTTAGGTGAGCAGTATGGGCATTTATGTTTCAAGCTGCCTTCAATTTAAAAGGAATTTAATTTAGTTGTATTAAAACTGCCTTCAGACAAAACACAATTGGTTTGTGTGTTCAACACAACTTTCCAAAGAAACTTGCATACTTGCTACTGTGTCTAAGTAGAGACTGGAAGTAACATATTAAAAGAAATGTCAGTCCTCGGTGCTTTTAAAAACTATGAACAAATAGTTTACTTGTGGAAAGAAAAAGTGGGGTATAAATAAACAAAATGTTGATGATATGTTTTAACAACACTGAGAAAAACAGCATTTGCTTATTTACTTTTACTTATTCTTGCAAAAATGTTCCTTTTAAGAGTGATTTTGTAGATTTTGCACCATGTTCACCATTGTAATGGGGTTGTTTGTGGAAAAAAAATACATTCATTCTGGTATTTTAACGGTACATGTGTTGTAATACCTGTTTTTTCATATTAGGATTTGAGATTTTGTATCTAAGAGTACTCTTTTTCTAGTCTGCAAAGCATGTAAATTCTGGGTTGAGGTAAGTTTTTCGGGTTGTATGGCCAAGTTCTAGAAGCATTCTCTCCTGAAGTTTCGCCTGCATCTATGGCAGGCACCCTCAGAGATGAGGACCCTCAGAGGATGCCTGCCATAAATGCAGGCAAAACGTCAGGAGAGAATACTTCATGGAACATGGCCATACAGCCTGAAAAACTTACAGCAACCCAGCGATTGCGGCCATGAAAGCCTTCGGCAATACATGTAAATTCTGCTGCTGTATCCGTAATCTGCCCCAAGTTCTCTTGGTGGAGGGTAGGGTGGGGGAGGGGGTGTGTGGCTAACCCAATCAGCCAGAACCCAACTAGCAATTGTCATCCAGAGGACCTTTTCATTGGCCACTCCAAAACTATGGAATGACCTGACAGAAGAGATTCAACTGCCAAATCAGCTGTCTGAATGTAAGATGCAACTGAGGACTCATCTCTTCCGTCAGGCCTACCCAGTCAATCTTAAATTGTGAATTTTAATCTGCATTTCATCAGTGAATTTTAACCTAATTATATAAACACAGTATGATGAAATAACAAACTCGGAATGGCTTAGACCATTCCATATCAATATCAACCATTGATATGGTTGCCATACCAATTAGACGATGTAAATTGATATGGAGTTGAGCTGGAAGACATGGACTCTACAATTTTAATTGGTTTTATATGATTTTTTATTGTATGATATTAAATGTTTTTAATTGATATGTATGTATGTATGTATATATGTATGTATGTATGTTGTGGCATCTTATTGTTGCCAGTCTGTACGCCGCCCTGAGTCACCTTCGGGCTGAAAAGAGCAGGATAAAAATGCAGTAAAAAAGAAAGAAATAAACCTGCATTTTAACTCTGTGTATCTTGTTGTATGTGTTTGAACAATGTTTTAATTATGTTTTACCCTGCCACAAGCCACAGGGAGGGGCAGGTAATAAATAATAATAATAATAATAATAATAATAATAATAATAATAATAATAATCTGTTGATACACAGAGATGCACAGGGGAAAATAATTTAAAGAGGCATTCTGCTGCAAATGTATTGTGTTAAGAATAACACAAATGGTTAACAAGTCTTAGATTTTAGGAGGCTATGGAAGGCAGAAGGATTTTAGGAGAATTATCCAAATTTAGGAGAATTATCCAAATTAGGAGAGTAAAGGAAGATATGGGACAGCCGAATCTTCTTGGAAGACCATATTCAGAGGTATGTTACTCAAAACTGGAAGTGTTTACTTAACTATCATGGGTAACAGTTTACAAATTGACATAACCTTTTCAAAATGTCTTATACGCTAACGGACACTGGTCTTTACTGCAGTAAGTTCCAAACAATAATTAATGTAAAGAAATAATGTGTGAAACAGTCCACTGTACTGCTGCTGGATTGTTTTTCTTCTTCTTTTTTTTGTAAATATTGGGATGAGGGACAGGCATTCTATTCATCTACGGAAAATTTCAGTTCTTTGCATGAATTTTACATGTGCACAACATGATCTCCTGATGTAGGACATGATAGAAATGTTATAATAAAATAAAAGGAATAAAAATAAAATATAAATAAAATATATTTAATAAATAAAAGGAAGTATGAGAAATAATTTTTGCCTAGAAAGTGCTTTGGCTTGTTTGGGTCCAGTGGTTTGAGTGGGAACTGTAGCAATCTTATTTCTTCAAGAGATGACAGCTTCCTCTGTGCACAGCACATAGAATAGTATATGGTGAAAATATTAATTTCAGTTCTGCACTCTATGCTTTATTCTAATCACAGGAGACCCAGTATCACTGCCAGTTGGAAAGGATTACTTGAGAATTATATAAACCAATAATCTGACTCCATAGAAGGTTTCACATACAGTGAACAATTGGTATCCGTTGGGGTTTGGCTCCAGGGCCCACTGTAGATAATAAAATCCATGGATGCTGAAGTCTCCATTATATACAACCATGTCATAAATTGGCATTATTATGCAAAATGGTGAACAGCTCAAATGAGTGCCGAGAGAGCCTCAGGATCTGTGGAAAGACTCAAAGCTATAATAGGGCCTACATATCAGCATAATGACTAGTCTTTGGGATCTTCACCTCCCAAAATATTTTTGAGCAGTAGTTAGTTGGGTGCACAGCTCATGGATATGGAGGGCTAACAGTATTCACCTGTGACCTCTGGTTTTCCTGGTCAATATTTCTGAACCTCTTCCAACCAGGACTCAGGTCTCTGTCACTTAGAAATAATACTCAACTAGTCACATTCATTACATATGGTACTACTTAGTTCACCCCAATATTAAAACTAACAAACCATCCTTCACTCCTATTACATTCATGGCCCTGATCAGTAAATGGCCGCTGCACATTAAATAATTAGAGAGACACTTTAATCATGGCAAATGGGTTTACAACACTTACATGTTAGTAGAATTATTTTTCAGAAAAATTAATGAAAACCATGCGTAAAACATTTCTAACTCAGAAAATGAATAAGCCATAGAGAAGAGTTAATAATAATCAATTCACTACAATTGTACAAACAGAAATTCTGCTGATTCATAGTTTTAGATATCAAAAAAATACTATAAGCTACTGATCTCTCTCAATGATTTACCAATAAACAACTTGCCTCTTGAAATGAATAGTCGGGGAAGAAATTTGGGAGCTAAAACTGAAACAGAAAATTATAAAACATTTATCGTTGTGAAATAAGATGACAAAATACAATCTTTTTTAAACTGACCACTGTTCATTATATTACAGCTGCTCTTAAACCCTTAAGACCATTTATCAGATTTTAAAGACCATTTAGCTGTAATAGGATTAAGTGTGGCTGAAATCCTAACACATGTGAGGAAATACAACATATCTATGTTCTTTCGTTCTACATATAAAATAGCCAAACTGTGATACTTGGAAGTGACCAGAAACCCATAGTGCCTATATGTCCTAGAGGTTTGGCCTTTCCCATTCCCTCTGCCAGATGAAAAGCAGTACACATGGAAACATAGAAGGCAAAACAACACAGATGGTGGAGCTTTGTAGGAAATAGTTCCTATGGATAATAGCTTAAGTAGAGAAGCTGTGAGAAATGTTCTCCTGATCAATAATAACTGGGCATGAAGTAGGAAGTAGTTGCAATGGCTGTGATAGAGGAAATGATAGTAGTAAGTGCTTGGGGACATGGAGGGCACGAATGATCTGGGGAACCAAGGCTGGGAAATGTTACTAAAGGAAAGATCAATTAATACGGTGTGGGAGAGTTAAGTTAAGTAGCACTGCTGACTGGGTATTTTCTTTCTTTCTTTCTTTCTTTCTTTCTTTTGGACGTGATGTACAAAGGAAGCATTTGGCATGGAGTCTTTGGAATTTCATTTATTATTTTTATAACCATTGCTTTTTTTAAAAAAAAAGCCTACAGCACCTGGTATTCCCAGGCAGTCTCCCATTCAAGACTAACCAGGCCAAGCCCTGTTAAGCTTCCAAGATCTGGCACATTCAGAGTGGTATGGCCTAGGTATAACCATTACTTAATATGTAAGTTGGAAAATAAAAGCTCATCTGTATAGAAATATTTTCAAAACCTGCAAATATTGTGTTATTGATTATTGTTTCATAACTATGACTTCTATATGAAGACACTGCACATACATATTTCTTTGTAAGGGCATATATAATCGCAATCAACATTTTTCTCATTTCAAATTTCAAAACTGATGATACTTTTGTATATAAATGCAGTATTTCATAGTATGTTTTGGACTAACAAGACACTGCACATTGCATAGACGGATGTACACAATTTATTTTGAGGTCAAACTTTGATAGCAGATCTTTATAAATCATGAACTAAGAAAGGTTGCATATCTATTCTAGTGTTTTAATCACCTAACACAGCACCTTTATTTAGACTAAATAAGGTTATTATGTACTATTGTATGATGCTTTTCATTCCATGTCAAAAATATTATAACAACCCAATGTATTTCTATTTTGGTTAGAATTATTTCACTTGACTTTATCCTCCCCAACACACTGACAACAGATATTGCATTAAAACATATTTAGGGCAAATAATTTTCCTCTGAATTTTCAGAGCAGCAAAATATTCCTTTTATCTCTAACAACTGCTGTGCACCTTTTAGGTTCCTTTTGCCTTACTGGAGATTTGGAAGAGAGCTATGAGAAAGTCTGAGTTGCTCTGAAATTCTTCTAGGTTGAAAGTACAGTACAAGAATAGCATTGGTTCAGTAGGTTAGAAAAATGGCTGGGAAGGACGGGATTATACCTTCACAACAAATAATATTCTTCTCATCACAAGCTTCTAATGCTAAGGTCCTCATTAATGTCTTAATTAATTTTATGATTTTGGATCAGAATAGCATTTGGTACTTCACTAATAACCATAATTGTGAAATAGTTTATTAACATGGAATTCAATGAATAAGTTCTTCATATGAAGTTTTCCTGTTAGTATCAATGGCTATGTGACAGAACTAACTTTGGAACATAAAGCTGCGTTGATAAACAATTATATTAATTCAACAGTAGCTGAATCTGAAGCCCCTTTTAATGCAAAACATTGCCACGAGTATTAAACTCCCAGTAATAGTGCCTCCTATTTAGAATAAAATCACAACGTATAACTTTGGAAGAAGAAAAATCTCTATTTCAAAAAAAATGCCAACAACAGGATTCACATGGTGAAGCTTAGAAAGTCACTTCAGGTTTGATATCATTATTTTACATTAAGCAAATATGAAAATAGTGTTTTTACCTGCAAGATTGTCAATCTCTTTCTCTTGGAGCAGGCTGACAGCATCATCATCCCCTTCTAGCATGAGTTCAGTTTCAGCATTCTGACTCACTACAGCTTGGCTCCGAAATGTTTTCTTTGACTTCACTACATCTTCTTCAGTGCCTAAAAAAATGTTTAAAATACTGTAAAATTTCATTTCTCTTCAGCTCATGAATACATGTTTTCTAATATGAAATAAATGCATTGCTACCTATCTCAATTAATAAAATATAGCTTAAATCATTATTTCAAAATACGGTTTTCACTGGGTTTTTTTTTTGGGGGGGGGGGGGAGTGTACCAAGGATTAAATGAAAACATAGAATTAGATTTCAAAATAAAACAGTGGGATCTAACTTGTTTTTATTAATCTGCCATCTTGCTTGCAATTATCTTTTTACAGCGATTTTATGAATGCATTGCAGAAGAAACAAATTGCACTACTTCAGGGGATCTCAAAAATGTGTATATTAGGAGTACATGTGACCCTTCAGATACTTTTGGTGTGCAGTTTTTATCACTTTGTCAATCACCATGACAGCTAGGGCTGATAGGAGTTGCAATCCAACCTCATGTGGAGGGCCATGCATTTCTACTGCTGATCTAGATTAGCAATGCAAAATGCCTGAATTCATTTTGTGTTGCAGTATTAAACATGCATTTATCTAAAAGAAATATGCAGCTACGTTGCTTCAGTGTGACTGAAGCTCTTTGGTTTGGCTTTTCTTTAAATTTATCACTCAGTTGAATGTACCTCTGTTTGCCACAACACAGAAAGCATTTATCTAAATGAAAGTGTAGGAGACCGAAAGTTGCCCTTCAATCACTGTATCCTTTATGAATTAGAATTCCATTTATCAAAATTACACGAAGAAGAGGTAATGTCTCAGAGGGCTGTCTCATTACAAGGCTTATAAACACTGTCTTTACAAAGAAGTGGTTTAACACCTAACAAATCAAAAATTGATTGGGAATAGAATTTATTTGCGATCATCTATCTTCAGAAGACATGCCATACTGAGTGCACTTCTTGGCCTCACTACCATTCATCAGGAAATTAACAAGCAAATTCCACAGACCACCAGATTTTCTTGTATTCTAAAATACAAACTATGGTTTAAAGGGAAAATATACATGATAGATGTTCTAACAGCATATTCTTGAAGTTTTATCACAAGTCCGATTTATAGATATATCTTGCACCAGGCTATGCATAATATTGAAACACCATCAAGATAAAAAATATTGAGGGAAACATGCTTATATTCTATTAGACATGATTAAAATACAAACAAAGATTGTTACAGATTCTCTGTGCAACAATTTTCTTGTTTCTGAAAATTCTCTAGTGACAACTTTAAAAATATCTAATTAGTCAACTATGAGAAATTTATTTTCTTTTAAGTATTAACATTTCAAGAAGAAATTCTGTCAATATGTTTTCTCTCTTGAGACTGTGGATTTCAAAAGTGTTGGAAACAGTTTTAACCCTTTACCATGTTTTGTAAATCATGAGTCATGGTCCAAAGGGATATTCAGCTGATAGTGTATTCACAAGAAGGATCTTGGACATTGGAACATCACAACTCTACACCTTTTAGAAACTGTTTTTGAAAAAGTTCTTTTTAAAAAAGTTGCTATGAGCAATTGGGACTATTCGGGGAAAATGTTTTAAAGCCCCACATGGGTGTGGAAACACAAATCCTAAGACATCTTGTGTGTGTGTTCAGAAGGTAAACATAGAATCATAGAGTTGGAATAGACCTCATGGGCCATCCAGTCCAAACCCTACCAAGAAGCAGGAAAATCACATTCAAATATATGAAAAAAGTGACAGAAAAAATGAGAGATTTTTGTACAGTTTCTAAATTGTGAAAGCGTCTACATACATAGTTAAAGATTTCAACAATTCAGTGTCTAAGAGTGGGCATACTGGAAAAAGTTTTGTCTGTAAATATGAAAACAAAAGTCTACTGACTATAACAATGAATCCAATCAACATTCTAATAATTCTCATAAAGTCACAACACCTTACTAGTGTTACAATTACAATTAAAAGGTTCCAAACATTACAGCCCAATTAATATAGTCATTTTTCTTTGTTTTAACTGTATCATTACAGTTAAAGAATTATTTATTATTTATTTATTATTTATTTCTTGCATTTATTGACCGCCCCTCTCAGCCCAAGGGCGACTCGGGGCGGTGAACAGCAACAAAGAAGACAGTATACAGTAAGCCAAGACACTACAGACCGGACAAATACAACATAACATAAACTTAAACTAAAAATCCGCTTCGCCAAGTCCTGGGGTCATAGCCAACTCGTAGTCCTAAATCATTCCATTGTCATTCAACACTCAGTTGAAGGCCTGCTCGAAGAGCCATGTTTTCAGGCTCCTACGAAAGGCCATCAATGAGGGCGCCTGTCTAACTTCAGCAGGGAGGGTGTTCCACAGCCGGGGGGCCACCACCGAGAAGGCCCGCTCTCTCGTCCCCGCCAGACGAGCCTGTGAGGCAGGCGGGACCGAGAGAAGGGCCTCCCCGGATGATCTCAAGGCCCTCGTGGGCTCGTAGGCCGAGATGCGGTCTGCAAGGTATTTTGGGCCGGAACCGTTTAGGGCTTTGTAGGATAACACCAGCACCTTAAATTGGGCCCGGTAGCAAATCGGCAGCCAGTGGAGCTGGGACAGCAGGGGCGTTGTATGCTCTCTGCGTCCAGCTCCCGTTAACAACATGGCTGCCGCGCGCTGGACTAGCTGGAGCTTCCGGACCGTTTTCAAGGGCAGCCCCACGTAGAGAGCGTTGCAGTAGTCGAGGCGGGATGTGACCAAAGCGTGTACCACCGTGGCCAAGTCAGACTTCCCAAGATACGGGCGCAGCTGGCGCACGAGCCTAAGCTGTGCAAATGCTCCCCTGGTCACCGCTGAAACCTGGGGCTCCAGGCTCAGCGATGAGTCCAGGGTCACACCCAAGCTGCGAACCTGCGCCTTCAAGGGGAGTGCGACCCCGTCCAGCACAGGCTGTAACCCTATACCCTGTTCGGCCCTGCGACTGACCAGGAGTACCTCTGTCTTGTCTGGATTTAATTTCAGTTTGTTCGCCCTCATCCAGACCATTACAGCGGCCAGGCACCGGTTCAGGACTTCGACGGCCTCCTTAGTAGCAGGTGGAAAGGAGTGACAGAGTTGGACGTCATCTGCGTACAGGTGACACCGCACCCCGAAACTCCGGATGATCTCACCCAGCGGCTTCATGTAGATGTTAAACAACAAGGGGGATAAGATGGAACCCTGAGGAACGCCGCAGGTCAACGGCCGTGGCGTTGAACAGGAATCCCCCAGTAACACCTTCTGAGTACGACCCTCCAGAAATGACCGGAGCCACTGCAATGCAGTGCCCCCAAGGCCCATCTCTGCAAGGCGCCTCAGAAGAATACCATGGTCGACGGTATCGAAGGCCGCTGAGAGGTCCAGGAGCACCAACAGGGACACACTCCCCCTGTCTAGCTCCCGGCGCAGATCATCCACTAAGGCGACCAAGACCGTCTCGGTACCATGTCCCGGTCTGAAACCAGACTGTGCCGGATCCAGATAATCCGTGTCTCTCAAGAATACCTGGAGTTGTGAGGCCACCACGCTTTCCATGACTTTGCCCAAGAAGGGAAGATTGGAAACAGGCCGAAAGTTGTCCAATTTAGTGGGGTCGAGTGATGGTTTCTTCAACAGCGGCTTTATAACAGCCTGTTTTAGGCTCGCTGGAATCTTGCCTTCCCGAAGGGAGGCATTAACCACCACCGTTACCCACTCGGCCAATCCCCCTCTGGCCTCCTTAAGAAGCCAGGATGGGCAGGGGTCTAGGATGGACGTGGTGGGTCTCATTCCTCCAAGTACCTTGTCCACATCCTCGGGTTTCACAAACTGAAAAGAATCCAACAAAATCTGACAAGCAGGTGCTTGTGTCACATCCACGGAGACTGCATCTAATGTGGTGTCCAGCCCAGAACGGATCGAAGCGACTTTGTCTGCGAAGAACCGAGCAAATGCTTCACAGCGCGTTGCCGAGTTGTCAGGGCTCCCCCCAGTGGGGGGAGTTAAAAGACCTCTGACAACCCGAAACAACTCCGCCGGACGGTTCTTTGCAGACGCAATAGTGGCCGCAAAGAAAGTTTTCTTTGCGGCTTTTATTGCCGCGGCATATGCCCTCAAGAAGGACACAAACCGTGCTCGGTTTGACTCGCTTGGGTCCGAACGCCACACGCTCTCTAGAACCCTCTTCTTTCGCTTCATCGCTGCCAGCTCCTCGGTGAACCAAGGGGCTGGTTTAGCTCGGTTACTTGAGAGGGGACGTTCCGGAGCGATCATGTCAATAGCCCTGGTCATCTCCCCATTCCAGAGAGCAACCAAGGCCTCGACATTGTCGCCTACCGCGGTGGCAGGAAACTCCCCAAGAGCCGTCAGGAATCCATTCGGATCCATTAGCCTCCTGGGGCGGACCTTCTTAATGGGTCCTCCACCCTTGCGGAGGTTAGGGGGCGCAGTGAGCCTAAATCTAACCAGGAAGTGGTCGGTCCACGGCAACGGAGAGATGGACAACTCCTCCACACCGCCACCCTGCTCCCATCCCTGGCAGAAAACCAAGTCCAATGTGTGTCCAGCACAGTGGGTGGGGCCAGTTATTTTTTGGGACAGCCCCATGGTTGCCATGGCGGACATGAAGTCCTGAGCCGCACCTGTGAGGGTTGTCTCGGCGTGGATGTTGAAGTCCCCCAGCACAAGGAGCCGTTGGGACTCCACCGCCAGGCTCGAGACCACCCCCGCTAGCTCAGGTAGGGAGACTGTAGTGCAGCGAGGTGGACGGTACACTAGCAGAATCCCTATTCTGTCCCGGTCACCCACCCTCAGGTGGACGCATTCAAAATTTGTGGTCTGCGGGATGGGGCTCCTGGTTAGATGGATGGTATCTCTATAGACCACTGCGACCCCGCCTCCCCGTCCTCCGGCTCTTGGTTGGTGTTGCACAGAGAAACCTGGAGGACAAAGCTGGGAGAGATTTACGCCCCCCGCTTCATCCAACCAGGTCTCCGTGATGCACGCCAGGTCTGCCCGCTCCTCCAGGATTAAGTCCTGGATCCAAGTTGTTTTTCCGTTGACAGACCTGGCGTTCAACAACACCACCTTCAAGTCAGAGGGCCCGCTCACCTGGTTACACCAAATTACCTTAGGAGACCTATTGGGAGTAATTAATTTGGAAAAACGGTCCGAATCAGGCCGAATTCGAGGTCTCCTTTTCCCGCATCTCCTCCTTCCCACCACGACCTCTATGGGGGCCCCTCGGCTAGTGGAACACCTCCCCCCCTCCATGCCGCCGGTATGAGCCATAAGAGTGCTTTCTCCTATGCTTGTTGTTAAGTTTCTTGATTCTTGCCAGCATCCCCCCTCCCCCCTTCCTACCACATTCTCAGTCCCAGGCTCCGGACTCCCTCCTCTCCCGCCCCCTCCACCATACCAGAGTAACATAAACAGTATCCAAAAGGGGGCAGGGGACCACATGGGTGGCAGCGATACAGGTGGTAATATTAATAAAGCTAGTTCATAAAGTGCAAGAATTTCAGAGCAGTCCGTCAATGAGCGATGGTCGTAGATTTCTTAGCAGCAAAACACATTCGAAGGCACATTAATAAGGTGCTAGGTCTAAAGTGCTCTACTTAGTAGTATAAAGTGCGGCATAGAGGGACAGGGCAGGGAGAAAGTGCTGGTGCGATCTAGCAGCAGAAGGCAGGTGCCTAGGTGTTCTAAGTCGTTCTTCTTGCAATGACAGCAGGTGGTAAACAAGACTATCGGAAAGTGCTAGTTGATCTTATACGATATTAACTAAATGTTGCTATGACCCCAGTGAGAGTCTAATGGGACTCTAGGCGGTTGAATCTGACAATAGTTGGTAATATGATGTTCAGTTCAATGTCTTCCGGAATGGAGGCGGATGGAGCTGGTAATCTAAGGATGGCAGATTCAATGGCGGCAGCTGATGGTGGTTCTGTAACTGCAGCGATGACACAGAAGGAAGATTCAGCCAACCAACTAGTGGCTCGATGCCGAAGCAGGAGGTCCGAGAGAGCCTCTGCGCTCCGCTGGGATTAAGGCGCAGGTAGAGTCACTTTGGGTGCCCGAATGACCTCATCCAAATGCGCCAGCCCAGCTGACTCTAGGACCTCCGCCGAAGAAGAGCTGCGGAGGAGGATGGTCCTTGGAGGATAGAACGCAAGGGAGCGCCTCCTAGTGGTGCGGAGGGGCCATAGCACAGCTTACGCGGCCCCGAAACTCCTGCCAGAATGGAATGGAATGTCCGACGCCGCAGTCCGCCGACTCCAGGTCCCGAGGTGGCAACGAGCCGGCTGGCCGGGCCACGGTGGGCCTGCGCGGTGGCAAGCTAGCGCGCCGGAGAGCCGGCGCGGTGGAAAGCCGGCGCGTTGAAAGGCCGGCGCGCTGAGCTCTCCCCACCCTTCTCAGCCGCCGAGATCCAGCCGATGCAGCCAGAGTAGCCAAACAGCCGAGCGCCCGTGGTTGCAGCCAGAACGGCTCCAGATGTGGGAGAAGCTGCCCGGCCGGGCGGGAGGGAGACGCCGGCACCAAAAAGGATTCAACTCTCCGACAGCCAGGCCGCCGAACCGCCGGGCCGCTGAATAGATCCTCCTCTCCCCCCTGGGGCAGCGGGACGAGGAGAGGGCGCAGCGAAGGAGGAGTCTGGTGGTCTTTTTCCCGCTCCTCAGCCCAGGGCGGTGAAAGGGGAGGCCCCGCAACCCCTCAGAGCCGGAACGCCAAATCGCCAGATGGTCGAGGCAGCGGGCGCCGGCCTCAGGCGCTCAGCAACACGCCGGACGGCGCAGCCACGGAGCGGCTCGCCCTGCCGAACGCCGGGTGGGCCCCCCGGTCCTCCAGCAGCAACGGCCTCCACGACGATGACAGGTCGGGTAAGGTCCTGCTTCCTCCGATGGTGTGAGGGGACGGGCAGGCACTCTGATACCCGCCGTCCGGCTCGGGGGAACGCTCTTCCTAGGCCCTGAATGGAGAAGGCCTCGGCGTTCTGCCTCTCTTCCTCTCTTCCCTCTTCCTCTTAACTCCCCTCTTTTAGCTGGAAACTCACCCAAAAGCCTCCCAGAGGGTTCCTTCAAACCTCTGGGTGCCAATGGTGGCGGTTGGTAACTGGGGAGGGTCTGGATGGGGGGGATTGGGTTCAGATAGATAATCTCACCAACCCCCGCTCTGCAAGTTAGCTGTTAGCTGCCCGCCATCTTACCGGATAGCCATGGTGAATTAATTTAATCAGAAACAGAAATATTCAGAGAAGAAACAAATTTAATACAGTATGTAAAATAACAGGAAAGAAAGGGTGCAAAGTGTTCTATAGAATGTACCCAAAATCATGTCTAAGGAAATTATATAAAGAAATTTTATAAACACTTCATAGGTGTCTTGCAAAAAATATATTAAGGAGATGCCTATCAGAATGGAGAATTATTTTTCAATAAATATGACTTTATAATATGGATCTGCCCTGACGAGAGAATGAATTTTATCTGTACTTTTTTTTTTGTCGTGTCAGGAGCAACCGCTCCTATATCTGAACTAAATAAAACCCATACAAGTTCATAGTAGCATCAATTTTTTTGGGAATATCTGTACTAAATATCTGTACTAAATAAAACCCATACAAGTTCATAGTAGCATCAAATTTTTTGGATGCTAAGAGTTCCAATACCGTTGCAACTGTACTTGCTCAGTACTTTGAATCAAATGCGCTGAATGAAAGAGAATTGTACAGACCGTAATTATTTGGATATGAATTTTTGCAGTATAGATATTACCACCTCTATGTATGGAAGTATGACTGTGTAGTCTCTTTCAAAATAAATGTGAGAGACTCTTATGTAATGGTGCAGTCTGTTCAGTGTTGGCTACTACCCAAAAAAAGAATTTATTGGTAGATTTCTTTATTTGTAAAGCAGAAAAAAATAAGCTTTGAAGTATAGAGATTTTTTTTCTGTTTTAAAGAGACTGATTGCTTTTTTTGTCACTGAAACATGTATGCATTCTACTTAATTATCCGAAATACCTGAGGTTGTTAGCAGAGATATCATGGTACAGAAATCCAAATGTCAAATAATTTCAAAGGATTCTGGGCCACAGACTCAATCATTTAAGATTCGTTCTCATTATAATGGATGCTCTCACACACAACACATAGAGCACCATAAAACAGCAAGGGCCATGAAATATAAAGACAAAGACGTTTGAAAATGCCATTTGGCATGTCAACATTTATTTCAGTAACATCCATGTTTTCCTCTCAAATTTCATTTAAACTTGTAAATTCTCATTTGGATTCTTCAGGTCACAGCTGGTACTAGGTATGCAAGCTCAGCTTCAAAGACAGCCTGCTGTGTCCATGCTTACAAGGAGCCAGTTCAAGGCTACTTGAATAAATGTGTGCTCATAATGTGGCTGATTCAGACATGGGCAAACTTTTGAAGAGTAAGAAGGAAAAAAAGTGGAATCCAGTGCAAACACATAACTCAGTTCAAACAAACCACTCAACATCACCACTCATTAACATCAATTCAAATTTTAAGGTCACTAATTTCATTTCAGAGATAGAATGGAAATAAAAGTACAGTTTGCTTAGAAGCCACAATACAAGCCAAGTGAGAGTTCTGCTTCTTTCAGAATTCATTCCACAGCTTACTTCAGTGAATTATAGATAAGGCAATTTATGCAGTGAGTTCTCTTTCATCTTTGAAGAGGGCTGGCAGAATGGAAAGTTAACTCATTTTAGTGTTACCTAAATGTACTGACAGGAAATTCTAATGTTTCCAAACATCTGGAAATCAGCTTCATGGGATGGTGATTTCTTTTCTTAAGGAATGCCTTTTCATACACCGTCTTTTACAGCTTTATATGGCTCTTAAAAGAGTGTTTTGACATAACAAAAGTTTCTCTCTGCTCCACAAAAAAACTAAAAAATGCTGCATTTAATTTAAGAAATATATTACAGAACAAAGATGTTATAGTGCCGTTCTACTCTCCTGGACACTTATATGATGTTTCTTCCTCCTAGAAGTACATTGCCTTGTCTTACTTTTGCATATAATGTTTTAAGCCCATGGCTTAAAAATAGTAATGAGTGAATTCTTATGACAAAACATTGCCTGAATAAATAAACCGCTCTGAGTTCCCCTCGGGGTGAGAAGGGCAGGATATAAATATAGTAAGTAAGTAAGTAACTATTAAACATGAAGAAGAAAAATTAACACAATTAGTATGTTTTCTCTAAGCAGAATTTTATTGTTCTTGGTGCAAGCTTCTTCTTCTTTTTAAGATTAAACACTGTAAGGTAAATTTTACATTGTGAGTTACTGCGGGTCATTTAGAAATTACAAGTGACTGTAAAATAGCCAAAGTCAAAATTATGAGATCTGTCAGCGGCCAGTGAGCTGCCAGCCTGGTTCTTTCTGATAATGGCCTGTAATGGTGTACTGTTTCTTGTCTGTCTGCTTTTTGGGGAACTGAAGATCCAATCGGAACCTTGCCAACTTTATACGTATAACTGCTCTCTCATACTTGTCCCCATCAAAGGAGTATAGAAACTTCTGATTAATTCCTTTATAAATTTCTAAAAATACTGAATTGTCTGAAGTTCTTCTTGTACCTCCTTGGTTTATAATTCTCTGAAGTTCCACTGCTTCTTGGCTGAAAGTTGGTCTTGCAGAAAGGTACTGAGGCGCTGGGTCTCTTAGCATCAAACCAGTTGTCACCTGTAACTATCAGAAATCCCTGAAAAGGCATTTGCGAACTTGAAACTGAAACACAAATTCTTTTACATCCAGAGATTTTTGCTACTATAAAATGAAGCAGCAAAGTGAGTCCTAGAGAGATTCAGATTAATAATCTTGAAAGAAACATGTTTGAGCATCTTTGTGATCTTTGTTTAGCAGCATAATTAGATAATATTTCTATAAATACAAGATAGGGGTTGGACTGAATGGCCCATGAGGTCACTTCCCACTCTATGATTATATGCTTCTATAATCAAATATATCTGTGCCCCCTATAATATCTGTATCTTCAGGAATGCCTATTATTAAAAACCCTCAAAAGTGAAACTCTGCTCTTCCAACAAAAACATATTCTTATTTCTACCATTGTCCTTTGTGCAGAAGACTGAAAAACAACCAACATCATGTCAGTTTTCTAAAATAATCAATTAGGTTATAGTGTATTAGCTTAATGTCTTGTTTACGTACCTTAGTGATAATGTTATAAAAGAGAAAACAATCAAGCATACGAAAAAGGAAAAATTACAGATTGAATGCTTTCTGGACTTCCAAAACTCAAAACCCTCCAAAATCTGAAATTGCACATGAAAGTGGCTGACACTGTGGCAATCTTTGCCTTCTGATGGTTCAATGTACACAAACTTTGTTTCATACACAAAATTAGTAAAGTTACCTTCAGATCATGTGTATATGAAACATAAATGAATTTTGTGTTTAGACTTAGGTGCCATCTCCAAGATATCTCATTAGGTATGTATATGTAAATGCTTTCCAAAATCTTGGGAAAAAAACCCCAAATGTCAATGCCAAGGTTTTTCTCAATATTTTGTCGGTTCTTTTACATTGTTAATAAGCACCTTAATACATTCTAGCTGTTTTTATTAAGAACGGGACTTTTGTACAGCTAATCTATACTTTGCCCAATATATCCTCAGGTAACAGTGAGGACTGCTGTTAAGCTCAGAGGGAACTGGAAGACCTGAGCCTGTTGGCAGATCAAGTCAATGTAATTGTCCCTATTAAGTCAAAAATACCTTATAAGTTCTTGCTCAATCACATCACTGAACTGGTGTTTTGAAGCACACTACCTCAGATTATATGAGAGGAATTATATAGCCATCATTACTAGTAGTACTTACAGTATTATCTGCCACTCATATGTCTGATATTCCTTTGCAAGTGTCCAAATCTGTGGCCATCACAACAACCTGTGGTAGCTAAATCCACAGATTAGCTATGCTATGTATTGCTTGAATATATTCAAGAATTATCCTCTGAAACTTAGTGCATTAAGATATGTATAAGCAATTATGAGCTCTGTAAAGATACAGATTCATACTAGATCAATTATTCTGGAAAATCATAAAGATTACACCATTCATGAGAATCTCATCACTTAGTGAATTACCATGTGTGCTAATCACATTTTCTGATTGACTAATCTGGTGCAATTTAATAAAAATAATAATCTCCACCTGTTTTATTTAGTCGTCACTCAAGAAATGTGAAGAGGAAACCTCCTAGACTTTTATAATTTGAAGTGTACTTCAACTGGAGAGATCTATTACTATTCAACACTAATTATTAGATACTGTACTGAAAAAACAAATGAACACGCAATGCTTTGAAGACTTAGAATAAATATGTAATTCTACTTATTCTGAACAGATTTTGATATCTGGCCCATTCTGAATAAAACCCTAGTTGTTTGTTTTTAGAAATAAGGTAATTAAGGAAATTCAGTACTGTAATAGCTGGAGAGAGCAATGACTTTTGACCTTCTAAGCTGCATTTGTCAATGAAAAGCTTGTGAGTGGTATGTCCAGATAATTGACCCATATTGTATATATCTTTCATTACTTAATAGCATGTCCTAAGTTGCAGTCATTCATCATATATAACAGGCCGGGAAAACAAGGAAGTGATTGCCAAATGATAACTAGTGTTTTAAAGCTCTTTTATTGTAAAATATTAAGAATGAGAAAATAATCACAATAGGTAAAAATGTATTAATAATAATTAGGCTTCAATCTAGTTTGTGAATAATAATAATTACTGAGTTATTTCCCTAAATAAAACAAATAGCTACCACCCGGTAGAACAGGACACCAAGGACACTTGGCAAGAAAGAACTGGATCAATATTAACGTGATTTTCATTTCATGCTTCCCCAACTCCAGTAAGCTGACAATATACTCTGATTATGTGAACTGCCTGTGAGTAACACAGAAAAGGTTATTAGAGCAAGAGGTGGAAACAGAATGCACTTTTTATATTGACAGGTTTGCTAATAGAGTGTACTGGCTTTCAAAGCCATGCAATATATTTTCACAATTTGATTTTCATACTACTCTTCCTACCTCCACATATTAACCATTAAAAAAAGAAGAAGCCACATTTTCCTTCTATGGACTATGGCTTACAGAATTTAAACTTACACAGTTGATGATATTTACAAGATGACAAATAGAAAAATACAACTAAAAGGTAAGTAAGAGACTGCGGAATACTATAATAACGTTCTTAATAGAAACTGGGATTTATTTTTATTTTTTTAAAAACTGGATATGAAAAATCATGCTTTAGGGTTAAAACATAAATTTTAATTATTTTATTTATATTCAAATTACTTTAAAGTAACAATCAGTAATCCAAGTTCAGCATTCTTACATCCTTTCACCACAAAATCATCAAGTCCGTACACTATTTTCCCTAACCACAATTTGCATTCTTGATGCCATTTCTGTTGACTAAAACTCCACATTGCCAATACACTAAAAATAAGTAAATGTAGAAGTAATGTAAGGGCTGCAGATAAGTCAAGGGACACAAAGTACTTTCCTGCAGGATTATAGTTTGAAATTCTATCTAAAACAAGTATCCTTTTAATTCTCTTTTTGTATGTATTGTAGATGGTAAATCCATTACAGTAGAAAATCACACACACACAAACCCATCTCTAGTTGACCGCCATGAAAAGCTCAAAAATGTTGCTGATATGAATT
This sequence comes from Anolis sagrei, assembly GCF_037176765.1. Classification (NCBI taxonomy): domain Eukaryota; kingdom Metazoa; phylum Chordata; class Lepidosauria; order Squamata; family Anolidae; genus Anolis; species Anolis sagrei. The sequence goes on along the minus strand of NC_090023.1, from coordinate 34,726,180 downwards.
AAAAAGTTCCTTACCCTACACATTCTCCTCAAAATGCATTGATGCCTACTCTAACAAAGGAAAAATAATACCTATCTTTTGAAGATTTTAAATAGTACAAAACATAGGAATCCAATAAACAGTCTCCAATGTTTTAAATACTGTAATGAAATATCACTTTAAAACGACAAATAGCAAGGCAAGGAAAGTATTATTGTATTTGCCACATTTCTATCTCACCCTTCTCAACCCTGAAGGGGACCAAAGCGGTGCACAAAGGCACAATTCTATGCCATACATTACATACAACACGTATCCAGCAAATAAAAAGCATATACATTAAAACGCTCACTAAAAACATATCAACATTAAAATTATTAAATCACATAATCCGATATCTATAGCTGTATAACCTGCATAACAGCATTTTAAATTGCACATCATGGCAGTAGATTTGTAAAGTATGGCAATATATTCCATATCATTCATGGAAATGTGATATTATCATAAGATAACCACCAGTCAAAGGAAGACACATATTTATGTATAGGAAATTGGTATCATATATGTATTCAGTGTACAATAATGATGATGAATCACTGACGTTAAATTAATTTCTGACAGCACAAATTTAGAGTTAAAATGAAGACTCAGTTGATAATTAAACCAAAAGCAAGAAATAAAAACCTGGAAAGACAATGCTCCTTAAGTGATTCCAAATGGTGTACATGCCTGTCTTACATTGCTTCCTCTGAGATCATCGCATTTAGATTGAAGAACAGAGGAGAGTTATATGATGACATCTGGAAGTTCTTTACCACTGAATACACATTTTAAAAGAGCTCGTCACTGTAATATCTAGATTAGTATCTACACAATCTCTGTCTGTGAAGCGGATGCTGCTCCTTAAAAGTTCCAGAAATATATTGTCATCTTGTACTTAAATAGAAGGAAAAGCACAAGACAGAATGAACTGAGCTTTTATCTTGTGTAATACTGTCTTCATGGTCTTTCCCCTGTTCTTTGTGCATATGCTATATTTGAAAATAAAAACGTAATATGAAAGTAACTTATCCCAGTAGAAGAATACATTATTCACTAGGAAAATGCATGTTATACATATATACAGATGGAAATGTTTAGGCATTTTAGGCAGACTGCTTGTCAAAGTGGTTGCTCTTTTCCTCGTTATCATATAACATTCTTGTATAAACATTCCTAATTCAAACTGTAAGGCACGAGACTAAAGAGGCAGGAGCAACTGATAAGGTAAAATCAAGGAAAAGCTTTGCAGAATCTTCTGTTTGCAATAAAATCTATATGCCCAATAGCCATTTTTCTTTGCAAAACAGAACATATCTCTATTCTCTATAATGTTGGGTTTATGGATTTATGCTCATTTAAACTGAAGACACCAAATTCTATCATAAATGGCGACCTTGCCATTGGGCATTCAAACTCATAAAAATAATAGACTCTAAAAATGTTTCTTATGTTTTGAATCTAGGCTACATACAAATAGTATTGATTCCCTGTTCCCATGTTTATAATTGGCTTATTTATTTATTTAGTTTATACCCCAGCTATATTCTTTCACATGACTTGGACTTTCAAGACCGTCACGGGCTATCTTTGGAATTTATGACGAAAATGACTTTGTTGTGATTCCACAGATTTAAAATATATACTAGAGAACATCCTTATTTCATGTTCTCTCATTTCCGTTAAGCAGACTTACCAACTCTCTCATATTTACCTGGAACTTCTGTATTAGAACTATTGGGGGAAGAGAGTCTTCTGGCTTCTATATATTTCAATTGGGGGGGGGGGGAGGTGGATCAGAATGCAAGCCCTAAAGTCCAGTGTCCCAATCTACCCAGCAGACAACTCAGCTGCAACACACAAGATAGAGAAAGAAAGAAAGAAAGAAAGAAAGAAAGAAAGAAAGAAAGAAAGAGCCTGGGGAGGGAGGAATGGAGGATGGGTAACTGAATTTCCTCAGAGTGCCACCAAAGAAATCCATGCTCTGGCTGGCTGGCCCCCACATCTCCTATGATTTGCTTTTTCTTTGCCCCCCCCCCCCCTTCTGCTGCTCTTCCAGGGTTTCTCTTTCCCTCTGGTGTACATTTATTACTCTACTTCTTTTCTGCAGTATTTTTCCCTCTCTCTCAATTTTCTGTTCTCTTTTCCCACTGATCTTCTACTTTGCTTCCTGATGTCAAATTTTGCCCCTCCTTTGTACTCCGCTCCATTTTTATTTTCCTTTTCTGGTGTCAGCAACTTGCACATCTCCCTTTTTTTGCCTTGCTCGAGCCACAGCAGGCAGGCACTTGACAGTCTGGTCAAGTTTACGCAGAAGTAAAGTGCTTTTGAGGCCCCTTCCACACAGCTGAATAAAATCCACATTGAATTGGATTATATGGCAGTGTGGATTCAGATAGTCCAGTTCAAAGCAGATATTGTGGATTATCTGCCTTGATATTCTGGGTTATAAGGCTATGTGGAATGGCCCCAGGTTCATTGCTACTCATAGATATATGTGCACAAGGACAAGCAGTGCTAAAAAGCCAGGCTAAATTATCAATAATTTTCCAAACTTTTATTTAACAGTTTTTTTCAAAATGTTGATAATTTTTATTCTATACTGTGCCCTCTATATTATAGATACAATGTAAATTAATTGTATCCATTCCATGAATATTTGTGGGTGTGAGGCCACGCTGCTAATAATGCGCAAAATTGACTAAATTCCCATTTAATTCATGGCCAAAAGTTGGTATCATATACTGTATGAGCAATTCTTTTACCAGCAAAGATACTGTTGGTGACTACCGGATAACCATGACATTCCTTCACCAAAGTAAATGCTGAGACCTTCTTCATTTATTTTCAAACGTAATTGTATATATGCTAAACACTGCATTCTCATTGACTGAACTATTCCCTTCAATTCCCTCTACTACTTTGACCCGCCCCCCTTTTCTCAAAATCATTCTAGGAAGCTTGGGGATTATCTGAAGCACATTTACAGACAGTATAGGGAACTGTAAGGGAAAGAAGGGGGTGAGGGGAGAGAAGTCCAATTGTGCCTTAAATTTGTTAGTTGGTTCTTCTGTGGCAAACAGAAGTATGGATGTCTCTGTGAGTAAGTTTTTCAATAAAATGTAATGACTTCTCTATTTTTTTAAAAAATAATGAAATTACTTCTTCCTCACAGAATGATGGAATGCTATAGGGTAAAGTTAGGTGTGAAGGCTCTAGGCAGCCTCAAAACCAAAAGAGGTCAAGTCCCTGTCCCACCCTCATGTTGCGTGAGTAGGGGCGACCAACCTCAGACCCAAACCCAAAAACAGATTCACACAGTGTTGGGATAACCAGCGGTGGGAGCATGCATGACTTAGGGCTCCATGGGGAGAAGGAGCCCTGAAAAATCTGGCAGATAGAGGGAGCGCCCACTGCCACAACTTCCCTGCCCGGTAAGTTGGGGAGGGCATTTATCCCTGCAGTATTATAGTGTAGTGTATATTGGGGATGGGCGGGATACTACTAGATCTGAGGCCAGCACGATGTGGTGGTTTGGGTGTTGGAATAGAATACTGGGAGACTGTCTGAATCCTTGTTTAGCAATGAAAACCCATTAGGTGACCTCACTATCAGCTTCAGAGGAAAGCAGGGGCAATCTTACTCTGAACAAGTATGTCAAGAAAACCCTGTGAATGCGTGGGTGAGAAAATGGCAGCAGCCAGAAGCAACATTGTTTTTTTCCCATTTCTGTGAAATTACCATTGACTTATCCATGGGTCATATCCAAGTCCTTAATTCTGCCTCCAAGCCTCCTCTTGATCTATACATGAAGCCTACTTATACACGAGTTTATATGATATTCTGTCATAAGATGCACCATAAACACTTAAAATCTAATGGGGAAGTATCTCTCTAAATGAAAGTACCAGGAAAAAAAAACCTTCTTTATGATGTTTGCTGTAATACAATTTAATTAGATGCATGGTATGAAGTATCAATAATTCAGGTAGTAGAATGATTAGAAAGAAACCATGTCCCTTTAGATTTAAAGGACTTATCTGAATAATCTTTCATATTTTTAAGCTTTCACTCCCTAGTTAAAACCAGACAGTCCTACCCTAGAACAGGTGCAAAATCCACCAACAGGCTTGCCATTTGCAAGCCTTTACCGTTCTTTGATGATTTTCAGCATCCTATTCCTACTGTATCTGTGCATTTCCTATCAATACTGATTTAAACCTAGATTAGCTAGAAAGGGCTCCTTTATTCATCAAGGTCATATCTTGATGGCTGTGAAAGCTTAGATAAATCAGGTATTAAGCAGACACATCTCCAAGGAACCTAGATATTCTCTCATCTGCAGACCTCAGCATATCTTGTTATTTATTGCCAAAGAAATGACTGATTAATTTTGTCATCTTTGCTCTGTGTTTTTTGCTCGGCTGAAGCTGCCTGCCCTCGTCTGCAATGCCTGATCAGACCTATTTAAGCTGATGCCTTTGATCGTAGACACAGAGGAGCTTGATGACTTAGGCTTTGACTAAACATTCCTTTGCTGTAATATTTATACTCAGGCCCTCTAAATGATAACTGACAGTCAGTGTAGATAACAAAAAGCTACTAAAATATTTTGCACTTTTATAGAGACACCCAAAGTAATATTTATGATGCTACAATTATAGAGGTAAAATTTAAAACCACACCAAATTTACCCAGTTCATCCTGCACTATTTTCCACTAAAAATATAAAAGAGGCTAGCAAATTGCCTTGCATAATCTGAATTTCTAAAAAAAATCAATTTCTCTGAAATAATTTTCATACTTAAAATAAAGAGTAATTTTGTTATTAGATAAATGAGATATAAAAAAATCAAAATAATACTGTTGAGATATCACTAATGAAAGTTAAGCCCCATGGAAAAAATACCTTGCCTCCAGCTCTTTATTAATCACATTCCACCACCAGAGGCTGAAAATACATCAACTGCACCAAATCCTTTTCACATGACAACCTCATAAATTATTCAACTCATTAGTATCACCAAGAGGCATAAAAATAACATCAGTGTTAAGGATGTTTTCTTACAGAGTAAGGTCAACTAGAAGTTTTCATATTAAAATCCATACACACAAGGCTCAAAAATAGGAATGAAAACATAGAAATATAAAAAAATCTAACATTTAATCTCAATGCAAGCTGTTTTTGTTTCTTCTAGATTGTGGTTCATGTTGGTACTGAAAGCTTCAGAAACACTGACTTTAGTGCAGCACAAAAGGTAACTTCTTCCAGCAGAGATTTAAAATACAAACAAAGATAGCCAATATTTCTTCTCACTCACCACTCTCTTCATATAGAAATATTAGGGTAGATATGCGGTGACTTAAATAAGGGAAAGAAATCCTTCCACTTTCTATTAAAGATCCTTCTGTCTTACAGAAGTAGATTCAATAAAGATATAAGCCAATTTTAGTGCAGCATGTTGTTCCTGCCACCTTTGCTCATTTTAGACAGCTTGTTGTTCTTACCATTTTTGCTCATTTCTAGATGACTTGTTTCCCAGAACAGGAGCCAATCTGGTAATATAGCTAAGTCAAAATACTGGCTAGTATCCAATAGCAGTACTGCACCAGAGGAAATAAGATCGTGTTTACAAAAAGCTGGTTCTGAATGATGTACAATAAGGGCAGGGCAGATCCATTTCAGTTTTCAGTTGTGCAGTCGGATGCTTCACCAGTTGCCTAAGCTGTTGAGATAGGTGAAAGACTGTTTCCTCCCATAAAAACCTGCTTTAAATTTGAGATTTTCAAGCTCTGTCAGGGCTGGATTATCTTTTAAGTAAAATGAGCACATGCTTAAGTGCATCAAAGAAATGAGGGGCAGATCACACAAAAAAAACCCATTGCAGTATTTACCCATGCCTGGACTAGATGGTGCAAAACTGCAAATGGTGCAGCTGAACCAGATTCAACAAAAAGGGGCTTACACAATAAAAGAAGGCAATCAGAAGAATTTTTCTATATATCTCATGCATCCCACATTTTTGGTTTACCTTGTCTATCTTGGTGTCCTTAAAACAAATAGGAAAGATATCACAAAGGAAAAAAGTGGTTTTACTTCTAGTTTGACGATATTTCAGGTTTAGATCCAAGATTACCAACATTGGGTTGTTGTAGGTTTTTCCGGGCTATATGGCCATGTTCTGGAGGCAATTTTTCTCCTGACGTTTCGCCTGCATCTGGTCATTCCACAGATATATAAACCCATTTTTCCTACTTCCAACAGACCTCACTACCTCTGAGGATGCTTGCCATAGATGCAGGCGAAATGTCAGGAGAAAAATTGCCTCCAGAACATGGCCATATAGCCCAGAAAAACCTACAACAACCCAGTGATCCCAGCCATGAAAGCCTTCGACAATACATTACTAACATTGTTGTAAAGTGATCATATTCCACTTCAAAGGCATAATCTACACTCCATAGGTGCCGTGCAAATTTTTGGAGCACTTTATTATATACACTGTAGAGTACTTTTTTCCTTTGAGAATATGAATAGAAGCAATGAACATCACTATAACCCTGGATGAGAGTGAGATGAATAATATATGCTCTTCTAAGGGTTATGCATATTACACTGTTGCAGTTTATGTTATTGTATTTAACTAGTAACAATGAAAACTATCTTGTACCTAATCAGGCCATTAGCCTATCAATTTTAGTACTGCTTAAACCAGCAGCAGTTCCTCGGGGTTTCTAGACAAAACCATTTCCTAGCCTTACACGAACTAAGCCAATCTTTCCTAAGGCTTCTTCTGTGCTCTGCTACTGAGCTATGCTCCCATTCTGTTTTCATTAAAAGTAAATCCTCAAGACCTGTGGCTGAGGAGAATTAAAAATGTCTAGAAGTCATGAGATTGTACACCTATTTTCATTCTTTATACAATTCCATACATCACTCACTGTTAAAGAAGAGATGAAATTATAAACTGTTACAAACATTCTAACTGTCCAACCAAGAAAATCACATAAAGGTGCTGAATGTGCATAATCTGACCAATCTGCACCACGCTGACTTAGTGAAACAAAATCAAGATATGGAAAGATGCCGTATTTACTCCCCCCTTTTTTGGTTAAATGACCTTGCTAAAATTAGGGTGTGCATTAGAATCGTGTAATATGGTAATCTTAAAGATGAGCCAAAGCAAAACAATAAACTGTTTCACGAGCACCTGGAGCTCCTCCTTGAGAAATGTCACCCCAAATTTAATTGTAATGGCTTAATGCTATGCAATCCTGGGATTTGTAGTTTGGCGAGGTTTAATCTTTTTTGGCAGAGAAAGCTCAAGGCCTTGTCAAACTAAAGGCCTCATGATTCAATAGCATCAAACCAAGGCAGTTAAAATGGATTCATTCTACAGCATAGATGCACCCCAAGATTTTTTCTTCCATTGTTAGAAGTTTTTGTATCTGGACACTTTCATTTCTAAAGAAGGAATTCTAAGCAGGCAGCAACTGTAATGCATACCTTTTTTTTTTTGACCAAATTACAAAGAAGAAGAAGAACTTTATTTTTCTATCCCGCCTCCATCTCCCCGAAGGGACTCGTCCATCTCCCCGAAGGGACTCGACTTACATAAGGCCAAGCCCAGGCAGAATACAATTAAAAACAGAATAATAGCAAATTTCAAATTAAAAATAGCATAAAACAGCATAGCAGTAGTAAGAAAGCATCAAGCAACAACAGACAAATTTTGGAGGGGGGGGGGGGGAGGCCAGTATGCGAAACTGGTTAAATAAAGGGTAAGTGGTTCAATAAGGTGGATGAAAACGTATAATAGCATAGGAAATAGAGCAATTAAACAGTATCAGGATTAATTTAGCTTAATTTACAAATATGAGTAGTAATATAAGTAGTGAGTAGTAATATAAGAATTCAGATTAAATCAAGATTAAGGTCACGATACAGGTCGTTGTCATAGAAGTCGTCAATCGAAAGCACGTCGAAACATCCACGTCTTTAATTCCTTGCGGAATGTGGAAAGGGAGGGTGTGAGCCTAATCTCCCTGGGGAGGGAGTACCAGAGACGAGGGGCCACCACCGAGAATGCCCTTGCTCTCTTCCCCACCAACAGCGCCTGAGAGTGCACTTTTTGCCACTGCACATTACATTTAATAGCAAATGCTTTTTTTTTGTTTCAGGGTTTTGAAAATTGAGGTGTGCATTAGATTAGATAGCATAATTAGATTCTAGTAAATACGGTACTTTCTATCCGTTGGAAAAAAAAAGTCCCTCTCTACTTTTTTTAAAGCTTCCAAAACGGTTCTTTTCTAATTCTGTACTTCTTGCTACATCTGTCATAAAGTAGCCCAATTGAAGACCTGAAATAAAAATTCCCAAAGGATATAGTAGACATTGAAAGCACACAAGCTTATTTCAATCCTGAGTGCATTGTCACTCCACTGTACAGCCCCTTTATTACCTGATTACAATATTGTTGAATTTACAGCTCTATTCCTACTTAAACAAGGTATCACCTCAGGGTCAGCAGAGAACCACTGCCATGTTCTTTTAGTTGTGTATGTCCTTCATACCAGGCCAAAAAGATGAAAAATGCAAGGCAAGGGAATGTAGGGTGATTCACAGTGTTATCATGGAAATAAAAGGGAGAGCTTTCAGATATGAGTACTGACCATATTCCACAGCAGCTTTGAGCAATGCATCTGAATGAGTGGAACCAAAAGCATTGCGAACGAATCGCCTTCGTCGCCGCAGATCATCTTCCCAATAATCTAACCGCCAGAAATCATGCAGTTGGCTAAGGAAAAAAACATAAACAAGATCAGTTTCTATTGGACTGACTGAATACCAAGAAAAAGAATTGGGCACAAATATTATCTTTATTAGCTAGCGAAAAGGAGCATTAAATCTTTACTTTTTAAATTTCAATGTTTCCAAGAGAAGTAAAATGGCAACATAATTATATATTATTAAAATTTCTAGTGCTTCTTTAGATTTTGAAACGAAGGAAGAAAGCTTAAACAGAAACATTCAGGGATTCAGCTCCATCTCTCAAAGCAGTCTGCCCACCAAAAAAAAAAAAAAAAAACATTAATCAGAGCAAGCCCATTAACAAATGCAGCATCAAATTACAAGTATTAATGACACAGCTTGCTTTTTCTTACAGTGTTTCTAAAAAGGATTGTAAATCATAGAACCAACCTAGAAGCAAATATTTTGCAATTTAATGTCTATGGCCTCTCAGCAGACTAAACTTAAAAGTATAAAATATTGCCCACTTGAATTTTGTGCAGCTATGATTAAAATAATGTGCTGAAATATTCATTGAAATAATTCCCTATTGCCCCCCAGCAACCTGAGAAAATTGCGATTTTATTCATTATTAATAACACTGAATTAGAGCTGCAAAAAAATTCCACCATGCGGTAATTGTCTAGGTAAATTATTATTCCAACACCAACAGAGTTCTCAGATGATTTTATAGCTTCCAGCTAAAACAAGCCATTAACAACCATGGCCATCTTCATGTTACATTGCCTGTTTAGCATTTAGAAACAATATTAAAGTTTCCAATAGTGAATCTGAAACTGTTAATCCATATGCTCCATGAAAATACAAATATATGCTTACATTTGGCAGCAAATTAAATTCCCCAACTAAACATGGGAATCGTTAAGAATTTTAAAATTAGCTATATGACATTGATCAAAAATGGAAACTATTATTTTATGAACAGGTTGGATATCATAATGATGATTTGTTCTACATTCCTCCCCTAGTAATTTAGTGAATCAGAATATGGAAAGGAAATACATGTCCTCATATTTGCCATACTGTTGTTATTTTCATGATCATTCCAACTTATGGCTACCCTATCACAGGCCTTTTAAAAAAAAAAAATCAGAGGTGCTATACTGCCTTTCTCTAAGTCTGAATGAGTGTGACTTGACTAAGGTCAGCCAGTTTCAGTGACTGAGCACGTTTTTTGAGCTCTGGTCTGTTAGATAATTAAACTGTTATACCATTCTGCTATGATATTCTTGCTGATGCATTAGGAACCAAACAGGGTTAGATCACAACTTAATATTGGCAGTTACAAACCCTCTTAAGACCTTTAAATACTAAGCAAAACATACAACTAAAATAAGCAGAAGGAAACTTATACCCATATGAGTACTGAAGGGCCCTGACATTTCTTGAAGAAGCTTCAAGAGGTATTCACCCCTGAACAGATTGTACTGTCTTTTCCCAGGCAGAATTAGGTATTATAAAAGCAAAGTGAATTTGCTTAGAAAACGATAAATGATCTGTCCTCACATTCGTAATAACTGGTTTGTGGGAGGGCAGGGTGTTTAACCTGTCTTGTGCCCTTGATTTCTTACTGCAACAACTCACCTTCCCAGAGCTAATTTCTGTTGTTTAAAACTACCTGGAAGAAAGGTTTAAGAAAAAAACAGCAGGCAGACTACTGCAGCTAGGCAGTGGTTCTCAACCTGGGGTCCCCAGATGTTTTTGGCCTACACCTTCCAGAAATCTCAGCCAGTTTACCAGCTGTTAGGATTTCTGGGAGTTGAAGTCCAAAAACATCTGGGGACCCCAGGTTGAGAACCATTGAGCTAGTGGAATTGTGGACCTGTTATACAGCCTGTGGGCTGAGAGGGGCAGTATATAAATACAGTAAGTAAGAAAATATTATGCTAAATATCAATACAGTTTTAGAGCACTGCCTATATGTAGGGTGCGACAAAAGTCACAAAGGCTATTTAAAACATTGTTGAAAATGTTCTTGAAAAGACTTTTAATGTAATGCCATTTAATTTTATTTCCTATATATATACTATATATGATGCTATGGTGTTGCAAATTAAACACAACAATAAACAATTTATTAAACACTGAAAACCCTTTGTGACTGTTGTCGCACTTTATATTAACCATGGCTAAATAAGCAAGCTTTAGACAGCTTTTACTTTCAAACTATGTCATATATCTAAATATAAACTATTACAGTTTATATTTACCTAGATAAATATAAACTGTAATCATTTATTCATTTGTGCTGTTCCTCAAACTGCTTACTAAGCACCAAAATATTTCAACAAAATATCTAGGGGAGTGATTTTGTGTAAATTATTGCACAAGGACTACTGGAATATATCTGATCTTCTGACGAACTTTCTCATACAATGCTCTTCCACAAAGTCTTACTGACATTTAAATACATAAAATATTGAAGTCTTAAAAAGTCTTTAAAAAAACTCTTAAAAAGAAGGATGGATTCTATGAAACTCAGAATTTCCATTATATTCAAATGTTCAATTTTTTGTATATACAGTACTACCAACATCTTCCACCTCCCAAGAGCCAAGTCTATAATATCCTTGATATGTTTATGAAACATGGGCCTTCATTCAAATAGTTAAAGACATCTGTTGTGGGAAATGTATTACATCTGGCCTATTTTACACATTTCTTGGTGGACAACCTATCAATTCTGTTGTTTCAAAGCATCTTTAGGTCTGCAGAAATATCTCCCCAAGAACATATAAGCAAACTTTAAATGTAGGATACGGTTGTACACAGGATATGTCAACATCTTTTTGACAGATTGTACAGGCATTCTTAAATGAGGATACCAGTTCCTATATGCAGCAGAAGAGCAAGTTAGAATCAAATGGTCAATTCTTTCCCAGTACATGTGATGTCAAGAATTTCATTTCTGGTACATGAAATAGAATATGCAGAAAACTATGTCCTTGGTATCCACTGGGGATAAGTTCCAAGATACTCTGTGGATAACAAAATCCATGAATACTCAAATCCAATTATATATAATGGCGTAGTAAAATGGTGTGCCTTATATAAAATGACAAAATCAAGGTTTGGTTTCTGAATTAAAAAATATTTTCAAGTACTGGTTGATTGAATATGGGCACAAGGAATCCATAGATAGGAAGGGGCAACTGTATTCATCTTCCTCCCCTTCCTAAGACTGTGAGCTCATTCTGTTCTGTGCAACAAACCACACTTTTTAAAATTGTATTTTTAAAAGTAGTACCCAATAGAAAATTATTTCCAGCAAGGAGGAAATGTTGGCTGGAATCTAACTAAATATGTGAGCAAAGTTCAATGTGGCAGCAGGATGGGATGGGATGAAAAAGTCTTCATCATTTTCTTCAGGAGAGGAAGGCTATACTGCGAGTAGCCTAAATGTTCTACACTTGCCTTTCAGTAGTGAGGCATCCTGGGGGGGGGGGGGGGGGGTGGCTTGGACAATATTACCTGTGTTATAGAGCAAGCGGCTTCTGGAGCCAGCCATCACATCGTATCTCAAGATTGCATTCCACCCTACAGAAACCAGAGCTTGGAGAAATATGGTGCTTGGAGGCTTCCCTTCCTGACAATAACTTATTTTTCCTTTGATGGGTGCTGCTATTCCTGTAGCCTTTCCCTTCTGGCACTATATCACTTCCTACACAAGTGTAATTATGTCAGTGTAATTACCCAACAAGATATTGACCATGATTGGTTACTGAAAATAAAGTGTTAGTAAATGACTTCACAGTATTCCCATAAAGTAAGTGGGGTTTTTTTTTACAGAATGTAAAGTATATCAAAGTATTTTTCTAATTACAAAGAATTTAAAAAAACAAAACAAATTTGAAACAAAGATCTGGCAAGCCTAACAGCTTTGATTTAAAGGAAGCCAGTTAGTAATTTGAAGCATACCTTCGTCTTTCATTTTTCATTACATTTATGTATAAGGTTTCATGCAAGCAATCAGATCAGGAAACCTGTTGTTGGCTAAAGGTTTGCAGGTGTTGACATGCAAGTGGGAAAATGGCAAGTCTCTTTAAGAAAATACTTGTCCATAACCTTTTCTTTGAGAAAATACGTTACACATCTACATTACATTTTTCTGAAATGCAGTGCAAAAAGTGAGGCCTGTTATTGATAATAATGTACTCAGATATATATTGAACTTAGAATCTTAAAAAGGCCCTTTCCCCCAAAGCAAGTGAGATATTTGACCAGACAACTGGTTTGTCAGACTGAAAACAGGCAAGACCCAGATGTTTTAATGAAGGTGCAAGAAACTTTGTAGTTGACATTTATGGAATAAATGTCACACCAGGGATAGGCTGCACTTAACCTCCATCAGTTAGCCGTTGTCTTATGCACTGAAGCATGAGGGTTTAATATTCCTTCAGAAAATAATCCATTCTTATCAAGCAAAATCTCACACATACATACCTTTAATTGTTACCATTCTATTTTCCCACACTATGCCGAGATAGTCTAAATTGGTTAATTATGCACAATGGAAATCTTAAAATTTAATGTCTTCCATTTGTACTAATTTTCATCATACCTTAATCATGAATGATAAAACATTTCTGCATGTAGTTATACCTGCATAATGTCAGTCTGCAGCTTCCTCGAGATGCTAATCACTGCAGATTCTCCTGACAATTTTCATTTTATTTAATATATATGTGGTAGAAAAACAGAAAGAATACCAGTGACATTCACTCTTTAATGATTTATACAATAGAGTTTTGTTTTTGTGCACTACTACAAAAACCCAGAAATTTCTACCTTGCAGATTGACACAATTGCAATTGCAAACATCCAAAAATCAGTTTAAATTGACATTTTGGGTATCATTTTCAAATGTGCTTACAATTTTCCAAGGTGTCTAAAACATCACAGGTGGAATATTTTTATCTTATCTTGCAAGATATCCTTATATTAGAAAAAAAGATAAATTAATCTGCAAATTATTTTATCAGATACCTCTGAAATGCTTCAAATAGCTATAATATTTAAGGTGCAAGTATTTTGGATCTATGCTGAATTTAAATGACCTACTTTCAGCTAAATATTCCAAATCACATAATGTAGACACCCCAAAATGCAAGACTCTTATGTAGCAATACATAAAGTGAATAAATAAAATATAATTTAAAAAAAATCTATTGTCAACCAACCTTCTGTCTGTTTACTTACACTAAGACTTGGATGAAAAAACGAGTTCATATAGAGATATTATTGGACTACAACTCGCACACGCCCTGGCTAGTAGAGCTAATGGTGAGGGATTATGGAAGTTACACTTAATTAACATGTGACACATTTCCCACTATGAATCTCAAAGCCCAAGTATTCATTTTCTTGTTTTTCTATTGAAATATTTAATATAAAATTTAATGTCGTATTTCTATTGAAATATATCATCAAATACATAGTTATATATCCTTCTTTTATATACATAAGAATTGTGTTTTTTCCATATTATCTAGTTTATTGTGTAAAATATGTCACAGATTAACATTTTAAATATGAAATCTCCTTATTGGAATTTTCTTTTCTTCCAGGAAAATTTTGAAGGGTTCCAGGTCTTTCTTGAATATTAAAGGGTCTTTTATTTGAAGATATCTTGTCAAAATGTCCATTCCTGCTATTTCCATTACTTTTACTATCTATTCTTCCATTTTTGGTGTTTCTTCTAGTTTAGACCTCTGCACATACACAATTCTTGCTGCCGTTTTCATCCGAATGAAAGGTTTGTCATATGATTTCAAAGGTGGTCAATCTGTTATACCTAGTAAGAATGCATCTGAATGTATGGGTATTTTTTAGTTTTGATACTTTTTCTATGGATTTATGGATCTCAATCCAATTTTCTTTTGCCTTCTTGCAGGACCGCTTGTTTACATTTCCAACAGGTATTTTTCAATTTTTGCTACATTTTGGCTACTTTTACAGGTGCCATGTAATATTGATAGAACATTTTGTAAAAGTTTTCCAGCAGTGAGTAATTCCTGAATATTTTTATTTTTACTTTCCACAGGCATTCCCACTTGCCTAGACTAATCATACGGCCAATATTTTTGGCCCATTTTAGCATACATTCTTTTATATACTCATCTTCCATGAATAGTTTTAGCAGCAGGGCATAGATTTTGGATAGCTGTTTATTTATTACTTGTAATATTTTGTCAAAAACGTATTTTTCCCTCCTCAAATCCTATGTGCATGTCCTTTTGATATTGATGGTGTATTTGTGTAAATTCAAACCAGTTCAGGTTATAACCTTGTTGATTTATTTCTGTCCTTATTTTTAGTTGGAGATTGTCTCATGCCTAATCCACATAGGTTAACCACCTTCTGTTACTCTTGGGATTTCCTGAATCAAAGCCCATTTTGGGATTTTTGTATTTTCTTTTTAAATATCATATTTAAATCCCACTAGATGCCACCAAAAATTATGTAAGGAAGTATTAATCTTCTTTAATGCCACTAATATTCTGTGAGGAACCTTCTTTTAAATATCAATTAAGCTGCCACCAATATGTTTAGAGACGCTGATTTATGTCTCTGTTTATCTTTAGTTGTGTTGTGAGGTGACGTTGGTAGTGTGGAATGCACCAAGCATAAAGCAATGGAGGAGGCAGGTTTGAAATACAAAGAGAACAAGTTTTATTGTTAACAGAACGTAATTGTTGCAGTTTTGAGACTTTGAACTTGGCACAAGGCTTGATGTTACAAAATGGCTGGTTTGAGATACATGCAGGCTCCTGAATGTTACAATTCTACAAACTCCTTCTTTAGTGAAGTGCTTATACTACTTCAGAGTTCCCTATTGTGAATGTCCACACTGTTTGCCCTATACTCGGAACAAACCACTGATCACCAGTCTTTCCTTACTGGCGATCCTTAAAACCCCTTCTGTTAGATTCTTTTAACCTAAGCAATCTAACAAGGTAACACCTTCAGCTCTTTTGCTGAAGAAATATTCACAAATCCTAAGAACTGCTGAATTCTCACAGCTTCACAACCCAGAGCCCTAACTGACTCTGAACCTCTTCCCCGGGTCTCATCCACCGGACTAAACTATTTTTCCCAGAGTCCTTTCTTGACTCTGCTATTTCCCAGAGCCCTTAACTGGCTCTGCTCTTCTCCTCAGGGTCTCTTCCTCCTGACTGAATATTAACTGACGCTTTCAAACCTTTTATTCCTTAAACTCCGCCCACCTCCACTGAGGCTTTGTTACCATGGCAACCTATCTCTCTCAGCTAGGCCCTGGCAACAAATGTAATATATAAATACAGATTCAAACACATTATAGATAACACTTTATAATAAACATTATAAATACAGTTTAAACACATTATAAATAACACTTTATAATAAACACATCTCTACAATCATCTTCTTTATCTAATGCTGTCCCAAATAAAGTTAGAGCCACCAAACCTTTGATAAAACCTAATATCCCTATTGCTGTTTAACTTCATGCCTTATGACCAATTAAACCTGTACTCTCACAAAAAAATTCCTAAGCCACAAAGAACAAAAAAGCATAGAAATTAATTCCATCAAGATTTGGAACAGGAAATTAGTGAATTTTTACCATTCTGCTTGAATATATTGCAGGATTTGCTATATTCATCTCTCATAAAACAACATTATAATTACAGTTTGACAATTGAAAGAAAACTAAAAATATATACTATTGTGAATCATACTGAGAAAGAAATTTGGAAATAAAATATATTCTTGAAACATTTGTTCAGATTAATGTTATCAAGACTAATAACACAGTAGGAAGTGTGGCATTATAATGTAGTGTGGAAAAAATCTCATGAAAAGGTTAATATGGGCTACTGACACAGGACAAACTATCACAGTCAGTGGTATAACCCACTAGACCTCCTGTGGTTGATTATTTTTAGGGTGATGATATAGATATTGTACTTACTAAGTTAACAGAATTCAAAGTACATGACATCCTAAAGTAATTATTTTAACAGGTCATCCTTAAAGGGAATGTAACTTCATGAAGCTGATAAATTCAGCATATAAACATTAAGAACATTTAAAGAAGCAAGATTGCTGAAACGGCCACTGTTCAAAATATACTGAATTTTGTCACAAGAGAAGACATGTACATAAATAAATCTTCTTGCAAACCATGGAAAAGCAGCACTGGAAAGGAATCTATTGGTAAAGGGTTTATAGGGAAATTATAGTGTCAGAGATCTGTCCATTTGAGGCGGACAATCTTATTATTACAGTGATGGAGCTTCAACAACAGGACAAGGACATGCATTTTGATGACTTCAACCATTGCCCCCATTATCTCTATTTCAACCTGAACCTTCCTCTCTTCTCCTATAACATCTGCCCTCTTCTCTGATATTCATATATAGATTGAGCATTTCATATGAGAATGTTGAAATCCAAAACTGTCCACAGGGGAGTCTGCGAGTCAAAATCCAAAACACTTTGGTTTCAAGCATTTCAGAAGAGGAATATGCAACTGGTACTGCCCTTTTCTTAAGAACTATTCAGAAGTCCAGCCTTTCACCTTTATGTTCATACATGTATTCATGGAGAAAATAATGCAAGTAGATACATGTGGAAGAAGGGGATCAATACACTGGTTGATGCCATCACAAAAGTACTCAAGACAGTATTCTTGCGTCATTGTGCCTTGCCTTCCCCTTATGTTGTTTCTACAACTGGATATTTGTGGAAAGCCTTTCTCACCAGAAAAAGAAAGAAGATAGTGCATCTTCCTCACTCATTTCTGTGTCTACTGGGTATACAAAACTAACAAGAAGAAGAGAGAAACCATGAAAGCAAACAAATGGTTATGGAACACTGGATAGGCTAAAAAATAATATCTAACAAACAGAAGAATCTTGCATATGGTATAACTAATAATTATTTTTTTAAAAACTACCACAGATAAAGGGTCAAAACAATTCAGGACCAAATACTGTGTGATTAGATGTCTGCTTGATATAGGTCACCTTTGAGTAATTGATCTTAAAATAAATGACAAAGGGAGCAAGGAAACCAAATCAGGACAACAGCTATGGGATCCCTTGAAGTAACAAATGGGTCTCCTTGCAAAGAATCACAAGCAGTCCAGTCCCCACTTTTAAAAGAAGAAAGCTAACTTTCCCCCAGTCTCTCCTTAGTTCAGCATCACAACCCTTGTACTTATTGACTTTTAAGAAATCAACAATGTAAGGGCAAGCTGAATGATAAATGTCACATTCTGTTTGGTACTTTTTGTGGGATCATGCACATGTTTACCCATACAAATAAAATTTTATTGGCCAAGTGTCAAGGGAGCTATACTCTCCATGCAAAAGGGTATATTAAATTACCTGCCCAACACAATCAGAATCCCTCAAGTAAGACTTTATTTAAGCCCAGCAAGTCCTCAGCCAAGTAAATGGACCATAACTCAGTTCTCCAGAATTATCTTTAGCATACAGGCCTAGCAAGCTTCTGTGAGACTGGTTCTTTGGTAGGGCCTTCCAACTGAGAGCAGGTTTTAACCTCAGCCCCCCTCCTCAAGTCTTAACCTTCTCCAAGAAACATCCCAGTCAGAAAGCCCAGAAAAACCTCACTCCACTTAGTACTTTCCTCAAACCTTAGCACTTGGGTCCAAAGGAGATACCTTTAGTCCATCTCTTGTGAAGCTTCTGCCACAACCCCCTCCTTCTGGGTTTGCTGGTGTCCTTTTATTTGCCTCCTTGCTAAATCCTCTTGTAGAAGCTTTAATTGAGGCTAGCAGCTGGTTCTCCTTTCCTTTTGAGGCCAGGGAACTGAGAACAGCTGAAGCAGTGCTACCGATGCATCCTACTCTCCCATACCTAGTGACAGAAAATAATTTACTCTTTCTGAATATAAATAAGATTAAATAATACATTCACTTTTGACCCCACTATTGAACGTATCATTTAACATTTCATATATCCATTTTCAAGCTAGCAATTTAGCCCTGATGTCTAGTGCCTTAAACCCAGTTAAAGGTGCTCCAAGGGCAGTATTGGTGAGAAAGTGTACACCATTTTATGCTCATTATTTATATGGATATAAGAGTCTCTATTCAAGATCAAACTATTAGAGCCTGAACTACAAAATTCTAACTATGACCTTTTGATTTTCTATCCATTTCCTGCTGTTATTGATAGAAATGCAGAGAAATCCGTTCTTTGCACAGAGAGCTATGAAACTGATTATGCTACTGCACACAGTGGAAAATCCATCACTGCCTTTTGATTAAATGCCTTATAAGAAAATATTCTCTATATTTTAGTTTACACAAAAAAGTGCAAAACAGCTCTGGTAGTTTCTAATTGCCACCCTAGATGTTATAAAGAAAACCATCACTTACATAGAGCTCAAATGTAATGTGTTTGTAAACCTACAATTATTTTGTGAATGTTGGATTTTAAAAACATTACTAATGAAAGTTCTTTTTTCTTTTCCCAAGATGGCGGAGCTGTAATACTAACCTACAGCAGCTCGGGGAAGGAATTTTACATCTTTCGGAATCCTCCCCCCGGGGAACTCCTAAACGGTCTAGACGAACTCCTAAATGACCAGACCAACTAAAAGCAGCTGAAGGAGGCCTTTCTTGGATAACAATCGCTATAAAAACAGCTACAAAGGGCCTACCTCGCTGCCGGGCCGAGTCGGCCTCCACCATTGCCGCCGCCAGGCTCCGCCTCGCAACCCTCGCAGGCCGACGGAGGAGGGAGCCGTGATATAGCCATACAACCACCACGGATCGCCGCCCAGTCCCCGCGTTAAGCCGGGTAACGGCTGGAATACAGACGGCCCTAAGCTGACTGGCGGAGGGCAGGGCAAAGTGGGCCTCCATCGCTGCCCCAACGCCGCAGCTGCCCCACTCCGCTGTGCCGCTCCGGACGACGTTCGAGGGAGGTAGGCCAGGCCCAGGCCATTGGGAAAAGCGGGTCACAGCAGCCTTACCTTCGCTACTGCCGCCACGGCCGCTACCGTCTTGGGCCGCCGCGCTGATGCCATCGCGCGCAGCGGCTTGGGATGCGGCCGGACCCGGGGGACCCTGACAAAGAGCGGACTCCGCCACCACCGCCACGAGGGGTGCTTCCGGAGGAGAGGGCCCGCCACCGCCACCGCCACCTCGCAGACTGACTCTGCCTCAGCGGCCGGTGTGGGCCTCCATTGCTACTTCAGGCCCCAGCACTGCTGCTATTACTACCCTGGAGCTATCGGAATCGGGGAGGAGAGAGAGGAGCCACCACTAGAGAAGGAAACCATCACTGCCGCTGAAGGGAAGAGGAGGACCCCTCGTGTGGATTGCTGCTGCTGTAGCTCATCGTCATCTTAATTTATTATTTTATTTCTATATTTTTATTTCTCTTTTTGGTTTGTTTTAACTTATTCTGCTTTATTTTATTTTATTTTTATTTTAGTACTTGGTGTATTTTAGGGTTAACTAGTCTCTAAATTAGTGTGGGCTGTTGGGGGTCCATGACTCAGCGTTTACTGTCCTTTCCAGAGAATTAGCCAGCTAATCAGCATAGACTGCCCCCTATGGTTCAACCCAAACTGTGCAAGTAACATCATTCAACGCAGTCTGGAATCAGTGCTGAAAACTAGTGTTAATTAATTGTTGTCTTCAACTTCCGGGCTACCATCATACCGTGAACTGGGTCATCTCCTTCTAAGGTCAGCCAAGAAGAACTGGGGACCCAGCCAATTGGGTGCCGGCTTGCTTTCCACGGACCCAAAATACTGGGCTCCTATTGTTTGAACTGACTGTCCTGATTGAAGGTCGATTGCGGACTTAGTCCAGAAGGCACTAACATTGCACTTTAGAACTACAATAGCACTAAATCACTTTACATTGAGCACTTTAGATCTCTAAGCTGCCAGAACTCTTGCCAGTAGAAAACCGGTCCCATATCCAAATCCATGATCAAGTGCTGAGTGATTAATTGTAACTAATTGTGATTAACTGTGTTGCACTTTAAACAACGGCTCAGAGCCTGTGTTGCACTTTAAACAACGGCACAGTCACTGTGGATCTAGCCACAGGTACCTTGGAAGTAATCGCATACATTGTGGTTTATCAATTACCCTACCCCTATGTTACCATTAACACCTATCCTGCTGCTATTGATACTAATGCACTTTACCGTTTTTAATACACTGGAAGGAACAGGTAATCCCAAGGGGTGGGAAGATCAAGACCTAATTACATGTGACTACACTTATCATCAAGCACAAATATATGGAACAACAAGAGATGGAAATGGAGGACATGCCCCCTGGGGTGGGGGAGGAGCCATGGATGGGGGCGCCGCCATAGAGGTGGTGACAGGTAGAGGGAGATACGGGAAAGGGAGAGCAAATTATTCATTCCGGCCCAAAATTCATAATAACAGATTGGCTACCCCCAAAGATGCTAACAATTTAAGGAAAAATCAAATTCGGCCAAAAATTTATAACAGAACATTGGCAATTCCAAAAATTGAATCTACAATTCGGCCCGAAATTAGCAAAAACAGATTGGCAGCTTCAAAACATCCTCCTGACAAGATACAACTGAGACGCCAGGAAGGTGGCCCCTCCAGGTTAAAGGTGGTGCTGTTCAATGCCAGGTCGGTAAATGGAAAAACTGCTATTATTAAAGATCTAATTCAAGAAGAACATGCTGACCTGGCTTGTATAACAGAGACCTGGTTGGACGAAGGGGGAGGGGTTAACCTCTCCCAACTTTGTCCACCAGGCTACTCTGTTCAGCACCAACCAAGGCCTGGAGGGCGGGGAGGAGGAGTCGCAGTGGTCTATAAGGAGTTTATCCCTCTGATCAGGCGTCCCATCCCACAAACATCATCGTTTGAATGTGCCGGCTTTAGGATAGGTGACCGGGACAGGATAGGGATTCTGTTAGTGTACCGACCACCCCGCTGCACTACAATCTCCCTACCTGAGCTAGCGGGAGTGGTCTCGGACATGGCGTTGAGCTCCCAACGGCTCTTGGTCCTGGGAGATTTCAATGTCCATGCCGAGGCCTCTCTCTCGGGTGTGGCTCAGGACTTCATGGCCGCCATGGCAACCATGGGCCTGTCCCAACTAATATCTGGTCCCACCCACAGTGCCGGACACACTCTGGATTTGGTTTTTACGCAAGGATGGGATGAAGGTGACGGGGTGGAGGAGCTGACCATCGCTCCATTGCCATGGTCCGATCACCACCTGATCAGATTTAGACTAACTGTGCCTTCGAACCTCCGCAGGGGTGGTGGACCCATTAGAATGGTCCGCCCCAGGAGACTTATGGATCCAAATGGTTTTCTGACGGCTCTTGGGGATTTCTCCACCTCCTTGGCTGGCGACTCTGTCGATGCTCTGGTCTCTCGCTGGGACAGGGAGTTGACCAGGGCAATTGACACAATCGCTCCGGAACGTCCCCTCTCGAGTAATCGAGCTAAACCAGCCCCTTGGTTTACTGAGGAGCTGGCAGCGATGAAGCGAAAGAAGAGGAGGCTAGAGTGCGTGTGGCGCCAGAATCCCACCAATCCGGCCCAAACACACCTGAATGCCTTTTTAAGGTCCTACGGTGTGGCAATAACGGCAGCTCAAAAAACATCCATCACAGCCAATATTGCATCCGCGAAGAATCGTCCGGCCGAGCTTTTCCGAGTTGTCAGGGGCCTGTTAAACCCGCCAAAATGCGAGGCCTCGGATAACTCGGTGGCCCGCTGTGAAGCATTTGCTCGATTCTTCACGGATAAAATTGAGCGGATTCGGTCAGGCTTTGACGTCATGTTAACGGCAGTCTCTGGGGATGTAACGAGAACATCTGCTTGTCCAGTTTTGTTGGATTCGTTTCAATTGGTTCAGCTTGAGGATGTGGACAGGATCCTTGGAGAGGTGCGACCCACCACATGCATCCTAGACCCCTGCCCATCCTGGCTGGTCAAGGAAGCCAGAGGGGGTTTGGCGGAGTGGGTGAAGGTGATGGTTAATGCCTCCTTACAGGAAGGAAAATTTCCAGCGAGTCTAAAACAGGCTGTGATAAAACCGCTGTTGAAGAAACCATCACTGGATCCCACTCAATTCGACAACTATCGGCCAGTTTCCAATCTCCCCTATTTGGGCAAAGTCATGGAACGTGTGGTGGCAACACAACTCCAGGGGTTTCTGGTAGACACTGATTATCTAGACCCGGCACAGTCTGGCTTTAGGCCGGGACATGGAACTGAGACAGCCTTGGTCGCCTTGGTAGATGATCTTCGCAGGGAGCTGGACAGGGGGAGTGTGTCCCTGTTAGTTCTGCTGGACCTCTCAGCGGCCTTCGATACCGTCGATCACGGTATCCTTCTGGGACGCCTCATGGAGATGGGGCTCGGAGGCACTGCCTTGCGGTGGCTCCGATCCTTCCTTGAGGGACGGACTCAGAAGGTGTTATTGGGTGACACCTGTTCGGCCCCACAACCGTTGTTGTGTGGAGTCCCACAGGGTTCAATCTTGTCCCCGATGTTATTTAACATCTACATGAAGCCGCTGGGGGAGATCATTCGGAGTTTCGGAATGAGATGTTATCTCTATGCAGATGATGTCCAAATCTGTCACTCCTTCTCACCTGTCACCAAGGAGGCTGTCCAGACCTTGAACCGGTGTTTGGCCGCTGTATCGGACTGGATGAGAGCTAACAAATTGAAATTGAATCCAGACAAGACAGAGGTCCTACTGGTCAGTCGTAAGGCCGAACAGGGTATAGGGTTACAGCCTGTGTTAGACGGGGTTACATTCCCCCTGAAGACGCAGGTTCGCAGCTTGGGAGTGATCCTGGACTCATCGCTGAGCCTGGAACCCCAGGTCTCGGCGGTGGCCGGGAGAGCTTTTGCACAACTAAAACTTGTGCGCCAGCTGCGCCCGTACCTTGGGAAGTCGGACATGGCCACGGTGGTCCACGCTCTGGTTACATCCCGACTGGATTACTGCAACGCACTCTACGTGGGGCTGCCTTTGAAGACTGCTCGGAAACTCCAACTGGTCCAACGGGAGGCAGCCAGATTGCTCACCGGAGCGACATACAGGGAGCACACCACCCCCCTGTTGTGTCAGCTCCACTGGCTGCCGATCCAATTCCGAGCACAATTCAAAGTGCTGGTTTTGACCTATAAAACCCTATACGGTTCCGGCCCAGTGTATCTGTCCGAACGGATCTCCCTCTACGTCCCACCTCGGAACCTAAGATCTTCTGGGGAGGCCCTGCTCTCGACCCCGCCTTTATCACAAGTGAGGTTGGCCGGGACGAGGAGCAGGGCCTTCTCGGTGGTGGCCCCCCACCTATGGAACTCCCTCCCCGGGGAAATTAGATCGGCAACGTCCCTTCTTTCATTTAGGAAAAAATTGAAAACCTGGATATGGGACCAGGCATTTGGACACCCGGGCAGCTAAAGAAAAACCTAATGTCGAGCTGAATCTTGTCGAGATGGAATGGACTTATGAAACTTCGAACGCTGAACTCAGGATTAACCAACTACTGTGTTATTGTATTAATGTGTATTGATATTTTTAAACTCTTAATTTGTAATTGTTTGATTTGTTTATATATGTATGTATGTGTGATAAAGGCATCGAATTGTGCCTTCCTCTGTAAGCCGCCCTGAGTCCCCCCCTGGGGGTGAGAAGGGCGGGGTAAAAGTGACGGAAATAAAATTCTTTACAAAAATTAACCATAGATCTTTTTTAAAAATCCAAAACCAAAAGTAAAATATCTTAAAGAGAATTTAAACAATATAATACACAAGTAGGGCCCAACAAACACATTGATGGAGTTCCTGCCCAGGCTTGCTACACACCTGGAAAAAAGATCCTTGTACTGTTGTTGGGG
The DNA here is from genome assembly GCF_037176765.1 of Anolis sagrei. Lineage (NCBI taxonomy): Eukaryota > Metazoa > Chordata > Lepidosauria > Squamata > Anolidae > Anolis > Anolis sagrei. The sequence continues at coordinate 34,701,458 of NC_090023.1, read as the reverse complement.
ATTATAAAAGAGATCACTCTCCACCCTTGCGATTCCACTGGTGTGCTATAAATGTGTTAAATGTTTTGGAACATAGTTTGCGACTCCTTTCTACAGAATAGAGAAGAATCAGGGAAAGCATATGATAGCCATGATTTTTTGTATTTATGTTTAACCTTATTTTATTTTCTCTTTTTAAATATACTTTTAATTTTTCAGTGGCTCAACTACCTATAGCCACATATTATCATTATCCACAGTGATCAGGAAAGAACTATGGACTTAAAAAAAAAAACCACCCAAGACTCTTGAATGAGCTTCTAAAAATGTTTCACAACAAAATTTAGTATGTTCTTCAAAGCCAAATGAATATTTGGGAAGAAATAAGTATGTTGACATTTTTTTCTGTTAGGCTTCTTATGTTAGACGTGTTCTTTTGATAATTTGTCAGCTTTTAAGTATTTAAATATATCATTATGTACATATACACATTACAAAAATGTGATACTCTACAACCAACACCCAAACAAAACTCCCATAACTCATGAACTTGAAATATGACTTCTCACGCAAACCAACTAAGGACCACAAATCCAAATTATTCCTCCTTCCTATTTAAATATACAATGTGTTACCCTCATAGCCAGTAGGCAATTTTGCTTTTAAATCCCCAGCAGCATAGCGGGTTAAACTGCTGAGCTGCTGAACTTGCTGACTGAAAGATTAGCAGTTCAAATCCGGAAAGTAGGATGAGCTTCTGCTGTTAGGCCCAGTTTGCAAATGTGAGTAGTTCAATAGGTACTGCTTCGGTGGGAAGGTAACAGCACTCCATGCAGTCATGCCAGCCACTTGACCTTGGAGACATCTACGGACAATGCCGACTCTTCAGCTTAGAAATGGAGATGAACACCACCGCACAGAACTGGACACAACTAGACTTAATGTCAAGGGCAAACCTTTACCTTTACTTATTTTTATATAGCCAGAAACCATGGGAAAAGAGGCTAAATTGTTTGAAATAAAAATAATGGTAAAATATTCACTTTTATATATAATAATAAATAAACAATGCTGTTGGAAACAAAAAAAGAATAGAAAACAAATGTTTTATATACTAAGATGCTATATATAGTACTGGATTCATTCACATGATCTGGTGAAGATTTTAAAATATTTTAGCAGTAATGCTTTTCCATATTGTTGATAATGATCTTGTGTTTGCTCTTCAGAGTAATAACTATTTGTTAAGTGATGCTAAACAAATGCTAACAATTAAGAAACCTATCTGGGTTAAAATATTTTAGAGCAGCTGTGAGGAGTCTTTAAAAAGATTGATTTCACTGTGAAAAGTTTTACATTGGGAATACTACTATTAATCTCTCTTTAAAATGTGGGAATAGTAGCTAAATACAAATACTAAGTAAAACAGAATTGTTCCTTCCTTGAAGTTATATTTGAAAGACTTTGTTTTTGTCTTAGAATTAGGCTTTCTTTATAAACTATAGTTTAAAGGTTTAATTTGCCACAATTTAAATCCACTATTTTTAACCGTGGAGCCACTGGATATATGTTCAAATGGTTGTAACATGAAGATTTTCCTTTTTGGTTAAACCCTAATCATTACAATGTTGCATTTTCTGACATCTCTGTCTCAATTGTGACCCTGTTCGACTGCTTGCTCTCTCCTTTGGCCACAGCTGGCCTCTTGCTGTTCACAGCTGAAAAGTGAAATCAATGCTTGGTCTAACAAAATGCAGATGAAAGCCATTCTGATCACATACAGTCATTTCCCGTAATTTTATCAGCCTTCAGTTACTTAAATGATCTCTGGAAATGATTGTTTGTTCATCTGAAAACAATACCGGTTTTTGTGTGAAGGAAAACAATACTTTTATAAAGCTCAACAGCAGTATGTGCACCTCATTTAGACAATTTCTCTAATGTCATCCTTTTTAAAGGAAGATAATATATGTTAACTAAATTACAAAAATTCTAAGTTCCATAGGTTTTGCGACAAGTGAGACTCAAGCGTCATTATTAATTTAATTCTTCTTACTTTTGAGAAAGGTTGAAAATAAAAATTCTTCATATGCCAATCCATATCTTCATTGATTTCAACCACTTATTTTTATTTGAGCAAGATAAGTTAGCAAAGCAATGTTATAGTTATAGGTAGTGTTGTATGATGTAGTTTAATGCTCCAAAGGTCAGAGAACAACAATGTGTTTGATGGGAAACAGTCTTCCCTCCTATTTTAAATGGTTCCTGCTTTAATTATAGGCATTTATTATAATTATCAAGAGATTAGTCTGTTACAGAATCCCAGTAATGGTATCATTTAAAAGGAATATAATAGCAGTTTATTGGATTTTGTAATGGAAAAGAACAGATAAAGTGGTTTCCTTGACAAAAGGATTAGCTGCCTGCTGAATGTGCTGTTTTTAGTTTGTTTTCTTTCAACTAATTTTGTTTTCCTTTAACAAAAGAAACCAGGTTTAAAATCAGGACATGGGTATGATAACTTCAAATATCTGATTACTTTCTGCAAAATGTCATGAAAAATAATAGTGAGTTTAGGTGCAGGAAAATTGCCTTTGAGGAGCCTTTAGCTAGATAAAGATTTAAAAAGATAAAGAATTATATTTAGAACTTTGAACAAGAGGAAGCACCATGCCTTCTCCTCCTTGAGACGTTCAGAAATCATCCTTTTATTCAGAGCTCCCATTGTGTTTTTTTGTTGTTGTTTTGCGTGCTATCAAATAATTTCTGACTATGACAGTCCTAAGACCGTATCACAGGGTTTCCTTAGCAAGATTAGTTCAGAGAAGACTTGACATAGTCTTCCTCTGAGGCCAGTGGTTCTCAAATTGTGGGCCCCCATATGAAGAATTTTTATTTTCAACCTTTCTCAAAAGTAAGAAGAATTTTGGCCTACAGCTCCCAGTAATCCCAACCAGTTTACCAGCTGTTAGGATTTCTGGGAATGAAGGCCAAAACATCTGGGGACCCACAGGTTGAGAACCATTGCTCTGAGGCCAAGAGAATACCACTTGTTCAAGGTCACCAATGGATTTCCATGGCCAAGTGTTAACTTGAACCCTGGTCTCCAGAGTCCTATTCCAACGCCTATTCCAACATGTAAAACACTATGCTATGTGCACATTAAGGACTCCAATTAACATCTACAGATTTTCTATAATTCTCTTAGGTCTTTTCACCCATAACTCTTGCTCCTGTGTGGCTTTCCTGATTGTGAGAGGTGGCTGTCATAGATGTTTATGCAATTGTTGTCTGAGCCGACATAGTCTACACACATGCCTTCACTTGTTTAAAGTATGAAAAAGGTATACATGCTGCAGCAAACTGAAGAGATGGCATTGTAAGGGCTTGTTCAAATGTTTCAAAATACATTAGCTTTTACCCTGAGGTTTTATACAAAATCCAGACTTTTAGGCATATTACCATCCCTCCTGCTGTATTATAGGGGGGGGGGGTTACTTGTGGGTTGAACTAGGTGCTGGGAGATGAGCATTCATGCCAGGGAGTAGCTTTTTATGTCTGGATACTCACATATCAGTATTAGTGCACCTAATACTTTAACAGAAAATATTTTTATTTGCATGCACAAGATACCCTTCCCCCCCCCCCCAAAAAAAAACCAGTAGCACATTCACAGCCACATGACCAAGGTTCAAATATTGTTTAGGTTTTCTGGTTAAAACCATAGGCCAGAAAAAAGGGCAGGGGAGAGAAAAGAAGAGCATGGTGTAGTGGACTGAGAACTAGAGATGGGGACCAGGGATTGTGACGTATGATTTCTGGTGCCCATCTATACAGCAGTCTCAGCTTTCTTGAGCTCCTGGAGCCCAAGAAACCCGCAGTCCCCATCCCTTCCCAAAAACCCCTTTAAAAGCCTTTAAAAATAAAATAACTTACTCAGCCTCCCTTCTCCTGGCACATCATTTCTACATGCCAGGAGAACTTTGGAGAAGGGGCAATGGCGGCTGGTTAAGTTATCTTTTAAGGCTTTTTTGGGGGGGAGGGTGTTTTGTGTTCCACTGCCCTGTTGGAAAGCCCAGAAGGGAACTGAATACCTTCCCCCTCCCCCCCCCCCCCCCCCCCCCAGGAAAGCACACACTTTCTGGTGCATGTGTGGACTTTAACCTGGGTGCAATCACATTTAAGAAATCTGATTGCTTCCAGATTAACTGGCTGTGTGGAACTGCCCTGAGGGATCTCTCCAGTTGCCCATTTCAATGTGCTCAGTGACTGGGAAAGTACTGCTCTTGTAATTTCCCAGCATCATAGAAGTTACAATGCCTGTAATATATCTTTTGATAAACATCACAATGCACTCTGAGGTCAGGTAGAAGCCACAACTACCACTTCAAAAATATCTGTAGTCAGTACTCTCAAATGTACACCAGCTCCTTCAAAATGTGTTTAGTATTGTATAATAACTGTCAAATTAACAATTTATATGCGATTCTGGGAATCTTTTTGGCTGAAGTATGCTTCATCAGCTTCCCTATGCGGTCAGTGGTTCCCTTGATGTATGGCAGGAACACTTTTCCTCTGGGTGGATCTTCATCTTGACTCTTGTGGCTTGTTCAAGATGAAGATCCACCCAGAGGAAAAGTGTTCCTGCCATACATCAAGGGAACCACTGACTGCATAGGGAAGCTGATGAGGACATACAAACAATCTAACATACAAACAATCTACAAACCCACCAAGAAAATCCAACAAATGCTACGTTCAGCAAAGGACAAGAGGGATCCTCTCACATCTGCAGGAGTCTACCGTATACCATGCAGCTGTGGACAAGTCTACATAGGGACCACCAAACGCAGCGTCCAAACATGAATCAAGGAACATGAAAGGCACTGCAGACTACTTCAACCAGAGAAGTCAGCCATAGCAGAGCACCTGATGAACCAGCCTGGACACAGCATATTATTTGAGAACACAGAAATGCTGGACCACACCAACAACCACCATGTCAGACTACACAGAGAAGCCATTGAAATCCACAAGCATGTGGACAATTTCAACAGAAAGGAAGAGACCATGAAAATGAACAAAATCTGGCCACCAGTATTAAAAAACTCTAAAATTACTACAGCAAAACAGCAGAGAGGAAACAACCAGGCACATCTTAACACCTCTCAACAGAACATTTCCCCAGGCTCAGCCAGGCCTTCAAATGCTAATGAAGGTGGTCAGCTGAAACATTCACACCTAGCTTCAGCAGAGAGCTCTTTGCCCCACCCCAGTCATTCCACAGATATATAAACCCATTTTCCTATTTCCAACAGACCTCACTACCTCTGAGGATGCTTGCCATAGATGCAGGCGAAACGACAGGAAAAATGCCTCTAGAACATGGCCCTACAGCCTGAAAAAACCTACAAGAACCTAGTGATTCCAGCCATGAAAGCCTTCGACAATATATGGAGATATAAATACAATCAATCAATTGATGTTACTTTACATATGGATTAAACTGACTTTGCTTTTGTTAGGCACTATGAATGTAATTTAACACAATGTTTTGTGCCCAACCACAAAATTCCACATAATTTTATATGTGCACATTAATTAGATTTTAAAATGCAAGTTACAAAGTTAAAGGACTTCTTCAAGTACTGTATCAAAAACCTAAGGATGTTGTGAAAACATGGGGAATGTACTGATATTAGTGTCAACTAAAGGCCTACACACAATGAAGCATCATTTATTTTAAAAAATGACTAAATCAGCTAAATTTAGATAGACTATGAGGAGCAAGCCGTGGGGTCAAAATTGTCTATAAATATCTTAGGAACAATATGTGAACTGAATAATTCAGCCAGCTAATAACAGGAAAAAAGCTGTAGCCTCAAGCTAAGCTAAAGTTAGACATTAAGAAAAATTATCAGTGCAATGGCCTGGCAGTGGAATAGATGTTGTCCCGGTATGTAATCTGAATTTGTAAGTGAGTGAAGTAATTGGTTTAGAATTAGACAAAACATCATCTGTTAGGAACATGTCTAAGGCAACAATAAGACCATTCTTCAATAAGTCTAATGATGTAGTAATAGTTATAATGTAGTAAGTGGCCCCACAAAAGACAAATATAAATAAAAAATGATTAGCAGGAGCTTTTTCCCCAACAGTAAATATATATTGAATATTGTACAAGTTGTCAATGTAGCTTTTGGCCTTCTATTTATTTAGATTTAAATTTAGGATTAGTTTTAATTCATCATATCCTTGTTGGTGGAAGACTACTGAATGTTTAAAATGGTACAGAACTAGTTCTGTACTTATAAAATAGTGATAAAATGTGCATTCAATTTTATTCTACCTATTTAAAATCTCAATCATTCAAGCCAAATAATGACCTTTAAGGGACACCCTCTTTTAGGTCATGATCAACTGACAAGAGCTAGGGACCAATAATGGATGCATATTCCAAATAAAACACATCACGGGGGGGGGGGGGGGGTGTATTGTTGTTAAAGTAACATAGAAATGTACTGTATAAGACTATATTCTATAAAGAAAATTATTATTTCAGCAAATCATGGCCTTTGAAGCAAGGTTGTGGTAGACCCTTAATATGGGAGAATGAGGTTAGTAGAAAAGTACAAGTGGTACATTTCACCAGGAAGTAATCACATAGAGCTAGACCGTTACTATTTATCATGGCTGAAAGGTGACACTCACTGTTAACCAAGGGAAACTGTTACTGAAAAGCTTCCAACCAGATCAATACATGCCACATTTTCCAGCAAGAAGTAATTATCCAACAGAAAACTTCACAATCAATATGACTCTGGAGTAGAAGCATAAAGGTATAGTACTGTCAAACATCAACAAGCGCTTTAATATTACATGCAGAAGAAGTCTATATTCTTTACAGGCAACAGATGTACAGCCTATTTTAAAATGTAACATGCTGGGATACTTTCTAAAATGACACTTAGCACCTACCTTTTTTATAAAAAGGGGAAGTGGCCAGCAATACCACATATACATGCTTGCAATCTAACGTCTTATGATAGGAATTGGTTGCTATAAAATGGATCAGTATCTTAATATCACAAAAAGAAATCAATCTCATAATGCAAATTGTTACACCTCCATTGTAAAAGAAGATCCTTCAAGAATCTTAAGATGGAATCCCCTTTTAAAAACAGGGATACAAACAGATTAATTCAAAATATTAAATTCAATTTTGGGGAAATAGTATTCTCCAGGTCCCTGAGCAAGGGCAGAAAAATTTAGTTTGAAGAACTTTGTATCCCCCCCCCCCCCAAACAATTCAGACTAAAGGGTTTTTTTTTGTTGGGGGGGGGGGGGGCGGAGAGGAGCAACCACACTACAGAAGGTAAGCTCAGTCTTATAAACCAATCTAATATATAAGGGAAGGTTAAAGGGCATGAAAAAAAATCACTACTTCACTGAAAAAATTTGACATCCAATTTTCAGGCTGATTTATCAGTAGAAAGCTAAAATTGATAGTTTGCCACTAGTAGGTAGCCAGCTGTCTAAGAAAGCTGTTACAAAGCCTTTAGTTTTGATTCAGCCATATAGATCAATACAAACCTATACTGTTTCAATTTTACAAATATTGATTTTCTGATATAACCCCAGTAGGGGAACATATATCATCAGCTTTACTGAAAATAATCTTGGAATTTATTATATAAACTTTGCTTCATTCAACAAAAGGTTCCAGAATGTCTAGTGAAATACAGTTTAGATGACAGAGGAAAATAACCACTAGCAAAGCTGTTCTTGTGAAAAGAGTTTCAATTAAAAAATAAAACACAATTGTTTGTTTCATTGTAACCTAAGATTTCTCAGCTTAGCACTATGACTCAGGATCAAAATATACATAAAATGTCCGTTTTTTTAACTTACAAGCTTTTCATCTATTGATATAGTTCCACAATTACAGAATGAAAATGGGACCATTAAAGCAGAGTTTTCTTCTGACTTTTCATCCCATTTGTATTTCCTCACTTCAATCAAACTCAGGCAATTTAACCATATCCAGCATGGTATTGTGGTCTGCTCACTGGAATATGACCTTGGAGACAAGGGTTTGAATCCTCACTTGCCCATGGAAACCCACTGGGTGCTCTTGTGAAAATCACTCTCTCTAAGCCTCAGGAAAGGCAATGCAAACTGCTTGAAAGAAATCTTATTAAGAAACACCCATGGTAGGTTCGTTTTATGGCCCACGACAACATTTACATGATAAAATTCCACAAATACCAGGAGTAGCTTGACCTAGTTGTGGATGTAGTCGATTCATACTAATTTTGGTTCCCTTAGGTGTTCTTGGATGTCCAATACAATCTAGGCCCTAGTTTAGCAAGTGATAGAAGGCCTATCCCCTTAGTCTCATTTATCTTGAGGCTGCTTTCTGCTGACCCTTGTAACAGAAGGCCAGTACACCTTGTTTCTCACCAATGCTGAAAACACCAAGTGTATTTTTCCACTATAAAAAAGGTATGGAACAGAATACTTTCAAGGCTTCTCCTAAGTCTATGGATACACATTAAACACATTATTGCCCTCCACCCTTTATATCCTGACCTTTCAGAAAAAGGTGAAATCCTGGCTGTGGGATCAGGCCTTTGCGGACAAGACGAACGTGATGGTAGAGCTATGGTTTAATGGATTCTGATAGACTCGAATGGACAGTGTGTAGGACAACAATTTAATTCTGGTGATTGTTCTAATGTTTTACTGTTTTTATGATATTTTTTTTATAATTTTTATACTGTTTCTACCTAAGATAGTTTTATTGTCAGCCGCCCTGAGTCCTTCTGCGGAGGTCGGGATAGGATGGGATATAAATGTCCGAAATAAATAATAAATCAAATTACAACAATAACTGTAAAAGACCCACAAGTGCACTTCAAGTTAGTACAACATAGCAATAAAGATACCATAGCAAAATATTTTAATCTCCTACTTATATTTTCAGAATTCAGAAATATTCTTAGTTGTCTCTTCCTAAAGTAAAATGTCAAAGTTCTCAGTCATGTCACTCTCTTAAAAATTGCAAAGATCTTGCATTTGTAATCACGAATCTATTGAGGCTACAACATATTATTTTTATTTATTTATTTAGATGCTACTATCCTCTTTGCACAGGACCCAATGTGAGAAACCCTTCCTCCAAGATACTGTTGTTCCCAGGAGGAAAGGTGCAATTAATACCAATAGCTGCTTCTCTCCTGAACCAAACTGTAACTGGTGTGGCTGTTTTCCTTGAAACCATTGTGCAGTGAGGAAGTATCAATCTGCTTGTTTTAAATATGACTTAACTGGACTTTGCTCTTCATTTGCTATTAATTTTAACAGAATACAGGCAGATCCCAAGTTACGAATAAGATAGGTTTTGCTCTTAAGTTGAATTTGTTTGTAAATCAGAACAGGTACATTTCTTAAGTGTAACTCCAGCCAAAAATATATATGTATGCGGTGCTTATTTTGTTGTCTGTGCTCCTGTTCAGAAGATTTTACCTCCCTTTCTGTCCCTGTGATAATTAGATTTTGAAAAAATGGCTTGTTGTGGAAACAAGGATTGGTGATAATGCTTCAGTTGAGAAACTTTTTTCCCATGATAACTCTTCCAGGAGTGAATTTCCCTTCCGGGGGATAGTTTTCTCTCACTTCCTTTTTTCTCACCCCAGTTCGTAACTATGAATTGTTCGTAAATCAGACGTTGATAACTCGGGGACTGCCTGTACAAGTAAAATTGAGTTATGTGTTTCTCATATGATCTTGTATACCTTTCAGCCCATTAGCTTTCTCACAGTGCCATAAACTCACTGAATCTAAATCTCATCTGTATTCTGGTATATTTTATTATCCTTGTCCTGGTTCATTTTGGCTGCCTCTGGACTCCCATTCCTGATTTAGATTTTGAGAACCCCTTCTGTACCATTAACGTATGCATCCTATGATTGCACTGAAACAAAAAGAATACACCTATACTTTAGATTAATAGGAATAACCCTGTTTGAAAATATTGTCTTTGGCAAATAGCACTATTTCAGATTCTGAACATTTGGGATATGGATAAAGGCTATGAACCTTACTAAGACATGACACAGATCTGTATGAACAATATTCCAACATTTAAATAGACTTGTAAGCATAAAATATGAACACAAAAAACCTAGTAACACAAACACACTAAGCATTACTACATTAATTATTATTAAAAGTACCTGTTCTTTTTTGGGAAAGGTAAGAAAATTGGGTTTAACTACAACAGATGACCTGTGTATAATGGATCTCACATTTATGACAATGTGTGACCCATAGATATGAGAATAACTTAATATTGACCATCAAGCCAGCTTATGAAGCAAGCTCTTTGTTGACATGATCATAAACATACATTTATTCTGAAGATATTAATAAAGTACCGTATATTTTTTCTAGATATCCTCTGAGTAACAATAAGAACAGCTAACTTCTAATACAAAGCATAATGATGGTTCGAACAACTAACTAAAGAAAATGTATCAAGCTACAAGAATCAGACAGCATATTTATATTGCTTAGGGGCTTAATATTTTACAGCAGTAGCATTAATGGAAAAGTTAATGTAGCATTGAAAACAGTATACAGCTCAGCTGCTGCTACATAGCACTTAGATCATGGAAATAATGCATCACTTTTTGTCATTTTTACAGAGTTTAAAAACTTTTTCACACCACATAGTTTTCAAAGAAAAAGGAGCTCAGATGACTAAATAACACAAATTGTTATTAAACAAATAGATATAAAATGTCATATTAAACTATTTAAGAAATTTGGATAACAGGGATACATTAATTAAAAGTTGCTAAACTAGTACCAAAGCTGTCTAGATTTCTTTAACTGTTCTACTATTTCTTCCATATAATGAATAAGGGATGCAGTTGATTTCCAGACTCATTGAATCATTTTTTTTTCTTAGCACCCTGCCTATCCCTGATGAAGAAAGATGAGACTGCTCCAGTTTTAAACTGCACCCAACTTTACAGGTGTCTAACATCAATAAGAACAAGAAATGAATCAAGAACTATGAATTTACATGCTGGTCTATTTCTTCCTCCCTTTCAAGTGTATAAAATGGTTTATCAAATCATATGCTAAAGATAATTTCATAAATTATCAATATTAATAAAAATAGCTCATCAGGTGTGAAAATAAAAAACACCAAAACCAATGAACTAATCCATAAATACCTGCTGAAACAAACTAATTTACTAACTAAAATATCTTGCTTTCATTAATTTTAATGTTTTTATTATTTGTTGTTATTGGTTGTACTTCACTGTGTTTGTTTTAACTTGTAATCCTTGGGCTTGCCCCTTTGTAAGCCGCCGTGAGTCCTTTCAGGGAGATGGAGGCAGGGTATAAAAAAAAAGTTGTTGTTGTTATTGTTGTTGTTGTTGTTATTATTATTATTGCAGTTCTAAGCAGGCTCTTACTACTATAATTAAACAAACACTACTTCATGTGTATTCACAGTTAAATAGAATCATGAAGAATCTAGAAAAAATGTTTTAATAGATCATATTTAATCTAAGTTCACAGATGATAGTATACATTTGTCATTTCCCCCAATGAATGGAATGTGGATGCCACATCAACTGGAAAGGGTATGTCAAAATTATATTTTCTGCAATTGACCAAATTATCCAAATAGTTACAGAATGGCTCCCCCCCCCCCAAGATATAACCGTAATTGTGATCCAAATCTGCCCCCCCCCCCCAATTCCAGGAAATATGCGAATCAGCACACTGGGAGCATATGGGGTAAGAAAAGGGGAAATGATAGGTAGGTGTTGAGGTAAACAATGACCCTGCTCAGGGGTCAATTTGTCCTCTGCTGCCCAGCCACTTTCTGGTAGCCACCATTCTGGAATATATAATGCACTTCAGCCAAGGTGGGATGTCATAATGCACTCTGCATTTTACAGGGTCGATTTTGCCCTGGATCTGGGATACACTGGCTTTTGTACAGTACATTATTTGACTGAACTCAGATTGTTTTGCCTTTTTTAAATGCATTAGTGGGCCGCCATAGTTTCAAGTCGTCTTGAAGGCGCATTATAGTGTCAGTATAAACAGGCCCAATGTCCAAGTCCAAGCAGGCTTTAAGCATTTATCTGTTTCAGTTTGCCTCTCCTCCCACCCCCACCTAGATATCATGATCTGTCTTAAGGTGTCTTATGGAGATATTCATTGTATAGCTGAGATCTGTTTCTCTCCATTTCTGTCTTATGATATTTGTATTATGATTTGTTGATTAATATATCTTAAGATTGTGAACATTGCTGTGGGAGAGGTAAGCATTAGAAACCTGCATAGAAATGCTTAAAATTAAAAATGAACTAAGTCATAACTGAAGCTTTATTTGTGGGTACAGGGTTTCTCAACTGATCATTGTCTAACGTTATTTTTTATTGTTGGGTCTATTTTGTTCAATTTGAATTTTTTTTAAAAAAATTCAAACACACAGTCAGCATAAAATGCTTAATAATGTGCATTCCTGAAATAAAATCAGTTATTGAAATTCAAAGTTCATCTATTTATTGATCTTCCCACAAGTATTTTTATGAGCATGCAATTATGCCAATGCTTAAGTGAGCACTGATGACAGTAAACCATTTTCTGCATATTCAAAACAATTTTACTGAGTTACTTAAAAGGCCATAAACATAAATGGCCTGTTATTTCTACATTTGCAATGGACTATTCCAAAATACAGCACCCTAGAGTAATGGAGCTTTACAGTCTAACTAAAAAGCCTTTGTTATTGCCCAACGTATCAATGTGTTTAGAAATAAAAAAAAGAACAGAGCAGGAACTCAACTCATGTCAGAATTTCAAATTGTATTATGATGTGTATTTGTGTATGTGTGTGTCTATTAGCTTTTCTTTGCTAAAAAAATCTATGTAGAAAGAAGGCAGGATAAATCAATGCCCTTCTACCTGATATGAAAACAAAAAATACATGCTCTCTAAATATATACCTTATGACAAGGCACAGCATCCTAATTTACAATGCTGTGCCAAAGGCAAATAAGAAATAGCTCAGGACCACTTCGTATCCCATCACATTTCAGCAACAGTCTTACTTTAAAGATAATTTGCATTAATAATTTTCCAAATTTACACAACAGAAGCATGGAAACATCTTTGATTAAAGTATTTGCATATAGTAATAAAAGATTTGTGAATAATAATATTTACATAAATGCCAAAAGTTTAGCACAATAGCCTTTATAAATCAATATCTATCCATCTGTAAGTATCTAGTAACAATTATATTAATCAATTCCATGTTTTGAGATAAAGGATGAGGCATAAATTAGGCAACAATATCTAGAAAGGCTTATAAAATCATTTCAGCAATTCATGGTCAGTCTACAAATTTCATCTGCTCATTTATAAACCCAAAGTTTATGTATCTATTTTTGTTTTAATTATACAGTAGACTCAAAATAACACAAAGAAGCTGACTAGGAATAAAGTTTTAGAGTATAATCCTATCATGTCTGTGTAGAAGTAAGCCTTATTGGCCTTCAACAGAGTCTACATCACCATAAGTAAGCACAGAACTGAACTATTTAAAAATAATGTTATTGGATTAAAAATTGTAATTACTTGTAATTATATGTTCATACAAAACTAATTTTGTGGGATACTCATAAATTTAGAATTGAGACTCGTGGAAGCAAAGTGTTGGCTATGAGATTCATATTAATTAATAATTCCATAGCAACAATTCTTTGGATTCTCAGTAGTATTATAATCTATTTAACAAGAAGCAGGGTACGTGACATGGTCAATGAAATCTATGATGCAAAAAAAAAAAAAAGATGGGCAGGGCATATAGCACGAACAAAAGACAACCGATGGACATGTTGAATAACAAACTGGATAACAAGAGACCACAAGTCCAAAGGAGTGGGCTAATCAGATAGGATAGGATTATCAGATACTAGTGGGTGACCTATGGCTAAATTTAAAATTTCAACACTTTCTAGGCTCTATAGAAGGCAATCAGTTCTGAGTATCTCAGCCACCTCAATTGTGTTAGAAACATTGACTATATCCTAAAACAAACTGAAACCAACAAATCTAATTTCAGAAAATTTGAATGTTAATATTCTAGCATCTGAATGAATTGAATAAAAAATTAGATTGTCCTGTCCAAACCAACAAAGGGAAAACAGCCCTAGCTTCAGTATCTCTTTAAATCTAAACTTCTTCTTTCTAAGCCATTTTCCAAAAGGAGGGGTTAGCATTGCGACTGTCATTTCCACAGTGCTTTGTTTTGGGCATCCTCAGGTCTCAGGTTGGCAGCATGCATGTCTTCATTGATGGTGCCCATCTATCTTTTCTTTGGCCATCCACATGGTTGTCATTATGTAATCTCCAAATGTAGTGCTGTTTGTGCTACTGATGGTGATTCTCTTCTCATGATATGGTCATACCACTGTAGTCTTGCTTTTCTTGCTGATCACTTTTGTTCCTAGTCTTCGATAGATGTCATCTTTGGCACATGGTCAAGAATTGTCAAGCCAAGTGCTCCATCTCAACATTTTCATTTCCATAGTGTTAAGGGCTTGTTCATGTTTCTTTGTTGCTGGCCAGCACTCTGCCCCATAGGGGGCTACTGGGCTAACAACTGTAGTATAGATCTTAGTCTTGAGTTGTTTAAGCATTTTTGAGTCACACAGAATGCCAGTAGTTTACCACAATTTCAGGCTACATTTATTCGTGACTGTACGCCAAGATTCGTGTCGCCATCTATGGAAACCGGTGACCCTAGATATTTAAATTGGGTGACCTTGTTTAGTTCTTGTCCATTAGTTTGAATTGTTTTTTCCAGTTTGAAGGCCACATTCCAAATACTCTGTTTTGGTTATGTTCAGTTTTGGTGGCCAAGTGCTTTATCATCTGAATATAGGAGTGTATGGGGATGCATAGTCTGCAAATCTGCTGTAGCAGTGTCCATGCAGAATAGGAATAGTAATGGTGAGAGAAATCTAAATCTACACATAATTCAACTAAGTATGTATGTATAAAAATGGGTAATGTAAAATGCTCCCTTGTAACATATGTGTTCAGTAGTACAGTCAGCAAAATGTAAATTATAGTACATCTGATTGGATGTACTATACATACTGATCTTGCATTAGAAAACACCTGAAAATTTGTTCTTTTAAATTATATCCCTGCACTGTTGACTTGGTAGGATGCTGTATGCTTGGTAGGATCCTGTATGCTTTCACATGGTCTTCTTTTTAGCTTGTGGAAAAAAAATATCCTATTTGAGTAATCTATTCCATGGATCAAATAGATTTTAAAAATCAAATTTTCTGCTGTTGAAATTTGCTAGAGTTTTTCTTCTGGTATCTACCATATGTATTCTGGAAACATTGCCAACAAAACAAAGACACCAACTTTTTGTACCATTTTGTACAGTTAAAGAGTACAATTATATATACTTCTTGTTATCTCATACGCTAACTTCCACTAATTTAAGTAATGTCATACTGAACTCAATGATCAAGACTTAATAATCAGCTTCTATGTCCTATATGCATATGCGTGTATCTTTTTAAAAAAAAAGAAAAAAAAGAAAATAGTTTAAATTGCTGGAAATGCTGGTTTCTTTCTGTCAAGGATTTCTTTCTTTTAGTAAACCTTTTCTCCTCCCCTGCCCTACTTTTGCCTCCTCTTTTCCCTTAGTCTTCTTTCACTATTCCATTCAATATTCAGATTTAGTTTGAGCTAGGATTTACCTAACCTCATCATTTCTGTGAGAATCCTTCCTGTTCTTTCAGGTTTTATTTTTTTCCTTTTTATTCGGCAGTATGCTCTTTATTTGACATTTCATTTGACAGCTTTTTCTCCATTCAGCATCTTGTCCTGCTTAGGATGGCTTTGTCTACTGCTTTTATTACTTTGTGTCTTTTTGGTGACAGTTCGTTTAGGCTTTTCTTGATTATACTTCCCCCTTTTTTCAACTGAGCAGCCTCTAATAACTTCATATTTTGATATTTGTCTTTCTGTCTCCATCTACCAGATTCACAGTAGCCCTTATCAGTAAACGGTTATAGTCCTAACCAGCTTATTTAAGCTTCCATAAATCTTTGAATTTCAGCAGAGTTTTATGAAGTAGGGTTAGTAGCAATTTCTGCAAAAAGAATTTTTGAAAAATGATGTTTTTGTACTCATTCATCACACATTTGGGTAACATTTCCAATTTCTGTAGGAAATCATCTTGCTTTTTTATAGGACTTGATAGTAATGTAACTTTTTCATCCTAGCTGAGTTTGTATTAATATAGATTTATTTATTTATTTAAAACATTTATATTCCGCCCTTCTCACCCCAAAGGGGACTCAGGGCGGATCACAGTATATACACGGCAAACATTCAATGCCGGGACATAAATTCACATACAATACATAAACATTAAAAAACATTTATCAAAATATTAAAATACACCATTTAAAACTGTCCTAGTCATTTGCGTCAAATCTAACTGGCCTGGTCATCTTTCCTATTGCTGCTTTATTGCCCTGTCCCAAAAGCTTGGTTCCACAGCCAAGTTTTTACCATCCTTCTAAAGGACAGGAGGGAGGGGGTCGACCTGATCTCACCAGGAAGGAGTTCCATAGCCAGGGAGCAATCACTGAGAAGGCCCTGTCTCTCGTCGCCACCAATCGTGCCTGTGACAATGGCGGGATGAAAAACAGGGCCTCCCCAGAGGACCTTAATCTTCGTGATGGTTCATAGGGGGAGATGCATTCGAACAGATTAAAATGAACTTCAATTTTTTAGGAGAATTTTGAATCTGTTGAATGCCCCTCTCACTTTAACATCTTCTGTTCAAAGTTCACAAAATGGGGAAGAAGAGGATGTTGCTGGCTCCAAGTTCCCATTTTCATCAGTGTGTGACTTCCAGTTGGAGTTGTTATTACAGTAAATTTGCTTTAGGAAGAACGGCTTGGAAAATAAAGGACAGTCCAACTGACTTCTATTCAGCTTGGCAGAAAAATGGGGGAAAAGATTAACTAAGTAGTATGTGATTAGTCCATACAAATCTATGTTCCAAAACACAGACACACTGGTCCTTAAAGGTTTACAAAGAAACAGGGAAACTGTAGTCTGTGTGCAGAGAGATGACTTCACTGATGAAGGGAACCCCACTAACCAGACAGATGGCACCACAAATGAGCAATTAATTAATACTTGCCATCACAAGGAGAGAACTGGAGGAATGTTTCCCATCTGAGTGCTAGACAGATTCATGAAGGAAAAAACTTTGTACCTGTAGGAAAATGCTGGACTAACAAGATACAACCACCAGGGAGACCTGTAGTAGGTTGCCTGTTAGTACACTTGGGTACTGTCCACTTATAGTGTACGTTGTATACATTATAATGTATTTTATGTGTACATTTCTTGTCTGTACTTTGGCCAAATTGAATCGGCTATCATGTCCTTCTGTGCATTCATATTCAGATTCTCTAGACTATAGCTTTCCAACATGTTAGTGTGTCGCCTGCAGTGTGCAGGAGTGTTGCATGAATTCCTGTCAAAATGGAAGAGTGACCACAAAAGAATGAAGAACCCAGTCAGTGCCATCAGGCCTGCTCTTTCCCTTCTTCCTCTTTCCTTCTCTTTCCCCCCTCAGCTTCTTTCTCCTCCTCAGCGTCTCCTCTCGCCTCTCCCTCTCCCAACTGCGATACCCTCAGAGGTCTTCTCTCTCTCCTCAGGGCCGACACAAGTCCCTCTACTCAAGAGTTTTTTTCTTTCTCCTCTTCCCCTCAATTTCCTTTTCCCACTCCTCAACCCCCCCCCCCCAAACAAGTTTCTTGGGCTTGTCATTGGTCGCCATTAGGGATAGAAAACGAGGAAAAGAACAAGAAAAAGGCGGCTTTCAGGCCCCTTTCTCAGAAGCCCCCCAGAAAAGCTCCACTGTGGTAAAATGAGTAATGTTTTTAGTTGTCTTTAAAGGGCATTTTTAGAGCATTTAGAGTAGTTTTTTTAAAAAAAATGCTTTGTTTTGTTCTCTTATCAAAGGACCATAAAGATCATAAGGCATTAGACGTCCTAAGGAAGGTTTTTCCAATGGAAAAGTAATGTAACAAGGTATTAAAATCAGTTAGCACTGCTAAAGATATACGTCGATTTTAACTTCTGAATTTAAATTTGCATTTTTTTAATAGGAATTATTTTAATGTTTTTAATCTTATGTCTGTCTTTTAATAAATGTGTTTTAGTGGTCTTATGTTTTATCTATGTATTTTAACTGTGTTGTACCCCATTTCAAGCCTTGAGGGTAGGCGGGAAACAAATAAAATAATACTACTACTAATATTAGTATTTATGGTAGCCTATGAAGGAAATAATTCAGCTTTGCTTGATTAAAAAGCTAAATCAGCCTGCCTTGTTTAGCAAAACGAAAAACACAAAAATCTTAACATTTTGTAAGATCTTTTCAAAAACAGTCAAAAGATGTATGGCCAGAGCATAATTGAAGCAACATATCTTTGGCAAATCATGGATTTGGAAAATCTGACATATTGAAATGTTCAACATAAGGAAGGATTTTAACACTTTCTCGGTCCTAACATATTACATTTAATAGACTTTTACTACTCCTGTTTTTTTTAACAGTTTCTGTTGCATACATTAGTAAACCTGTAAGAATTGACAGTAGAATAGAAAAAATGATGTTACTCTGCAGGTTTTAAAAAGGGGTGTGCGTGCAGGAGAATCTAATGATTTTTATCAGTTTCCATCCTTTCCTTCTGGCAGAATGAATAAAGGTACCTCCCAATATCCTGACAGAACCCATCAATCAATTACCACAGAAACATACTGTAAGTTACAGCAGCAGTAAAAATACAGTTCACTTTAAATGCCCTAAAATACCAGGTCTTAACCACCATGCAAAAGACTTGTATTGGTGAAATTCTTTGAAGTAAGAGGAGGAGTTGTGCAAGATTCACAAATATCTCAAGTGACATCAGAGATATTTTGTGAAAGTCTATTTATGCATTTTGCCTTTAAAAAAATATCTTGATCTTCTTAGCCTAAAACATGACAATAAACTCATTTTAATATTGCCCAGGACTACAGGATATGCAGTGTGTAATAATGACTAAGATCAGCATATGATCATGAATAACATTTTCCTCAGCCTTGAATATTCATTCCTAAAGATATGACAAATCCTTTAAAGTGTCTGATCAGAAGCATGTAATTATGTTATGATGATTAGCAACATACCTATGAGATACAGCTCCCCAGGCACCATGCTTGTTTGTTAGGATATTCAGTATTTTCTGCTTTAGCTGATTTGCTGTAACATGATCTCGATGCTTGGCTGCACTGATAAGGTGGTCACACATCTTCTCCTCTTCTCTTCTGTCAGCTGCATATTGGGCACATTGTGACTAAAAAGAAAAAGCAACATGTTTGTTGTTTCAGTACAGACATTGGGAAAATGGCTAAAAATTCTGGTGTTCTTATTATACCATTTTTACTATTTCTACTTTTTAAACATATAAGTATGTGTTTGTGTCTGTGATAACTATGATGGTCACATACCATCCTATAGAGAAAACAATCATCACTTAGCACTGTCAGAAAACAGTCCTCTATTAGAAAGCATCTTCTATCAAGAATAGCTGTGAAATCAAAATTAATTATAATACAAAGAAATATAAGAAACTGAGAAATCAGGGGATTGCTGACGCAGATTAAGGAGGCAACTAAACCAGTTGGTCAAAGTCTTTTCCAGTTTGGCGAGAGATATATTGTTTTTCTACTTTAATGACAGCAGTTATGTTTGCAATGACATTTGTATGTATATGTTATCATAAGTAACATTTGTACTAATCTGTTATCTTGACTTTATTTTGGAGGAGTAATATTTTCTCTTTTAGGGGGAAATGTACATGTGGCTATCCTCCTGGCATCTGTTGACCAGGGCTTCTGTTCTAGGCACCACATTTCATTCAATTCCTGTTGGCTCCAATGCTTACAGGAGTTTCTATGTGAAGTAGACATAGCATACTTGCAGGAAAAGGGTATCTTATTCTTCATTTCTCAGGTTCCAACCTTATATTTATGCACAGGACCCAGCACACTACAATACTGTAATTATAATATATTATAACTAGAAACATGCCCCCTGGTGGCACAGTGGGTTAAACCACTGAACTGTTGAACTTGCTGACTAAAAGGTTGGATGTTCAGATCTGGGGAGCTGGACGAGCTCCTGTTGTTAGCCCAGTTCCTGCCAACCTAACAGTTCAAAAACATGCAAATGTGAGTAGATCAATAGGTAATGCTTCTGCGGGAAGGTAACAGCACTGCATGCAGTCATGTTGGCCACATGAACGCTACGGACAACGTCGGCTCTTCCGCTTAGAAATGGAGATGAGCACCACCCCGCAGAGCCGGACACAATTAGACTTAATGTCAAGGGGAGACCTTTACATTTACCTTTAGAAACATGTAATCCACTAAAAGGTTATATATTGTGAACACATGTATATATGCACATGTGCCACATACACATCCAAATCATTATAATAAATCTATTATTGATAGATTTACATGCCATAAAAACCTGCTCAAGTTGATCCTCAACACATTCTCAATAAATTATTGCCCTACTCAATGAGAACAAGCCAGGAACAAAATGTGGATTCAAATGACTATGTGAGATTTTTTTAAACACTAGACAGTTTTCTAGCTGATGTGTCTCAGGTTTATTTGTGTATGCCAAGATAAGATAATCTGTTGCCAAAGATGAGAAAATCATGGGTGTTTTCACATCCCTAAGTCCCACACACTTTTGTCTTGGGCACCATATAGGGTCAGAGGACAACCCTGACAGATTGACTCTGAGGGAATATGCCCTTTGACAGGTTAAAAAAATTACAATTCCTATTTGATAACAATAAATAAATTAAAAATAATTTTAAATACCAATTTTTCATAATAGTTTTGGCTTTATTTAAATGTATTGTACACTAACCAAAAAAATCGCATGGCTGCATTATGTACAAATACAGCACATTTCAACCCATTATGAAATGCACAATTGTAGTTAAATTTATTTTAAGGATACAGACATCATGGGGTTAATTAATTTTTCAATTTATCTTCTTGTACCAAGAAGCACCAATTAGTACAATGATCTTCTTCAGTAATGAGGTTAATATTTCACCAGCTCATTGGACAGTTAAATCAGATGTTCATTTTTCATCTTGAACAACTAACAGAATAAATGTGAAACTGAGCTTCAAGAATAATTGGAATTTTCTCAATAATATTCTGGCAATGAAAATTCTTGTAGCAGACTTTAAGTAACACAACACAGAGAGACTATGTAACTTTACATCCTATCCAGTATTAAACAGGAAAGTTAGCCAATAGGGAATATTGACAGTAATTACATGAGTATATTGGCTGAAGCCTTTTTTTGTGATGAAATGAAGATTCTGAGAAGCAATATAAACTTAGAAAGAAAATAAACTTTATATATCAAGATTGTGTCCTTTGTGCAATCAAAAGACATGTAAGGCGTGTGCAGAAAGTAGGCATACAAAGAGTTTTCAAATATACAGAATGCAAATTAGGACTTCACTCTCTAAACTGGACAATTGTGGAGTTTGTTTCCAAGAGGTGCCAAATCCAAACATAAAAAAAAATGAGTTATAGGTGCCAGCTGAGTGTAAGTTATATTGCTAGTAGTAGAATATTATGTACAGATAAAAACTATCAAAACGTATCAGATCGGTAAAGAGTTTGGAAAATTGCATTTTACAGCAAAAGAATGGATATCCTCAGCATGTTCTTTTCTATTCCTGTAAAATTTGTTCAGATGGATTTGGTACTGTTTGGAAAAAAGCTCTACAATTTTATGTCTCTCAATTTAAGCCAAAAATTCCAAGAATTACAGGTATGTGAATTAAGAGTTCTGCTCTTTTTTTCTCATAATCAACTCGCATATCTTAGTAAAGCTTCACTGGTTTCTGTAAATTAATATGGAATAAAGTTTTATGTTTAGGTTTTATGTTAGATATAATTTTTGATAGGTTACTTTAATTTAATTTATAGATTTCATGTTATAAATTGTTTTCATATGTGGTGTTGTTTTGGGCTAATGTTTGCATTTTTGTTTTGTTTGTTTGAATCCATGCTGAATACCCTCGGGGAGATAGAGTGGAATATAAATAAAGTTGTTTATTATTATTATTATTATTATTATTATTATTATTAATTTATTTCTGGAGCAACATAGTTGAGGCCAAAAAGGCTGCTGAGGGATAAAGTGTTTGAAAGAGCCAGATGCACAGGGCCCTTCCAGACAGGCCCTATAGCCCAGGATCTGATCCTAGGTTTTCTGTTAATCCCAGATTATCTGGCAGTGGGGACGCATATAATCTAGTTTAAAGCAAAAAAAAAACCTGGGATCAAATCCTGGGATATAGGGTCTGTCTGGAAGGGCTCTTAATGAAATCTTGACTAGTGTCTATTTTAAACCTATCCTTAACATTAGTTAAAATTGTATATTTTATATTGCCTGGACAAATATCACATTTTTGAGATTATATACAGATAACAATTTCTTTCTTTCTTTCTTTCTTTCTTTCTTTCTTTCTTTCTTGTGTTTAGAATCCTGTGTTTGAGAAAGGTCTTGGTTTGCTGACTAGAAAATTGACTTAAGGTTTTCCCTTAAGGGAATTTGGTTAATATTCTAAATTGTATTTGCTAACTGAAGCTGGAAGCTAATTGAATATTCTCATTTTGTCTAGGGTACTGACAGATCTTATACCACAACAAATTCTTCAAAGGGCAGATAACTCAATCTTATACTGTCATCTTAGTTTACTGCATGATGCTCTGATAAATATCAAACGTTATTTACTTTTGAAGCAATATGAAATTTCAATCTGACATACACTTAATTGTAAATGTGAATTTTTTTAAAACTCCAAACTCAAAATATCCACAATATGCTTGGTAATAAATTTGTTGAAATCCCATATGACAAGTGACTGCTGTCTTGAATGACAGAATAAAGTAAAGGTTATATATATTGAGAAAGAAAATATGAAACAAAGATCTGTTTGCAATCTATGGAAAAAATAATAGAAATAGGATGAGTGAAGTATAGTTTACACAGCTTGCCTATGGATCCTCCAACCCCCATCTTCTTTATCCTCAATTGTATAGTGCATCTTGTTAAAAAAAACACACCCAAAACTCAGTTACTATTCTTTCAGTGATAGAAAGGAGCCCCCAGTGACGCAGTGGGTTAAACCCCTGTGCCGGCAGGATTGAAGACTGACAGGTCGCAGGTTCGAATCCGGGGAGAGGCGGATGAGCTCCCTCTATCAGCTCCAGCTCCTCATGCGGGGACATGAGAGAAGCCTCCCACAAGGGTGATAAAAACATCAAATCATCTGGGCGTCCCCTGGGCAACGTCCTTGCAGACGGCCAATTCTCTCACACCAGAAGTGACTTGCAGTTTCTCAAGTCGCTTCTGACACGACAAAAAAATAGGGATAGAAAGCAAATCTACATAGCACTGTGACCACGAGCAAAATGGAATTCCTGCTAGCTCATGCCAGAGGAAGACAGGGCATTTTATCCCCCTTACCATGCATATCTTTTTTTAAAAAAAATATAAGGTCCATTGGCTATGTTAATTCAGATTTAAATGGATGGGGTGTTGAATGTGGGACCATTCTTTCAATCTAGCAAACCTAGGTGACTTTTGTTTAACCATTACCCCTGGGCTGTGAGAACCATGCTGAAACTATTGATTTATTTCCCATCTTTCTCTTGGCACACAATTCATTGAAACTTTTTATTCTCCTGTGACAAAGTCTTCTTCTCTATGGACAAACTTCTATGTCAACTTAACTTCCTCTAGATACCTGGTCTGAGGTTTATGAATCCACCATTAACTTGAGTACTTTTTACAGTACATTAAAAAAAATTGATTGGTTGTAACAGTTGGTTATAAAATGCATTAGATTTGATTCATATATTTACAGGAGACCCAATAAAACCAATGGGACTTTAGTCATTATCAATTTGCATTCCATTTGTTTTGATGGCTCTGTTCCAAGTCTACAAAACTAGATGCAAATTAAAACGAATTACAGACTCGTATTATCAGTACCACAACAACAATGAAGTTTTAGAAAGTTTTGTATCAATAGTCCTGCTAAAAAAATGAGATTTTACGAATAATGAAACAAAAAAGCCAGGATTTGTGAACTGATAGACTCACCTCAAATTCTGCATGTTTGTGTACATCTTCTGCTCTTTGCCTATTCAAAATGAACTCCGCCTCATTTGCAACACGTACGATGTGGTCTTTCATTGCATGGCACAATAATCTGGAGAAGAAAAGTTTACTGAACTAAGTCTTAGTACATTTTCTTTAATATATTCCATACATCTGATTTATATATTAAGGAAAAATTATTTACCTTATTTAATGAAGAAATCAATTAGGTTGTTGCAGGTTTTTTTGGCTGTCTGGCTATGTTCTAGAGAAGCATTCTCTCTGAGGATGCCTGCCATAGATGCAGACTAAATGTCAGGAGAGAATGCTTCTAGAACATGGCTATGCAGCCCGAAAAACCTAAAACAACCCAGTGATTCCGGCCATGAAAGCCTTCAACAATGCAAGAAACAAATTGCTTTTGTAAAAATCAGAAAAAAGTCAATAAAATTTATTTATATTAGTAAGTATTACTTAGAAAGAAAAGGGCTTCAATTGTGGCATCTGCCTATCCTGAGAAGGCAGCCACTGATATATTATGCACACCTTACATCTTTTACAATTTCTTTGGTCTATCCATCATTACTTGGTAATGACAGTATGAACTATATAAACTTTCTTTTTAAAAAACCCATTATACATAATCTAGCAAGATTGAAATCCTATCTTCTTCTCCTCCTTTAGTTATCCTTAAATAAAAACAACGCTATTCTTCAGATGAAATTTAAGTGTTTAATATGGGCTTAAAAGATTGAGCCAAGTGAACATAATAAATGTGTTATCCCAGACTTCAGCAGAAGCAGATTTAAGCCAGTAGATGACTGCTTTAAAAATCCTGCTTTTGTGTATTTGTTCTTCAAAGGCAGACATTTCTAGAAAAAAATCTTGGCTGTGGAAAAAAGACACTTCCTTTTTCATAATGTATATGCTGCCACCCTATTCAACCATGTTGGTCAATGATGAGCTATATAAACAAAATGCATATTAAAACAATTGTCTACTCAGCTATTCGCCTTTTTCATCCGATTGCTGCACAATCTGCAAGCCTCTGAACTTTTTGTTAATTTCCTTCTCCTGACACAATGCCAAAAGACTGAGAGCAGAACATGGGCAGGGTCACTACAGGTGCCTTTATGAAAATGGAGTCATGTGATTCCATGGGAGTACTAATCATATGAGGGGACAATCATTAAATAGGATTAGACATCTGGTAGATATCATATTGAGGCAATATGAAACTAGTTTTTACTTCTGGGCCTTTAAAAACCCATTTTCCAGCTCTTTCCATTAAATATTATATTGCATTTACAATACCAGTGGAACTAATGAAATAGTATTACATATTGCAGAGTAATCTGGATGAAATTTATAAAATAAATTCCCTATAATCAGAGTCCAAAGGACAATCAAACAATTTCTAACTGGACAAAGAGATTTTTAAAATTATTTTTATTGAACAGTAAGAGTTCATATGTTAAATTGCTCTTGGGAAAGAGGAGTTTTAAGATACAGCTGTTTAAAATTGGATCACAATCATTTGTTCAATACAATATGAAAATTTCATTCGGTCCTTTTTGAGAGTTTTCAGTTACAAACAATATTAACTTCTCCTTGAATAGACCTCACTGAAATCTATGAAATGTACTGTTTAATATAATGCAGTTGTATTAGTATGGATATCTAGTATGAAAAGGAATTGCATAGATCAAGACTAACATGGCAACGCCTCTGAATCATACCTATAGAACAAACCATAAAGTGTCATACATGATTGAACTCCTGCAACAAGTTCCAAACATCAAAAGGTGATTTGCCTGTATGCTGTTACATTGTAGGCGCTCATGACACATGGCAAACTTCTTTTGAAACTCAATACTCTATTGAGTATGCGAAATACATCTAAAAGAGGTTGTTGGATCCTGGCCAAAATATTCATTTTTGACTTATGTATAATGCTGAAAAGCCTCCCCCCACCTCCAAAAAATCGTGATCACAATGTGCAACACATAGTTTTCTATTTTATAAAAGGGCAGGTCCAAGTATGAATAATCATTCAAAATTTAAAAATAACAACTGGAAATGGAGTCAAAATTCAAATTCTTGTGTACTGTTCTCCAATTCACAATTTAAAATTCAATCATAATCGCATAGTAATTATATGCAATTTTACATTCCATTAACCTTGTTTTGTTTTAATTATAATGCTCCTTTGTTAGATTCCTCTAAATGATCCAGTTTATAATTTCAGGCTGTTCAAGGGAGCACTTTATTCCTAGTGCACATTCATCAACTGTTTATGTCCTGTTAATTGTTGACAATAGCACAATTGCATTCTCTATCTATGATTGATGAACTGCATTCAAACTTCAGCTATTATGAAGAATAAATATTTATAACAATTTCCTCTTGGACATCAGAAGGGCAAAACCAAGATGCTCCTGACAGAGATATTACGATTTCAACAATGGAAATGATCACATGATTTTGTAGATTTTAGATGATTTTACTGTTTTTAACTATTTATTTTTATAGTCCTATATTTAATTGTATTTTAGTGTTTATATGTTTCAGGTTTAAAAATATACATTGTATTTGTTTTTAGCACTGTTATCTGCTTTGAGTCTCTTTTAAGAGAGCAGAAGTGGCATATAAATAATAGTAATAATAATAATAATAATAATAATAATAATAATAATAATGGTTAAAATGTATTTTTGAAAAAAAAGGGGGCTTATTTATACCCAAATCTGAAGAAGCAGAAACTCAGTTCCTTAAAAGTTACACATCCCCATAAGTTTTCATAATAGGGAATGCAACCTTGTGTAAAATGTTTACAATACAGTATCAAGTATACCAATAAATCTGACTGTGTAATCAGAGAAGTAAAATATTATGCAGAAAATATTCCAGCTAAACAATAGACATTATAACTACATTTCAGAACATAAGGAGGAAGCAGATTGTGTTGTTTGTTGTTAGATTGTAGATATTTTGCTATTATGTTCAAAAATCCCTAATAATGTTATACTCATTGACCTCTTCCACAAACATTACAGTAAAGCCACATAGACATAAGCAATTTATCAATCATGTTGTACTATTTGAGAACTTTTGCTTGGAAAGATAATTAGATTTAGCAAAAGAGATGTGACACTTGCAGAAGGCAAACTCTTCAGTAGCATTGAAATTAAAACTATGGTTATTTGAAAGTATAAACCACAATCCATAGAATTGAACATTTTGAAAAATGCAGCCAGATTCTTCCTTAAGAGTTTGAGAACACATAAAGTGTCTATCTTATATCAAAGTACCAAATATCCCATGCAAGCATGGGAAATGATAAAAATAGCACTTCTTCATTAACTGCATAAATACACTATTCTACTCTGAAGAGGGTGCTCCAAAACAGATGGAGTGGCAGATGGATTTGCAGATTGAGTTTCTTAGATTCTATCTGTTGGAATACTTTAGCTGCTTAAATAAGATGGTTGCTGAAATCACAGATAAACTATTTCAAAGGTATGCTCAGATAATAAATCCTGAGTTCAATATTTTCTGTATTAATGAGTTGAGTGTTTACATGCAAAACATTTCTGCAGTAAAACTGTTTAATTAAAATAATTCTTCCTCCAGTCTTCTTGGAGCAGATGGTGAAAGTATTATTGCCCAATGGAATTAGATACAAAATGACTCCTTGTCCAAAAGCTTTAAAATTAATTACCTTCCTTCATTGATGAGCTCTATAAAAGCGAGTCCTGCATTCTTCTGTATAGAATTTTGCCATTCCTAAAGGAGGAGAATAAAACATCTTCTTAAAAAATGTAGCAATTACTTAGAACGTATCACTGTATTTAATTCTGATGAACAAAGATTAATTCAGAAGTGTTTTAGATGGCCATATGCTCAGACTATACAAGTTCTTTATTGTATTATGATGGCACACAAAGCTTTCTATAAATACGCCAAATAATATTAGACCTATTTAAGATTCATCATATAAATATTTTGCTTTGGTTAATTATTGTTATATTGCTGTAGTTTCCATTACTGGTGTTATATTGAGCAATGAAAATAAATCAGAATTAGTTCTACGATGTATAATTATTATTTTTTAAAAAAAAAACACCAAGTAGCTTCATTGGAATTAACTATATTGATAACAGTTTTGTGAACTGAGCTCTAATTAGAGGTATGAAGGGATCTTATGAAACCCACTGTTTTTGATGAGACAGACTATCTTAACCCACTGTAACAGACTGTCAAGACTTTCTAATCCCTGTGAGAGTTTTTATTGCCAGCATGTGAACAAGATGGGCACTGACGTGTTGAAAGGTTTCCATCATTCCAAAAAGTCTCTCTGCACACTAGTGCATTTTCCTTTGGAAAGAAAGCACACACGCACACAGCAGGAACAGGAGTGAGTGACTGATCAAGATACATAGGACAGAATCAGTCCCACAGAGCAATAGCAGTCATAGTTGAGCTATCCAATTTGTACAATGCACACAATTTGCCCAAAAATACTTCTCACAAATATAGGAATGACAGTAAATATTTCATTTTTTTTTTTGTAGGTGAAAGGAAAATAAACTAGCTCTCACACAAGAAGAAGACAAGCATTGTTTATGTTCCTGATTCAAGAAATGACACTTCTCTTTTTAGCAGGAGTGGCAAAACACATGAGGATGGCTGGGGCTCAAGACTCAATCAGGGTTTCATATTCATGAACAAGCTTAAAAGGTCCCCGAGGTCCATACGTTTCCGACTTCTGAAGATCCATGAGAAATTGGGGTGTTTCACTGTTCTTGTTTAGTAACAGCATTGTCTTATCATTCAAACTTCGAAAGCAACAGTTATTTTAACTATGATTAATGAAAACATGACAATTTCAAACCAATTAGCAAAGTGAGATTATTTCTATTGACTATTGTTAAAATTTGCCATACTTCAGAGTTTTGATGAAGCAGCACCTATTAAACTAGAACAACAGTAGAAACAGTAAGAACTTCCTGACTGTGAGAGCCGTTTAGCAGTGGAACTCTCTGCCCCGGAGTGTGGTGGAGGCTCCTTCTTTGGAAGCTTTTAAGCAGAGGCTGGACGGCCATTTGTCAGGGGTGATTTGAATGCAATATTCCTGCTTCTTGGCAGGGGGTTGGACTGGATGGCCCATGAGGCTCTTCCAACTCTTTGATTCTATGATTCTATGAACTTCCAATCTTCTTGCAGCTACACCAGAAGATCAGGTGTGTGGCAGAGCCAGAAGCCCCTTGTGATTAATATTTTTAATTCTAAACCACTGTTGTAAACATGATGCAATATGACCTCTAGCAATGGTATAATAATTCTCCATTGTAGTGCTCACCTAATCTCCAGTACAGCTTTCAAATTCAATTTTCTGTTGTATTCATCTACTATTTACAACATTTCTTAGGTCTGTTTTGTTGAAATATCAGCTGGCATCTTCTTACAGTATTTTTAAAAGTTCCTGCAACCACGTCTCTCATGAACATGGGGTTTTGAACTGAAAATTATGTTTAAACAGTCCATTCCACTAATTTCTAGGAAACTGGGAATGCATCTACACTGTAGACGTAATGCAGTTTGACACCACTTTAATAGGCTTGGCTATGGAATCCTTGGGGCTGTAGTTTGATGACACACCAGCATTCTTTGGCAGAGAAGGCTAGAGACCCTTCCAAAGCCATAATTTCCTTGATTTCATAGCATTGGGCCCTGGTAGTTAAAGTGGTGTCAAATTGCATTAAGTCTACAGTAGATTCACTATTCTACTTTTATACCTCATATATTAGAATACAAATTTCTGTAGAAAAACCTATATTGTACAAAATAATTCAATGACTCTTCATGGATACCTGAGGAACTAAGGAACTATGAGTAAAATGTCTAATTATTTTCCTAATTTTCTGAATTCAACCATCATTATATCTAAAAAAAATCTCCATTCTATTCTCTTTCCATTGGAAATTGGAAATTAAATCCTACTTTAGTTAAAGAGGAATAACCCACAAGAACACTGAATGCTATGCTGACTTTTAATTTAATTTCAAATGGGAGGGTTTTTTTAAACAACGAATGTTGAAGCTTTTAAGTCGCAGAATCATAATCTTATTTTCATAAGAATACATTTTAACTAGTTTCATTATTGTGGCTTCAATATGACTGCAAAGGAGGTTCTTAGTAATATTTTTAGAGGAGAAAAAAAAAGCATCAATAATGAAACTCGGTGACAGATTTCTCTCCTAAAATAATGCCTAAGATGCAGCATTTTCCAGAATTCAGTCAGTGATGTGGTCCCCTTTTCTCTTCTATGATAAAATAATATGTTTGTATATACAGTGAGCTTCTGGTTCCCAATGACTAATGTTATTAGTGACAGCAGTAAATGTAGACTGCATTTAAGAAATAAACAAAAATCTATTCTCTCTCTACCAATGATAAGTCCATTCCATCATGAACTCCCCTTGTAACTGGGCTATCTGAAGTATGTCTACCCAATTGTATAGAATATTGAAGCAAGATTGTGTATAGCTTTAAAAAAGAATGCTGAAAAATTCCAGTTTCTCGGCATACCTGGTCTATGAGAATTATGAGAATATGTCAGTCCCAGTTCTCAGTTCTGAATCTGGCCTAGATTCAAACTGATAGTAAATAAAGTTGTTTTGGAATCAGCATCATATGGATTCAAGACAAACTTGGGTACAAAGCTGATAATACAAGCTGCTTTGAACTCATGTAAAATTTTTCCGTTTTTGAACACTGGGACTCAGTATGAGAAACTTAACTGTTCAGTTAATATTTCCTTTTTACTGAAAATTATTTATACCGTTATGAACATAATTTTAAAGATGTGAATATTAGTTAAGGTTAAGCATGTAAAAGTCACTGCAACAGTTTTTATTTACTTCTTTATGTACAGCAGGTACCTATTAATAAGCAGAGGGAAATTCCAAAATATACTAACTTATTTAAAGAATGAATTTGTATTATGAGAGTCTTTCGGAGACTCTCATGGAGATTTGTATTTGTTGACTATAAAGAAACAATTTTTCTTGTTAAAAATAAAATCTCTGTCCCGAAGTAGTGTCTCCAATGAGATCATGCATTCAGTATATAATCTATGAAAGTAAACATTTATTTATTTATTTATTTATTCACAATATTTATATGCCACCTTTCTCTACCCGAAGGGGACTCAAGAAGGCTTACAGATAGGCAAAAATTCAATGCCTTCACTACTGTATACAATTAAAATACATTCAAATTAAAAATCAACATTAAATACATTAAAATATTATAAATGCTATTATGATTATTTCAATAATCCATGCAATACGCAATCATGCTCCTAAGGAAAGGTGTTATGAACAAGCCTTTCCCCCTGATTGCTTTCCCTTCATTAAAAAAACTATCATTCAAAATCTCAAGATCATTCACCAAGTTACATCACAGCATAAAAGTCAACTGCGCTTGAGAAATAGTTGTAATATTTAGGCTTGAAAGATACCAAATGAGTTTTGGAATTTCAGATCAAGAAATTGATTCACTTTACTGATTAAATAATTTATATTTTTCAATATATTACTGTACATATTCATGTACAAGTCAACCATATATATGTCAAGGATAGGTTTAGGGGGCACAATTATACAATTTGATATGATAAACTGAGGATCATTCCACCAAGAAGAGAACCATTGTTGCCTCAGGGACCAGCCACCACTGGCCACGCCACAGTAAAAGGGGTTGGTGCTTCTTTATGTTCTCCTGGGACAGAACTTTAACATTCTGTTCAGAGAAGGGGATGGGTATTTTTTATAAGTGTTAAGGTAGAGTATCACATTAACCTATGGATAGGTCAACCCAGTCTTTTGGGTTGATTTATCACTACAATTTGTAGACTTACACATGACTATATAGCAGGCATGGGCAAACACAGGCCTGTGGGCCAGATATGGCCCTTTGGGCGCTTTCATCCGCCCCTCCCCCATCTGCCTCGACCCTCTCCTCAGCCTGTGGACATGGCAGTCCACTGCGTGCCCAGGGTGAGAGGAGGGCTGAGACAGAGACATGCAACAGGCAGCTGAGATCTCTCTGGAGAGCACTCTAGTAGAGGAAGTAGCTGCAGCGTGGCATCCCCCTTCCTTCTTCCCTGCCTTCCTTCTTCCCTCCTTGATTCCCTGACTACACCTCTACCTCTGTCACCTCCTCCTCAGGAGCAGGCAGGAGAGGGAAGGAAGAAAAACAAGGAAAAAAGGGAGTAATGCTGGCCCTCTGTCCCGCAGCCCTGTGGCCGGCCAGCAATGGATCTGCAGCGGCTTCACCCTCTGCAGTAGCATGAGCACTCTTCTTTGGGCAGAGAAGCTGCAGTCGCCCTCCCCACCTACTTCTTGCCTCCCTCTCACAGCTGCTAATGATTCTCTGCCACTGGGGCTGAGTCTCAACTTCACTCAGCCTGGAGAAGGGAGGGTAGAAAGAAGCGGGTGAGGAGGGCTGTGTTGCCAGCCATTTCTCCACCCACAAGAGGGGACTCAAGCTATTCTGGAGGGGAGCACCACTGCAGCTCCATCACTCGCTGGCCACAGGGCGAACATAGCTCCCCTTCTTTTTCTTTCCTTTCCTCCTTTCTTCTTCTGTGAGCTCCCAAGGTGGAGAAGGAGAACGGGCAGAGTCAGGAAGAAGAAATGAAGGAAAACAGGGAGGGAGAGACTGAGTTTGTGCATGTGGAGGAGAGAGGGAGGGAGAGGAAAAGAGAGGGTGTGTGCACCAGCATCCAGGCAGGGGACACTGGGTATGTATGTCACCAGGCTGAGAGGAGGGCCTGGGCATTCAAAACTCTCCTCCCGCATGTCGACAGCAACCCTGGCTTCCCCCCCTGCACCAAGTACACTTGCCCGCCCAGCCCACCTGTCCCAGCCAGGCCACAAAAAGTTTCCCCATGCTGCTATATAGAGTAAGTAGCAATTTATATTAAATACTAAAACCTTTAGTTTCTATTGAAGAAAACAAAAACTGGCAGCTATGACACTGAAAAATGAAAGCAGTATTTAAGTCTAATTACTGTACAGAAGTGAGAAGTCACATGAGATAGCAATATTCATCTTGAATATCAGTACTCTGAAGAGAGAACTTAGAAAATCTGGAAATAGTTAAAGTCTACTATAGTTCTTAAGAGAAAAGAAAGGAAATATTACTGAATACCAAATCTGCTCTGTATCAGAGAAGGGGATATGCTAAAATTGAAAATCAAACTTTCAAGAAAGCTTCATGGTTTATTTGAGAAATCTGCTGCAAAACTGTATCACAGCTGTGACATATAAAACGAAGCTATAGGGAACAAAGCCTAGCTAATAAAGGACAGATCTTGTCAAATACAACATCTTAATTTTGTCCTCCCAACCCCAAAATTAACTTAATTCAAATACACTGAATATGTCATTATATAATATGAATTTTTCAGAAGAGCACTAGAAGTTGCAATTATCAAAATCAATCTAATTATAACCTCAAATTTATATTTGTGAAATGCAAAATGTTAGCAGACATGAAAGAAAGCTATTAAACAGAGACAATAGCAACCAAATGAAAAGAAACACCAGCCATTTCTCAGTGCCAAATAATGCTGTATCCCTATAGGAGTTTCCTTATGGCTTATAGCAAATTTTTCACAAGGACTGAATTCCTCTGGGAGAACAGACTTGATTGCATATCCTTTGGAGTCTAAAAACCTGCCATATGAACTGAATTATCCATGACATGTACCTTCAGACATTTGTAATGTGATACTTCATGTAAATTTAGACCATACCTTGGACATGAGCCGCTGGCAATGTTAAGTTTATTCAGGAGCCCAGATAAGAAGAAAATTCTGACATCCTTGCTAATCTGTAGTCGTTAACATGGAATTTCCAACATAAAGAGCACAAAAGCATCTAATTTGCTGTAGCAAATGAAAGGAAAACAAACTTTGCATTTCCCTTTCCTTTTTCAGTGTCTGTTACCCTGGTTTAGGCAAACAAAATCTTTTCAAAATATTTCTTGGTCATCTGTGTTTCTGAACATATATCAAACATCTAAAGCAGACTAAAAATCATAATTAATCCTGAACATAAATTCACAATTGGCCATGTTCTCAAACAGTCTAAACTATACCACAAAATGGTGGGAGAACCTTAACATGTTGTGTTGTTCATTCGTTCAGTCGTCTCCGACTCTTCGTGACCTCATGGACCAGCCTACGCCAGAGCTCCCTGTCGGCTGTCACCACCCCCAGCTCCTTCAAGGTCAGTCTAGTCACTTCAAGGTTGCCATCCATCCATCTTGCCCTTGGTCAGCCCCTCTTCCTTTTACCTTCCACCTTCCCCAGCATAATTGTCTTTTCTAGGCTTTGCTGTCTCCTCATGATGTGGCCAAAGTACTTCAACTTTGTCTCTAGTATCCTTCCCTCCAATGAGCAGCCGGGCTTTATTTCTTGGAGGATGGACTGGTTGGATCTTCTCGCAGTCCAAGGCACTCTCAGAACTTTCCTCCAACACCACAGTTCAAAAGCATCGATGTTCCTTCGCTCAGCCTTCCCTAAGGTCCAGCTCTCACATCCGTAGGTTACTACAGGGAATACCATGGCTTTGACTAGGCGGATCTTTGTTGCCAGTCTGATGTCTCTACTCTTGACTATTTTATCGAGACTGGACATTGCTCTCCTCCCAAGAAGTAAGCATCTTCTGATTTCCTGGCCACAGTCTGCATCTGCAGTAATCTTTGCACCTAGAAATACAAAGTCTGTCACGGCCTCCACATTTTCTCCCTCTATTTTCCAGTTGTCAATCATTCTTGTTGCCATAATCTTGGTTTTTTTTTATGTTTAGCTGCAACCCAGCTTTTGCGCTTTCTTCTTTCACCTTGATTAGAAGGCTCCTCAGCTCCTCCTCGCTTTCGGCCATCAGAGTGGTGTCATCTGCATATCTGAGGTTATTAATGTTTGTTCCAGCAATCTTAACCCCAGCCTTGCATTCATCAAGCCCCACACATCGCATGATGTGTTCTGCATACAAGTTAAAAAGGTTGGGTGAGAGTATGCAGCATTGCCGTACGCCTTTCCCAATCTTGAACCAGTCTGTTGTTCCGTGGTCAGTTCTTACTGTTGCTACTTGGTCCTTGTACAGATTCCTCAGGAGAGAGACAAGGTGGCTTGGTATGCCCATCCCACCAAGAACTTGCCACAGTTTATTATGTCTATAATTAAACCTTAACATAGTTCCCATCTATCCTGCCATACAATGCAGTTTCATAATGCAGTTTAACTGCATTGAACTGAATTATTTGAGTACTGTCACACAATGCAGTTCAAAGCACTTAAACTTCATTATTTATCGTGTCAGAAGTGAATTGAGAATACAGTTACAAGGTATAGAAAAACCATAAACAAACTTAAAAACTTGGCATTATACTAAATTTCTTGTGACCAGTAGCTGGTCACTTCAAGTGCCTCTGGTGTCACTGTAAGAAAGTCCTCCATTGTGCATGGGCAGAGCTCAAACTGCATTGTAGTAGGTGGTCTGTGGTCTGCTCTTCTCCACACTCGCATGTTGTGGATTCCATTTCTCAAGGTTAACTCCAGCACCACATGGTGCCGGAGAAACTGCATTATATGATAGCGTAGATGGTGCCATAGTAGGTTTATGTAGTGATGCCATTACTTTGGTGGAAGGCTCTTTAATACACAAAATACTCTCAGATTAACAGAGGGGAGATGCAAATTTTGTCATTTTTCTGTCTAGCTATAGTCTGTTACCAAGAACACATAGATCTTTATGAGAAACTTCTGTACTTAGCCAAAAGTTCCAACTAAGATTCTTCATTAAGCCTGCAGCGTCTAGTTGCTTAATCAATAAAGAAAATGTGATCATAAGTAGATGTACATAAGATCCTAATCTAAAACAGTATCATTGATTAATTAGTTGCAAGACAGACAAGTGGAGAATTTTAATAGATACCTTTTCTAGAAATTACCAATAGTAAGTTCCATGCCTCATGTTCAGAGAGACCCACTCTCTTGTGTGACTTGAGATATTTCTAATTGGCAGGATAGCTGGGAGGGCCGTTGCACAATTAAAGCTTGTGCACCAGCTGTGCCCGTACCTCATGAAGTCTGACTTGGCCATGGTGGTCCATGCCTTAGTTACCTTCAGATTGGATTACTGTAACGTGTTCTATGTGGGACTGCCTTTGAAGACAGCGTGGAAGTTACAGTTGGTGCAAAGATTGGCGGCCAGATTACTAATTTGAGCGAGCTACAGGGAGCAGTCAACCCCCCTGTTTAAACAGCTGTCTACTTTTCTGAGGGACCTAAAAACGTAGATGTTCCACTGTGTCTATAATTAAACAGTTCATCAGAGAACTAGCCCTAACTTTTATCATCAGCACCTGCACTTTATTACTGCTCCCTGCCCCATAGACCTGGTGCTCAAATGCCAAAGACATTACCTTTCCAGCCCTATTATCAGCTTTCACACTTCTTCACCAGCCCCTGCCCTGAAACTATTTCACAAGTTCCTAACCCTCCAATTTCAGTATTTATTACTGTTCAGGCTATGTATTGTTTTATGATGTTGTATTGTGTTATTGTGGTGTGTTTATTTTATTTTGATTTTATTGTGTCGTGCTTAATCTATGTTTGTCTCGGCTCATCCACATGTAGGCATCCCCAAGTCCCTTCGGTGAAATGGAGGTGAGGTATAAAAAGAAAGTTGTTGTTTTTGTTGTTATTGTTGTTATTATTATTATTATTATAGATATCTATTAGGAATGCTGTGTTTGCATCTTGCACTGTAGATCCTGCATGAAGCATAAGGTGTAACAAGATGACCTCCAATAACTTTCCCAATTCTCTTAGTTCTCAATGTGGCAAAAGGGGGAAATGTCTTTTCTAAGATAATTCTCAGTACAAAACATCATATCAATTGATCATGTACACACTTCAAAAAACTAATTTTAACACAATTTATTATTTAAGTATTTAAAACATGGCTCAAACATCTTCATATCACTTAGATTTTGATTGTACAGTAACTCATAACTTCAGAATAAGATGAAATGCAAATATTAATAATAAAAACAAAAACATGTTTCGTAAGTTAGTAATGTGTCCTCTTTTACTGTATAAACATAACATACCACCAGGTAACTAAATAAATGGAAACTGGAAAATCACAAATGTTTTTTTACCATGCATTTCATAGCATGCTGCTCTATGCACATTTGTTCCATATTACACTTCTCAAATGGTAAAGGCAATTAGGAGGGCCAGCCCTGTGACTCTTCTGTGACATTATGCGGTATACAATATCAACCCCAGAGTCAAAGGTGTTGACAGCTTGCTATTCTAAATGTTTCAGTACTACTTTTTGTGGAAAATACAAGTAAATAATTATATATTTCACCTACATTATCATGCACATTTATTCATTTATTTTAAGGATTTTTTCAAGTCACACTTTCATATAAAATATATTTCAATGTGGGACAATAAAATAGACTGTATATTGTAGCTAGATCTGCTGCATAGCTTCGATGTAATGCTTGAAAGAAAGAAAAAATAGCAACAGAGCTTAAATTTCTCACTCTTCCTCACAATCAATATTTGAGGCAAGTTACATCTCTAGAGTCCTTAATGGCAGGAATTCCTGGAGCCAGCAAATGAGTAATGTTAAACCTATGATTAGATGATGAGGCCATCAAAATACACTAGACCCTAATGCTCCACTCTACTTTCTGCTTGTGAAGTGCAGTTAAAACAAAAAGCACAGGGGAATGTATTGTAAGCAATTCCTTTCCCCCCAAGCATCTGCCTATGAATTGCTTGTTAGAGAACTCTGGATCTTAGCAATATGCCTCGAACCAAAGGCTTAACCATCAGTTCATGAAGTTCAGCCACAATGAAGATTCCCTGAATCCAACCTCCATATAACAAAAAGACCCAGATATTTTCTTACAGGACCCAAATTTCAGAAACGCTGACTATGGACCAGCAAAAAGGAGGTAAGTAGGGAAAACATCTAAAATTACTAGTATTCTATTAACCTTGTTGTAACATTGATTTATAGATAGTACTCAAATGTTCATGGTAATATCTAATTTAGATATTATGGAATGCATACTTTGAAATAGAGATTTTTGTAATCGTTATCACAAAAGGAGATATTCTACAGTAATGTAGATAAAAATTAATATATTCACTAAATCAGGTAAAGACAAAGGATGGTTTATCTTTGGCTATGTTAGAGTAATGTTAAATTGAAATTACTCATATTTTAATACTAAAACAAAATCTAACATCCACATTTGTTATGTCAGCCCTTATCTGGGGCTTGCATTTTGCCAATCTTGCTACAATACACTTTTATTATCCTGCTCTTGAAATCTTTTACTATTCTTAGTTTTCCACTAATTCCATATTATAATTTACTCACATGGCTCCCCATTGTCTGTCATATTTTATATCAAGTTATTTTAATAATGTGATCTAACTGTCTGCATGAGCAATGCTAACCAAGAGAAATATGCTAGAATGAGAAAAACGATTAGTCTGTTAACAAGACTTGATAATGCTGAATCATATGCATATAAGATCAAGGTCGCCTGTTATCCTGTTGGTCTACTTCCTAATTCTGATTCAATAAAGTTTTTCACTGAATATTAATAAACTATAAAATAACAGATATATAGATGTATTCAACAGAAAAAATAAAGAAGCAAGCTACTTTACTTTGTGCAAGTGTAAAAATCAATTTATATAATGTAACTTGATTTAAATTAAACACATGAAGGCAGTAGTATTGCTGAAGTCAGAATTCATCTCACCTGTGAACAAAGAAGCATAACTAGTTCCACCACTGATGTGCTTGACTTCATGCAAACCAGGCCTGTAACAAAAAGAAAATTGTTAATTTGAGTCGCCTAGGGCTGAGAGGGGCGGTATACAAATATAGTAAGTAAGTAAATAAATAATAATAGTAGTAACCAAAATAAACATTTTCACACTCTCCCATTTTAATATATCTCAATACAGAATGCTTCTCAAATAAATATTAGCAATAATTAGCAATGGTCTCACAACTGAATTCATTTGTAATTTATTTCAATGCATATTTATTCAGAAGCAAATCTTGCTGAGTCACATAAAGATTACATTCAAGAACACATGCATAGCATTTCAACCTTAGACCTCTATTATTCTAAGCCAAGATGCTGAAATGGGTTAAAATACTTTAAAACATTCATTCTAAACTAAATACCTCCAATATATTCTAATTTTTAGATAACAGACCAGCATAGGTAATTCTATCATAAATTATACTGTGAGAAAGAGATGGAACTAGCCTTCCGTAAAGTACAGACCCAAGTTGATTTAACATGTGAACACAAACAGACGTTACACACCTTGCCCAACATTTTTTCAGAACAGCAATTTTATAAACATTAAAGTTTTAAATATATAGACTGTAATATTCCATGATATTTCTAATCATAAAGTTTTGGACACTGTGCATTTGAAACAGCAGTTTTTGTATGGTGCCATAAATGTGGCAAATTTCAGCTTACTAGCAAGTATTGGGATGGCACAATACTTCTTGATATATTCATGATCCCCACTTGAAGAAGCACATACAGATTCCACATACTCTGTTTGAGATACACGTTTCAGGCTTCTACTAA
This sequence comes from Anolis sagrei, assembly GCF_037176765.1. Taxonomy (NCBI): domain Eukaryota; kingdom Metazoa; phylum Chordata; class Lepidosauria; order Squamata; family Anolidae; genus Anolis; species Anolis sagrei. Next base: position 34,661,398 of record NC_090023.1, on the reverse strand, counting down.
GGGCCCTTCCACACATCCATATAACCCAGAATGTCAAGGCAGGAAATCCCACAATATGTTTGAACTGGAATATATGACAGTGTAGACTCAGACATGCCTGCCTTGATATTCTGGATTAGATGGCTGTGTGGGAGGGCCCTAAATGTTATGATAAAGGTGATTTATTTTATGGAATAATGGAAGGGAAATGAAAATCCCACACCTTCATTATTTCACCTGTGCAGAATTCACTCTGTACTGGAATGTGAGAGTTTTTGATGTGTTCCAATCTTTTGATAGTCAGATGAAAAAAGGACAATGTAATAATATCTGGTTGCTCTGTACACACAATATCAGACTTATAGCTACAGTGGAAATAACATTAACTATGATGAGGTGCATCTGAAGTCCATTTGTAAAAGGTAGAGACAAATGTTTATGTACTATGTATTTACCAGATTTTTATTTATTTAGAAAATAGACCTTTCTTTTATGTTTCCAGTTGCAACTAGAGCTGCCTGGCATTAGAAATAAGCTGAACCATTCCCCACTTGGGGTTCAGGAATAATGATCTTGAAGGTTCATCTTATCTCTGAAGCAATACAGATTTCAACCTCTCAGCTCACCTGATAGCTTATGTTCCACTTCCAAACCTCTCAATCCTCAAACTATCACATACAGTCATGCAAAATATTTGAAGTAAGCAAGATACATTGTGTACAAATTGCTTGTGGAGGAAGCGAAATACAAAACCATTGTTGATGTAAGATGGTAGAATGGTAGCAGCAAGTTTCAAGGACATGGATGGCAAAGTATACCAGGGTTTATGAGGGATTCTAATTCTGCCCCATCTTTTGTGGATTTTGATAGCACTATACAGCCCAGAGATTATCCAAGGGATGGAAGTAGGGATAGTCAAACATGAATTTTAAAACTAGAGAGAAGGGATCCTGGAATATAATTCTGTCATAAAATTTAATTTAAGCAGGAGAATGATTTTATTTTTCTGCAAAGTGTGCATTTTATTTGAAGAAGAAAACATTACATGCTTTTTAAGATCAGTTCTGGGCATGAGCCCAGTGAGTTTTGCCAATATCTGTAAATGCAGCATCTTTATTAAATATATACCACAGCATAGGATAATAACTTAAAAGCAATGACAAAATGTATTTGTTGTTTGAGAAGAGTATTTTTCCTTAAATAAAAAGACATATTCCATCAATATTACTGATATATTTTAAATAATATTTAATTTGCTTAATACAAGCAATGCATTGAGCGGGAAGTAGAATCTCAGGTTTAAATACAATGGCTTTCAAAATTAGAACCAAACAGGATGTTATTGAGAATGACAAATGCATTTTTCCTGGAAGTTAAATGAATTCTTGAGAAAAAACAACAACAACATAGCTTGAAGCTTTGGGTATGCCGGAGCATCAAACTGATTCAACTAGGCATTAAAAAGAGCCATTTGAGACAAAACTACTCCTATACAATAATATGTGTATTTATTGCAGGTAACTGATAAATACTCTTTTGTCCTCATTTTGCTAACAACCCCATCTTATTGTACAGTAAGACAGAACAAGCTGTAGGAAGCTACTAGTATACCACTCTATCAGATTTACAAGTAGACAGTTAATTAATGAAATAAGAGGTAGACGTAAAAAAATCTCATTTAAAGAGACAATTGCTGTAATTGATCAGCTTTTCTCATGCTCAAGTAGTGGAGGATCAAAAAGATTAATGGGACACTTATCACCTGCAAACTATATCAACTACTAGACATCTGAAAAAAAAAGTGTTAAACAGAGGTAATGCAGTCAAATTAGCATGATCATAGCTACTACTGGAAGGCGGCAAGATCTTTTTGGCAAGCTGTGTTTTGAGTGGGCTTGACTTTGCCTGCCTCTGTGGATGAGAGAATGTTTTTATGGCTGAGTAGGGATTCAAACCGGGTGTGTAGCATCATAGTTCAATTTTCGAATTGTACTATATCATGTTTGCTATTCCTGTTTAGGGTTGGAATGTACTTAGGGTTGGAACATACTGCAGTGTGTGTAGAGAGAGAGGGGAGGGGGAGAGAGAGAGAGCTGTTGAAGAATATTCAGAAGCTACAGCTGATGCAAAATGTGGCTTCCAATCCATTGTCTGATATGTACATTGCAGTCAGTGGAGGAAACTCTGTCTTGGTCCCACCCCTGTCACAAGCGTGGATGGTGGGAAAAGAGAGGGAGCCTTCTCCATGATTGCTCCCCACCTCTGGAACTCCCTTCCCAAAGAAATAAAAATGGCCCCTACTCTCCTGTCCTTCAAAAAACACTTCTGAAAATGCACTCATGCACCTTAGCTTAGCTTGTTTATTGATGTGCTGTGGGCTTGGCCTCATGTAAGCCGCACCGAGTCCCTTGGGGAGATGGTAGCGCGGTACAAATAATAATAATAATAATAATAATAATAATTATTATTATTATTATTATTATTATTAGCTTACCGAGAGGAGGAGGACAAGCACACCCCACATCAATCTTACCAGAATGCTGGCCAATTCATTAGTATCTTATACCTGCTACATTATATTTTAAAGCACAACTGATAGGCACTTTCTATGCATCTTAGTCGCTCAGTTGCCCAAGGTACATGTCTTTTAGTCTAATTATGTTTTATTTGAGTATTTGAATGCTTCTTTTATTTTTATTTTTATTATTACTATTTGTCATAGGTTAACTGGTGTTATTTTGTATTTTTTGTATTATTTTGATGTGTTTGAATTTGATTATGGTGGTCTATAAATAAAATGTTGTTGTTATTATTATTATTATTATTATTATTATTATTATTATGTGTTCTTCATTGTTTTCTTTTCACCTAAGGTTATCAAGTCAGCATTTACAGTATTTCAAAGTCAAAATTGAGGGGTTTTTAAAGGAAGAAAAAGAATGCTATAATCTGGAAAGGAGAATAAGTAAGAATGGGGGTTAAGGAGAAAGTAGGGGTTGGGTCTGAAGATTCAGGATATCTACTTAAAGTTTCCTGGTAGGGAGTACATATTGTACAGAGTTTAAATCTAGTTATACCTGTCGGCTTGCTACTTGCTTTGGTGGATTTGGGAAGTTGTTTTTTTCTCTGTGTATGTTTGTGTTAATTGTGTCTTGTCAAACACATTAACAAAGCTCACAAATCAAACCAGTATGGGTCATTATTTGTGCTCGGCACCTAGACAAGATACCTGTGTTTCTCTATCATACTACTGAGCATTCCAAAATATACAGATGGAAAAACATATGCTAGTGTGTAATGCAGCGGTCATTACAACAGTCTGTTATGAATTCATGTACAGGCAGTCCCCAATTTACAAACAAGATCGGTTCTGTAGGTTTGCTCTTAAATTGAATTTGTATGTAAGTCAGAACAGGTACACTTTTTAGTGTCACTCCAGATAGATAGATAGACAGACAGACATACAGACAGATAAGCTTTGAAGAGCATAGGGAAGAGTTAATGCCTCTGTGCTGTTTGTTCTGCTGTCTGTGTCCTTGTTCAGAAGATTTCACCTCACTTTCTGTCCCTGTGATCATTGGATTTTTAGAGAAATTAGCTTGTTGTGGAAACAAGGATGGGTGAGAAACCTTCAGTGGAGACACTTCCTGTTGTCTCATCCCCGTTCTTAACTAAGTCACTTGTAAGTTGGATGTTTGTAACTTGGGGACTGCCTGTATTTATAGAAATTTTGTGACTCTGTTCTTCCTTTTGTCTGTTCCTGTTCTAGAAGTAATAATTTCAAACGACTATTTCAGTATTGAAAACTACTCCTGCTTTGTGCCTGTTTAAGCAAAAAAGATATAAATATTTACAATATAATTGAACACCTGTCTGTTCAGCAATAAACTCCTGTGAGTTCAATGGCATCTAATCCCATATAGGAATGGACAAATTAACCTCTTCAGAGGTTTACTGAAAATACTCACATAGGTGACATCACCATTTCACATCCTGTCTGTCATGTGGGGGGCACATAACAACATTCTTCAAATACTCAAAGATGAAAAAGGAGAGCAAAGATTTATCCTATACTGTTCTAAGAATAGAATTGCATCTAATGAGTTTAGATTACAGAAGTATAGATTTGAGATAGTCCCCAGGAGAAACATTTTAACAGCTGAAGCCACAATCAATTATTTAAAGGAATAGTAGAACCTTTGCAACTGGACACCTTCAAGCACAGACTGGACAATCATTTTGGGAGGGGGAATGTCCTAGTACTGACTTTTCTGCCTTCCATTTCCACTTCAAGTCTATGAGCCTACAACACTATAGAGAAGAGATGAACATCTTAGTATATTCTGCTACCCATCTATCCTTTCTACCATGACTATTATTTATTATTTATTTTATTTTATGCATTTATTGACCGCCCCTCTCAGCCCGAGGGCGACTCGGGGCGGTGAACAGCAACAAAAAGGACAGTGTACAAATAAATCACGACAATACAAACCAGACAATACAAACATAACATATACTTATACTAAAAATCCGCTTCGTCAAGTCCTGGGGTCATAGCCAAAATTCATAGTCCTAGTTCATTCCAGTGTCGTTTCAAGATACACTCAATCGAAGGCCTGCTCGAAGAGCCATGTTTTCAGGCTCCTACGAAAGGCCATCAAGGAGGGCGCCTGTCTAACTTCAGCAGGGAGGGTGTTCCACAGCCGGGGGGCCACCACCGAGAAGGCCCGCTCTCTCGTCCCCGCCAGACGTGCCTGTGAGGCAGGCGGGACCGAGAGAAGGGCCTCCCCGGATGATCTCAAGGCCCTCGTGGGCTCATAGGCCGAGATGCGGTCTGCAAGGTATTTTGGGCCGGAACCGTTTAGGGCTTTGTAGGATAACACCAGCACCTTAAATTGGGCCCGGTAGCGAATCGGCAGCCAGTGGAGCTGGGACAGCAGGGGCGTTGTATGCTCTCTGCGTCCTGCTCCCGTTAACAACATGGCTGCCGCGCGTTGGACTAGCTGAAGCTTCCGGGCCGTCTTCAAGGGCAGCCCCACGTAGAGAGCGTTGCAGTAGTCGAGGCGGGATGTGACCAAAGCGTGTACCACCGTGGCCAAGTCAGACTTCCCAAGATACGGGCGCAGCTGGCGCACGAGCCTAAGCTGTGCAAATGCTCCCCTGGTCACCGCTGAAACCTGAGGCTCCAGGCTCAGCGATGAGTCCAGGGTCACACCCAAGCTGCGAACCTGTGCCTTCAAGGGGAGTGCGACCCCGTCCAGCACAGGCTGTAACCCTATACCCTGTTCGGCCTTGCGACTGACCAGGAGTACCTCTGTCTTGTCTGGATTTAGTTTCAGTTTGTTCGCCCTCATCCAGACCATTACAGCGGCCAGGCACCGGTTCAGGACTTCGACGGCCTCCTTAGTAGCAGGTGGGAAGGAGTGACAGAGTTGGACATCATCTGCGTACAGGTGACACCGCACCCCGAAACTCCGGATGATCTCACCCAGCGGCTTCATGTAGATGTTAAACAGCAAGGGGGACAAGATGGAACCCTGAGGAACGCCACAGATCAACGGCTGTGGCGCTGAACAGGAGTCCCCCAGCAACACCTTCTGAGTACGACCCTCCAGAAATGACCGGAGCCACTGCAAAGCAGTGCCCCCAAGACCCATCTCTGCAAGGCGCCCCAGAAGAATACCGTGGTCGACGGTATCGAAGGCCGCTGAGAGGTCCAGGAGCACCAACAGGGACACACTCCCCCTGTCTAGCTCCCGGCGCAGATCATCCACTAAGGCGACCAAGACCGTCTCGGTACCATGTCCCGGTCTGAAACCAGACTGTGCCGGATCCAGAATATCCGTGTCTCTCAAGAATACCTGGAGTTGTGAGGCCACCACGCTTTCCATGACTTTGCCCAAGAAGGGAAGATTGGAAACAGGCCGAAAGTTGTCCAATTTAGTGGGGTCAAGTGATGGTTTCTTCAACAGCGGCTTTACAACAGCCTGTTTTAGGCTCGCTGGAATCTTGCCTTCCCGAAGGGAGGCATTAACCACCACCGTTACCCACTCGGCCAATCCCCCTCTGGCCTCCTTCAGAAGCCAGGATGGGCAGGGGTCTAGGATGGACGTGGTGGGTCTCATTCCTCCAAGTATCTTGTCCACATCCTCGGGTTTCACAAACTGAAAAGAATCCAACAAAATCGGACAAGCAGGTGCTTGTGTCACATCCACAGAGACTGCATCTAATGTGGCGTCCAGCCCAGAGCGGATCAAAGCGACTTTGTCTGCAAAGAACCGAGCAAATGCTTCACAGCGCGCTGCCGAGTTGTCAGGGCTCCCACCTGAAGTAGGGGGAGTTAAAAGACCTCTGACAACCCGAAACAACTCCGCCGGATGGTTTTTTGCAGACGCAATAGTGGCCGCAAAGAAAGTTTTCTTTGCGGCTTTTATTGCCGCGGCATATGCCCTTAAAAAGGACACAAACCGTGTTCGGTTTGACTCGCTTGGGTCTGAGCGCCACACGCTCTCTAGAACCCTCTTCTTTCGCTTCATCGCTGCCAGCTCCTCAGTGAACCAAGGGGCTGGTTTAGCTCGGTTACTCGAGAGGGGACGTTCCGGAGCGATCTTGTCAATAGCCCTGGTCATCTCCCCATTCCAGAGAGCGACCAAGGCCTCGACATGATCACCTACCGCGGCGGCGGGAAACTCCCCAAGAGCCGTCAGGAATCCACTCGGATCCATTAGCCTCCTGGGGCGGACCATCCTAATGGGTCCTCCACCCTTGCGGAGGTTAGGGGGCGCAGTGAGCCTAAATCTAATCAGGAAGTGGTCGGACCATGGCAACGGAGAGATAGACAACTCCTCCACACCGCCACCCTGCTCCCATCCCTGGCAGAAAACCAAGTCCAATGTGTGTCCAGCACAGTGGGTGGGGCCAGTTATTCGTTGGGACAGCCCCATGGTTGCCATGGCGGACATGAAGTCCTGAGCCGCACCTGTGAGGGTTGCCTCGGCGTGGATGTTGAAGTCCCCCAGCACAAGAAGCCGTTGGGACTCCACCGCCAGGCTCGAGACCACCCCCGCTAGCTCAGGTAGGGAGACTGTAGTGCAGCGAGGTGGACGGTACACTAGCAGAATCCCTATTCTGTCCCGGTCACCCACCCTCAGGTGGACGCATTCAAAATTTGTGGTCTGCGGGATGGGGCTCCTGGTTAGATGGATGGAATCTCTATAGACTACTGCGACACCGCCTCCCCGTCCTCCGGCTCTTGGTTGGTGTTGCATGGAGAAACCTGGAGGACAGAGCTGGGAGAGGTTTACGCCCCCCGACTTCATCCAACCAGGTCTCCGTGATGCACGCCAGATCTGCCCGCTCCTCCAGGATTAAATCCTGGATCCAAGATGTCTTTCCGTTGACAGACCTGGCGTTCAACAACACCACCTTCAAGCCAGAGGGCCCGCTCACCTGGTTACACCAATTTACCTTAGGAGACCGATTGGGAGTAGTTAATTTAGATAAGCGGTCCGAATTGAGCCGAATTCGAGGTCTCCTTCTCCCGCATCTCCTCCTTCCCACCACGACCTCTATGGGGGCCCCTCGGCTAGTGGAACACCTCCCCCCCTCCATGCCGCAGTTCCGAGCCATACGATCACTTTCTCCTACGCTTGTTGTTGGGCTTATAGGTTCTTGCCAACAACCCCTCTCCCCCTCCTCCCCCCCTCCCCACCACATCTTCAATCACAGGCTCCAGAACACCACCCCTTCTGCCCCCTCCGCTACAAAAAAGCAACAGGAACAATACACAAATGGGGGCAGGGGACCACATGGGTAGCAGCAATACCGATGGTAATTGATGTTCCGACTACTACAATGGAACAGTTCATAAAGTGCTTAGAATTAGGAGCAATTCATCAGTAATCGTAATGATCGTAGTTAGTTAGCAGCAGCACACATTCATAAAGGCACATTAACAAAGTGCAAGGTCTAAAGGCACATTAATAAAGTGCAGATCACAATAAAGTGCTAGGTCTAAAGTGCTCTACTTAGTGATAATAAAGTGCGGCACAGAGGGACGGGGAAGGGGCGAAAGTGCTGGTGCAATCTGGCAATCGATGGCAGGCGCCTAAGTGCTATATCCTATTACAGATGGCAGATGACAACAATGACTACCAGGAATGGACTGGTTGGTATTATACAACTCCCCTTTATGGGTGGTAATGGTGGTAGTTAATTAAATATTGCCATGACCCCAGAGTCTCTAGACGGATTGTAAGCCAGCGGATGGGCTTCCGGAGTTGGTAACTCGGGGGTGGGGCAGCACAGATAGACAGTCACGCTCTTGCTCAGCGAGAAAGCCGGTCTACACATAGGTGGTTCTACACAATGGTCAGGCCCCTGTAGGAGTCACGATGAGGCCAGTCAGCAATGAGGCCAGGCAACACACGTTGATCTTTACCGGGGTGGTTCCCCAGGATCCCGGTCTCCGTGCCTGCAGGGCGGATTCGCCCAAGGATGGAAAAGTGGGGTGGACTCGCCCGGATGAAGCAACTCGCCTAAAGCTGGAAGGTGGGGGCGGACTCGCCCGGCACACGATGATCCTCACCGGGCGGCTCCTCTAGGCTCCTGGCCTCTATGTCGGCGGGGTGGGCTCGCTTGCAGATGGAGAGCAGGGGTGGATTCGCCCGAAGATGGAGGGCAGGGGCGGGTCCGCCCGAAGATGGAAAGCAGGGGCGGACTCGCCCGAAGATGGAAACAGCCCCCCGGACTCGCCCGAGGGTTGAAAACAGCCTCCCGGCCCAGCAGCGGCTCGGCGCCGGCACCGTCCCACCAGCAGCGGCTGTGGAGGCCAGGGAGCGCCCGGCCTCCCCACCCAGCGACCGGCGGTGTAGCGATACAGCGGTCCGGCGGCGGCGGTCACTCAGCGGTGGCGGCCCTGCGTTCGGCTTCTCCACCCGCGGGTCGGCGGCGGCGGTGGTCTGGCGGCCCAGCGGGGATGGGCCTCCCCTTCCGGCCCAGCGGCACTCGGTCGCACTCGGTCGCGGGGATGGCGGCTTAGCGGCAGCCAGGCATCCCTCCTTTAAACGGCCGGCAGCGGTCCGGTAGCCCCACGATGGTCTCCCTACCAGCTGTGGCGGCGGGGGCCAAGCAGCAGCGGCGGGCCAGGAAGCAGCGGCGGCACGGCAGACCGCGACCAGCAATGTGAGTAGGCCGCGGTAAGATGGCGGCGGGGGTTCCTTCTCCCTCTTCGCTTCTCCGCTTTTTCTTTATTTTCCGGCCTTCCCCTGGCTCCTTACCGGCTTTCTGCCCCTCTATCGGGGGCTCAAGGCTCGGAGTTCCTCTCCCCTTCGATATGGAGATGTTAGGAGAGGGAGAGGCTCAGGATTCTTCCAGATTGCAGAGCTGGCTGAGCAGTGCAGCGGTTTTGCTGCCAGCCACCATAACCGGAACCGGACTAGGCTAGGTGTTCTAATCTAATTTCATGTTCCTATTGTATGCATTGTGTAGTTTCACACCATGCTTTCACATTTGGGCATGCCAGCATCTGAACATCCTTTCAACATCCTTTGAACTTTAGTTCTGTTAATTCTGTTGCATTATTTTATCCAAGAGTCCTTGGACTTGTCCTTTTCTCTTGCCCAGAAGCTGACTGAGGGCCCATCCAGACAGGGCCCATATCCCTGGCCCTCTCACACTTTTACTGGAGGCGTCCAAAAAATGCCTCCAGCAAAAGAGGATTAATTCAAGGCAAAGTAGGAAAAGCCTGCTTTATCCCAAATTAATTAGATAGCCCATTAGACCTGTGCCTTTGTAAAAGGACGACCTGGGGGGCTGTCCACACACCCATCTTGCATCTTCACTTGCTGGGAGCCAACAAGTTTCTGTTCAAGCCCAGTGGAACATACCAATGACGTGCAAGAAGATGGGGGGGGGGGATTGATACTGGCCACCGGTCTCTTAATGCTACAATTGGTATGTTCCAAAAATCATGTCAAAAAGGCATAATGGCAGCCAGGTAAGTTCTTAACCATTTTTAGGGCTTGTGGGGGTGCTTTTGGGGGCGACTGGATAACATCTTGGTAGTATGTAGCCACCCCATCAGGAATTAAAGTGCAGTCTGGAAGCGGCCTGAGTGCCTTCCAGTCTTGGAATCTCCTCTTAGAGTGCTATTCTCCTGCTTAATTTTGGATTGCCTTATCATAGGGTTTTGCATATAAAATCTATTCAAAGTTTGTTTACCTTTGTATTGTGTATTTAGTATTATGCCTCCCTAGCCACAATACTAAAAAGAGCTACCTAAAGTGTCATAATCACTCTGAATAATAGACCCACCATCAGTTTTACTTGTCACTATTCCTGCCATCCAATTTTTTCCCTTCTAGAGTTAATCTGCTGCCCTCACAGCTTGAACTATCAGGAGCTCTTCTGCCTGTGCAGCCAATACTTTCTGAATAGGATGGATATATCTTAATCTGGGGTGTCCACTGCACATTTTCTTGCTTTTGTGACCATGTGAGGAGTCCATAGCCCTCAGCTTCTCTGATATACACAAAGCCCTTCACTACATTAAGGTGTGCATCCAACAGTTTTCTTTTCGCTAATATAGTAAAATAGTGTATTTGTTTCTAATTTCAAACTTGTTTAACATTTACATAAAATCTATATTTAAGTCAGTTAAATTACTTCGTATAAGCATTTCTTAAAATGTTATATACTTTTCCTTGCCTTATAATTTAATGTGTATTTTAGGTTGTCTGTTAGTCTAATTTTCATATTTCTTCTTTCCTAATAGACATATTCTAATATAGTTTTAAGACTGTTCATTTAGTTAGGAGATCTGCAGTAAAAAAAAAAGTAACCACACAATAAAGAATGTAATGTATTTTATTGTTGTTGTTTGAATTTTTTAAATTCTGTTTTATGCAGGCATTGAATGTTTGCCTTTATTATGTTGGAAGCCACCTTGAGTCCCCTCGGGGAGATAGGGTGTGCTACAAATAAAGTTATATATTATTTATTTATTTAGACCCAGACTGGAATAGGAATCATAGAAGCCAGTATCTGATGCAAAATAAATATCACATTAATGTGTTGAATTTATTCCCCAGTTATAGGGTTTTTATTTCAAAACCAATTGATCCCATTTCTGAAAATATTATCTTCCCAAATAATATTGCAAAGTCACAAATATCTAAGTGATTTTTTTAAAAAGCACGTATTTATAGTGTAGATAATTTTGACTACTTAAATATCAGCCACTAATGGATTATAATGGATCACTGAGGTTTGCTACTATGCACCACAGGCAGAAACATGTCTGTCTCTAACTGGACCAAGGCAGATGCTCAAAGCAGATTGTGCTTGTAGGAAAAGTGACAAAAATCCTGCTTTACCAACTGCTCTTTAGTGCCTCCTGTGTAGCACATCCCTCTCTCTCCTGTCAAACAGCATTTTCTGCCAAACAGCTTGGAAACTGTCAAGACCCTGAGCATTGCTTCTACTGAAACACAAGCATGTAAATGTCTATTGCGAACATCTCTTTAACCTTTCATCATTCACATGCAATCATTCACTCAAGCAGACTGTTGGCACTGTTAATGTAATATGGCACCTCTTCAGGTAAATTTAACTAAACAAGATGTTCTGTATAGGTAGTTTTCCACATCCTAAAGTACAAAAGCTGAATAGCCATATTCAGCCATACCATTTCAGTAGGCATGTCCTATGACACAGTCAAAACCTCACAAAGACAAGCTTTTCGAAATCTGTGCATTAAGTCAATTCCATTAACCTACAGTGAACACACACATAAGAAAAATCCACACCTTGCCCCTGCTTATGAAAAGGCCTTCAGTTGAGGGGGGAAAATATATTATTTCAGCAAAATATATTATTAAGTATAATTTATAATACAGTTATGAGATTATGTTACTTCAAGTGCACTTTTAATAATGAATTCATACAGGAGAGCTGGTACAAGTGACTTGCACAGTAGAAATCGATATCCCTGAATTTCAGCCATTTACGATTTATACATTTCTTTCTGCAAACCAAAAAGCACCCAAGACATAAAATATCCCTATGAAATCAGCTCAAATGCTCTTTTGATTGTTTTTTCCAGTCAATAGGCCATTTTGGACTATCTTTTCCAACCAAAAACACGGGAAATTGAGGAAAGCAGTATGACTTGCATTTTAAAAATAAATTCTTCATAAACACCCATTTTAGCAGCAACATAATATACCTCAACAATTGATTTTTTTGGCAATTATTTCTTTACTTTTTTCTTTAAGAGCCCTTAAGATTTGTTTGGGTATGTTATTACCATAAGAGACCTTGGCCTGGAATAGTAAAAAGTCCCCTAAAGAGGATGCATGAATTTGTTTCTTCTTATCTCAGTGAGTCATGTTATCAGCTACTGTTGCCAGCACTCTAGATCAGAAGGCCTCTCTTCCAATTGAAGTGCATCTGTATTTCACAGTAAAGGACTGCCTGATCCAAAGATTCAGGTTGGGTCCTTGAGGATATTTGGGGAGGGAGTGTTCAAGGCTGCACCATAACATAAGAGCATAATTCAGGTGTACAGCATCCTCATCTGCATATTTGGAAGATGTCAGGTTTCGATTATGGAGAAACATAGAGAATCTAACAATTTGAGATTAAAGCAATACTCAAAAAAATTAAAAACTGGTTACAATGTCTTCTTGAATATTAAGAAATCCTGGCAAGTAACATTTTGAACTGATGACAATCTACATGGCTTGGGACTTATTTTGCACAAAATATGCATATAAGTTATTTTGCGTATAAAACCAGAACAAAAAATGCTGATTCCTATACAGAAAATGATGTCACTGAGGATTTGTCCTGTACAAAAAGTGCATATGGTTCACTGCATAAAAAGAATCAACACTTTCTGGACAAAAAGTAATAATAGTAAAAAAAAAATCATGAGTGTTCAGAAACCCTGGTGAGTAGTCCTAGATTGACAAGAATCTTCATTTTGGCGTGTGTCAAACTCTCCTTTTGGGGAGGATTTTAACAGAGGTCAGATGACCATCCACAGTGATACCATTCTATCTGTGGGAAAAGGGAACTTAATGGTTGTGAGATGAAAAAGTGGGGTTGCACCTGCTTGGGAAAGAGAGGAAGAAGAAATTGCATTTGGTGTCATTTGAGTCCTCTCAGGGGGACAGCGGTCTAGAAATGAATTATTATTATTACTATTACTACTACCACTACTACTACTACTACTACTACTATTACTATTAATATTGATGGATGACCTGATTTTTTCTCTCCAAAGACTCAGCAGAGGTATCCCTATTGTTTCTTCTGGAAGCCTGGGGTGGATGTGTAACAGCGTGCTGAACAGTCAAGAGAGTTCAAATGATCATGATTTTGGCTGGATTATGTGTTTAAAAATGAGGTCATATTGTCTAGATATGAGGTGCATAATTATATCAGAGTACATTACAAACAAATCATTTATTTTAGTGGTCTGATATGTAAACCACAGTTACATTCCTGAAGGCTTTTCCCGCCTTCAAGAATTCAGATCTAGCTAAATGGTATATAGATATGCAGTACTGTAGATTGCTGTCATTTTATTACTAGCAAAAAAATCACATGACACTATTGTTGTTCTTGTTGCAGAAAAGAGGCTTTCCTCTCTCTACAGAAAACTGAATTATTGTACATGAATTTCCTGAAGTTGGAAAAGTCCAGAGGTCATAATTATATGTTTAATTGTTTCAAAGTAGGAATTAACAATAATCTCAACATAATCATTACCTTCTATTAGAAGCTCTTGTCCATGGCTACCCAACAGTGTTCGAGACAGAAAAGGGGCAAAATCCACAAAGATTTCCCGAAGGAGTGGGGCAACTTTTTCCAAAGCCCTCTCCAGTTTTGCAGTAATGCTGTTGAAAACAAAGTATAGCAAGATGTAAACAAAACAAGCCACTATTCAGTAACATATTGAAGCTTCCTAGAATGGTGGATTAAAACATAATTAATGAAGAAATATGTCAAATCAACAATTTAATGCTGGGGTTTTTATCAGTGTCCTGTGCCAATCCTACTCCTTTAATAAGATGCTCCCAGTCTTGGTTTAGCCCTCCTTTCTCAAATAACATCCCATGTTTTCATTTAATTTCCTATTAAATTATATTTTAGACAGACTCACTAATGGTCACTTGATTCAATAATGGCCCTTTCTTTATAATGTGTTCAGAGGCAAGTAGGAAGTTGGCTGTTAATGTAAAGGCAGTTTTTAGATTATATACTCATATATAAGTAAAACAAATCCCCCCCCCCAAGTTGACTTGTGTAGAGGTCAATGCTAGAATGAAAAATATGAGTACTACTTGCTCATCTTTTCTAGGAAGTCTACAAACACATAAAACATAATAATTGCAAAGATTCATGCAGTAAAGTATCACTTTCTAAATTCATAGCATTATGATACCTTGAAAATGGACACATACAGGCTACTTTTTGCTAGTTACTTGTACATGAGTAGTTTATTTTTTTAAAAATGGAGCACCCTACCTTTGGTCCTCCAGGTGTTTTGGAATTCAGCTCTCACAATTCCTAACAACAGGTAAACTGGCTAGGATTTCTGCGAGTTGAAGTCTAAAGCACCTGAAGGACCAAATGTTGAGAACCACTGTTTTAAACAAATAGAAGGGAATAACATAATAATGGTTTAAAAAAACAATTTTATGGGTTGCTGTGAGGTTTTCGGAATGTATGGCCATGTTCCAGTACCATTCTCTCCTGACATTTCATCTGCATCTGTGGTTGGTATCTTCAGAGGTTCTGTTGGCAATGAAGCAAGTTGAGTGAGTGTGTGTGTGGAATGTCCAGGGTGGGAAAAAGAACCCTTTTCTGTTGAAGCAAGTGTGGATGTTGCAATTAATGAGCTTGAATATCACTGAGTAGCCTGAAGCTGCAAAGTCAGTGTACATAGCGGTAGCTTGGGTTTTGTTGCCTGGAGGCATCCTCTGTTTGGGAGGTGTTACCTGGCACTTGATTGTTTGCTGTCTAGAGTTCTCCTGTTTCTGAGTTGTGTTCTTTATTTATTGTTTTGATTATGGTTTTTTTAAAAATACTGGAAATCAGATTTTGTTCATTTTTATGGTTTCCTCCTTTATGTTGAAATTGCCCACATGCTTGTGGATTTCAGTGGCTTCTCTGTGTACTCTGACATGATGGTTGTCAGCGGAATCTAGAATCACTATGTTCTCAAATAATATTTTGTGTCCAGGTTGATTCATCAAGTGCTCTGCTATAGCTGACTTTTGTGGTTGAATTAGCCTGCAGTACCTTTCATGCTGGGGAAAATGGAAGAAAAAAAAGAAGAGGGGCTGACCAAGGGCAAGATGGATGGATGACATCCTTGAAGTGATTGGATTGACCTTGAAGGTGCTGGGGGTGGTGACAGCCAACAGGGAGCTCTGGCGTGGGCTGGTTCATGAGGTCACAAAGAGCCGGAAATGACTGAACGAATGAACAACAGCAACATCTTTCATGTTCTTTGATTTGTGTTTGGTTGATGCGTTTGGTAGTCCCTATGTAGACTTGTCCATAGCTGAACGGTGTATGGTAGGCTCCAGCAATGGTTAGAGGATTCCTCTTATTCTTTGCTGTACATAGCATTTGTTAAATTTTCTTGGTGAGCCTGTAGATTGTTTGTAGGTTGTGTTTCTTCATCAGCTTTCCTATGCAATCAGTGGTTCCTTTGATGTATGGTAAGAACACTTTTCCTCTAGATGGAGTTTTGTATGTACTCTCATGGCTTCTTCTTGGTCAGCTCTTCTGATTACTGTCTTAGAATAACCATTAGCCTGTAGAGCCCAGTTTAGGTAGTGCAGTTCATCTTGGAGGAAATGGGTTCGACAGATCCTGTTTGTACTGTCTACCGGAGCTTTAATTGTGCTTCTTTTTTTGACTTGGATGATGGTTGGTATTTTTATGTAAGTATCTATCAGTGTGCATAGGTTTTCTATAAACTGTAAACTTGCTGATTTGGTTTGCAGATGATTAGGCCATCTAGAAATGGTAATTTTCCTTCATTTTCTTTTTCCATGGTAAATTGGATATTTGCGTGAATGTTGTTGATGCGGTCCAGGAACTTGTTTAGTTCTTCTTCTCCATGGCTTCAAATGGTGAAAGTGTCACCCACACATATGAACCATATACTGGGCTTTTTTGGTGCTGTTTCCAGGGCTTATTTCTCAAAGTGTTCCATGTAAAAACCCTAGATAGTTCAGGTCCAGGCTATTTGGCTAACTGTGTGAACCTGCCAGGGCCTTGAGATCTTCAAGAGAGGCCCTTCTCTTAGTCCAACCTCCAGCTCAAGTTGGTGGGAATGAGAGAGCGGGCCTTCCGTCTCGGTGGCTGCCCTGCGCCTCAGGAACTCCCTGCCCAGAGAAGCCAGAATGGCCCCCCTCCCTGCTGTTCTTCCGGCGGCAGGCTAAAACCTTTCTATTCAGGCAGGCTTTTAAAGTTGAAGATATAAAGATAAATTCAGGAGGTGCTGTGGTTCTAGCTTTGAATATGCATCAAATATATTTGAATGGTTTTAACTGTGAATCTTTTAATACTGTTTATATGTAAATCTATTATAATATTTATATATTTTAAATGCAGTGCTAACGTTTTTATGTTAAGCCATTTTGAGTCCCCTTCGGGAAGATATAGCAAGGTATAAATATTTCAATAAAACCATTTCACCCCAGAGACTCAAAATTCTTAGATTTTCAATGGATATTTCTCAAATTGTAACTTATTCCACCATAATAAGTCATTTTAAAATATCTATCTATAAGGTGTCATAGTTATTTTGGAGCTGTAGACAATTTTTATTTGTCAGCTGACACCAAGATACTTCACCTTTTCATCTATTTTCAAATCTGATATATTTGACAATTTTTCCTCATCTTTTATATCCATATTTTTATTTAAAACTTCTGTTTTGCTTTAAATCTCACTAAAGTTCCAAGATCTTTCAACTTTCTCATCAAGACTTCTATTCCATTCAATGGATTTTCTAAAGTAGTCACCAAATCATCTGCAAATATTAGCAATTTATAATTTTCCTTTTAAATCTTTATTCCAGGAATCCTTTCCTCACATTGTATGTCCCTTAGAAGTACTTCAAGAACTAGTGGTGAGAGTGGGTATCCTTGTATAATCCCTTTCTGATTTTCACATGGCTTGGTTATATTTCAATTTACATTCACTTGTGCTGTCTGCCAAGCATAAATTGATTTTGCCTATCACAGAATTTTCTTGGCATATTATAGTTCAAAAATTATTCTGGCATATGTACAGCCTAACAAAGGGTATCCTAGAATATTCACATCCAAGAATTCTTTGATTTGAAAGAAAATCCAAAATAAATACCCCCAACTGAGCTTTGATTCACTATAATTTTTGAAACTTTCCTTTTGCTATTTGTAAGCCTGCATTAAAAAAATGTATGTAAAACTTCTCTAATATTTATTTTTATTTTATTCTTTTACCCCACTCCCACCTTTTACCCCTCCCCCTGGACATACAATTTGTGCAATAAACTACAGAAATTACATTGAAGTATCAACCTAAATTTTTCCACTCCACATCTTAATACATTCTCTAAATAATTCCTAACTGGATCCTACACGCCCTCAACTATTACAACATTTTCTATTTTATCTATATTGTTCAATTTACAATTTATTTTTCACATTTAACATATTTTCTATACAATTATACCAATTTGTCAGAGTCCACTTTGTTTTATCTTTCCAACCCCTCACTAAAACTATTTGTGCATGTGTTATTAATTTGTCAGCCACTCTTTCCTTTTCTACATTATACACTGATTGTAATACATTCCTATTGACTATTAATTATTTTAAGAGTTAACGTTCTATTAATTTTTCCTTCAATCCTTCTTCAGTATGCCTGTACTCTGTCACATTCCCATATCATGCGATTAAATGCACCTCTTTGTTTACAGCCATGTCAGTACCTGTTCTTTGCCCCTGGTAAAAAGTTGTTCAGGAGTCCTGTACTATTTTTGTAAACATGTCTGTGAAATTAACCATTATTATAATTTATATTTATTGGTTTGTTCTTTCATGATCAATTGTGCAAAAAAAGAAAAACAAAAATAGCAGCAGCAAAAAAGAACACAAACAATTCAGGCTGGCTTCTGATGTATCACAGCACATTCTAAAATGTTACATATCAATTAATAAAGAAGTGATGTTAACAAAAATTAAAATATGTCATTTAATAACAACTCTTCTTATACAGAAGAGACTCCCTGCTCACACTAGACCACACAACAGATTTAATATACCTCCGGAGACATGTGAAAAGCATTTAGCCATCAAGAATTGTTTAAACTGAATACAGCGCTGAAAATAGAGAACATAAAGAAAAATTCCACAATACATTTTACAGAAAATATTGTAAAACCCAATTTTAGAAGTAAATGTATGCAAGTTCAAGCAAAGGCTTTTACTTATTAGTATTTTACACTGAAATCCTATGTACATTTGTCAGAGGTAACTCCATATTGACTGGCAATAAGCCAGTAGTGTAAATTTCAGCCATAAACAAAAGACCACTTAAAAAATAGATCAAATACGTAAATATCCCGTAATAGCTAGTAATTTAAATTTCAGCCATAAACAAAATACCACTTTTTTCTTTTTAAAAAATAGATTAGTGAAGATGGAGCAAATTAAGCATACAATCAATTCATGTTTTTACAGCTACGAGTGTACAATGGATAAGTTATCCCCTAAGAGTCTTGTAATCCACTTCATCCATCCATCCCCAATGCCGTGACAGAATTCTCTATAATTATCATACTTAAGAAATGTTTAACCCAGCTCTTATTACAATTGTCTTACAAAGAAGGTTCTGTCATTTTATGGGAAACCCAATCACTATTCAGTTGTCAGTCACACATATTTAACCATCCTGCCTTCAATCCTTATGATAAGCTTGTCAATATTTGAAGATGATATCTCCTTCAATATTTCATTTTTTAGATACAGCAAAGCAAGGAAATAAAATCTCAATTGCAATAGACTAAACAACGGCATGGAAGTATAAGATATATTTGGCAAAAGTGCTTACAATCTACATTCCAATAAAATTTAAAATTTCAATTTTTTAGGCATTACCAAGTGTATAATTACTTACAGAACAGAAACAACTGCCAAAGTGAGCTCATTACCTGAAAAGGTTTGCAAACTGTAATTTGAGGAATTCTTACTTGGCACTTATCAAGAAAAAATTAAGATTCTGTTTTTTTCTTTTCCCTATCAGTTTAGTTGTTTGGTTATTCCTATTATGATTCCAGTTATAAACAACATTTTGGACAGATATTTAAGAAAATAAAATGGCGTATTACATTTATTAGAGAACATTTTGAAGATTTATTTAAAAGGTAACGTGCTATGCTGTCCCTTCTGTCTGTTCTTTCCCTCATCAGTCAGACAGCCCTATTCAGACAGGGTTTTTTTTTGGCATTTTAAATATGGGTTTGGTTGTTGTAGTTGTATTTCAAGGTTTTTATTTTTATATATTTTTTTGCTTTAGTTGTGTTTCTTTTTATTTTTTATTTGACTTGCCTTTAAAGCAAAAGGTAGTATACAAATATATATAATACAAGTATGAAATCACTTTTTGCAAATTTGATACTTTGCCCATTTCTAGAGAATAACTCTTTTACTTCTAAATATATTAAGAAATCGGTTTTAAAACAAAATCTTTAAAATTAATTAACTTGCACTTAATTGTGTGAGAAAAGACCATGTTTACTTCTAAGATTTACTAATGTACTAATATTCCTCTATCTTAATATCTACAATTTCTATGGAGGTTTCATCTACATTGAGTGAATCTGGTTTATCCAAAAACAAAAACAAAAACAAAAAACGCTTATCTCCTACTTGGATAGCAAGTGCTTATTCCATTCTGAGAGAACCTAAAACCAGGACCAAGCCACTCTACTCTCTATGCCAGTACTACTTCTGGCCCTTTGAATGCCCTGGTGGGAAAATGGTGGCGGTGTCCAGGGTGGTCCTCTGAGCTAGCATTTGTGCTTTCCCTTCTCTATGGAATGATCTTTGACTAATCCATGGGTCATATCAAAATTTTGACCCCAAAACCTGCCCATGACTTATACAGTTAATTGGAAGGTATACCTCATATTTTCAGCAGAATCCTCTGGCATTGGTGCAACAGTCTGCACGGCTGGAAGGTTCTTGCTGGTAGCACCATTCACAAAACTGGATGAGGAGGACGATGATGAAGATCCTGAATCCCCTGCACCTATCCCCAAAATATACATTCAGTCTGAAAATCAATGTGTCAACTGTGCAGTAAATATTTACTAAACTTCATAACTCCAGAATTTCTTATTTTATTTTGACAAAGGAAAAACACACAGTGCTGGATTTACCATTGTGCTTAGGCACAGGGATACATTAGCTGGGGGGCCCATCTTCCTGCTAAAATTTTTTTTTACGGTGGATTTTGCTTATGTAGTGCAATTTTAACTTTGAAGGTGTTTTCTTTCGGAGCAATTCCAGACATAATGATAGAGTTGATAGTATATGGGAGTGTGCCACAAAGCAGGAAGTGTAGGCCTACCAGGCCTACCTCCTTCAGGGCCCAAGTAAGGGGCCTAATAATTTAAGTAACACAGGACCTCATTTGTCCTAAATCCATCAATGAATACACAATTTAAAAAAACCACTAAACACTGTAAATAAAGAGAATTTTTGTAGCATTAGGAAAAACTGGTAACTATTTTTTTTAAAAAATGGCTTTATTCCTGTCTTATTCCCGTTGGATAATTTCACTGAATCATTTGTTGACTGATGAAATAAACATGTAGCTAAACCCATTATTCAATAGGTCTATTCTAGTTAAGACTAACTATATAATTCAGACAGAAAATACTTTTCTAAATTCAACAGAACAGCCAGTTCATTCTTGCATCATTAACTATGGAAAAAAGCTTTCATTATCTACCGCTTTGTCAAGGGAGGATAAAGGATTGGAACATTAAAAACAGAGTATATAATCCAGCAATACATGTAACAGAAAGGATAGGAAAAATGTTACAAGTATTGCTAAAAAATAGGTACACCTGTTTTTAGACACTATCTCAAACCTATTTCTGTTATTACCCCTTGTAATATAAAGCATATTTCATATTTCTCCCAAATTAAATCTTCAGTTTAAAACATGTTCACATTCCAAAAGCCAAGTAATAATTATTCTGCTTATGCAAAATCCTAGAATTTTCCCCCCATAGAATATGAAACTATTAGAAACAGAGTAAGGGGATTTGGGAGGACACCTTAGCCCTGGCCTATGAGCTTGGATCATGTGATTTTAATGTTTATATTAGGTGATTTTTTATTTTTATGCATTCATGCCTAAATGTTGTTTTATCTTATGTTTAACTTTCTTATTGGTTTTACTGCATAATTATATGTTTTGTATGGATTTATGATTTGGGTTTTTTTTGTCAACTGCTTTGAGTCCCCCCTGGGGTGAGAAAAGTAAGTAAAGTAAGTAAGTAAATAAACAAAGAAATTATACATCAGTCTGGCTACAACCACAAACTGGAAAGCATCTGGATGTACTGAGTAAACCTATTAAGAACAGGCTAAATTACGATATGATTTACTTCAAGGTAGCTAGCAAAAAGAAATCAAATATTCCACAACTATAACAACAGTACATTGCCCTTGATTCAAAATTCCATTATTGACATATTTGAAATTTTAGAATATTTCCATCAACATTTTGAATAATAAAAATTTGAAATATTTCAATTTTCTGATATTGTTAATGTATTCTTGTACTCTGGTCAATTTAAGTCCAACAAGCCATATATAAAACTGACTAGAAAAGAAAGTAACTGCTGGTACACCTTTGACACCAGCAGGCAAAAGATGCTTCTCATCCCATGACTGTATGTTTCTGTGTGTCGCTATGTCCTCAGTCTCCAACAACTATATCAGTTACTTTGGCAGGATAAAATGTGTCTAATATAAAATGGAAGGCAAGGCACTCCCTATTCAAAGTTATTCCAGTATGGAAAAACATCACTCTAGTCTTCAGTATGAGGATGTTACAGGACTTTAGATGCAACAAAGATTTTAAAAATAAAAACAATGAAAAAAGATGAGCAAAATCACAAAAATATTTGAAGACAATACCTGTTGTATTAATCATACTTTTTGGTGTAGCTCCCGTGGCAGCAAATATATTAGGTGTACTACTTGGTGTAACTCCACCTCCAGTTGTGGTAGTTCCAACTGTGGTAACTGCTAGGCTTCCAGGGGGAGGTTTCTTCACTGGTACTACAACACTCCTGCAGAGAAAGAAATCAGCACAAAATGAGAGATGATATATGCCCAGCCACACAGACAGTTCTTGAAGGAGAATGTCATTTGAAATTCTATAGTCCTGGGGATATGTTTCTGGGACATGAAGAAAGCCCACCAGGGACTTAAATTATGTTTTGACATTGGGGAAGAAGAGATCCTTCCCAGTCCCTCTTGAGGTAGCTCCAATGTCTCCTTCAATAATTCTGTAGAAAATGAAAGGAGCAGACATATAAGAGTGATCAATGTATATATTATTTATGGCTACTGATGTGTATGGTACCTTGCAGAGAGAGAGATACAAAAAGAAAAATTAAAAAAAAATGCAGTATAAATGTTACACACACACACAATTCAAGAAGGCGAAACTAAGACCAGGGATAAGAGCTCAATCTTTAAGCTACAGCCTTGATGAATATGGTGATCTAGGTTGATAATTTGAAGACAGGCCTAGTTGGTACTACATAATCAGATAACTGTAGAGTAATTGTTTTCATTCAGTTTTTGTTCATATTTCAAAAATGGCAAACCATTATGAGAAATTAAAATTTTGAGTTCTGTCACAAAGAGAGTTCCATTCACTATTCAAAAGTTTGATAGAACCCTTGATCAAAGCAGAACAAATCACACATAACTTACCCAAGGCTTATCTACACTGGCTGCTGGATCTGCAGCCAGTCTGGAGCAGCAATATTACAAAATGGCCTTGGAGGCAGCTACATAGGCTGTACCAGACCTGCAGTGGTCATAAGAGGAGTTAGTATGGTCCAGATGGGACAAACGTAGTTTGGCCCGCCTGGACTGTCACCTCCCTTGCCTGCTGCTATTGCCTCTGCCCTCCCTCTCCCTGGTCCTTTGGGCATCTTTGCTGATGTCAACACAGGATACTCCCAATTGTCAAGACCTCTCCCAGAGCGCTCAGCCACACAGCAGTAGGGACGCAGGCCTGTTCTGTCTTTTTCAACAGATGAATGCAAGAAGAGGATGAAGATGTGGCTTGTGTGGGCAGCTAACTGACACGATTGTCTTGTTCACACTCAGCCCATAATGCATGGCTGCTCTGAAGTTTCACCAAAATCTAGACCATTCTTAAGACTTGCCTCAACACAGAACTCAACCCATTTTACCCAGTGTAAAGGGTCATAAGTCCATGGAGGTTTAATATCCAGGACTAACTTCTGGACCAGTGTAGAGAAGCCCTTGTTTAAGTGGATCCATTTTGGAGAAGCTGGGGGATTGTGAAAGGGAGGGAGAACTATACTATGCCTAAACTTATTTCTGTAAATAGTTTTTTTTTCTAATAAATCTTGGCTCACAAAATTTTGGTTCTATGAAATACTGATTTAAAATAGTTGGCACAATCATCTTCTAATCATCTAGTAATAAATTCGGAATATCTACTAGCTTTCCTCTGGTTTTTGTAGATTTGTGACATGGAGTATCACTGATTTGTCAACTAAAGCATTACAGGGCTGGGGAAAAAGCCTGCATTGGGTGATACCTTTGAAACATAAGAGTATGTTTTGCAATTTTTAATTTTAACATTGTTGGGTAGGTAACAGTTACTAGAGAAAGATGTCTCGATGTTAGCATTTCCATTGGAACACTCGGTAACTTTTAAGAGCAAACAGTTTACATTTTGGCAAAGGGGATGGAGGTGATATTTAAATCTCACAGTTTCATCCTGCTGTCTTATGAAGGGAACTATCAAATTTTAAAGACTTCTGTCAGTCTTTTAAGTTAAGCCTTTGATGTCTGGAGGCTGCCAGAATTTCAAACATCTGTTTGATTTTTAAGTTACATAGCTACTAGAATCACAGACTAAATAATTATAGTATTAAATATGTTCTAAATCAAAACATACACTGAAGTGATTATTGATTTTCACTAATTAAATTATCTGATTTAGAAAAAAACAATTCTAAGTCACTAAGAAAATGGCAAGTTTTACAACTGTGCATTATGACAAGACAATTACAAAAAAGATAAAAGATGATACTGATAGGGTTTTTAGGATCAGTTAGAGAATCCTAGTGATTATGTTTAGGGGTGAAATAGTATTGAAACATAATACAAATTTACAGTACAGATTAAAGATATAATATTTAAACAGGGCCTTTTTGAAACCTATTAGCTACAATAAAAATACATGTATTTGCAAGGAAAGTGTGTGATGGGCACAATTAAAACACCCCATTTAGACATAAAAATCAATTTGTACATAACTGTTATTTTTTCCTACCTCGAAATAATTTCTGTAATTGTTCTAAATCAAAAACACTATATGTTAAATATGCCTACAACTATACTATTCACTTATTCAATCCATGTACAAACCACAAAGGATTTAATACTTTTTTGAGAGATTCAAATATCAGTGTACCTTTTTTGCAGAATGAGGTCAATTTAATGTTATTTAACAAGGTGATCCTCATTACATTTAATTTTAAAGCACTTTGAAAATTACACCATATCAAGTTCCTATTTAAGATGTGAATGCACATTATAGACAACACATACCAAACACTGAAGTAATTTAAATTACAAATAAGTTAGTATTTACTGCAGCTGGATCTAACAGGCACACTGGGAACAAATTTCCCTAAACTCTTCCTTATGTTCATCATTGTCTGGGGTGTGCACAGTATTTTAAAGATTTGACACAGAGGAACCTTTGAAAGATATCCATACTCATCTGTTGCAGAGTTCGCTTTTCAAACAGTTCTTTGACCAGTCTATCAAACTATTTGTTCAATTTGAAATAGTTCAACTGGGGGTTGGTACTGCTGGAGAGTAAGGAAGGTGACAAAAAAATTAAAAACTAACATCCTTTGCTGGGTTATGATTATAATCTAGCAAATAATGTTTGTCTTTAAAATTTTATGTATTTATATATTTTTGTAGCTTCACTGGTGTTGCTTTAAGGATTCGTTTACCAACAAAATGCTTTCAAATCTCTATGTTTTATCCTATGATGAACCACAAATATGATTAGTCTCAATTTCAGAGTTAAAGTGCCAAGAAATAAATGTCAAATAAATATATGTGTAAATAATCTCTGCTTTAAGTAGAATAATATAAGAAAAGAGTTATTAAAAATTGATGGGTTGTTTTGATCAAACACCACAAAATATAGAACAGAGAATTACCCTGTTCGCTCTAGAACAGTGAGTCTAGAGCTGTATTATCATTTGCCATGTGCTTCAGCAAACATCTATATGTTGTTTTATGCAATTTTAAGATGTGTCATAACTTTGACTCCAGACTTCAGGCCAGAGAAATCTGTTTATACGGCTCATAATGTAATTACAACTACCTTAAGACAGATGAGGCAGAAGGCAGCAATATATTGAAACTGATTGAAAAATGCAGTTGTCCAGAAGCACTTGTGGGGAAGAGGTCTCTGAAAAGCTGCTCAAAGCTTCAGAGTTTGAAGTGAGATTTTTGATGTTGTCACTCTCAATCTATTGAACGGCTGACGGACAATCAAACCCGTCTGGCTAGCTGGCAGCTCATTTTGCTGGCAGGTGGCAAACAATTAGACACACCAATTTGTGCCTCCTGATGACATTAAAGCATGAAACTAAGTTGTATGCAGGGCCTAGTGATTTGTGTGAAAGCATTTCAAAAATAATACTCTTTGCCGTGGCAACTCATTTCAGACTGCCACCTTCCATTACGGCTTTGAGTAGTGAAGACGACAGACGTGAGTTACGTGCAGTGCAAGGGCGCTTCTGTTCAATCCGTCATCAGCGCCCCCCGAGACCTCAATCCTTCCTTTCATCAATATCACCTCATCATTTACATTCGATAGTACTTGAACTGCTGAATACATTAAACTACACAGAAGACCTATTTCATGATATGTTGAAACATGTTTTGTGTTTTCACATTGCATTTACACAGTAAGTTCTATAAAATAGTATTGTGAGGTTGCACAAATCCTTCCACTTCTTGAAAACACACTTTTTTGAAAATTTTTCATTGTGTTTGTACTGGACATTTAACTACTTTTTTGTATTTAGAGGGATGCAATAACAAATCCCCTCTGAAGAAATTTTGCCAAGAAAATCCCATGATAGGTTTTACCATAGAGTCTCCATAAATCATAAATGACTTCTAAGTCACAGAACAACATCAAAATATTTAAGGACACAAAAATAATGATTCTTTGAATATCTGAACCAATATAATCTTACAAAAATTCAGAATAATACTTTTCTGATATTTAAGACAACATAGAAGGCTATGTTATGAGGCTTTGCACAAACATGCACATGCAAACACGGGCTGAATACACAGTTGTGTAAAAAGTTTAACATATTTCATATGAAATCAATAGACACATTGTCAGATTTAAACCTGTAGTATATTCGATCATTATGAGAAGTACGTTTTACATCAATGCATTATCTCTCCTTTGTGTGCAAGGATGAGAATGAAACCTTCCAGTTTCAGTTTTGATTAAATGAGATTTTGATTCTTTCTGGGAACAGTCAGAGAATCATAGATTTGGAAGAGACCACAAGGGTCATCAAGTCCAATCCTCTGCTCTGCATGAACAATCAAAGCACTCCTGACAGATGGTCATCCAGTCATCCACTGATCTGTTACAGTTTTTCTATAAGAAGTTGAGCTTTCCCCTCACCTGAAGATTAAGTTTGTCAGAAGTGCTATCTTCCCCCTCTAACTGAATTAGAGGAGGCAGGTCAAGGCTGCTGTCAATTTCGTTGTATTAAATTAAATTCTGATTTGCTTCATTGTGGCTTGAGGTTTCAGAAGTCACACTGTCTCTCAAAGTTACTTGCATCAAGAAGAGTGAAATGGAAAAAATGTTCCTCTGAAGATCCTATGCAACTTTGTACTATTGGAACTATTTGCATTTCATCATAAATCTCTATCAGCACTTTCACTGAAACATTTTCACCAGCTAGAAGAGAACCTTTCAATGAAGCAGTTACTAAATTAGTTCTAGATTTGTATCTTCTCAATGCTTAACCACACAGACCACTTTAATACTGCTGCCAAAGTCACAGACCTAGCAGTGAAGTAAGCTAAGTCTTAAGTTCTACCTATTACAGATTGCAAGGTCTTGCAAACGTTACTCAAGGCATGCTGTAATCAGTTCATACTCAGATCTTTCTCCATAAAATATGGTGTTCATGAGGACATCAACTCAACCAATGAAGCTATAAAAACTACTAAGACTTCAGGTAGTTTTTTCAGAGTTCTAACTACTCTTGTTTCTTTGTTGTCTTTTAACAAACTATCTTATTCACTAGGAAGGAAGGAATCCCACAGTAATGCAGCTGTTGGAGCATCTACTAATGAAGTAACTAAATCTTTCATTAATTAAATTAATAAAACATGTAAAGGAGACCCAACAGATATTTAGAATGCATTGGGTTCTCCATTGTAGCCAACTCTCTGAACAGTTCAGGAAGTTGAAATTCCATGCTCCATGCACTGATATAATCCTTTTTCTGATCTTCAACATAAGAATCACAATAGTTATCCTCACTGTCTGGAAATTCAGTTGAGTCTTTTGGCTGCAAATCCAGATTCTCTACAGTTTTATTCAAACTTTCAGATTCTTGAGGATCCAGACTTGTAATTGATTCTCATCAATATGTTGTTTTAAAATGTTATTTATTTTTGTAGCATTGAATTTTTGCTGTTCTGAGTCCCTCCATGGAAATAGAGAAGAACAGGATATAAAAGTTTTAAATTAAGTAATTAATTAATTAAAAGTGGAATTGTTAGCCACCATGTAGCGAAAGGCGGTGTATGAATAAAGTTAATAATAACGATGATAATAACAACAACAACAACACTCCAGGAATAATTACCAGAGAAATCTACTGGATGAATATAGCAAGAGTTATTAAAAGAAAACAGCAATACTTGAACAAACTATTTTTCCCATTCTGGAGTTGAACATCATGCAATGGAGCTCTAAAATCTTCTGCCACAAGTCACCTTGTTTTGGAACCTTCTACCCTAGAAGGTTATCTGTATTATTGTGCACCTGTTTGGGAAAGGCTTCATTCCATAATGGCTGCCTTGTAGCTGAAATTATTAGTAATCTTGGTAATGGAGCCTGCAATGTAGTTATATGTAACAGTAGTTCCTTCTCTTTTGAGAAGCCACCATATTAACTCTGACCCACCCACCCACCTCCACCCCCTGCTACTTTGGTCTTTTCTAATATTTTATTCCTATCTAATTTCCTCAATCCTGAGCTTTCTTCTCAAGTCTTGTCTTATACACTTGAGCTCTCATTCCCTCTTATTTTCCAAAAACTGACTGAGCCTTTTAAAAGTGCTATTGCAAAGGCATCTCAACCAACCTAGCAGATTTACTCTCCCTCATGAAGATAAATATTTTATGCAAATCTGCCTCCTATATTTTGTCAGAGACGTGCCCTGAGGCAATCCACTGATCCATCACTGCCTTTCCTCTGGAGGTGTATTTAGAGGCAAGCCTGAAACCAACCAACTGATCTCTCTGTGGGGATGCCTCTCTTATCAGTCTCTTCTTTGTTTAGTGGGGAAAGCTGAGGGTTTTCCTACAAATCTTCAATACTGTTCACGAACTTTCTCTTCTTTCTTGCCTTGTCTACCAAGTCTACAATGATGAACAGAAAAGGAAAGAATAGAGGAAAGTAAAAGTGGAAAAAATGAAAGTATTTTAAACAGATTTTACCAGCAAGGAATTATTTTGTAGAAACAAGTCTCAGCTACAAAGTCTCAGCTACAAAGAAGTAGTGGAAGAGAAAGGAAAATTGTTACTGGCAAGTGGAGGAAAATCAACTGAAAGAGGATGTCAACGATGTAAGTAGTAAAGTACTGGAATTTTGCCTCTGAAGCTGACACTAGAGGAGTAACTCCCATGATTTCACAATTGCCCCTCTGCATTACCCAGAGAACCACAGTTTCCCATTATGAACAATCTTTGATAACTTTGGTTTACTTGTGGTTATTTCAAGAGAAACTGGGATTAAAAACAATAGTTTGTGGTTGGCTATTTAAACTCAAACGTGTAGACGTGTTGTCATATGATACCTGATGTTATTGTTGGTTTATGTTTCTTTTAAAAAATAGATAACCAAGTGTGTTATGGACAGGTCCAGTGAGGTCATTGTGCAAGTCATAATGCTACCAGAAACCTAATTCAGTCACAATTCTTCTGCTACCTTAAACAAAATTTCTTTGTCTACACCTTTTGAACAAATATATACACATTCAAAACCACCCTTGAAACAAATTAAAACTGAAGCTAAGGATAGTCTCCTCTGAATTAATACCTGAAGGAAGTAGTGGACTGGATGAAGAAAAACAAATGAAACTAAATCCATTTAAGACAAAGGTGCTTCCTCTTAAGTGTCCTAATCTGGGGGCTGAGATGTGTCAACCAGTTCTGGATGTGATTGAACTTCCCCTGAAAGACTATGTTTTATAGCTTAGGTATGCTCCTGTATCTGCCTCTGCAAATGTCTGCCCAGATAGATGCAATGGTCAGGAGCCCTTATGTCAGCTTCAGCTGATAGGCCCGTTAATCCCTTCCTAGAATCAGAAGATGGCACTGCACATGCTGGTAACCTCAAGGTTAGACTTCTGCAATATGAAGTGCATTGAGATACATCAGTACCAATGTTGGTTATTACCTTTAAAGCCCAACATGGTTTGAGTCCAAGTTACCTACATGATTGTCTCCTCCCATACAATGTGCCCCGTATACTTTGGTCCTCTGGGGGATGTTTACTTCAACCTGCCAGTACCCAACTGTCACTCAGAGAATCTTTTTATTGGTGGCACCTAGACTGTGAATGACCTGCCGGAAGAGATTTGACTGCAAAACAAGGATTCAAAATTTAAAATACAATAAAGACCTATCTCTTATGGCAGGCTTACCCAGTCAATTTTAAATTATGGATTTTGAATTTACATTTTGTTAGTATTGGTATTTTAATCTTTTTTCTATTGTTTTAAATATGTGTATTTTATGGTTCTTTGTTTTATTTATTTATTTTAATCATTGTTATGCTCTATCTCAAATCATGAGGACAGGTGGGGAAAATTATTATTATTATTATTATTATTATTATTATTATTATTATGCATACATGCATTAAGATTCTCTTGAAAATAGGAAATATTATGATTACACAAACATTGCATACACAAATGTCCAGTAACCACAATGTGGTCCACTAATACATGTGCAAACTAAAAGTCAATAATACTTGCTAAGAAACTCATTTTCTCCACTGATGGCTTTAGGTCTATGCAGCACTGAAAAGTATAACATTTGAAATCACATTTAGACTACAGATTTTAAAATAAAAATGTATAATAGATTACCAAACCAAATAGGTTAAATTAATACCCCTGAGTGCACTAACTCTATCTTAATGCATTTTAAAAAATCCTTTATAATGCCCATAATTTTGTATATACTACACGTACTGATTACAACCTTTATCCCCCAGTACTGGGGATCTCCACACTGACAAGGGTCCAGGGTTTAGTGAAGATGCAAAGACAAAGCAAAGTAATAAAGCCATTTTAGAGTCAGGCGAGGAATGAATGCATCTGGCTTTTAACATTTACCAATATCATGATTTAAATGCACAAATATCTGAAAGCATTAACAATATATCAAAGCTTTACAGAGCTGATTAAAAAATAATTTAAAAAACAAGTAAACATATCTGAAGATCTTAGTATCCATATTCAAGATATCAAATGTGGATATAAAAATAATCAATTACTGTATTACCAGATCAGTAACACCATTAATATTAACATTGTTCATTTATTCAGTCATCAGAAAGGACTAGAGATGGCTGTGTAGGTGGATAAATATCACATTCCCCCTCTGCATTCTGTGACAAACCAGTCTATTCAGTTGTTTTAAACACCTAGCTGATCATAAGCCATAAATGTGTAAACCTTCCAGGAAAAAGGTACAGGAAAGAAAATTCCTCAGTTGTTTTGAGAAAACAATTTCCTACAAAGATCTGAAGATTCTCACTAGGTTTGTCAGAATCTTATTTATTATAGTCATTTATATTTCATTTTCTAATATATAAATTTTATTGAGCAGCTCACAGTGTGAAATCATTAATATTTTCAATTTAAATATCAAATCATTAGGACAAAAAAAACAAATATAAAAAGCTCACTATATTAAGTATAAATAGCTAGAGGCCAATAGTGGTATTTCCTACCAGAAATATAATAATTAAATACTGTTAATAATATTGCATAGACATAAAGCCCAACCAAGCCTTAAATTCATAAACTTTTTTTCTCTTCTTCCTCCATTCTGACAGTGAAGACCCAGGATTACAGGCTTTTGATTATAATTCATGACAAATCCTAGTTTGCTATTTTGTTCACAAGCTATGCACAAATCATAGTTTGTTTCCAAACTGGATTTACACTGGAATATGATAATGGTTGAAAGCAAACCGGGATCAGAAGATTCTTCCGTTGTGGTTTACAGTGGTTAGGGTACTGAAGCTGAAGAACCATAGAATATTCAAGGATTGGGGCATTTGTTGGGATATAAAGATACTTTTTAATAAAGCTACTGTCCTTCCAACTCTATTGTACACCTGTGAAACATAGACCATCTACAAATGTCACCCTAGACTTCTGAAAAGATTCTATCAGCTTTACCTTAGAAAAATCCTGCTAATCTCTTGAAAAGTCAGGCAGACAAACATCAGTATTCTGGAAAAAGCAAAGACTACCACCAAAAGCAAAAAATTATTCTTCACCATCAACTTTGCTGGACTGGTCACCTTGTCTGAATGCCCAATCACCATCTCCCAAAGGAGTTACTTTACTTGCAACTTAAGAATGGTAAATGGAAGGTTGGGGAACAACAAAAGAAATTTAAAGATGGGCTTAAGATAAAGGTTAAAAAATGTCATATAAACATAAAGAACTGGGAAGTCCTGGCACTCGAGTGTTCGAACTGGAGGTCAGCTGCTACTTATGGTGCTATGAATTTTGAAAAGGCATGAAAACAGGGCGAAAAGAAGAAATGTGCTGAGAGAAAGGCCAAGATCTAGAGATCCACCACCAAGACTCTATCTCTGGAAGAGAATCATCCTCAGCCACGAATGATTGTTCATGGTGATCTCCTTGGAGGAAGTATGGAATAAAGGAATACATTCAAAATCACCTTTGTGCACAGGGAGAGTGAATGTGTCACTAGTACTAAAACATGGTATAAAATTGCATCTGAATGCAGACAGCTTCCCTGGTGAAAGTGGAAAGGTGGTAAGAGAATCCTTTTCAATCTTTAGAGGTAATTGCCACATGAATGGATATTAGGTTTTTTTTTTCTATGAATTACACAACAATGGCTCACATAAAACTACAGCTATCAAGTGGTTCCATAGGTGAAGTTGCCATTCCATGAAATTAAAGTGGGGCATAAACGATGAAGTATGATCTACACACACACACACACACACATGTGGAACTCTGACAGAAAATCCATTTCTCTTTAGTTATGTATGGTTCTTTTCATTTGTGTCTCGTATATTTT
The DNA here is from genome assembly GCF_037176765.1 of Anolis sagrei. NCBI lineage: Eukaryota > Metazoa > Chordata > Lepidosauria > Squamata > Anolidae > Anolis > Anolis sagrei. The sequence goes on along the minus strand of NC_090023.1, from coordinate 34,628,453 downwards.
GTATGGCTTTTGGACTTATCTCTGGAGCTGAGTGAGGGGAATCCCTACTTAGCCAAAGTGATATTAGATTCTGTACTAAGAACCAAAGATATTATATGTCTGCGGGATTATATAGGACCTTAAATTCATATCTTTGTTTTATCTATATTGTTAAAGTTAATAGAATTAACCCATAAAATCAAAAAATAATAGAGTTGGAAGAGATCACATGGGCCATCTAGACCAACCCCCTGCCATCCAGGAAAAGCACAATCAAACCCAATCACTTCTGGAGTAATTGAATGGCTGCTTTGCTGGAGACTGCTGCAAATATTCAATGTTTGCACAATAGCTCACACTGTATCCAATACCCTGGACAATGCCAGGTGATGGTGTTTTCTGACTAGTATGCTGTGATAAATACAAAATATATTTCCCTCTGTCACACAAATCAATCTCTAACTTTGTCTTCCAAATGCTACTGAGTGTATGGTATACTCATATTTATTTAATTAGCTAATTATGAAAATATTATTTCTTCTCTGCTACTTTTGACATTCAAAAATTATAATTCATAGAAACACATTTAAATCAAGCTCTGCTCCATTGCTAGGATCCAATGGGTGTTTTTGTGTTAGCAGAAGTGGGAGATGGTGATTGCCCCTTCCCAACTACAATTCCACCTACACCCCAAAACCTGTTCTCCCAAACTTGAGTTTTGGGTGTAAAATCAATTTTAAAACTCTATTCTTATGTGAGTAGTAGGAAGTGAGACGGACTTGCATTTCTCATGCTATCAACCACACGGAACATACTAGAGTTTGAATCCTCAATTATGAATTACACATTTTCCTGCTAGAAAACAACATTTAATCCAGATATCTTTCCCATAACATAAACAATACGAACTTTTTATTAGTAAGGCAGCATACATCTATGTAAAGGCACTGTCTTTATCAACTTCTCAAAGACATATTACACATTCAAATGTTAAGAATAATATAACGTAATACAATGAACCAAATTTGTATTATACCTGTCAAAGGAATGAAACTGCATCGGAAGAATAGGTTGGGTTTCTCTCTTCAGTGCAGGATCAGGATAGGGAATAGGATCAGGGCCACATTCTGCAATTTCCACTGGGGCAGCCACCAGACTTTTTAATATTTCTTTGACATTGATGCCCTTGCTTTGACTGATGCTTGATATGGAGGATGCAGGCTTCAGAATTTCACTGGGACTATCCGTCAAACTTTCCTGAGATTTCTTCACCTCAGAAGATAAAGTAGACAACAGTTCACTCATAGCATCTGGACCTGTACTAGTTTCCAAGTCTGTACCGTTCAAGATACTAGGCATTTGTTCCTCTCCAATTCCAGAATCAGTATGAGGAATGGAGCTTTCCAGCTGAATGTCTTCAACTGGTGTTGGAGTTTCTTTTTCTTTGATATTATCTGGAAATACAGCAGGAGTTTCTGCAACAGAAAAATTATATTTAAAAACCTAAGCATGGAAATTACTGCAAATATAACAATTAAAAAATTAAAAATAGAGATGAGAATTCAAAATTTGTTTGGAAACAGATGGAAATACTTTCTAAGCACTGGGTTCCACAGCATCCACACTAAAGTGTTCCACAGGAGCAGTGACCCATCCCTTTTCTCATACCTTCCTTTTGCAAGCATCTACTAATGGAGAACACCAAGCAATTGATGGCAAAATACCAACAAATGATTTGTGTGAATAACTGCACTTTTTCAATCATCTGTTCAATAGCAAATACTGCTCTTCATAATTTTAAAAAAAATGATGAAGACCATCATTTTAGTGGCCTGAATGAGAAGAACCTGCTAACTTTTGGAAGTCAGTGGAGACCTGGGGCAGTTCCACATTGACACTTTATCTTGGAGCCAATCCAGGCTCCTAGTTTGAAATACAGCTGATAAACTTTTGAATTTCTGTTGTAGTACTCTCCAGAGTGCTGAACTCTGAACTGTGCTAGCCCCTGGCTGCTGTGAGGGTGGGAAGGAGTCCTAATTGTCCAACAATACCAAACCTGGTTCAATGCTGCTGGAGCCACTCTTACTGTCTCCCTCATAGCAGTAGTCAATAGGTGTGATATGACTGGTAGCTATCGCCTGGAATGATGTTGAGCAGGGAGTCCAAGCAATGCAAGAGATGGGAGGAGGGAATGGAAAAATCCCTTCCTTCTCTAATTGGTCCCTTCCTTCGTCTTTCCTTTTCTCTTCTCCAAGTGCTCTTGAGCACCAGTTAACATCACTTCAGGTGATAAGCAAGGGCCATCATATATTTTATATCTGCTGGCTGCTGCTACATCAAGAACAGATGGTAAGTACCATCCTGTGTCTCCAAGCTGCCCGAACCTGTGGAATAAAGGATGGCTTTGTAAACGGTTGTGGCGTTTTTCTTCTCAGAAGTGGCCGAACTGTTTACATGTGTGCCCAGCATCTGGGTTTGCTCCCGAGTGCCGAATAAACTCTGGAGTAACCGGCAACTTTTGTAAATGTGGACCCAAATCAGCTTTGTGCATTATTTAAATAGATGCCACAGAGCAGCTAAATTTGTGCCCCCCTTTTTTGGGGATAAAGGGCAACGCAATGTAGATGGCTCCATTGCAGTAAATGACCAACACTGAAATGTTGAGGCTTAAACTACACTAAACATGAACAAAGAAGCCTGTAGGAAAAGGAGCAGAGTACTACAACAGAAATTCAAAAGTTTATCAGCTGTATTTCAAACTAGGAGCCTTTCAACCCATTTTGAAAGACAACACTCTTTCCAGTTCTGAAATCAGTTTTAAAGTAACAGGGGGGAAAACTTCAATATACCCTTTAAAATACTTGACAGTTTCATCAGAATTAATATGTAAGTGAAAAGCAGACAATTCCTCTAATATAAAAGGTGAATCAGCTACTTCTCATACATAGTCCAAACATTGGATGCAGATAATTTTGTCTTACATTTGCACACTCTACAATGTGCTTCAAGTTCATTAAGTCAAAACTTTTAGCTTTGGAACGACTATAAATTATAGGTACAGGGTGATAGGTACACAAAACATTACTCACACTTTAACCTCATTTACCTAGGAAGCAGAGCATTTCATACTCTTTTTTTACTTGAGATTTAAGACTAAAATCTAATTGCTAGTCCCAACATGAGTAGATTCACTGAATTAAAATGCTTTACACATTGTAAATGGAGTCAACCTGTTGACTCAATTGTTTAAGATTTTTATTATATATAAATCACATTGATTTAGTTGGTCTACACAAGTTTGGTTAAACAACTGAATTTAGGTGAGCAAAATGTCAATAATAATAGCATTTCTTTCATTTGATAATGCTTAGCTTACTTAGTTACATTATACTTAACAGAAAATTCTTACGCAGTACCTAAATAACTGAACAAGCTCCACCTGCCCTGGGAAACATTGGATGTTTATGAAACTTCTGACCAATCTCACAATAAAAATATTTAGTATTACAATTCCTTTAGTACTGAGGAAATACTTTGACACACAACAGGATTTCCAACAGAGTTATTGTTCTATCAACACTGACTGTTTGACTAGCATACACAGTTTAGCCAGCATAGATGACATGTAAGTTTACTATGGGGATCTAATGTTCTTTAAGATATGGATATCTAATTATCTTTATAAATACCAGACAAAGCATTCAGTAGTTCTATCTTTTAAAAACAGGTTGTTATGTTAGTTTTTATCACTGTAGCCTTCTCATGTTCTTAGAAAGGAGCAAAATTACAAAATTACTATTCTAATATGCCTCTTAACAGAAAGCCATTATGATGCAGTGTCTTGAGTGTACAATTTAAGATTTGGATGGCATGCGTACTCATGGTATGAAAAAAAAGATCAATAAAGATTTTAATAGACAAATAATAACAGCCAGCGTTCTTAAAATCTGGAAGAGATACAAAGCTGGGATGGAGCAAAGAACATCTATATGGCTGTGACCTCTGGAGGCAGTGCTAAATCCAGTATTTAATGAGGGAAAGAGAAGCTATAGGAAGTATCTAAGCAAAGAAAAAGGCCAATGGAAACGAAAAGGGAGGGAAGAATTAGGGGTAAATGACTGGTTTCGTTACTTCAAACTACACAACAGATTTATGAAAGATAATGAAGTAGGATTTTGCCAAGAAAAATCGTAACTGGAGAACATTTTGAGAAGTTGAATAAAGGACTAATTTCCAGATTATACAGATACATTATAGAATACAACTTAGAAGATAATTGAATAAAAACAGAGATGATTTCATGGGCGAAAGATTTAGGGGAAAATACTGATTTGGAAAAATGGGAATACTTATGGAAAAGAGGTTTTAAATTTTCAATAGCTGGACCCATCAGAGAAAACATGTATAAAATGTTCTGTAGAAGCTATATAACTCCTGAGGTGATATGCAAAATAGAAAAATCCCATCAGGGGGAATGCTGGAGATGTACATCAAGGTACCTTCTTCCATACTTGGTGGACTTGTAGGCTGGTACAAACTTTTTGGGAAAAGATAATCAAGGAAATAAACAAAATAATTACTAAAAAGGTTAAGAGAAATCCAGAAATGTGCCCCTTAGGTTTATTTGGCAAATAATAAAAGCTTGCATTTGAATACCTGGAAGACAAAGGTAAGCTGGCTTTAAAACAACAGCAAAGGGAAGTTATTAATATAAAGATAAGGGTAGATTTTAATGAGATATTAGTTTCACATTGAGTGGTATTGGAAGTCATGGGTAGGTCACGGGTGGGGGTTGAGTGTGGTAGACAGATGTATTTGCATTATATGTATTTGATGTATTTCCTTTATTTTTCGTATATAATGTATATCACCCTTACACAATAAAATTTATTGTCTCATCCTCTCGGTCTCAGAGGAAACAGTTCTTCCTAATGTTTAGATGGAATCTGTTTTTTTACAGTTTGAATTCATTGTTCCGTGTCCTAGTTTCCAGAGCAGCAGAAAACAAGCTTGCCCCCTTCTCAATGTGGCATTCTTTCAGATATTTAAGCATGGCTCCCATGTGCTCTCTCAACCATCTTTTTTCCAAACTAAACATATCCAGCTCCCTAAGTCATTTCTCATAGGTCATAGCTTCCAAAACTTTGATCATTTTGGTCGTCCTTCTCTGGATATGCTTTAGTTTGTGAGTATTCTTCTTGAATTGTGGTGCCCAGAACCAAACACAGTACTCCAGATGAGGTCTGACCAAAACAGAATAGAGTGGAACTGTGGCTCCCTTTGATCTAGACCAGGGGTCATCAAACTTTTTAAACAGAGGGCCAGGTTAAACTGTTGGAGGGCTGGATTAAAAAAACATGAATGAATTTCTATGCACACTGCACATATCTTATTTGTTGTGCAAAAAACACTTTAAAACAACACAATAATTAAAATGAAGAACAATTTTAACAAATATAAACTTATTAGTATTTCAATGGGAAGTGTGGGGCTGCTTTTGGTTGATGAGATAGGATTGTTGTTGTTGTGTGCTTTCAAGCCATTTCAGACTTAGGTTGACGCTGAGCGAGGGCCATATCCAACCCCCGGGCCTTATTTTGAGGACCCCTGATCTAGACACTAGGCTCTTACACAGTCTAGAATCATATTGGCTTTTTTAATCTGTTGAGTCACACTGTTTACTCATGTTTAGCTTGTGGTCTATTGAGATCCCTAAATTCCATTCACATGTACTATTTTCAAGCCATATGTCACCTAGCCTATATCTGTACATTTCATTTTTCTATCTAAGTGTAGCACCTTACATTTCTCCCTGTTGAGATTAATTTTGCTAGTTTTGACCCAGCTCTCTAGTTTATAAAAATCTGGATTCTGATCCTGTCCTCTGGGGTATTTGTATCCTTCCCAATTTAGTGTCATCTGCAAATTTTATAAGAATGCCTTTTATTCCTTCATCCAAGTCATTGATAAATACAGGGTTAGTCAAAATGCATAGGCCAATAAGCCATTCAATTGAATGGCTTATTGGCCTATGCATTTTGACTAACCCTGTATATTGAATAGCACTGGGTCCTGTGGCATCCCATTGGCCACTTCTCTTCAGGATAAGGAACTGCCTTTGGGCTCAACCAGTTAACCAATTTCCAATCCACCTAACTAACACTGTCTAACTCACATTTTACCAGTTTCTTTGTGAGTATCACAGGGAATCTTGTTGAAGACTTCGCTGAAATCAAGATATGCTACATCCTTAGCACTCCCTTCATCTATCAAACATGTAATGCTATAAAAAAAGGAAATGACTTGTTTTTGAGAAACCCATGCTGACATTTTGCAAGGATGGCATTCCTTTCTAAGTACTCAGAGATTGTCTCTTTAATGTTCTACTCTAAAATCTTTCCTGGTATTGATGTCCGGTTGACTGGGCATTCATTGTTGCAGTATCAATTACTTAGCCATTTCCACCCTTTTCAGTGGGCATTCCTTGTTGCAGTATCAGTTGCTTAGCCATTTCCACCCTTTTCAGTCTCATGACTTCAAAATGCTTAAAAATAAAGTCAAATTGTGAAAGCTTAGCCAATTCTAGATACAGAGCTATAATGTTTTGAGAAGTTTTAGGAAGAAGATGAGCTTGTAAAATGCTCCATCTAAATACAATGCACAAATGGTCAAAGTAATTCAAACCAAATAATTATTTGCAAACCAAATAATTCAAACCACTAAGAAGTTTATACAACACCAACAATATGCCAGGCAATGAACAGATTCCAGAAGAAATAAGATGCCTGCCAAATAGACACAATCCACGTCGTCTGCAAAGAAATACAGAGACCAATATTCAGTGAAGGTAAGATGGGGGAGTCATGTGACAGAGGACAGACCTGAAAAGCAAAGGAGTCTAGACTGTTTCAAGAAGGTTAAACTTTGGTTAACAGAGTTCCAAAGAATCAATTTGAGCTGAAAGATGTTATGATGAATATGAGAAGATGTTCATCATGGCAGAAGGCACAAAAACAAAAGATAGCATAGAAACAATAGATGGGTTTGTGTTTAAAGGAAGGAGCATAAGGAGAAACAAGAGAAGACATACAGGTAAAGAATTAATGAGATGATTGAAATTGATACTGCGTTATAGGAAGCTGAGTTTTGGAGCTCTCTAGATTTTATATAATTGATGAGTTTATGAGAAAAGAGGTATTGGCTAAGAAAATGATGATGTTTTATAGGTCGTAATTCCTAGACTACAGTTATTGGCACTAATTTCAAAATTTGACAGATAGATGAATTCCTCCACTCTGTACTCTTTTTGTTTGGCTAAAAGACCAACCCATTGATGACCAATGTTGTAATTAATCCGTTATTGAGAAAGACAGTAAGTGATTGCTCCAAATCAACTTGGAAATGCTTCACCCTATGAACTGGGCAACAGAATTATGAGTCACTGCTGCTTCCTGCAAAACTCTCAGGTTGGAATGTTGCAGTAATAATCACCCTATTTTCTCCAAGATAACTAGCTATCCTACAAATTTTAATCTTGTCTAGATTTATTTCTGTTACTTCAGATTCAACCGTAATTGTCACTCAATGGTTCACAACAGAGCCTATTACTGTATTACATGGCAATGAAAGACGGAAATGAATGCCATCAATACTTTTCTAACTCATACCGAACCCTGGATAACCTCTTCTGGCATTTTTTCTATGGCTATACAAGGAAAATGAGAATCACTGCATAGGAATCATTTTCCTGACAATAAGACTGATTCTATATGGATTTTAAAAAATACTTTGAAAAAACCACTGTTCTTCTTACTCCTTTCACAACCTCTAGTATATCTAGCAGAAGGTAGGAATCTTTCATATCAAACCCCCTAAAAAGTTCATAAAATTAACAGGGTTATATCTCCCCTGCCCCCCCCCCCTCATTTCTGAGTGCAACAGGAAAAGTACAATGATTTTTGTCCTCAAACTTGAAGCCAACTTGGTATTGATTATTTATTTATTTATTTACAGTATTTATATACTGCTTTTCTCACCCCTAGGGGGACTCAAAGATAGGAAGTCACCTATGAACACCTACATTTATACAGCAACCATATCATCATGTCACAAAAAATAGAATTGTTTCTGTTGTAGTCAATCTGCTGCAAATCACTGGTATAACTTATTCTGCGGCTTTTTATACACTCTGGATTGTGGTTTATTCCCAATTTTAAAACACATTTTTTAATTTGACCTTTTATTGATGATGTGATTTTTCATTGCCACCTGAGTTTTTATACATACAATTTAAAATCTTAATATATGATATTTCCCTGATGCTAGGTGATTCTTTTAAAGATCTAATCACTGTCTCCTTTATGGGAATTACATTTACATATAATTAAACTTCCATTTAACAGTAGTTATAATTCCAACTAGAACTATTTTTGATAAACACATATCAGTCATATAACCTAAGAACTATCATTACCTGCTTTCTGCCATTGAATACTAGTGATACTTTAGTTAGAAATCTTTGCATGCCAATTTTTTTCTACCTGTTTTTTCTACCTGTTTGTTTGCAGCTTATCATTCCAACTTACAGCCATTATTTCTGTTTTTCTCCCCTCACCATTAGATCATATATTTTATTATGCATCAGTATCAGTAAGTAACACTACCAGTACTTTTATGTTTCACAAACATATCTAAACTTAGACTTTTCTCTGTTGAAATTTGTGATTGTTGTTCAGCTTCTGCCTTACTATTTCATTGTTCTGCTTGAAAGTTCAAATACTATCTCTCATATTTCCCAACAAAGTAACCAATTTTTGTGTGCCTTCATATCGTTTCCAACTTACAGTAACCCTAAGACGAACCTATAATGGGGTTTCTCAGCAAGACATATTCTAAGGAGGTTTCCCTTTGATTTCCTTTGAGATAGCGTGAACTGTCCAAGATCACCCTGTGGCTGAGCAGAGACTTGAATCCTGGTGTCCACAGTCATAGTTCAATGTTCACCATTCTGACTTTCTTGTTAACAAATCAGCATGTTAATTCAGAACCAAAGCTTCATACTTTAGTATTGTATGAAGCATTATGCAATCTAACAAGATATTAATTGGAACAATTCCTTCAGATAATTCTGTACTTGTTTCTGTATCCTACTGTACAAAATGTAAGCTTTAACACTGAATATTTCTTCACCACAGACCTTGATGATCAAATTATATGATCTAATATCCACGTATCATAGCTTATATTCTACTACCTTTATCTACCAAGGAGCCAGGAAAGCATGTAACGTATGGTCTCTTCACTGCTTATTTCCAATCGACAACTGCCTTTTCCAAGCTAGTTATCTTCAGATGTTTTAGAATATAACTCCCACCATCCCTGACCACTAATGGATGGAGCTGATGAAAGTTGTAGCCCAAACCATCTCATAAACACAATATGCAGGAAGATCAATATACTTAATCTCAGACTGCCATTTCACATTTTGATAATATAAATAAATACACACTTTGTAGTCAGTAAGAGCTCAACTTGCAGAAGGATAAAATGGATTCAGCGGAGTGAAGAAAGCTAATAGGAGGAAAATCAACTAATTTAAATGTGTTGCTGGAGCACAGTTCTGTGGATACTCTGGAATGCCAAAAATACAAATAAATGGTATAGAGCAAATCCCTAATATCTCAGTAGAAGCAATGTGGTATATTCAGAGATTGTTGTATTTTGGATGTATCATAAGAAATGACTCATTAGGAACAATAATGCTTGGAAAGATAGAAGACAGTAGGAAAAGGAGTGAATACTAGACTCAATCAAGGACACCACGACCACGAATTTGCAAGACCTTAGCATGGCTTTTGATAACACAGTGGCTTAAATGCCTCTCAATTATACGGTCACCAAAAGTCAAAGGTAACTTTATAGCAGTTAACACCAACGGATTAAGGAGGAAGGCGTTGCCCACAGGAGGATGGGGGTGTATACAAGGATGCCTAATTCAGCACCTTAGTCAAAGATTTCTGTTCTTTTGCATGTTACTGTTGAACTTTAATGCCTGTTTCTATACAAGTTGCTCTATACAGCATTTTTTAAACAACCAAGTTGTCAGATACATTGTCCATTATATAATATCAGCAAAATGTGGATGGCATGATTTTAATAGTGACTGCTATGTTTTATATGATTTAATGTGCATTAGAATTTTAATTTTTAACTTAATGTATTTTAACTGTTAATGTATTTTAACAGTTTGATGTTCAAAGGCATTGAATAGTTGCCATATGTAAAGCCACCTTGAGTCCCCTTCGGGGTAGAGAAAGGTGAGATACAAATAGAGTAAACAAATAAATAAAATGTACAATATTCATCAGTATTAATATTCATAGCTGCTTTTTCTTCATCATCATCCATTTTAATCACTGTAGTGCTCTGGAGTAATACTGGTACTTCATGTTATGTTGTTTGTAATTTGCTTGAATATCTTTTGTTGCTTTATATATACTATACTGTATGCTTACATTTTTTTCGGCAAGAAAGTATACCATTACTAATATCCAATAAATAAAATAGAATGTCGGGCACAAGATTAGTATCAGATGAGCCTTCAGCAATTCTCTTGTGGTCTCCTTCGCCAAAAGAAGTTCTGTCTTGACATGCAGACTTCTCTTTTTTTCCTGATGAATTCATTTTATAGAATCTGAAAGATGATGGAAGCCTTTTTCTATATCTTCTCTGACCCATCAGAACCTATCCTTCTTCTTAGTTTCAGCATATAGTCAATTCCTTCCAAAATCTCTGAATTACATACAACTAGCATCCACTGCAAGAAAACTTTCACTGACAATAAGTTATTCTGATCATATATGGCTTTCTAAGATCTCTGTAATATAGCCCAGCTCTGTAACATAAATCCCAATTTGCAGGTATTTGAGTTTAAAAAATTGCTACTAGCTTCTTCGGAATAACAAACATGAAAAATTATCACAAAATTATGCTTGTGAAAGTGCCAATTGTCTTGTCATGCCAGTTGAGAAGTCACAGACCTCCACAAGATTTCTTGCCTCCAGAGCAAGAATGGTATGGGTAGAGTTCTTTTGTTAAATTTCAGTAATTTTCAAAATGTTTCTGTGCAAAACTAGTATTTTTTCCCTTTGTGAAACAATGCAAGTATTTCACACACATAAACACACACATAAATACATCAAACACAGACAGACTAGCAAAATAAGCAAAAAGACACATACAACTTATCCAATACTTCTCAAGCAACTCAGAAGTAGTTGTCATAGTTTTGTGCAAGAACTCTTGTCAATACTGACATAAAATATCTTGTGCACAATAACAGATGTGTATTAGCACTAGTCCTAATACACAGCTATCCTGAAGGCCAAGTAACTATTTTTCACAGAACTTTACATCTTTTTTTTCTGGAATAGGCTATTATAGCTGTCTTTGAATATTACTACAAAATAATATTTCTTTACCTTCTAAATGTAGCTACTCAAGAACTTGTTGAGACTTTATGGCTTAGTGATATTTTATTTATTTATTTAAAATAACGCTTAAGCAAAAATACACTTAATGCTGCACTCAAATTGTCTACCATGAATTGAACTTTATGCTAATTTATAATTAGTATTTCAGTATTAAAGACTGAAGGAGATGTCTGACCTAAAAAACACTACTTCAGGAAACATTTTCTTTAGCCCCTAATATTAGGTTTATACAGTGCTTGTACAAAGACAAAATGATATTAATGTGTGTGTTTTTTAATTTGAGGATTTTGTACATGTAACTGAATAGCATTATATTTTCATTACTATATTTTCTTATTCAATAAATAATGATGTCTCAAAAGGCAGACTCTTTTCATCATAAATTTTATCTGTGAGTAACCCAAAATATATTTTTGCTTAACACATACCTTTGTTAGTTCATTTACATGACATGAATAAGTACACTCAAATAAGTTAGGAGTTTATGTTAATATTACCTTTGTAAAATGAGTGGGTAAAGCTCTGTTCAGGAATTAACTTGGCAAGAAATCCATGGTTCAAACTTGGGTGTGGGATAGATGGTATGACCACAACTGTGGAGAAAATCATGGAGTCATTTGTGAGCCAGCTACTTTTCGCTTGTACTTTGGTCCACTGTGGATCCATGACAGAAGTCCTATCTCACTGAAACATGCAAACATGGCACTAACAACACATTTCTCAGAGAGAAATCAAGAGATAGGAAAACAGCATACCTGCAAGTAACGCATAATAGAAACAACATTTATAGGGAAAGACAAGTAAACATACACAAGACAGGCATGGCTGGAATAATTAAATGAAACTAATATTCTCGTACTCTAGTACTCTGAAATAATTCACAAATGGGAAGACACACTAAATATAGACAAAAAGTAAGAGAAGCCATAGTGTTTAACTAATTTCTTCAAGTGTCAAGTGTAAACCTTATAAGTATGTTTTTACAGGAATACATGTTTATACATTTATATGTACATATTAAACTATAACAATAAATTATACAGTTAGGATTTAAATAAATAAAATGATCAAGTCACAGAAATAGTATTAGTCATTTTTACAAAGAAATCTGCACAGTACAGTTTGAAATACTGGTAAATAAAAATAAATAGATCTGAATTTATATATCTATGGACATTCAAGAAAAAGATTTATACAGATGCAATATGTACATGTATCAACATACACTGATTTGACTAGTAATTTCTAAACTCTCTCTTTGAATATGGATAGAAATGGCACAACCATAAATCAATCAAGTAGAACTTCTAGGACTAATATGGCAAATCGAGTATGATTCTTGGACGAATATTGTAAACAATGCAAAAGTAATCTTGATCCAATATGTTTGATAGCAGTTGAATAAGCTGGAGTATTCATTTTAATTTGGTGATCACATTGCATATTTCTTTTCATCTGAAAATTTTTGATGCATTGATTCACTTCAAAATATTTATGCACATGATTTTAAACTGTTTTACTCTTATTAACCTATGTTTAAGTCATCACCAAGTTCAATATGTTTTAGTCTGGTAAAACTGTTATATTGCATACAATTATTTCAATCTGTTATTATTATTTTTACTCATGAGCAGCCCTGAGACCTCATATGAGGTAGAATATAAATATTTTACTTAAAATATTTAATAAAACCAAAAAGTAAAAGCATTCTTTCCATATAATTTGTATATATTAATTAAATCATAAAATAAATTTTCATATTCAAGAAACAATGAAATTGATTAACTCTAAAATTCATCTTCAGTATAGAAAATCAAGCCTGAAAGGCAAAGTGATTCTAGAACTAGCAATTATCATTTCTCAGACCACTGAAAAACTAAATAGACACATAAAACATGTTTTCATTATACTGGTTCTTCTAGCACATTAATATTTTTCTAACCTCGCACTCTAAATAAGTATCACTTTTGAAGTGATAGAAAACTGTAATAATTAGTATTTACAATAACAAAGAGAAGTTAGTAGCAACCTTATCTACACTTAAAAGAGTTTTTAATAAATGCCTAATTCAGGACAAAAGGCAATATAAGAAAATCAGTGCAAAGACAGCTTGCAACTCTCATTATAACAGGCAAGCTAGCAAAGAAGATAAAGAAGATGGGGATGCCATACTTATTTGCAATTTTAAGCCTAATATTGAAATAGAATTTTGACTTCATGATGCAGATGGTAACCATGACCATCAGATTCCTTCACAAATATTCTAATCGTGAAACTTTATAAAGAAAAATATAGTACACTCTAAATTGTAATCTTATTCCCTTTGGGCTGGACAGGGCAGTCTCAGTCTCTGAGGAAAGTGGTTTCAATGATAAAAAAAATTACAAACAATTCTACATCATATACATAAGAGAAAGAACTGTGCAGATTAACCAGGAAGTGTAGGCTTTTAAATCAGTTTTCTTGCCTAAAACACCAACTAGGTCAACTTCCACAAAGATTGAATTAAAAGGTCTAGTGACTTAGAAAATCGAAGCAAAGTAAATTCTATTTTTCCCACATATGTTCATAGAAGAAAATCCTCAATTTCCACTAACTAGACAAAAACACTGCATTTTCCAGCAATTAAAATCTAGCTAACTTCACAGGGCTCTAATGTACAAAATCCAATTCTCCTCTTTTACTTTCTCCTCAATTTCAGTTTCATAGTCCAGCAAACATTGCTGTCTAGAATTACAACTGCTGCTGCTAGACTACCACCACTACAATGATGAAGTCAGGGAGTTAATATGTACTCAATATAGGACCCACATGATTTATATTTACTCAGGTGACTGGATATTCTATCTTATTGTTATGTAGTGGCTATCCTATGCTGGGAACAGTATAGTCCATATTGTCTATGCAACCCATTACTAGATGCTCAATAGGAGTGATTCCCTTATTTGTGTATAATGTTACTAAGTTAGATGGTGGTTTATCCCAGACAGAAAACCTGATGAGGACAGCGAAGTTTTCACATTTCTGCTTATATCTTGAAAATAATTCCATTGACACACTACATGTTGATCACTGCCCATTGCTTGTGAAAACAGATACTTCACTATATCAATGTTAAACCTTGCTTTAGTTTTCAGTGAACGAAAGAAGTCTTATACCCATCTAGTTCTGCCAATTTCGTTCTGTAAATTCCACTTCAAAAGGCAAAGGCTCTTCAGAGCTGCAGTCAAAAGTCATTCTCATATCCTGATACATGATTACCTTTCTTCTTTGTCTTTGTCTTAGATGGTGATGGCAAACATTGATCCTGAGATTTTGTACACACTATGTATGCACCTTATGTTGAGCTTTAGACCGTCTGATAAAAAAATAGAAGCCTAAGCTGAATTCAAAATACACAGGCTATTTTTTGAATTGATTTTGCCCCAAAAGATGGGGAAACAATTATCTTTCCTAAAAAAAAAAAAACACACACACACACAACTGGAAAGGAGGGTCCAATATATGTAGCCTATAGGACTTTTGATGCTCTGTGTCCAATAGTCCAAAGCAAAAATCAACATAATGCAAGGAATGAAAATGAACAGAGGCAAAACAAATATCTTCAGAGCAATTTAGCTTGAATAAATCATTAAAAAACCAACATGTTTTAACAGGTATTTAAAAAAAGTAATCACATTTCTTTAATAAAACATCTATAGCCTCAAAAATAACTGAAACGTAAACTGAAAAACAGAAGTACCTGTACTTGTTGGTGAATTTATTTCTTGCCTGATATTTCTACCTGCCTGGCTTCCAGATCGTGCAGTTTCTCGTTGTGGTTCGAGTATATCTCGATACTTGGAGACCATTAATACAGAAATGAAGTAAACCACAGCCAAAGCTAAAAATTGTGCCTGTTTGCTGTCATCCTGTAGAGAAGCAATTGAATATAATTGAAATATACAATAAAATATGTTTGTCACAATTCTCTCATTTCCAGTCTCCATCTGACCAAGACAAGTG
The DNA here is from genome assembly GCF_037176765.1 of Anolis sagrei. NCBI lineage: Eukaryota > Metazoa > Chordata > Lepidosauria > Squamata > Anolidae > Anolis > Anolis sagrei. The sequence goes on along the minus strand of NC_090023.1, from coordinate 34,612,977 downwards.
TGATGCTTGCCAGAAGTGCTTTTACCTAATAAGGATGCAACTGAGACAAATCTGTATAAAAGCACTCTTGGTCATAGTAATGGTCATGAGATGGGCATTCAGGAGTGCAGTCAGGTCCAGAAATTGCAAGCCTCCCTAACTGAGTGAGGATGTACAACTCAATCCAGAACAGATCACCTCCCTATTTCCAGTTCAATTTCTATTGACCAACATCATCTCCATCTTTTTCTGAACTGCGCCTCGTATTATTCACCATCATCACAAGGTAGCTTCCCAAAAGTTACTTCACCCAAGCTCAGTCTAATCATCTTCCTCGACAATTAATTGTTCCCAACACAATGCAAAGCACAATAAACTGTTTCACTATCTCATGACAGGCCAATTTGCCCATCATATACTGCTTCCCCCACCATTTTTGACACAGAGCCCTTCACACAATGTGCATGCACTTCTGATCATGCTCTGTCCCGAAAAGGGAGAGAAAACAGCAAACGCTGCCGCCACAGCAATGTGAGAGCCCTCCCATGTTGCCTTCCCTGCAATGGAGGGAAGTTGGGTGGCGATGCTTCCCCACATGGGATAAGGGACAAGGTAAGGTGGGTGATGCAGGGCATGGGGCAGCGGCTTCTCCTCACCCCCCCCCCACCAGGAGCCCATGGATTTGCCCCGATGTGGGACGTATCCATGGGCCTTTTTGATAAGGTCATCAGACAAGCATGTGTGCTTGAAAACAACTCTTCTTCAACATAATTGTTCTTAAGCAGCCTTCAAGCATGGCAGTTTAGAAATCTCACTAAACTTTATCCAGAAGTGGGGTGGGAAATGCTGGAGTTTGATGATGAACTGGGGCACACGAGACCCCAATATTTTAACCTTTTTCAAAAGATGGAAAGCCATTCAGAGGCAATCTTTCTGTCTGAAAAAAAGATCACTCCTAGGACTAAAATAGTGGAATGAGAAAGGGTGGCTTAGGATTTTAAGGGACCCTAAGGAATGCAGTTTCTTCATGGGAATATAGAATGGATTCATTTTCATCCTCTCACTCAGAACTCACTACTATTCTCTCCCCTTAAAAATAGTCAAGCATGTGATAGCAATAGAACAAACTCAATTCTGAGTGTCTGTTTATGGGAGAGGTCTCCAAACAAATCTTAAAATTCAACAGAATGACCATCTGGGAAGAAACCAACCACCACTTCTGAGACTATCTTAACCAACACATTCATGGGCATCCTTACCAACAGAATTGCAATTTTATATTACTGACCAACACCATAGTATTTGAAACTGTTTTGTGTCTTCATATATGCTGAACATCAAATGTAAACTATTTTAAGATAAAAAGATGCATCACAGATTTAGAAATATATCTGATTTTTCAATTCAGACAGATAAAAACAACACAGACATGAATGTTTTTAGAAAAGTACTCACCACATCACGAAATACAACTGCTCGCAGACGATTAATATCAACATCCTGAAGAAGCCTATCAGGATCTTTAATAGGAGATAGATTACCAGGAACGTTTTCCAGTGGAGTCTAGACACAAAACAATTATACAACTCAAAAATACTTCTTTAATACTTGTAACATGATATATGGTTTTTAAATATTATATTATATTAGTAGGTTTCCAGGCTGTATGGCCATGTTCCAGAAGCATTCTCTCCTGAAATTTCACCTGCATCTATGGCAGGCATACTCAGAGATTGTGAGGTCTGCTGGAAACAAGACAAGTAGGGTTTATATATCTGTGGAATGTCCAGGGTGGGAGAAAGAACTCCTGTCTGTTATATTATATTGTGGGGTGGGGGGAGAAAGAGGGTGCTCATTTGCTGAGCATAGCTACCTCCATTTCCTGGTAAAACTGAGGCAGGAAACAGTCAAATTGATTTTTTCCCCTGATGAACTCTAAATAAATAATAAATAAACTATATGGTCTAGATTCACAGATAACATATGGAACTGTAAGTTAATAGATTACCAATATAACTATAGTACTATAATAACATGTAATCAACCTATATTTCAACCTTTTCCTATGCTATAAAATTATATTGCTCTGAGTATAACAGACTTGAGAGGCAACTGCTAAATTCTCTGATACACAGAAATAAGATATACATGACAAAACCCTTAAGACCCCAACATGAGCATCATACAGACTTGATAAGGGTCAATATAAGGTCTACTACCATAGCAATTTATTGCTTTATATAAAGGTATAAATGAGATTTATCAACATTTGATTAAATTATATATAAACATAATGATAGACACACCTAGCACAGATGAACAAGGGCATCTACTTGAACTTGTTCTCTCTAAAAATTACATTTTCAACTTTCCTTGATGTTCTAAAGACTATGATAAATCAACTGAAAGTCAACAGAAATTCAGGTTATGGTAAGAATCACATAGTGCTAAAGTATGGAGGACTAAATGGAATATTTCCTAAAGACTGATCTCTGTCATGATCAGGAGTAATTTTAAAGACTACTGTGTATATATTCATAAATATACACAATAGTAAAAAAAGAGTATTAATTAATTAATTAATTAACCATATTCATACCCCGCCTTTCTCAACCCCGAAGGGGACTCAAGGTGGCTTACACATAGGCAATTATTCAATGCCTTAAAGCAACATGCAATTCCAATAAACATTAAAATTAAGATTAAAATTAAAACGAATACATATTAAACATTTACAAACATTACATTCAATATTAAAACCACGTCATCCATAATCATAGTCCAGGGCTGTTCCATAGTCATTGCATATATTCCATATCTGTTATTTCACTGCAATCTGTTATTGCACTGCACTGCAGAGTAAATTCTATATTACCAGTGTGACAAATCATCACTGCTGAGTAACATTGTAATTAACATTAAGAAATAAATTTGCACTGTAAAAATGAAATGAAAATGATATAATACTTTACCTTAGCAGTAGTAGTTGCACTTATTCCCTGGAGGGTCTCCTGAGTTTTACCACTGATTAATGATGATTTGTTTAGTCTATCTCTTTGCCTTTGTCGACACTCCAAACAATTCCTCACAGCAACACAACAAACTAAAAAAAGAAAATAAAGAATAATCAATTTCTGTGCATTAATAAAATGGGAATGGCACTGTGAAATAACTATATCATAATATCTGTGTTCTTTTAGATCTCTAATTGCAACTGAAGGACCACAAATAGTGCTGGATACAAATGGTCTAAGATTTGATCCTTGAACAATTAGACAGCCCAGAGCTTTTCAGGATACTTTGGAGAGCTAGTTCTGTCCCAATTCCATAGTGCCCAGTGTTGTGGTGGATGGCCCAGTGGTCCAATACTGAGAAGTTTACATACAAGCATGAAATAAATGAAGTAAATGCTAAAGAGTTAGATAAGAACTGCTAAAGAACATGGTGATGTAAACAAACCCATCAAAAGATTTAAGAGTGTTCGAACCAAGTGATTAAATATAAACTTCAAGTTGAATACAAACTTGAAAAGGTTCTTGCAATGCCACTGCCACCCTTAGCCATACCTCAAGGCTAAAAATCAATTAATTTTTTAAAAAGAAAAAAAATCTGGTTGTGTTGTTTAAAAAAAACAAACGAACAAATTCCAGCTGAAAAACTGTCTTCTATCAAGGTATTTATTATTCCCTTTTGTTAAACAGTATACTGTGGAAATGATGGCAACAAATGATGCAAAAGGGATTGTGTGAATTACTCTCCTGTTTGTTTTAGGATGTCCAAGAGGTTGTCATAGATGAAATGTTAAGTTTGAGAGGATGTTTTTTGCTAACTAGTTATTCTTTTTCTGCAACAAAGAGTCCATTAATAGCACTAATAAGCATAATCATTAATGTCTAAACTACCTTCAATACCGGAATCCTTACATCTTTTGTCATAAAATGGATCTTCCTTTTGAGTGTCTCATTTTTGCTTTTTCAGTGCATACTAAAATGGTTCAACTTTTTAAAATGCTTTGGAATAAAACCAATCCTACTACTAAGCTAAATACTTGCTATTGCTGGATGATGATGCAATTTACTGATCAAAACTACATATATCAGTGATGAATTATTATGCAATGGAGATTAACATATCGACAAATTACTGTTAATTACCACTGGACAATTAATGACAGTTGGAATGAAAAATGCATATATTCTGAGCTCTCCATGGCTTCGATTTTGAGGTTTCTCCAAAAAAAAAATTACACCCTCAAAAGGGAGGCATTACAGAGAAAGTATTTAACAGAAGCAACTCTCCAAAGAAAAATAGTTTTTCTACATCAGAATTTGTCCTATTTTGGAGGCAATCTGGCTTGGTGAAAATATGTATAAACCATATTGTCTTGTAAGACCACATTTCTGAACAACTTTACCATGTTAATGGAAAATATGACAAAGTTGTTTCATCAGAATAAAAACCAGGTCAGATTCCACATGTACGTTGGGTTTTTTTCTCACTGTGGCCTCATTCCATTGATCTGTAAGTAATTATTTAATGCACTGAGCTGTTCTCCATGCAAACTTACCAAGCCTTAGGCACTGTCGCATTAAGCCTCCAGAAGACATGTTTTTTTCAGCTTCAATTTCACTAAAATTTAGTGAGCTGGCAAATACTAGTACATCAACCATAGCCATCAGGCGGCTGAGGAAAGTCACTGCTGTTTCTGCTGACATACCCTGAGTTACTTCAATATTCTCCAATTCAGTCTTGAAAAGAAAATCATTACATTAAACCTCTAAAAGTATTACATATTTGAAAGCACGAATGTACAAAATTTCACTGATTTACTTTATGCAGCTTAGTTGTGATGAAACTGCAAAGGAACTGAATAACAATATGGTAATGGCTATGAGTGAAGATGAATTCATAATGTCATGCTATATTTAGTAACATAAGGTTTCTATGTCAGAAAATAAAGGAGTGGTGTGTATATGAGCCTATAGATTAAATTAATGTGGGTGTGTGGGACAGAGAAAAAGAAATCACAATTTTATGGCTACGTAAGCCTCAGAAAATCCTATGAAATCCATGGGGTCAGCATAAGTGAGTAAGCAACTTTAAAGGAATACCCCTACACACAAGATACCCACTGGAGACCCTTTCTTCATGACAGGAAATAAGAGCAGAATATGATAAATACTGTAAAAAAAAAAGACTTGGTTCTCCCTCTGAAACATTCCTTGTAACGCCACAACAGACTATAAAGTCTGGCATTTAAGCTAGGAGAGCTCTTATGTACCGGATAAAGTGGGTTGTAGGTTACAATAGATTTGTCAGTGTCTTAGAAGTCACAACACTTTGAATTCATATTTCTCACTCTCACACACACATATTTCATGCAATGGTTTTTCAAAGTAATCTAAAAGAGCATGTGCAAATGAAATTACAATTAAATTATTTGGAACAACAATTTCCAAGGGGAATTATGGAGATCATTCCTGAGTGATCATATTAGTAAAATCAAGCTTTCTTTGTATGATCATTTTAAAATCACACACACACAATCAAAAATCTAAGGGACATGAAGTCATGTTTTAGATCCAGGAAATAATTTCTGAACAGGACTCCAACAGAAACCTTTTCCTGTTTACTTTCTGTTTTTAAAAAAAGGCCTCTCCAGGCTTAAATTGTCCAAAGGATGCTGCAAAATGTGGTGGAAAGGTACCACTTGCCCCCTACTGGACATTTGGGGAAATTTCGAGAGAAACAATTATTTCAGGAATAATTTCCCAAAAATAGTTTTCAATCTGAGGGCTCCAAATGTGACGGGAATATGATCCACACTCCCTAGATTGCATTTGGGGGCATTCTGGAGTAAATACATTTTGTTTGGACCCCTAGGTGAACCCAAGGTCCACAAAAAGGGCCCATGTGGGCTGCACCTTGCCCATCCCTGCTGCAATCATACTGAAATATATTATATTAAACTCTATTATAACTTACATTTACAAAGTACTCAGTATAAACATACCAAAAATTAAGTTTGCTGTTGTGTGCTTTCATTTCTGACTTATTTGGTGATAACAGACCTGATACATTTTAAGGTGCAACGAACACTAAAATTGTTTTTGCTATAAGAAGAGTAGCACTGGTAGAGATGCAGACAAACAACTTTAAAACATTTTGAAATGAACATCTGGATAAGCATAAGTGGGACTTAACAACTTATACTTGTTATCAGGGGAGGGTCAATTTTGATGTTTTATACTGTATTTTATCAATGGCACTGAATTGTTGCCACCACTGTGAACTGCCCTGAGTCCCCTTTGGGGTTGAGAAGGGCAGTATACAAATACTGCAAAACAACAGTTTTCCCAGTTAATTGAAATTCTACGCTTTAGACTCTTTCCCTGATCTTTTAGCACTATGGATTAACCCACATGTATTGCTCACACATTAATCCAGATAATTTTGGTGTTTTAAACTATTTGATGTGGTAGACTGGCAGGGTTTCCCTCCAACATGTCATGTAGGTGCTCACTAAAAACCAATTTCTCTCCTTCCTGGAAACTATTTGGGGATCAGCCGCTAATGCGCTAGGGGCCATTACTTGTCCATGGACTACCACTTGAGAGTAGTACTGCCCTACCCAAATCTTGTGAGAAGAAGCACAATAGAAGTGCAAAGTGAACAGTAGATAGTCCCATATTTTGATGCATGAATCAAATAACTGCATGTGACACTTTTTTTGGTAGATGTTATCTCTAGTTTTAGTGAAACATAATTATGATATAGCAAGTACAAATAATTTCAAAGTATATATAAAATATTGTTCATTTCATTTTAGAAGACTGACTAAATGAAAATAAGCAAAAAATAAAGTAAATTCCAAAATCTATGAACTGAAATTTGTGTGAATATACTAACCTTAGAACCCTTGGCATGAAACAGACAAAGCAGACAACAGAATATAACAAAAAGAAAAAGAAAAATTACAGTCAAATGAAAAGACAAATTGAAGCTACTATTATGAAACATTTTAGTTTAAAAGTTAAATATTTTAATTTGCAGAACTGATCTAAAAAGTGAAAGCATTAAATATTAAACATTAAAATGCATGCGTTATTGTTTAATATATACTATTAAGTATACTAATATTAGTAAGTTATGTATTAGACATATAAGACAGTAAATATTGGAAGTTGAATTAATAAAATTGAAATTCTACATTGTTTGTGAATATTTAAATGCACATGGTTTTTCACAGCATGTTAAAAACATTCATGCAATGAAAAAACATCTGCATTTGCAAACACCACCAACTGACCTCAACTGCACTCTTACACGTGAGCATTTAACATCGAATGTATTTAAGTTGGGTACCATTATCACACATTTTGAAATACAGAGTCCTCTGGTTTTCATATTTTCACTGTTACAACTTTAAACATGTCACAGCAACAGCTGAACTTTACAGCATGTTATGAATCATTTCCCAAAGACTATTCTCTTCAACAAGGCAAAACTGCCACAGCAGCACATTCACAGATCATGTGCAATACTACAAAATGTACTGTGTCAGTAATTTGGCTAAGAAAACATCATCTAACAACATTCATTACCCACTTAGCAGCTTGTTTACTTTGGAATGTTCCTACATTTTCAAGCAAATTTCAAAACCTATGATCCCCCCAAAAATGTGTAACTAGACATGCATTCTTATTAGAACTACATGTGTCTCAGGCCACTTTTGAACCTAAACAGAAGATTTTCAAAAGTAGTTTATGATACTAGAATGATTTGCTGTTTAAATAAAGAAAAATCACACTTTCATTGGGAGTGCTTAAAATAACACACTGGTGACCTTTCAAAAGGAAAATTCATCAACAGTCCTCCTTCATGCTATTGCACATTCCTCTACAAATGTAAGGAGAACCTCTTACTCCATGGTAAGCCAGTTCTTCCTGTGCAGCAAGCTGAACAGTGTACTTTATAATTGCTTTTTAAGTATGCAATCTATCTTCCACCCAGCCTTTACTTATAAAATCAAATTTCATTACATTATTTGGCACATTAGGTAAAGATGAAGAAAACCAGCTTTTATTTTCACATGTCTCTGGATATTTTAAGTTCAGGAATTTTTATCACCAGGAAATGTTAGTGCAAGTTTCCCAAGAAACACATTTTCCTTTATTATGATAAAGACTATTGATCACACCCTTAACAGCAAAACAAATTAAAGGCCAAGAGTGTTTTCTTTCCTGGGTCAGACCATAAAATAATTTAATTACAATTCAATTATGAGTCCCAATTAAAGTATAATCAGTTATTCAGTGGGATTTACATTTAAAATATTAATCAGGTTTCATTTCATTCAGTGGATCTAGTCATACTGGAATGAAAAACTGATCAGTTAGAGTGGTAAATAATATTCACAAACTTCCCCGTCCTTGAAGAGAAAGTGTTTTTCATAAAAGAAAATATGGTGAAATGACAGAGAGATTGTGTTGTATTTGAGGATTTTTGGACACAAATGAAGTGTATAACATTCCCCTATAGACAACAGTTTAAAAGAATGAGTTTTTTTTAATTCTGCATTTTTTTCTTTTTTTTAGAAAAAGTATATGAAAGTATAATATCAACACATGCTCCTCAATATGCAATTTACAATTTATCCACTAGATGGAAATATTGTACCTACAGTTGGAGATGTTGCTGCAGACAACAAAGGTAGAATTCCTCCACAGGCAATGATAATATTGTCTACCATTTGAGAAATGAGGTGGATGGTATTATGTACAAAAATAATATTTTCATTGCTGTTGACAAAATCCATAACAGACTTTGTAGAATGGCTACAAAAAACGACATCAAAAAGAAAAAAGCAGATCAGAAAAGGTGTGAAGTCACTATTACAAAGTTCAAAACACACAAGCCAAGTAATCATTTTTTTAAAATTGTAAGGTTCATTGCATATATATTCACAAAAGCTAATATTTCATATTTTCTCTTCACAAATCTGCTCCATACACCTAATTAAATCATAATGTCAGAGAGACAAAGAACTAATTCTATTCCGGTTAAAAGAAATGATCTAGTAAGCTTGTTTCTTTTTGACCAAAGATACATATTCACCAAAAGCAATAATCTATTTATAAATATGTATTAGCATAATGAAAGTCACTTATATTTTTCTTTTTCAGGAAATCATTTGGAATATTATAATTGCTTCTGGGTTTATGTTTTAGCTCTTTGTGTTTTTAAAATAATTTTACTATTCTATCCCGATTTTTTTAGCTGTGATTATTTTATTATTGGGTTGTTGTAGGTTTTTTCGGGCTATATGGCCATGGTCTAGACGAGGCATTCTCTCCTGACGTTTCGCCTGCATCTATGGCAAGCATCCTCAGAGGTAGTGAGGTAATATTTTATTATTGCTATTACCATTCTTTTTTTCATTTAGCTAATAACCTTAAGCAATCCAGAGATTTTGCTGTGTTTTTGATTTTTTTTTATCATATAGTGTATTTCAATGTCATTTTAAATGTCTACCTATATTAAACATTTATGTTGTAGCTCAGCTATTATTTGGATGCAATCACAGAAAACAACCTTTGATTACACATCAACCCGCATAAAATTAGGTGAACAGCTAAAACCCACTCTTCCTTCCATAGGCAAGACTGAAATTCCAGATTCATCATGCACCTTTCTTCACAATTTTTATATCAACAAAGCCAAACTAGGAGTATACCATTAACAGTTATGCGTCAAAATGACTGCACAACACCTAAGGTTTGACCTCAGGGAGCATGTTTCTGAAAAACAGTTGTTATTCAATACCTATGTAGGGAGTTTCCATAAATGTATTTAGGAACAGAATTCTGGCTATCTTATAATCTATATAAATAAAAATGTAATGCTTGTTTGTGGGATTAACATAACCCAAAAACCATTGGACGAATTGACACCAAATTTGGACACAAAACACCTATCAGGCCAACAAGTAACCATCACTCATAAAAACACTGAAAGACACAGCAGAAGGGACTTAAAAAGCCAAAAAAAAGGGGGGGGGAGACGCTACAGCACATTTGCAAAAATGACTCCCCTGGCCAAAAAAACACACACACAATAGTATATCCACACTCTCTTCCATACTACAGCTCCCAGGCCCTTTAGGAGAGGAGGATGATCCAAATGCACCTCTTCCAAGATCCAAGCTTTCTTCTCCTTGGATCTCTTTGAGAGCATCCCAATCCCTGCATATTTCCAATTTCCTATTCCTGGACTGCAACTCCCAGCAATCCTCCAGATAGATAGATTAGATAGAGATTGATAGGTAGGTAGGTAGGTAGATCGATTAGGAGGACTGCTGGAAGTTGTAGTCCAAGAATAGGTAGAGAAGGAAGAAAGGGGAAAAGGGGGAAGGGAAAGAAAGGGAGGGGAGAAGGGAAGAGGAAGAGAAGGAAGGAGAGAAGGAATGAAAAAAAGGGAAAGAAGGAGAGAAAGAAAGAAGGAAAGAATGAGGTAGGGAAGGTTGGCCACAGCAATGTGTGGCAGGTACAGCTAGTGCCTTTATAAAATGCATGTCTGTTACTTTTACCATTTCAATTCAAAAAGATTGTTTAGCTTCCAACAGGGCACTATGAAGTTTGGCTGGCTCCTGTGGCTAACTAAAATTACTACCTGCGAGAAATGAAGACCTTCTGGAATGATTGATCTTCAACAACAAGTTGAGATTTGGAAGCAGTTTGAAGCAAGAAAATATGTCAGGATCAGAAGTAGACACATGCACAAATGTGTCCCACTCATTAAAAGACACCTTGCTATTAGTGACCTTGGAAGGGTATTTCATCCGGCTGCTCAGCCAAAACCTTAATGAGTTGGAAGACCGTATCAGTTATACTACTACCATCAGCAAAGCCTCTTCCCTCATGCAATTCTATGCAATGTTTGGGAACATATCTGTTAAGTCAAAACATGTAATTTATTTATCTTTATGTCAAATTTTCCATTTCCCTTGCCCTCATAGTTTCTAAAATATAATTGAAAAGCTGCTCTCTAAATAAATATATACTGGATATAATTGTGACCTAATCAAAAAATAGTTGTGCAGGTAGTTGTACTTTATCAGAGGTTGCATAAATGTGGTAGCATAAATGCTGATCTCTCAGAGCCTTTTGATACCATTGATCCTGGAATCTTGATGGATTAGCTGTCGGGTGGGAGTAGGAGGAAACATACAACAGTGATTATGTTCCTATATGCAGGATTGATTCCAGACAGTTGCATTCTGAGACTACTGCTCAGCACCATGGCCATTAAGCTGTGGAGTGGCACTCAGTTCCATCTTGTACCTCATAGTGAGTAGTATTTAGCAGCAAAATTTCTGGTATTTAATTAATTTAATATATTTGCATTCTTTTAAAAATTATTGCCATTATTTATCATTTTAAATTTATTTTATTGTAAGCTGCCCTAAGATCTTTCAGCAATAAAATGAAATATAAATATTTTAACAACTTCACAAATAAATATTGTATATATTCATGTATACATCTAGAAATTTTAGTCCAATTCAAATATATATATAATCTTTGTGTCATGAAGCATAAAAAATAAAATACAATTAAAATTAGTTTAAAACTACACTCACACCATCCCCAGTAGCCTGCCCCTTGTAATTCCCAAGCAGGGATAGGCCCATTCAAGGCTCCTTCTACACTGCCTTACAAAATCCACATTCAAAGCAGATAATCTGGATTTTATATGGCAGTGTAGAAGGGACCCTGGTCCCTCTAGGGAGGGTGTTCCAGAGTCTGGGAGCAGCCACCAAAAAGGCCCTCTTCCTTGTTCCCACCAAACAAGCTTTTTGAATGCCTAAGTAGGAAAATCACAGTGATGGCTCTTTGCCACTTCCTCTCAAAGAAGCATGAGAGAATTTCCTAAAATCACTAAATGGAATTCTCATGAAACTAGAAAAAAAAATAACAATATTACATAAGGTGTGGTCTCTTACCTTCTCCAAACATGCACATCAGTTTCTAAAGCAAAAAGCAGGTCAGTCAGTAGCCTCTGATGCATTGGGGACCATTTAAATTCTGGAATACGAAACATTGTTGTACGTGGACCAGGACTAAACTGTCGCCTCTGCTCCTCTGTCATTGGCATTCCTCGAAAACCCAAATCAACACGCAAGTCTCTATCTTGCTGTGTAATAGAACGACCTTGCACAGCCTAAACAATAAGTATTTGCTTCGTTTAGAAGATGCACTGAAAAATCTGACACACAGCACAATTCAAGATAAAAATTTAAAATAAAACAAAGAGTATGGAACAATCTTCCCCCAAAATCTGGTTCAAATACCCCCTGAAGTCAATTCATGAACTTCCTAGAGTACCATGAGCCACAGGTTAAGAACCTCTGGCACAGCTTTAACATTGTATATTCAAAAATGCTGAGCACAAAAGCTATGCTCTATTCCGCCTCTACTGTTAAAATGTACTTTTGAATAAAGATCACATGGAGTACCCTGAGGTAAAAATTGTATAGAATATTATGAAAATGTGTCATTGTGACTATTTCCCATCACATCAGTATACAAATAATTCAAATGTGTAGGAAAAGGTTGGTAATCGGTCTATATCACAGGATTTGAAGCAGTGTGCATAGTCTTATTGGGGGGAGGGACTTGCCAAGAAAAATCTAAACTCAATGGTTTATTTTTTTAAAAAGTTATAAATGTTTTATTATAATGTTTATACATTAAAATCCTAAGACTTATTTGACAATAAAAACAACATATAACAAACTAATTTTGGTCAACCTTTTGGTCCAAAAGCAGTATCTATCCTGAGCTAAATCTTGATGTATCAAGTTGCCTCACTGTGCTTCACTGGATTTGTTTTGTTGTTTGTTTGTTTGTTAACTAACTATGCTAAGCAGCAGAATGGAAATACAATCTGCAGCATAATGGGCTGGAGTTGATCCTGGCATTTTCAACTAAACATACAAACACTAGAAGACCTGGCCACTACTCTCTACAATAATATGTTGTTGGGTCTTAGTGGTCAACTTGTCAGTTCTACATGGATCCATACACAATCTTTGGAATAAATCAGTATGTCTACTCAGAATTCATTCTGATTAATGTAATGGCACTCACTCCTAGAAAAGTATGCATCTCAGAATTTGATGACTTCAAGTTAGTGATATCTGATCTGTTGCATTTCTTCAATAACAGAAGTGAAATTGTTGCTAATTGCCATCAAATCGACCTCAAATTCTAGTGACCCTATGAATGACAGAACTTCAACGCAGCGTATCATCAACAGAACTGCACAGATCTATCACATTTTAGGTTTGTGGCTTTCTTGCTTGAATGCATCCACCTGTAATGTTGTCTTCTTCTTTTCCTACTGTCTTTGGCATTACCAAGCATTATTGTCTTTTCTAGTGAGTCAAGTTTTTTCACAATGTGTCCAAAGTATGACAATCACAACTTAGTCATCTTGGATTCTAGGGACAGTTCAGGATTGATTTGCTCTAGGGCCCATTCATTTGTCTTTTTAGTAATTCATGATATCCATAGAAGTCATGAGCAGCACATTTTGGATAAATTGATTTTCTTTATATCAACTTTCTTCACTGTCCAGTTTTTCCAACCATACATAGAAATGACAAATACGATGACATGGACAATCCTGATTTTGGCTTTCAATTCTTTACAATTGATATTCAACTTTAAATCTGCCTTTGAGTTTCGTACGTTTCTTCAGTAGTATTTCCATGTCTTTGCTATTTCCTGCAAGTAGTAGGATGTCATCTACATATATTAAATTAGTGCTGCTCCTTCCCTCAAATTTCACACCTCCTCTTTCAGAGTCTAATCCATCTTGGTATATAATACTTTCAATAAAATACCACTTTGTAGAGTCAGTAGTAGGATTCCAAATAAATTCAGACAGTAGTGTTTCGGCTGATATGAAATTAAAGACGCAACTTTGTAAAAAGGATTATCTGACAACGATCTTGTCTGGATAAAAAAAAAGTAAGACTAATAAACTCTAGGGGAAATAATCACTACCAAGAAAGCCATCTTCCAAGTAAGTAAATTAGGGTCACAGGAAACCATTGGTTTGAAGTGTTTCCAAGAGAGCTGGGACAACGCTAGTTCTAAGCCCCATTGAGAAATATTTAGAAATCTCTCTGGTCAACAAAAAAGAACCATTTCTATGTGGAGGAATTTTAAGAAGCCCTATGCACTGTAGCAATAGTTTTTTGAATTGTGTCATTATCTTGAAAGTATCCAGATCCTGATACCTCATGCCTCTCGTGGATGGTCAGAGGATCTAACTGGTATTAAAGCTCAACATAGGTGCTATGAGACTGATGGAGAAGTGGAGCAAACCAGAGTTGTCTCAGGAACCATAGCTTTATGAGGATGCATTTTGGGTTGTTGATCTGGAACATTGATCTCACCCTGATTATGAATAGGAATTACTGGAAGGTAAAGACCATGGAACCTCCCCAGTGAAACAGGAAGGCAGTATCTTTTATGAACTGAATTTTAATGTAGGTTTGTAGAATGTAGTATTGGAAGGTTGCTTACCTGTAACCGTGGTTTCCTGAGTAGTTACCTGTGAATACGCACATTGTGGTATCCCTGCGCCAGCGCAGGCCAGCTTCGGAACCTTCTAGAAAGCTCAAAGAATTGTATCCCCCTCGTGGCTCCACCTCCCCCTCCTCGAGTATATAAGGCCCTACGTGGAGCCCGCCCTCCATCCTCTTCCGCCGTAAAAGCTGATAGAGGAAGTGGCATGAACTCGAGGGGAGGAAGGGAGGGTATGTGCGTATTCACAGGTAACTACTCAGGAAACCACGGTTACAGGTAAGCAACCTTCCATTTCCTGTTGTAGTTAACTGTGAATCGCACATTGTGGTAGACTAGCGAGCTATACAACGGTTGGCGGGCTCATGCCACTGCCGAAAACAGCACCGCTCTACCAAATCTCGCTTCTCCTCTCGACACACAGTCCAACTTATAGTGGGAAACAAAAGTGGAAGGAGAAGCCCAAATAGCAGCCCTACAAATCGTCTCTAAGGGAATGCCCTTCATAAACGCTGTAGAGGCTGCTACAGCCCTCGTCGAATGGCCCTTAACCTGACGGGGTAGTTCCTTGCCTGCTAATCTATAAGATGTACGAATAGCAGAAACAATCCATGCTGACAATCGTTGAGAGGAAACTGGGACACCCCTAGTGTCCCTTCGATACTTAACAAACAACCTTGGGGATTGTCTGAAGTCAGCAGTCCTTTGCATGTAAAAGGCTAAAGCCCTTCTCACATCGAGAGAATGCAGAGCCCTCTCCATAGTAGTCTCCGGGTTCTGAAAAAATGCCGGAAGAATTACCTCCTGAGACATGTGGAACCTTGTGGCTACCTTAGGTAGAAACGCTACATCCGTGCGAAGAACCACCTTATCCTTGTGAAATTTGAGATAAGGAGGATCTATTCTAAGTGCACAAAGTTCACTAGCTCGTCTGGCAGATGTAATAGCCACTAAGAAGGCCACTTTCCATGTAAGAGGCCCAAGCTCTGCAGTAGCCAAAGGTTCGAAAGGAGGTTTCATCAAAGCCGAGAGAACCAGCTCAAGGTCCCAAGAAGGTGCAATTGGGGCTACAGCCGGTCTAACATTACCTAAACCCCTCAAAAACCACTTGACTAGTGGGTCAGAGAAACATGACGGCAGTCCCATTTTCCTCCTAAACCACGAAATGGCTGCGAGGTAACATTTTAGAGAAGAATTAGAAAGTCCTGCATCATAGAGTGAAGACAGAAACTCCAGAACTGTGGAAATAGGGGCGACCTCCGGTTCTTGGTTCCTAGCCCTAGCAAACTCCTTAAAACGCGCCCATTTAAATAGATATGATCGCTTAGTAGAGGGTCTGTGTGCAGCTTCGATAATTTGTCTGACACTCTGGGGAAGATTCATGACCCTATCTGTCCCTGGGGCAGAACTAACCATGCCGACAATTTCAGCTGATGAACATCCGGGTACAACACCTGGCCCTCCTGGGATGTTAGAAGATCGACTCTCTTCCCCAGTCTCATGTGGTTCCCTCTCGAGAGTTGTAGCAGAGGGGCAAACCACGGCTGGCGAGGCCACCATGGAGTGATCAGAATGCAATAAGCGTTGTCCCTTTGTAGTTTCGCCACCACTCTCATGAGGAGGGGAAAGGGGGGAAATGCATATGCCAGCCCCCCTCCCCATTGCCTGAGGAACGCATCTCCCAGGCATCCCTGTTCCCTGGGAACTGGTAGCCTCGAGCAAAACACCTCGCATTTCTTGTTGTCGTTGGTGGCAAACAGATCGACCAGAGGGTACCCCCAAAGACGAAAAAGTCTGGTCGTTTCCAGGGGGTGAAGCGACCACTCGTGGTGACCTAACGGATTTCTGCTCAGGGTGTCTGCCAATGAATTTTCCTGGCCCAGGAGATGGGTAACGTATAGGTATATCTGTCTCTGAATGCACCATTTCCAGATGTTCAACGTTAGTTTCAATAGTTGGGGGGAATGTGTGCCTCCCTGCTTGTTCAGGTAGAAGACGACAGTTGTGTTGTCTGTCAACACCTGAACGACCTGGCCGAGAACGAGCCCTTCGAATGATTTTAGCGCTCTTTCTACGGCCAGCAGCTCCAGAACGTTTATGTGGAGGGTGGCTTCTTCTGGAGACCATTTCCCATGTGCTACCAGTCCCTGTGAGTGGGCGCCCCATCCAGTCAGTGACGAATCTGTCGTAACCACTCTGGTGGGGTATGGGAGTTGGAACGGAAGGCCCGAGCAAACAAATTGGGGTTGTAGCCACCATACTAGGGACATACTGACCTCCCTGGGTAGTATAAACCTGAGTTTGGGACAATCCCTGATAGGGTTGAAGACTGACCCAAACCATGACTGGAGGGGGCACATGCGCAAGCGTGCAAAGGGCGTCACCGCTGTAGTGGAGGCCATGTAACCCAAGAGTGTCTGGACCTGTTTGGCCGACACTGTGGTAGAATCCAGGGCCGACTTCACCTGCACCTGTAGGTTGTAGAACCGTTCCGGTGGAAGATAAGCCCTGCGCGTCACTGCGTCGAGGAATGCGCCAATGAACAGGATGCTGCGGGATGGTTCCAAGGAGGACTTCTCCACGTTGACGACCAGGCCCAAGGACTGCAGGAGACACAAAGTGATATGCACATGTTTTTGTAGTTGGGAAGCGGATCTTCCAATAATAATCCAGTCGTCAATGTATGGATAAACGACTATTCCCTGAGTTCGTAAATGTGCTACTACCACCGCCATGCACTTTGTAAATACTCTGGGCGAGGTACTAAGTCCAAACGGGAGGACATTGTATTGGAAGGCTCTGTTGCCCACCATAAATGTTAAGAACCGGCGGTGGTGAGGTGCTATTGACAAGTGGAAATATGCGTCTCGTAGGTCTACAGTGGCGAACCATGCGCCCTCTGGTATGAGGGGCATGATAGACGACAGCGTCACCATACGAAATTTCTTTGGAAAGATTGCTTTATTTAGGTCTCTTAAATCCATAATCGCTCTGAAGCCGCCGCCCCTTTTCGTAACTATGAAATAACGCGAGAAAAAACATGAAGGGAAACTTGAAACTGCAACAGGTGAAATAGCGCCCTTCCCCAAGAGAATGTCAATCTCGGAGAGTAGCGCCTCCGAAGGGGCGGTACTCCTCACCCTGCCCACCTGCGGGATACTTTGAAATTCAATTGCATAACCATTCTGAATGATAGAAAGCACCCACTTGTCCGTGGTGATGCTGGCCCACCTGTTATAAAAGGCCTGTAGCCTATTATTATAGTTAGGGGGGGCGGTGGGGGCATGACAACTGGGTAGGTTCGATTTAGCTGTCTGCTAACGGCGGAAAAAAAGAGGATGGAGGGCGGGCTCCACGTAGGGCCTTATATACTCGAGGAGGGGGAGGTGGAGCCACGAGGGGGATACAATTCTTTGAGCTTTCTAGAAGGTTCCGAAGCTGGCCTGCGCTGGCGCAGGGATACCACAATGTGCGATTCACAGTTAACTACGACAGGAAATCATGTGTTTTAACTGTGTTGACCCGCCTCAAGCTGTGGGGAGTGGCAGGTAATAAAATTATTATTATTATTATTATTATTATTATTATTATTATTATTATTAAGGTCATACAACTTCCCCAAAGACTCCTAGAGAAGAACTCTCAACACTGCTTATTCTTGGTTGTGATGAAGAGACTCCCAAATTCAAAAGATCATCTGTAATACGTCAGAATGGAGCATCCAATTGTGGCACAAATCTGAGGATCAACTCAGGGCAACCGTCAGAAAATTATCTTCTCCTGGAAAGTGGATCACTGAAATAGAGATTTTTTCTGAAGATACACCAGTTCCAATAGTGTGATGCAAAGTAGGGTGTTCCTTCTTGCTTGATCAAATAATATATTCTTGCTGTGTTGTTGGTAACAATCTGAATGACTTTGTCTTGTAAGAGAGCATCAAAGGCATGGAATGCTTTCTCCACTACTAACATCTCTAGATCATTGATGTGGATCAATCTTTCTTTTTTGGTCCACCTGCTCTTTATAGAAGCCTTTCTTCATGTGACCCCCATCTATCCCCAACCTTCCAAAGAAGCTTCCACTGAAAGTGACACCTTTGGTTGAAGAACGAAGGCATGCCGGCCTAGACATTTTAAAAACTGAGTCACCATTCTAGAGATCAATGAACATTCCTTGGTACGGTGAAATGAATGTGAAGTGAATCTGTCAGGATATCCAACCAAGACAGACACCATGCCTGTAGAAGGCACATCCTGAACCTTGCAGTCAGTGTAATTGTCATAGTAGAAAACATGTGTCCAAGAAACAACTGGGTGGTCTTTACAGGCACCCTGTGAGTGCCTCAGAGCTTTTCAATAGCATGTAGTAAGGTTTCAAAAATTTTGTCTAGGAAGTAAGCCAAAGTCGTCATGAAATAAAAAAAAGCATCGATGAACTTCACCTTCTGAGAAGAAGTAAGGAAAGATTACTCAAATTTTGCAACACTGCCTAAGGAAGCAAGCAGGCCAAGAATATAGTAAATACTGTCCAGGAGCTTGTCCCTAGAATCTGCAAACAACTGTATATGGAAATATTATGATGGCTTTCTATCAAAGCCAGACAGCAATGACAGCTATATATGTTGTAAAATCCCAAGGTGCAAAGGGGATGACTCTGCTTCCCACAGCAAAAGGAAAGAAGCATCTGTGTGACAGTCTATGTGAAAGTATGCATCTTCCGTTTCTATGCTGAAGAGCCGGCATTGTCCATAGACACCTCCAAGGTAATGTGGCAGACATGGCTGCATGGAGCGCAGTTCCCTTCTGATCAGAGAGGTACTTATTAATCTACTCACATTTGCTTGCTTTCGAACTGCTAGGTTTGCAGAAGCTGGGGCTAACAGCTGGAGCTCACCCCTCTCCCCAGATTCAAACCGTTCAGCAGATTAGTGGTTTAACCCGCTGCACCACCAGAGGGCCCTATTCCTACACTATTATTAATATTATTATTTTTGTCCTGGAAATACTGTTGTTTTTACTGTTTTATGACTATCATTAATGTGTGTATTGTAATGTTATGTATAATTTAATTCTATTTTCATGTTGACTTTAGTGTGTTTTGAGCTAGGCAATATGTTAAATTGAGTCCTGATTTTTGGAAGAAAGTAGGTTATTGCATTTACTCCCATTTCAATCAAGCATAGCGTGGTAATAATGTGGTCCAGATGCTGTTGAAAAGTAACTTCCAATACTCAGTTTAGGGCTCCTGAAACCTGTGTTGATATAGTTATCGACCATAGTGGTGCTAAGAATTTGTGCCATGATTTTTACAGGTATTCTATATACTAACATAATTCATAATTATATTATAATTCAAATAAATAGCGCTGTATTAAAAAAGCAAAAGTCTGATAATTTAAAAGGATGACTGACTACCTATTCAAATTATTGAAAATGCTTAATATCTCCTATTCAAAAACCAAAAATACAAAATGCTCCAAATTCTAAATTTGTTCCATAGTTAAATGTACACAAACTTTGTTTCATGTGCCCAATTGTTTAAAATATTCAGGTTTCAAGTTATGCATATAAGGTGCATATGAAACATAAATGTATTTCATGTTTAGACTGAGGTGCCATTTCCAAGATTTTGAATATTGCCTTATGTATATACAAATATTCCAATTTTTTTTAAAAAAAACCCAATTTTGGTCTCAATCAATTTGGATTAGGAATGGCAAAAGCTTAAAATATCTATTCATATTTACAGAATAGTGAGGTGAATCATGGGAAAGAATAGGGTATCAAAGGTGTGTGAGATAATATGAATGTTCCTTATAGATTAGGATGAAAGAGGAACCTTTGGGTCTTCAGATGTTTTGGAATATTCATTCAATAATCCCTTACACTGGCAGGAGCTACTGAAAGCTAAATTCTATAGGTGAAATGAGAGACTTCTTTAATATTGAATTTTTCACAAGAGAAATTCCTGTAAAATTGGCTGCAGGAAAAAGTGGCTGCAGGAAGATTCTCATGGTACTTCTTTATGGCACTCACATTTTTTCTATGACACCAGCCTCCAAACACAAGCTCCTTTAACTAGGCAGGCAGGCAGTGAGATTGTTTTTTTATTCCCTCCGCCACTGTAATTAAAACGGGTAGCCTAAAATGGATTCTGTTGATTTATTATTAACATGAAACTCTCAATTGTTTTGGCAGAGAAAAATGGGCCTGGCAACCATGTGTAAAGCACAGTCTGCAATTCGACAATAAATTGTTTCAAAAGATATTGGAGATCTCATCAGTACACTTGCTGGAAGTCAAAACCAACTTGATGGCAAAAAAAACCTTTGTCCCTTGGTGTTTCATGTTTGAATTTCTCACTGGCTGTCAAGTAAAACTGATTTCATTAAGACAGATTGGTTCTTTTGCCCCTAGAAATAAAGAGAAGAACAAGTTTTCTGCCACAGAGATGTTTGTATCTAGATTAAAGAAGAGGTGACCAAAGAGAAAAAAATAGAATGAAGGCTGGATCTCAGAAATGTATTTAACTCTTTTGTGCCCCACACTAAAGAAATGAGGAATGACTGATTCTATATCTAACTTTGGATCTGCAGGGATTTGTTATGGCCACTCAGTGGTGAAGAAAAAAGCCCTGTACATGTTATTATAGTATGAGGATTATCCGGAAAGTAAGGTTACAGGATTTTTAAAAAAATACAAAGAATGAATATATTTTAATAAAACTTACATGGATTGTAGCATAAGTATTACATTATTTTTCCACATAATCACCATTTTGTCAATACATTTTGTCATCTGTGGGACGAACTTTAGATCCCTGTGTCACAGAAATTTTTCTCCACCTTTTTCAGCCAATTAGTCACTTCGATTTTCATCTCGTCATCATCGGAAAAGTGTTTTCCACCAAGATATTCCTTTGGCTTTGTGCACAGGTGAGTCACTGGGTCCGAGATCGGGGCTGTGAGAGGGGTGGCTTAAAACATCCCAACCAAATGAAGTCAACAACTCTTGCATGAGAGTTGTGTTGTGTTGCATGAGAGGTGTGCGGACATGCATTGTCAGACTCCCATCGTGAGCATCCCACAATGTTTGTTTTGGATGGCTCTGCAAAGTTTCTTCATAGTCTCATAATATATTCCGTAACCATTTTGTCACATGCTGTCGTGACATTACATCCTCTCTATACACTGAAACGATTTCGCAATGAATTGAAGCGGCACTCATGCCCTTAGTGTATAAGTAGCATATTACAGCGTGAACTTCGCATTTGGAGGGAAACAGAATAAAGATGCTCATATTAGTTTGTTTCCGCTGGTTTCTTGCTACATGGCAATGATACCAACTTCCTCTGAGAAAATTCCCCATGAGAGCTATGTGTCTTGTAACCTTAATTTCCAGATAGCCCTCATATAATAAAAGTTATCCTTGTCTCGTATACAATAAAAATGATTTCTAATGATCAAGACTTTAGGGTCAAAGTTTTGATGGACTGAATTTTGAATTTGTCAGTTCCAGTCCTGGAAGGAGAAAATAAGCGTTTGAAATGAGGGATATTCTAAAAAAATAGAACTTATTGTAAAACCTCAATCGTTCCTTACCTTTCCACTCAGATTTTAAGCTCATTCCTCCACTGTACTCTTCCCCTCTTTTCCATTGAAACCCATCTGACCAGAAGCCTCAGCTTGAATTGAAAACCTTTCCTTGCCGATCTTCCCCTGCTTACTCCTTTGGATCTTTCTTCTAATCTTAAATTCAGGCCGAGGCTGGTGGTGGAATGATGAGCA
The DNA here is from genome assembly GCF_037176765.1 of Anolis sagrei. Classification (NCBI taxonomy): domain Eukaryota; kingdom Metazoa; phylum Chordata; class Lepidosauria; order Squamata; family Anolidae; genus Anolis; species Anolis sagrei. The sequence continues at coordinate 34,590,615 of NC_090023.1, read as the reverse complement.
ATGGAGTGTGTGGTCTGCTGGTGGACAGGAGAGGAAATTGTGGGATGTAGGTGCAGCCAAAGAAGTAAGCATGAAGGGGCAAAGTAGATGAGTGAGTAGGGGCTTTAAATTCAGGCCGAGGTTTGTGATGGGGTGTCGTGGTGGTCAGGAGAGAAGACAGTGAGAGTTGGAGACAGGAGTAATTAGAGAAGAGGCAGATGGGTGGGGAAGGGTTTTAAATTCAGGCTGACGTATCTGAAATTGGTAGTAGTGGCTGAGGATATTGGTGAGAAAGGAATCTGTACTATATGTTTTGAGTGTGTGAGCTAGATTTACCCATTTTTTGTTTGTTTGTTTGTTTGATTGATTGATTTTATTTATTTTGTAGGATTCTGTGTCCCTAACCTTCATGACTATACTTCTAAATATATGGGAAAATAGGAAACAGCTCCCACATGCACATCATTTGCATAGAGAAACAGGCTGTGTGTATGTGTGCCCACATGCACACATACACATGTATAGTCTTACTTGAAGTCAGATACCCAATTGAGTTACATGTAAAGTAGATCAAAACTATGAACAACAATGCAGATGAGAAGCTGAAGTTGACTGTGGCTTTTATCAAACTAACAGGTGAGTCCTTGGTCTAAGGTCACATTCACTCCAGAATTCATAGCTCAGTCTCACTATCCCTACCATATGTTTCTACAGACTCTATTATATAGAGAGAGAGAGATTAAAATTACCTAGACAACTTTTATCTTTTAAAACAGATATATTTGGGGGACTGCATTATGAACAAATGTTATAATACAGCAACACTGTAAAAATAACAATATGTAAAAAACTTACTTGGGTTGTAGTGGTTGTTTGTATTTTTCTTATTTCCTTGCCTACTTCTTTCCCATCATCAGATCTTTCCGTATCTGATATGATACTTCCTGCATCTGCATTCGGTACAGTTTTACCACCAGAAGATTCAGTCTCAAGGGCTGTAGCAGCCATTTCAGTATATTCCAATCCTTTGGATGATGATGATGATGATGCTAGTTCTCTTTCAGAAAGGGCACCCATTGCATCTACAGACGTATGGATCTTGAAGTCCTTATCCTCTATTATGCTTGAAGTGCATGCTATGTCAGCACTGCCAGCCATGTGAGCAAGAAGTCCAAGGTCATCATTTACAGCCAGGTGCATTTGAGCCTCTTGCATATTTGCAATAGTAATGTGATTGCTGGATAACTCAGGCAATAATTTATCTTCTTGGCTTGGAATTTTATCAAAAAGAAATGAGGTATTGGTGGAAGGCTCATCTTTTTCATCAGCTAGTGTTATCAAGGGACCATTGTCCTTTTCTTCACTTTTCTTAATTATGCCAACACTACCATGAACATTGTTCTGAAGTTTTTCAACTGCAGCACTATATACATTATCCAGTAAGGATTCTACTTCTACGAGAGCACCATTCTCTCTAGTTACCAAAGTCTCTGGTGATAGATCCATATCATCCAGTTTTACTTCAGTGGCTTCTACCTTTTCTGCTTTTATATCCACTAATAAATCATGAACTTCAACATGCACACCACCCCCTGGTCTATCTGCAGTTCCAATGACATCATCAGATACTTTTGTTGCTATGAGCAAATCCCTAGTATCTGTACTGACAGGATAGTCTGTTTCACTTTCAGGACTTTGGCTTTGTGAAAGGTCTTCTATTTCACGAATCTCCATTGCACCTTTCGCTCCAGTGGTCTGAGCTGAAAGGCCTGAGATAGTGCTCACATTCCCCTTCTTCCCCTTCTTTATGTTCTCCTCTTCTTGCCTTTGATACTCCTCATACATTTTTGCTAGGTACTCCTTATGAGCCTCATAGGTGACCTTAACACAAACAAATTACAATTTCAAAACAGATGTCAATGCTGATTATTGCTGTGTTAAAATGTGTCAAAATGCAGCTGGTAAAACAGCTAAACTGAAACAATTTAACAGTGATGACATGACATAGTGCATGCTATCCACAAGATGGCACTACATTCAATCTACAGTACATAATACAAGCTAAATTGAATTTCAAACACACATTCTTACCTTGGAATGAGCTATGGAAAGAGTATCAACCCAAACCCTCCATCCTCCCCATTCATACTTTATTGCATGGTACAAAAGTATCCGGAAGATGTTATACACCATCTCTGTAATTTTCTGTTCTTCTGAATTTTTAGGATTAATATATCCAAGAGAAAACATCCAGTCTTGCCACACTGAACACTGAAGAAGGCATCTAAAACAAAATATTTAGAATATTATCCCATGACATAAACCTTTTCCATTCTACATACAGGTAAGAAAAGTAGTAATTAGTCAATGAGGGAGGTCTCAATATTTAAATCTCAATGTTAATGAAACAATTATCACAGTCTCTCTTTAAGTCTCACCATAAACTTACAAATGTCTACATATTTTATGCATACGTAAATAAAATTTGCAACATTTCAAAAATATTCAAATGACTATACATTTAAGAAATCATAGCTGTGTACCTTATACACCCGGACTAAGCCAGAGAGAACTTGTCAAACTTGTCTATGAGACCATGAAGTAATCCATTTATACAAATGAGAATTAACCACTAGTCACTAAGAAATTGGGGGAGAGGGCAACAATACTGTATCTATGACAAACAAAATATGTCAATAATAAAAGTTATGATGAAGCTTAATAAGAGGCGAGATCAAATATTGAAGCAATAGGAAGTTATGGATATACAGCCAGTTCCCAAGTTACAAACATCAGACTTAAAAATGACTCCTAGATAGTAACGGGGAGCAAGACAACAGGACATGAGAGAAATCTACCCTTCGGATGTAAATTCATTCCTGAAAGAGTCATCATTGGAAAAGGTGTCTTCACTGAAGCTTTATCACCAGTCCCTGTTTCCACAGCAAGCCATTTTTTTCAAAATCCACAGGGACCAGAAAGTGAGGTAAAATCTTCTGAACAGACAGCAAAATAAACACCACAGGGGTATGAACCCTTCCCTATGCTTTCCAAAGCTTATATATATAAAATAAATTTGACTGGAGTTCCACTTTAAAAATGTACCTGTCCCGACTGACATACCATGTTAACTTATGAAGAAACCTACAGAATCTATCTTGTTAATAACTTGGGGATTGTATTCCAATATGCACTGGGCCCAAATAACTCACACATTTAGCATTAGTCTGAAGAAGCCACATAGGCACACACATATGCACACATATGGCCACTCCCCATGAAGAGTAATTTTCATGGTTTCATGTGGAAAGGGCCCTATGTTCAAACATTGATGCGTATGTATTGCCCCTCCACACTGATTAAATGGCTGGCATATATTGATGAAAAACACGGCAGCACACAAAACCCTACCCCCCCCCCCCATGACACGTGTTCATTAATATCTCAGGAGGAGAATATGGATCACTATTTATTTTTTAAATTTTACATTATTGAGCAATACCTTCTATTTTCATTATTTTCACATACCTTCTATTTTCACGGCTATTACTGAAAAGTTTTATCATGTCTGATAAAAACAAACGCCGAACTTCCATTAATTCTGCACTTGGTGTAGAATTCTTTAATAAAGTGGCCACCACTTTAAGGATCACTTCAAAAGAACACATAAATAAGTTATCTTTATGAAGAAGGAGACAACACCACTAAAAACAGGAGTAATTTCTACAGCTGCTGTAAAATGTTACGCTGTTTTCTAAAGTATTTAACACTAGAAAAAGACTAACAGAATCTTTTTAATAGCTACACACTACTATGACATTTTCATTGAACTATTCATAACTACGTTATTCTTTCTCTGCTTAAGATGCATGTGTTCACTCTCATTTAGTTTTTGCTAGCAATAACTAAACTTTTCAAGAACTTCCTTCATATTAGCAAGATTATAAGAGTTTTTGTATTTTTATGATTTCTCAATTTCATGATTTTTGGTTGGAGAAAGGAAGCAAAAATAGGCTTTTTCAGTGACTTTTGTTCAAACTGCACTCTTACACACCAAGTATTCATTTTTGGCAGAAAAGGAACCACATTTTTGTGAGTCTGGAGCGACTCAAGAAACTGAAAGCTGCTTCTGGTGTGAGAGAATTGACCGTTTGCAAGGACATTGCCCAGGGAACAACCAAAAGTTTGATGTTTTACCATCCTTATGGGAGACTTCTATTTTGTCCCCACCTGGGGAACTGAAGCTGACAAAGGGAGCTCAACCTGGTCTGCCTAGATTCAAACAGCTGACCTGTCAGTCAGCAGTCCTGCTGGCACAAGGGTTTAACCCATTGCCAAACTGGGGGCTCCACATTTTTTGATAAAAGCTGTTCAATAAAAATTTCCCAGAGTGCCCACACAAAAAGTCACAACTGTTTGAATTTTCTGAGCAATGCCTTGATATGTCAAGACAGCTTTTCTCTCTGGAGCTAAAAAAAAAAACACATTTCCAAGTGTTCCTTACTTCCCTAATACAGACTGAGCATCCCTTATCCAGAATTACAACATCTCAATTACTCCAAAATTGTCCATATGACTGGCTGTAATAGTGACAGCTTTGTTTTCTGATGGTTCAGTGTACAAAATCTTTCTTTCCTACATAAAATTATTTAAAATGTTTTATAAAATTAACTTCAGCCTATGTGTACAAGATGTATAAGAAAGATAAATGAAGTTTGTTATAAACTTCTCGTCTCTGCATATATGAGGATGGGATTTTTTGCTCCAGCAAAATCTCAATCTCAGGCTGAAGCTATCTTTTGTTCTCACAATCCAAAATAATTTCTGTTCTCCTTTTCACCTTTCTTCAGGTAAAGTTAGAAAGGCGAGAACAGAGAAATCATAATCATACCCTCTTAGTGTTTATCTCAACTTCCACGGGGAAAGAATAATCACAGAACTAAACATTATCACATTAGGTATTATGAAATATGCTGATTTATTACCAATTATCAATATTAAAATCTACAAAAGGAGGTAATAAAATGATGCCACGTAAGGACAAACTTTAAAAGAAGCTATACAATTATGTCTCAATCTAATAAAAAAACTTACTTGGATTTTGGATTTTCACAGTAGAATCTGGTTCGGGATGTGGTTTATGAACAACTTGCGTACACACTTGTTCTGTCAAAATCTACAATATTTGTATTATAGTTAGATGTCCTTCTTCCTCAATTACTTTTACTACACATTATGAATAATTATTTATGGGTAACATTGTATATTATCCAAGAATATGTGGTTGAATCCCACCCAATCATGGTACAGTAATCTGACATGATGGTCTAGTTATCTGACATAATCTACTTCACAGAAATGTATGCAACATACTCAGTTTTCTCTTCTAAATGAAAAGGGATATGCAATCACTTGGAACTTTGTAATTATATCCTTTATTAAGATCTTAGGATGTTTAAAGCATAAACAAATAATAAATTATGTACATTTATATAAAAAGTCAACAATAACATTGTTTCCATAGTCAAGGCATATAGAGCATGAGACTTTCCAGAGATTTTTGGACTCTAGCCACTGTAGAGGAATAACTCAATATCAGGAGTACCACTTATAATATAATGGATAACCAATTTAACAAATCCCTTGATTTTATTATTGACTGAAGAGAACCAACCTACAATGCACTGCATTCTGCATTATAGGTTTTATTTAGGCAACTAATTTGGTTGTGAAACAGAAAAATACATTTGGCTGTACTTAGTATCAATTCTGTAAGAAAATACATAAGAAAACAATAGTACACCTTTATTAAAATAACCATACATATTTTATATATCTTTATGTATAAAGGCTGTGAGATTTAATATTTTTTGTAGAAATTTTGATTCATACATAGAATTTTTAAAAAACATCTGTACTTTCTAACTGGTAGAAAGTTGATCTGTAGATACACACCTCAGAAAGTATGCTATTCAACATTCAGAAAACGGTTTTCTATACCTAATTTTGTATAAACTGCATTGCTGTATGAACAGAAGATGCTTATGATATTTAATGTTTATGCAGACCTGAGTCCCTACTAAATTTTTAATTACACCACTGTCTTCACTTGGCATTTATTATATTTCGTACACTATTACAGATAAGATGCTATGCATTTCAATTAAAGGCCGAATTACAGGATAATGTGCCAATAAGACTTTTTAAAGTACATGATGCTTAATAAAATAATAGACAGTTTCGTTCTTCAAGGGGTCATCATCTGTGAACTTACACATACGAGTTTTGGGTCTCTGCAGAGCCATACTTAAAACTTTATAGAACTGAGTAAAGTTTATTCAGAAGCTCTGCCCATGTCCTCCAGCATGCATGTCTCAATGCAGCTATGTGTCTTACCAGCAAATCCAAGTATTCCACTAGAAATACACAGTCATGGACAAAAGCGAGGGGCTTGGCTTATGTGAGTTCACTGATGACCTATGATGCAAACATATGGATAACTAGTGAGCTAACTTACAAGAGGCTACAGAAAGCAATGACAGAGGAGAAGGCTGCGCAACTAGGATCTCTTTCACAAACAATTATGCTGAATGACTATAGATGCATGCAACCATGTAGCAACTTTGCAGAAGTCAGGCAAAGGACATCCTTGTAGCAAAGCTTCAGACATCATCACTGTCTTTGTGGATTGAATTCTTAATTCAAACGTAACCAGCAATCAAATGAGCTCCTAAGTGAATCTGGTGGCCTCTCCCATGTACTTAAAAACCTTTGGGAGAAAACTGGGAGACTCCTTCAAATGCCAGACTAATAAACAAAGACTTATTGAGAAATGAAGATTTGCTATTAGTATAGAAAGTAAGCACATGCCTGAAACATAAAAAGTATAGTGCCATTTCTAATGGAGATGGTAGATGCAGCGGAAAGAAGAGAAGACACTATCCTGAGTCCAATGAAACTGGGAAGTCATTTTCGATAGGAAAGAGACATCTGAACAAACAACTTTATCTCTGTGTAACTCAACATAGAGTTCACCAAGATGATAAACTTGAAATTAAAGAAGAAAATATCTGCTAATGTTAATGCTACATGAAGGGTTTCCCAGTAACTGGGAAATAGAAAGACCACAGACAAACTTGGTAAGAATCAATGGGGAAGTGAGTGTGAGGTCCTAGAAAACCTTTTAACCATGGTGTGCAAACAAGAAGTCTGATCCCTGGAAAAGATGTGATAAGTAAATGCAGCTAGTAAACTTTCTGGAGCAAAAACCCTACTGACACCAACAAACTGCCGCCACTGGCCATGGGGCTGTTCCATGCCTCTTCATAGGGAAAGAAGGGGCGAGCCAGCTTAAGGAGGCTTCCCCCATCTGATGAGGTAGGGGAGAGGCTGGGATGGTGCAGAACGTATGGTAACAGATCCCCAAGCCCCATGGGCAGGTGCCACTGGGATCACTGCGATGCGGGCGGTACGTGTGACAAGGCTATATATGACAGACGATTAATGCAAAGAGCCTGCACAATTCAGTTTAATATGACCGAATCTGGAAATCTTTCCAGATAACTTCAAAATTGTGAGATATTCCGTCATGGCCTGCTTTCAAGCCATCAAATACAGACAAGATCTCAATGCTTGATCTTGCTATTGACCTGTGAGGGAAAATGCTTTATTAGTGGAATTTGAAGAATCCCTTCTGTCTGAACAGAAGTAGAGAGGCTATTCCTCTTGGAAAATTGAACATTTTCTACTTAAGCAAGAACAGGAAAGTATTTCCAGAAATATGATATGGAGGATACAGCTGGTAATGCTCCAGTGTATGAGAACAAAGAATGGTATAACACAGATCTCCTGAATCTCAATATCAGTGGGTAGTGAAACCAAAGGTTGTGTTGATCCTAACCAACAGTAAGGATCTGGTCAATGGAGTGGAAGTGGTGGGATCCCTAGGTGGGAGTGATCATGTGCTCCTGGAGTTTATGATACAAAGGAAGGCTGGGACTAAGAGAAGTCAAACATGCATTCTAGACTTCAGGAGAGCTGACTTCAGGAAATTTAAGGAATTACTGAGTGTGATTCCATGGACAGGAATACTAAAAGAGAAGGGAGTTCATGATGGAGATGAGTTTCTTAAAAGTGAGATACTGAAGGAACTATTGCAAACAGTGCCAGCAAGAAGAAAAAATAGAAGTATAAAAAAACAGAATGGATGTCCAAAGAACTTTTAACTGAGCTAAGATTTAAAAGAGACATGCACAAGAAATGGAAAAGGGGGGAAATCACCAAAGAGAAGTCAAACAGATAACCAAAATATGTAGAGAAAAGGTTTGTAAGGCTAAGGCACAAAATGAGTTAAGGCTTACTGAAGAGATAAAAAACAACAAAAAGCGGTTCTTTGTTTATGCCAACCCCCCTGGTGGTTGGTGGTTTGAATCCAGGGAGCGGAGTGAACTCCCACTATTAGCCCCAGCTTCTGTCAACCTAGCAGTTTGAAAACATGCAAATGTGAGTAGATCAATAGGTACCACCTTGGCAGGAAGGTAACGGCACTCCATACATCATATGACCTTGGAGGTGTCTACAGACAACACTGGCTCTTCGGCTTAGAAATGGAGATAAGTACCACCTCCCAGAGTCGGACATGACTAGACTTAATGTCAGGAGAAACCTTTACCTGCTTATATCAGTAGAAAATGGAAGAAAAAGAAAATGGTAGGGCCTCTGCATTGAGATGGTGGTGAGGTGCTAACAGGGATAGGGAAAAGGTAGAGCTGCTCAACACCTTCTTTGCCCCAGTCTTCTCCCAAAGGAGATTGGTGTTCACTCTGAGCAATATGAAATGGATGAGGTAATAGGAGAAATGCAACCCAAAATTCAAGTTTCTAACCAGATGAGCTACATCCAAGAGCAGATCATTACAAAGGTAGTCTGCAATCACTTAAAAAGGAATGCTGTGATTACTAAAAGTCAACATGGATTTCTCAAAAACAAGTCATGCCAGACTAATTTTATCTCTTTTTTTAAATAGAGTTAAAAACTTAGCAGATTCATGGAATGCTGAGGATGTAGCATATCTTGATTTCTGTATAGTCTTCGACAAAGTCCTTGTAGATAATGTTACTATTAGCTGGATCTGTAATTGTCTAAGCGATCGAACTCAAAGGATGCTCACCAATGGTTCCACTTCATCCTGGAAAGAAGTGACTAGTGGAGTGCCACAGGGTTCGGTCCTGGGCCCAGTAATATTCAATATATTTATTAATGACTTGGACGAAAGTTTAGAGGGCATGCTTATCAAGTTTGCAGATGACACCAAATTAGAAAGGATGGTTATTGATTTTATATTGATTGTATATTTATGCTACTGTATTAATTGTTTGAATTGTTTTATGATGTTTTGTGCATTGAATTTTGCTACTGCAAACCGCTCACCCAAGGGCTGAGGAAAGCGGTGCATAAATATAGTAAATAAATAAATAAATACACCAGGAGACAGGATCAGAATTCAAAATGACCTTAACCGATTAGAGAGCTGGGCAATTTTTTTAAAAAAAAATGAATTCCAATGAGGACAAATGTAAGATACTAGACTAAGGCAGAAAAAAATGAAATATAAAGATTTAGGATGTGTGACACCCGGCTTGACAACAGTACATGTGAAAAAGATCTTGGAGTGTTTGTGGACAACAAGTTGAACATGAACCGACAGTGTGATGCAGCAGCTAAAAAAACCAATGGGCTTTTGGCCTGCATCAAAAGGAATATAGTGTCTAGATCAAGGGAAGTCATGGTGCCTTTGTATTCTACTTTGGTTAGACCTCATCTGGAATACTGTGTCTAATTCTGGGCACCACAGTTCAAAAGAGATATTGACAAGCTAGTACGTGTCCAGAAGAGGGCAACAGAAATGATCAAAGGTCTGGAGACCATGCCCTATGAAGAGCATCATAAAGAGCTGGGTATGTTTGGCCTGCAGAAGAGAAGGTTGAAAGGAGATATGATGGTGATGTATAAATATGTGAAAGGATACCATAAGGAAAAGGGAGCATGGTTGTTTTCTGCTGCCTGGAAACTAGGACTCAGAGAAATGGCTTCAAATTACAGAAAAGGAGATTCCACCTGAACATTAGAAAGAACTTCCTGACTGTAAGAGCAGTGGAACTCTGCCTTGGAGTGTGGTGGAAGCTTCTTCCTTGGAAGCTTTAAAACAGAGGCTGGATGACCATCTGTCAGGGGTACTCTGATTGTGCTTTTCCTGCATGGCAGAGGGTTGGACTAAATGGTGCATGTGGTCTCTTCCAACTCTTATTATTCTATGATTCTATGAAGTCAACTTGATATCAATGAAAGCTGAAAATGAAAAAGGATACAGGAAGAAATAATGGAGAGCCTATATAGCATAGACAATAAGAAGACAGGACTGCCAAACTTATGTTAATCCTGATCTCTCCCTCCTCATACTTTGTCCTTTTCTTCTGAAGGATCTCCAAGTGTCCTTATTTTGTGCAGAAAATAATGTTATGTCCAGAAGTGTTACTTTTCTGAACAGGTTTGAACATTTTTACCCCTGCCCAGGAAAAAAGGTTTATGATCTTGGTTCATAAGTAACAAACAACACACTCCTACTGTTTTCCTATTCTACTCACAGAAGATGTCTCCAGGTGTGTGGAAGCCATGGACCCTTATATTATACAGAGGTCAATTTAGGGCCACCAGATCAGCTATGTCCTTAAGGCACTCATCAAAGGCAAAGTTACCAAATCTGAAGTCTGTGCTTAGTTAAGGTTCAACACATTAGCACTTTTTAACCCTTGCCTAGAGAAAAAAAAAGGCACTTTCAGGGTCTGTTCAAAGGGCACTAGACGAAGTAAAAGATAAAAACGATAATTTGGGCTGAAGTCTTTACTGAGGCAAAGCTAAATGAAGACTAAGGAAACTAACTGAGAGCATAAAAAATAACCCGAGACAAAAATAAAAATAAAAACAGAAGCAGGAGGAAATGAATGAAAATATTAAGCATTCAATTATTTAAGGAAAAGAAAGTATGCTCCTATCAGTGCTGTTCACATAGTGAATGAAGCAGAGTTGAGAAGACTCCAAGGCCCACTTACGCATCCACCAGGGGAGGTGGTGATGGGCTTCCATGAAAACTTTACTTAGTTCCAGAATTTTGCATTTGTGATTCCACACAGGCAAAAGACACATATGTATAAGTCACAGAGACCATGAGAACAAAAAGGGGATTTTATTAATGATATCATGTACAAAGAAAAAGCAAATACATATTCTATATGGAGAAAATATAATTGGCTTAAGCTCTAATAACAGAGTTTGGAATAAACATGCCAATCATTTAATTATGTTACCTTTAAAAAAATATAGCAGACATCAATGAAAAAGTGTTAGTAATGTGTACCTCATAAAGTGTGTTGTAAGTTGTAATGGTCACAGTATTTGTATGCAACATCAACCTCTCTCCAAGAAGAGTAAACAGACTGTGTGTATGCATGATTTCAACTTTTCGTCTAGAAAAAAAATGAATTTAAATGCAGATTTATTGCATGACTATATAAAAAGCAGTGGAGATATTTTAGATTTACCAGGTTCCATAAAATGAACTAGATTATGAAAAAAACCCAAACAATATTGCAATTGCTAAAGAAATGTCTGTAATACTCGTCACTATTTCTAATGGAAATGGCAAATTCACTTTGTTTCAAATTGTATAAAATAAATTCTGCAAGAACCAATTTGGCAAAAATGTTATATTGCACAAAAGTGGATATTAAACTTGCTAGACCACTTTACTATTAAACAATAATCTTGAGTGAAAAACTAAAAAGCCAATGCTACAACCTTGGGCCAGTCATTTTTCTCAATCTAATAAACTTTATGACAGTAAAGTGGGTTAATCACTTACTCTATCATAAACTTGAAAAAGACCTTAAATATTGATAAAAAATATGACAAAAACATTCTACATTTGGGCAATATTTATTAATTTCTACATGCAACCTACTGAAATAACAAATGCTGCTAACACATTTCAATAGTTATATAAATAATAAGACTAATAATCATCTAAGTTTAATATAGTCTTTATTTAATCTTCTGTACTCTTGTAATTTGAAAATTTAAACAAGAAAGGGGAAAATTATTAATGAAGTTTAAGTTGATAAAAGGGTTTTCAAAGCATATATAAACAACTGAAACAATACTTACTTATGTCCTAGATGTTTCAGAAAATATCCCAGTACCTTCAGCGCCTGCACCCAGATGCTCTCACTTTTTGAGGCTAATAATTTATAAATCACTCTGGAAGATTTTAAAAAATGAATGTTTAAAAATGTTTTCAAAGTTAGAAAAACAATACCTTTCTTATAGGTACAAGGACATCAAAAGAAAACTTTTAGTATATAGTCAGGCTCACTTAGGTCTGCTGCATGAAATCTATACATGCAGAGAGCTTCTACAACATGGGTTTGCCTGGGTTTTTCCAAAATCCTGGGTATGCTACCTGGTTCTTATTTTGTTTGTTACTTTGGCTTAGAGTCCCAGGCTTGATTAAAATTCACGTACCTAGACCACATAGAACCAGATATAAGAATGCAAAACTTGTAGCAGTTGTTGAGGGGGCTGGGTGAGCAATTTCTTCTGCTTCCCATTCTTTCAAAGAAAGAAACCATAGCCTGACAAGCTCTTTCCACAATATCTCTACCTTGAGAGGAAATGTATTTATTTATTTCCCATATTTGTACTCCGCTAATTTACAACCCCAAAGGGGACTCAGGGCGGCCTAACAACCGGCAGCAATCCAAATCCCAAATAAATTCCAAAATTAACAATTACAATTAAAACCTGCTATAAAACATAACTTTTAAAACAGCAATTAAAATCACACAAGTTCAAAATCGTAGTCCAGAATGAGTTCATTGAGCCTGGAACCCTCGGTTTTGGCAGTGGCCAGGGGATCTTTTGGACAACTAAAACTTGTGCACCAGTTGCGGCCATACCATGGGAAGAAGGACTTGGCCACGGTGGTCCATGCTCTTGTTTTTATATGGTTTATATTGTATGTAATTGCTTTTAACAGTATTTTATCTTGTGGGGCATTGATTGCCAAATATGAACTGCCTCGAATTGCCTCCGGGCTGAGAGGGGCGGTATACAAATATAGTAAATAAATAAATAAATAGTGACAAGTGGGAAGGAGTGACAGAACATCATCAGTGTATAGATGACATCGTACTCTTCAGAGTACGATGATCTCCTGAAGATCTCTCCCAGTGACTTTATGTAAATGTTAAACAACATGGGGGATAATACTGAGCCCTGCGGGACCCTGCAAGACAATGGCTGCGAGGCCAAGCAGGTGTCCCCCAACAACATTTTCTGTGAACAATCATATAGGAAGGACCGAAGTCACTGTAAAACAGTAGCTCCGAGTCCCATTCCCATGAGGAGTCCCAAAAGGAAACCGTGGTCAATGGTAATTATTTTAATTTATTTTGTCTTATCCAACACTAAGTCACTACTTGAAAATATTCAACTACTTGAAAATATTCCAAATGGGTTTCCTAAGCATGCTATTATTTCTAAGTTATCATTTGATTTACTAAGAGAGTGCTATATTATTTTTAATTTCATTTCATCTTACCGTATCCCATTTCGTTGATCAAAGGCAGGTATCATAGATGCTGGATGTTCAGACATTAAAGCCACAAGCAGCTGAAGTACATCATGAATATTTTCGTCCTATATGATATATGCTAATGTTAGACAAATATTTTTACAATGAATTTGGCATTTAACTTTTAATTTCAAGCATTTATATCCTACTCTTCAGCTTGAAGAATAAATACCAAGCTTTCTCATAGCATCTTACAAAGCAAAACAACAACAAAACTTTAATTTCCCCCAGACTTAGAAAAGCAAGATTCAACTGAATTTTTGCATCCAGAACTACTGCAACTGGAACTTTATTCAATTCCTCACCAGTATACTCTTCTATGACATTAAAAACTTCATCAAGTGAAGTGGCCACCCACCTATCCCAAGCAGGTATGTAAAGTACATACTGCAGAAGGAACGCTGCTTTATGTTACTAAAAGATAATAAGGTTATATTGTGTTTATAATTAATTCAAACCTACCTCATGCATCGTTAACAAGTAATTCAATATACTTTGTAGTTCATCTTCCTTGACCCCTCGATCCTGCAGAAATGTAATGATTTAATTTATGATTTAATCGATCTCTGACATTTTAACCAATTAATGATTTCATCTTAAGTAACCTCTGACTCTATGTGATAAAGTTATTGCTTTACCCTCCATTAAAATGGAATTTTAGCAAAAAAAAAAAGTTTACTAAGAACATGAACATCTAAATCTGCTCTATATCAAATTGGACTGTTTATCCATCTAGGTTATTATATTTTCGAATCCAACATTTTTCAATCTGGTTATCTATTTTTTTTTTCCAATTCTCATAAGTCCCAGCCTGCATGGTTAATTGGGAAAGCTGAAATTTGTTCTTAAAAACATTAGGAGAGCACCAGGTTTGGCGAGGCTGGCAGCTATCACTAACAGTTTTCTGTGATTATAGATAATAGCCTTTTGCAGACCTGTCACACAAGATCCTTTGATATGGAGATGCAAAGAGATGAACTGGGGCATCCTGTATGCAAAGATGCGGTTGTACTATGGTTCTACCTCACATTGTTACTGTTACATTATATTATATTACGTTTCATCAAATATGTTTGATCAACTTTTAAGCACCAGAAATAGATAGAAATATAATTGGTTCTATTCCCCCCCTCCCCCCCCCCAACACACACACGTGTACTAGTATGGTTTTTGTCCTGTTAAAAAGCTAAACTTAATATGCTAAAAATTAACATCACTAAAAGTAAATGTGAACTCATTCTCTTCTTCCTCCTTCAGAGCCCACATTTCCCCCCAAAACCGTGACTCAATGTTGTTTACATAAATTAAAATAGAGGCAGGTTTTTCAAAATGAAATGGGTAAAAACATTTAAATGGCTATTGTTATTCTGAAGAATTAAAAAAGTTTATGTCATTTACAATAGATAATGTTGGACTAAATGGCTGACAGAATATGAACATTCTGTTTCACAGGGAAAAATGCTTAGACTAATAAGCCATGAGGGAATGCATAATGGATCAAAATGCTATCACAGAAACATAACACACAAAATGTGAAAGCAAATCACAGCATATCATATAATTATTTATATAACCATACCTGATTTTCACATTTCAGTACTGGCAAAATCCATTAATATTCCAAAGACTTACCTTCAAGATAAGCTGTTTCAAAAATAAAAGCATGAATGCTCTTAAAGATATTATTTCCTTCTGTGATGGCCGAGGACCTTCTGAAATAAAGGAGGAGGTGTAATGAAATGTAATGCACGAAACCATGTTAATCAACTTCAGCAGATTCTTCACTTGAGGATTCACTTGGCTGTCTTCAAGATACAAAAATATACTACGTCCAAATAAATAGAGAATATATTTTTTTTAATTTAGGAAATAATTTATCATAATATATCTAAGACAAGTAATTAACTATGAGTAATTAACTATGAGGCCGAGGAAATATATTAAGCTTACCCAGACCTTTAGGAGTAATGCCACTGCTATCTGCAGGATTAACCACCCAGTAGTAGTATTTCAGTGTGTGCATTAGCTGTAATACTGTCCCTACTCTCCGTATTGTAGTGTAGATTGTAGCAGTGCCAATGAATTCAGCAGATAAGTAGGTGTACAGTGAAAGCTGCACCTAAAATATATACAAAAAGAACACAAGAAACTATTAACAAGTCAAATTTACAACATTAATGTCCAATGATAAATACAATGTAAATAAAATTGTTATCAATTCATTTCAGTTTTATTTCCATTATGCAATGGAACTGCAAAAGCACAATACCTAAAATGATTGAGAAGAACACTCATGGCTTTCGGACTGCAGAACAATCAAATTTTGCAATTATTAAACTATGATTGTAGCAGCTCACAAAATGATGCAAAACAAATATAGAATAGAATTGAAGGGGGAGGTGAGCAGTTTTACAGATCTCTCACAGAAAGTGTCACCATGCTATTTTTTTTTTAAAAAAATTAAAAACACAAAAGCATGAAATAAGCTTGTATTGTCGACATGTCCAAGTCATGTTTCATATAGGAGGCATCCTCTTTAAGCCTCAGTTATGTCACTTGTGTTGCCTTTACCATTTTCTTTTTTTAAAAAAAAATTAAGGGTTTTTGACAGATAAGTATAGTGAAGGCAAATTACAGGAGGGGGAGGCTACAGTTTCCGGGAATGCTGGGGATGGAAAGAGGGAGGGGTAAAAAGAGAGGAAAAGAGGGGGAAGGAGAAGTTGGTATCTTCCAATCTTCCTCTTCATGTTCAGTCTCTTTTCCCATGTTCAAGTTTA
Organism: Anolis sagrei; assembly: GCF_037176765.1. Taxonomy (NCBI): domain Eukaryota; kingdom Metazoa; phylum Chordata; class Lepidosauria; order Squamata; family Anolidae; genus Anolis; species Anolis sagrei. The sequence continues at coordinate 34,574,172 of NC_090023.1, read as the reverse complement.
TACTTCTAGCTTTGTTATTATTATTATTAATCTACTGACACAAAAACTCAGTATGCCACAGCAAACGAGATCTCTATGCTGGATTTTGTATCACAAAATCACAAGTCGAACACTTCCCAAGCGTCTAGGACTGTGTGATGTATTTTCGAATTATGCATGCAGATCCAAATAAGGTGGCTTTTTGCAGATGACAGATAATGATTTTGTCAATGTTCATTGTTTCCAAATGCCGGCTGAGATCTTTTGGAATGGCACCCAGTGTGCCAATGACCAACGGAACCACCTGTACTGGTTTATGCCAGAGCCTTTGCTGTTCGATTTTGAGGTCCTGATAACAGCTGAGTTTTTCCTGTTGTTTTTCCTCAATACGACTCTCACCTGGTATGGCGACATCAATAATCCAAACTTTTTTCTTTTCCACAATCGTGATTTCTGGCGTATTGTGTTCCAAAACAACAACAACTACTACTACATCTTCTTCTTCTTCTTCTTCTTCTTCTTCTTCTTCTTCTTCTTCTTCTTCTTATTATTATTATTATTATTATATACTTTCTACTATTTATGACTACTCCTATTTCTATCACCACCATATCAATCTCATAGCCTACCAGATGTTATTGGCTGTCTACTTCAAAGTGAGTTCCTTGTCTGGGATATTCTACTTAAGAGTGAGGAATTCCTAGATTTCTACTTACTACATTTCTATGTAGTTTTCACTCAGTAACTGCACATACAGGAAATTATTCTTATTAATATTCACTGGTTTGAGTCTCTTATAAGAATGAAAAAGTGACAGATAAATAATACTACTACTAACAACAACAAGAACAACAACAACGTGGCCCTTTCCTACCCCAAGATTGCTAGTATTGTGGAAGACACTGAAATCCTGCACACAACTATCCTTTTCAAGACTCCTGTGTGTGTGTGTGTGTATCCAGATCCTGTGTCCATTGCCCAAAACTATTCTTTTCCACATAAAGAAACCACATATATTTCTGAGCAGGCTATCATCAACCTTCAGAATGTCTGAATACTAGGTGAAAAATTCTCATCACTCTAGAATTATTTCTTAGGCTACCTGAGTATTGAAAAACCCATATTTCAGCCAGGAAACTAACATTCTTTCTATCACTACGTTTTCATCATTCTATCTAAGACATTATTTTCCAGGAAGCAGCAGCAAGGTGGCACTTTCTCCAAAACAAAACAAAAAAACAGAAAACCTCACCTTGCAGGAGAAAATTATCACTTTTCCATAGGGACAGGAGGACTAGCAGAGGCTTCTATCCTACAAACTGGGCTTTGGGGGGAAAAGAATTGCCCATGCCTTGCTGTACTTCCTGGGGAGAAAAATAAGAAGAGAGAGAAATGGAGGAAAGAAGAATTCCTTTCTCTTCCTTTTTGTTGGGTTTTTGCAAGAAACTGCAGCAAGTCATGGATGCGCATTTTGCAAGACAAACCATAAAGTGAAACTCTCTCTTTCCTCCATCTCTCAATTCTTGCTTAATTTATGCAGTACCCAGTACTGTGGCACGCCTATAATTTTTTTTCCAT